>NW_022103899.1:60185486-60209129 GCF_000313985.2 Echinops telfairi | reverse complement strand
TGTAACCATGAAAATACATCCTGTATATCAGATATTTACATGATGATCCATAATAGTAGCAAAATGACAGTGATGAAGTAGCAATGAAAGTAGTTTAATGGTTGGGGTCACCACACCATGAGGAGCTGTATGAAAGGGTCGCAGCACGAGGAAGGTGGAGAACCACTGGTGCAGATCATTACAAACAATCCGTAGCATGGAGGAATTCAAGAGCACTTTCTTGCGCTCGTGTGGGACATGTACATGGACCGAGAGGCAGTCGATGAGACAGAGCAGGAGGATATTTGTGAAGAGTCAGAAGAACAAAGGAATCCTTCTTAAAGATGTACAGCCAGACTGCTTCTTGGCAATGAGGATGGGGGGACTTCGTCTCATGGACGTTGGATAATGTGATCAGGAGAGACCAGGCCCTGGTAAAGAGCATCATGGTTGGTAAAGTGGAGAGGCAGCAAAAAAATAAGAAGAGCTTTGAGGAGATGGAGAGACACAATGGCTACAACGCTGGGCTCAGAGAGCACAGCAGTGGGGAGGATGGCACAGGACCCGGCAGTGTTTTGATCTGCCATGCATTGGTTGACTATGAACTCAACAACCTACCAGTCTGAACCACAACAAGAAGCAGCCGTCTGGAACCAAACCCATATTATCTCAGAGTTCTGCCCTGTACACATATTTGGGGTGATACTGGTAGCTTCTCTTTCCCTTCAAGAATGATTTCTTATCCTCATTCTCCTAGAGCAGTGGTTCTCAACTTGTGGGTTGCGACCCCTTTGGGGGGGGTCAAATGACCCTTTCACAGGGGTCGCCCAATTCATCACAGTAGCAAAATGACAGTGATGAAGTAGCAAGGAAAATAATGTTATGGTTGGGGGTCACCACAACATGAGGAACTGTATCAAAGGGTCGCGGCATGAGGAAGGTTGAGAACCACTGCCCTAGAGGGTCTTGGTTGGAGCACCCAATTGTCATGGTCTAAAGGAGTTCACGTCCTGAGCTATGCGTGGTGTGAGTGCCCGGTCCTGCTTCCTCGGGGCTTCCCATCACCCTGGGCCACCTACTCAGTCCTTTTGTTGACAAAAAACCTTCCTCATCCGTGTCTTTGGAGTTCTTCCTTCACCTGAGGGACCTTGCACCAAAGATCCTTGGGTTGCCAGCTTCGTTCCACACACCTGTAAGACTGTTGTGACCTGTCTTAACAGCGAGTCCAGGTCATCCACACCTGCCTCTCTTTGCTCAACATACAAGTCTCCTGCCACTTGTGTATTCTGTTGGGTACTAAGTTTCCACATGGACCCCATATGTTAAAAAATGACCAACAGTTCGCCATTTCTGAAGACACTCTGACTCCTTATTGCACAAAATCATCATTGTTTGGCTGCCAGGGTGCAAGATTTCTGTGGAGTTATTAATGGTCCACTACAGACAGAGCTAGAACCGGAGAGCCAGAAAGAAGTGGGAACTCCACACATAGGTCACTGTGGGTCGGAGGCAGAACTGACCCCGAGGCATAGAGTTGTTGAATCTTATTCTCAGTGGTTCAAATGCAGGGGGTTGAGTTCAAATGGTCTGAGGAAGCGCTTTCTAAACACACCGTTGAGATCTCACCCCAACTTTTGGTTCAGGGGCGGCCCTGTGAGCTAAATTATCAAAAACTTGGAAGGGGATTTTCTTGCACACTCTTCGTTCTGAAAGACTGAAATGGACGAACCCCTGATGAAAATCATTGATGAGAAGTTTCCCACCAGTGAGGGAATTGGATGCTGTAGGAGCCCTGGTGTTGTAGTGGTTATGTGTTGTGTTGCCTACCACAAAGCCAGCAGTTCAAAACCACCAGCTGCTCCGAGAGAGAAAGACGAGGCTGTCTATTTCCAGACAGAGTCACAGTCTGAGGAACAAACAGGGTCAATCGTACCCAGTCCCATGGGCTCTCTGTGAGTCAGGATAGACTTCATGGCGGTGAGGTCTTTTTGTTTTTTTAGGTTTTTGGTTTTTTTTACCATAACAAAGGACCACAAGTTGGTGGGGTGGTGGTGGTGGTGGTTTGAGGACAGAAAATGATTGCCTCGCATTTCTGGGTGCCTGCCGTCCACATTCAGGGTGCCAACAGTCGAATGCTCTCTCTGAAATTTCTTGAGAAAGACGCAGTCTTGTCTTTTCCAGCTTCTGGTGGCCCCAGGCTTTCGGGAGAACCACAGCTCCATCGGTGTCTCTTCTTCTCTGTGAGAGGACCACCATCCAGTGGGAGGAGGGCCACGGCAGCATGACCAGGTGAACTTAGCTCATCACAGCTGCAGGGACTCTTTCCAACCTGGGTTCACACGTATCTAGGATTAGCTTGTGAGCAGGTTTTTTCCAAACAAACAAACAAAAAACGAACTCATGGTCATTGAGTCGATTCTGACTCATAGAGACCCTACTGAACAAGGTCTCTTTACGGGAGTAGAGAGCCTCATCCTTCTCCCAAGGAGTGGCTGGTGGTTTTGAACTACTGGGCCATGACCTAGTGGGCCATAGCCCAATATGTAACCATGACTCCACCCAGGCTCCTTCAGCAGATTTTTGGAGGAGGGACACAATTTAAGGCAGGAATAATAACTAAGAGATGAAGGCCTTCATTCAAGTTGGGTCAATGGCTGTCTGTCTGAGGCCTCACCAGACTGTCAGCTCCCCGAGGCAGGAAGAGCATAGCGTGGCAGGCCAGCCCTCAGCTCTCAGTTCAGCTCACTGCTGGGGTGAACGGATACTACACATCTGGTGCAGGGCTGAGCCTGGTTGAGTCTTGGGAAGAAAAGATCATTTTCAGGGCCATGGCCTCTGAGGCCAGTTTCCCCCTGGCACAGCTAAGTGATCTTGAACCTGTGACCTCATATTTCTTATTCATAGCAACAGAGCTCCTGAGAGGATGAAAATAACACAATGAATTCAGAACATTTGGGGCTGTGATGGACACACCATGCATCCTTAACAGGACTGCTTTTTGTTGTTAATGTTGCAACCCAGAATTCTTTCCACCAGTATGCATTGCCTATAAACATTCATTGATACGTAATAGAGATCTGAAGGCTCTGTGAAGACATCATCAAGGTAGGGTAAATCCTCTCACTGAAGTCTGGGATTTCATATTATTTTGGACACAGATGGGAGCTTTTCAATTCATGAGCAAATTCTCATCCTCTCTAATATTAGTGCCTCTCATTTTTTCCCAAGAGCTGTCCCTTGGATTGCCAGAGTGGAGGGCTGACCCATTTATTTTCCTATTCGCTGTCTGCTGAGCCCCTGTCAATTCCATTTCCCCCCTCATTTCTAGCTGTGACCATTTCCCCTGTCATCTTAATCTCCACCACATTCTGCCACTTGGAGTGAAATATTCGATAATTATAAATATGTGTGATAGAGATTGGAAAGTGCTGACTTCCTCAACACCGCGGAGTCTTTGCAGTGCTCCAAAGACCCCTACCTCTCTCAGGAATTAAAAGACAGCCGTGTGCAATACCACGATTGAACTTGGTCTCAGGTCTACTGCCCAAGTGACAAAAAATGAAATTGGTTTTCTCCCTGGTGAATTAGAAGCTTCCCTCTCTCACCTTAGAATCTTTAGAATCACGGGCTTCATCAGAGTGGTCAGGCCAGCTTGGTTTGCAGGGTCATGTCATGACTCGGGGTACTGTCAGACTTATGGACTTGATCCTGAGTTTGATTGACCGCATGGTGCCTTGTGGAATCTCTGGCGGTGTAGCAGTTCCATCACGCAGCTGCTAACCGAAGGCGTGTGGTTTAAACCTGCAGGAGAAGACGATGGCAGTGTGGTCCCAAACAACTTTGGAAACCCGATAGGACAGTTTGACTCTGTCCCGTCAGTCACCACGAGCCACAGAGGACCCAACGGCAGTAAGCTTGGGGGTTTTTCGTGGTGGTAGACAGTTTTCATTCAAACTCAGATGTGAGAAGAACCTGTGCTTGAAACTTCCTAAGTAAACTGACTGTGGTAGTTACATAATTTCATGCCAACTTGATAAAAAGAATGTAGGGGTGGAGTCTAGCCTGTCAATCAGGTTACCAGGAGGATCCTGGGAACTTCCCCCTTAGAGGTGGGTCCCGCTCTCTCTACTACACATTCCTGTTGACAAGCCACATGGAGCTGTGTTGATGGCAGCCAGAGCCCTGGAGCTGGAGGAGCCACGTGGAGACCCACACCAGTGCTGAGATGCTTCCACTGTCACTGGATCCACAAGACTTTCCACCCACTGGCCTGCAATCTTCCTGCATTCAGCGTCATTGCATGTGCTGCATGTGTCTAAAATGAAATTTGTGGATTAGTATTGGACGTATGGGGTAATATCAGACTTATGGACTTGATCTGGACTAGGCTGGGGTGTTTTCTCAATATACCATTGCTCTTTGTTATAAAGTTCTCTCTTACACACATATGAGTATCTCTGCATTTGTTTCTCTACTCAAGCCAACCTAACACAATTACCGATCATTTAGCAAAACAGCTTCACCCAGTCACCTTGGATTTCTGCTCCCTTCTGACCAGGCAACAGCCTACATCCCATAGACTAAAAGGTGTGACCATTGGCAGCTAGTTCCTGACTTCCCAGGATACACTTTGTGTTTGAATCCTGTCCCATTAGAATCCTTATACCTGTTGATTTAATATGATTTGGAAAGAGGATTTTTTTAGGTTAGGTTAAGAATGCCAGGGAAGTGTAGGATGTGTCTTGGACGGGATCACTTGTTATATATAAAAAGAGCAGATTAGACCCAGAAGCAAGGCACATGGGGATGTGAGATGCCCCATGAAGATCTTCAAGGACCACCTGGGCTACAGGAGATGAAGCAGACAAGGCCCTTCCACTAGAGCCAAGAGAGAGCGCGCCTTCTCCTTGAGCCACTACCCTGAACTATGAAAGAAGAGATTCCTCTTCCTTAAAGCCATCCACTGCATTGTTTCTGTCCCAAACACTCTGGGCAACTAAGACGCTGAGATGCAAAGGTGCTAACACCCTTCGAGGCAGGGATGGCGAGACTTTGTCTTAAATACGGTGACTGTGTCAGAGAGACCAGTCCCTGGAGAAGGGCGTGATGGCTGGTACAGTGGAGGAGCAGCGAAACAGAGGAATGCTTTCAAAACCAGATGGATTGACACAGCGGCTGCAACAGGGGGCTCAGGAGTCTTGCGAGGATGGCGCAGGACCAGGCAGTGTTTTGATCTGCTGCGCACAGGGTCGCTATGGGTTGTCACCAGCTCGATGGCACCTAGCTGCAACCAGCACCACCACAGGATGCAGCAAATGGTCAATAGACCATTATTGCCGTGGTGGGGTGGAAGGGGGAAGCTACCCTAAAACGAGGAACAGTTGGGGGAGAAGAGAAGAGTAGCAAAGCGAACCCAAAGGCAAAAGCTAAAACAGAAATAACTCCAAGTGACAGAGTCCTAACCCAAATATTGACCCAGCAAGGAGTAGATGAGATGTTTGAGTCCCGGACTCAGAACGCACTTCATCGAGTTAAAGTGAAACAAAAAGACATGTCAAGAGTGCATGCTTAGGAAATACACCACGTGAAACAACCCAATGGGATGGAAACGTTGCCAACGAAAAAGACAAAGGAGGGTGGTTCGTCCTGATCATTCTCCTTCCCCGAGGAAACTCCAATCTCATTGCCACCCAGCCTGTTCCTGCTCAGAGGCACTCAGTGCTCCTGTGGGACAGGGCAGAACTGCCCTTGTGAGTTCCCAAGACCATAACTCGTTATAAGATTAGAGAGCCCCATCATGCTCCTGCTACAAGACAAGGATTGGCAACTATTTCAAGCCACCACTAGAATCTCAGAAGAGACGAGGAAGGATCTTCCTTCACAGCCTTCAGGGAGAGAGTAAGACCCTGCCAATGCTAAGGATTTGCACTCCTCGCCTCCAGAAGCAAAGGCCGGTACCTTCTGTAGTTTCCAATCACCCAGAGCTCCGTTTGGTCAGCTCTAAGAAACCCACAGACAGCTGCCAACCAGATTCCCATCCACAGAGAAGCAGCCCGTGGGTACTGGCGAGGCGAATGGATGACTGAACTCTTGGGGTACCAGGGCTCTGGGTCAAATGGGAAAGGGCAGACTCCTTGGAGGCGTGGGCATGAGAACAAGTGGACAAGGGAGCAGGGTTCTCTCCAGTCTTCTTGGGCCAAACATGCCTGCACTTGGGGCTCACAGCTGCTGCAGCTGAGACCTGAGCAAAGGCTGGCCCTACGGCTCAGCTGCACACCCCTGACGCTGGGACACCCTCTGAAGAAAAGGCTCCCTGGGCTGTGGTCGAGCGACTTTGTTACCTGTTTGGAAATCTCGGCAATCTCCTTATCCGATCAAAAGGAATTACTCCGGAAGACATTGACGTCAAGGATTTGCGTTTGAAAATATTCATGGTAAATCCTGGGATTGGTTGATAGTCATTGGTCTCTCCCACAAACTCAGCTATTGAGACAAGCAATAAAAGCAAGCCGCTGGTGTGGCAGCCACGGGAATGCTGGTGGCACAGTGGTGACGGGTTGGGCTGGGATCCACAAGGTCGGCAGTTCGAAAGAAACTTCTGCTCCTGGGGAGAACAATGGGGCTTTCTATTCCTGTGAACAGCTACAGTCTTGGAGACTCACGGGGCCAGGTCTGCCCTGTGGAGTCCCTGTGAGCCAGCATCAACTCGATGGTGGTGAGTTTGTTTATACGTGTGACAACCACAGCTACGAGTGACTGCAACAACTTCCAGAACAATCACACGTAACACAGCGATCAGCTACATGGAGCGCAACGGCTAGTGCAGGCAGGTAAGACGTTTTATCAACGGGACTTGAGTGTGAACAAAATGGTGTAGATAACTCTCAGATGGCCGGAAAACGATCATAACCTCAGAAATTCCTTTCCCAAAGGCTCAAAAACAAACAAACAATAGTATAGCCTATGTGATATATGTCCTCAAATTAAGCTTCCCCCTTCAAAAAGGTTCACTATTAAAAACAAAAGAAAACCAAAAAAACTCGCGAACACAATACATTCTAGAGCATTTTCCTGAGGACTAGCCTTTGCGGAGAAAGCCTTGGTGGCATCGTGGTTCTGTATAAGGCTGCTAACTGAAAGGTCAGTAGTTTGAAACCCCCAGGCACTCTTTGGGAGAAAGAAGAGGCTTTCTACTCAGTAAAGAATTACGGTCTCAGAAACTCACGGGGGGAGTTCTGCCCTGTCCTATCAGGTTGGGGCCAACTCGAGGGCATGAGTTCGGGGTCCTTTTTCGGAAGAGTTTGCTGGTTGTCCCCACAGCTCGGACTTGGCGTTGGGCTCAAGGTTGACGACTGCTCAGAATTAAAGGGTAAACAAAACAGGCTCCTGAAAGCAGCTCTGGCCCTTTGATGAGCACCTTCTCGCTCCCAGGCGAAGCCGCCAAAAGGCTCCACGGTCCGGCCAGAGGCTGACCAAGACTGGGGCATTCTTTCATCAGAGCTCAGAACCTATCCAAGGGTCAAGTACGTGCAGGTTGACAGGTTTCCGTACATCCAGCCCTGGGAGGTAATTCTGGTTCAGTAGCAGTGGCCCAAAGGGTTCCCAACTCGCAATGCATGCCCTTACTTGGCAGGGAAGCCTGGGATCGGGGCTGGGTTTCTTTAGAAGTTGAAACACAGAGCTTTCTGCTGGGAGCACCCTCCGAGCGGCCATCTGTTCAGGCCAAACACTAGTGGGTCTTTTCTAGACATGCTCAACTCAGCTGCCCTCAGCTGTCCTTGAGTGGACCTCTGGCCTCACGGCCCCTGTTGCTGTTGCAGCCCTCCTTCACATGTCACCGTGGAAGGGGTGGAGAAACAAAATGAGCAAAGAGTGGAGTGCACAGAAACCAAAAGAACCATTCTCTCGATCCTTGAGACATTACTGTTATTCATGTTACTTGGTACAAATGGTGGTGGCCTTGGCTTCTAACGGAAAGGTCAGAGGTTTGAGCTTTGATAGAAAGGCTTTCCCTCAGAGAAGGAAGCTTCTCTTCATCATTCACCTGCAGAGCGACTGGTGGTTTCGAACTGCTGACCTTGAAGCTAGCAGCCCAGTGTGTAACCCAGTATGCCACCAGGGTTCCTGGTGCAGCACAGTTCTAGTCTGCCACACATGGATTGCCATGAGCTGGAGTACACTCCACAGCTACTGATTTATAATCACACGCAATGCATTGTTACCATTGATCCAAGGGTTGTAGATAATAGAATCCCTATCCAAAGGAGCAAATGGTATCAGAACTTAAATTGTGAGCTCCTGGTTTACAGAAGCCTGTGGGTGACAGTGGAAGGTCAAAATTCATTTTCAGGGTCCCCACATGGAAGAAGCCTCAGGAGAATCCCCTCTGAACATAGCCCAGGATAGTGACTAGTCTTGCTATCAGACAGAGAGCACGGTCCTGTAGATTATGGCAGATGCCATCAGGTTAAAGTGTAAAACCTTATCATTTGATCCCCTTTAACCTATTTTAAAGTTGTTTCCGATTTTAATATTTTCTGCTCTTTTTTTAAGTTTCTTTTCTGTTTTATCTAGTCGTTGTTGTTGGTTGGTTTGTTTGTTTACTCCCTGTCTGTTTTGTATTTTTTTAATGACTTTCCGTATATGAAGTCCAGTACAGGTAAATCTATAAAGAGAGTGTCTGTGTTAATAATTACCCAGGGGCATGGATCAGTGGTGGGGTAGTGGTTACATGTTGGACTGCCAACCAGAAGGTCAGCAGTTCAGAACCACCAGCTGCTCCTTGGGAGAGAGATGGAGCTTTCTACTCCCTTAGAGTTACAGTCTCGAAAGCTCACAGGGCAATGCTACCCTGTCCTGGGGCGTCGCTCTGAGTCAGGTTCAACTCAACAGCAGTGCGTTTGGTTTGTTTTTTGAGTTGGGGGGATGGCAGAGAGGGAAGGGGGGGGAAACAAACAACCACGAGTGGGAATAGGAATCGTTCTGAGATGGATTTTAATGATGATTGCACAACTCTTCTTCATATGATCACGTGATTCAATTGTATGATATCTGAAGTATATTTCAAAGTAAAATTATTCTTAAAATGATAAGGGAGTTACAGATTTGACTTAACTTTAGTGTACTCTTTCCTGGTCGCTAGTCCTTTCTTCAGGTAGAGCAGGTTTTGTACACACCACACTTCCCTTTTGCCTGAAGAACTTTTTAAAAAAACATTTCTTGCAGGAAAACACTTAAACAAAAACACTTTAACTTCAGGAAACCAAGTACAAAGAGAAAACCCTCAGGGGAGAAAAAGAGCCCGGAGAAGTGAGGGGAAAGGTCATCTCCTTCCTTACGGAGAAGTGAGGCTAAGATACCACGCAGACTTCTCTCCGGGAACACGAACCTGGAATCTATAGTCAATGAAAGTAGCTTTCAAGAGTGAAGGAGGCATCAGGCTGTCTCCAACAAGCGAAACTCCAACACTTTCTGGCTTGCATGGTTGCTGGCTTTCTGAAGTTAAAGTATAAGCGTCATAAATGGAGACCCTCTGGTCTCTGCGCCCCTTAAATCTGTGACGGAGAGCATGCCATTTGTGTGGAAAGTCCTTGGCCACCACTGGTCAGATGCTTTTTCTATTCCTTCGTTTTCCTCCTCCTTCCTGCCTTCCTTCGCTGTCTCTTTTTCTATTTCTTTCTCTCTATCCTTCTTCCTCTCTCTTCCTTTGGATGACCAATTATACGGACCTTACACCCTCTCAAACGGTCCCACGTTTCTTGAAAATTTCTCTCTCTTTACATTTCAGTTCAGAACGTTTCAAAAGAGTCTCTTCAAGCTCACGGTTTTGACCTTGGCCAGGAAGGCATTGATGACACGCCTCGTTTCTGCTGGTGCTTTAACCTCCAGCATCTCCTTTAGATGCTTTCATAGTTTCCACCCCTCTGCTTACATTGCCCAGCTGTTCTTGCATGCTGTCTCCTGTTACGGTTAGAGCCCTTAAACATTAATCTCATAGTTCTGTGTCTGATTGGTCCAACATCTATGTCCTGTCTGGATCTGCTTCTGATGATCACGTCTCCTGCCGATGCTTCGATCTTCCCCTGGTGGTGCCGCCGGGGAAGCATTGGACTGGACCCCACCCGCCCCGCTTGGGAGGAGGATGTGTCTATCTGCTCGTGTAAGGATTTCCTACCCAGGCCTGCTATGAGTCAAGTCATCTTGATGGCAGTGGCTTTGTTTGTTTGTTTGTTTCTGTTCCTTTCTTTTTGTTGATCTCTCTTGGAGGGTAAATTGTACAGCATTGCTACCAGTATCCCAGTTCAGAAGAAGATGCGTGTTTACTCCAAGAAATATCTCTGTGATCAGTGGACACCCGTAGACATGTTCTCTCAGTAATATATTTGTCTTAGTCTCATAAGAGTCCCTTAAAAAAAGGATGCTTTCTCTACACACACACGTTCTTGGAAGGCAAGGAAACTACCCAAATCATTGAAGCTTTGCAACAAGTTTTCAAGAAAGCTATCCCACGTGAAACAACAGTTTTTAGATGGATCAAGCATTTTAGGGAAGATCCAGAAGATCTCAAAGATGCGCTAAGAGAGGAATGACCAAACTGTCTGGGACTCACTTTATTGCAATACTTCAGAAGGTGATGGCTGTTTGGCATCAACTCTGGAATCTCTCCAAGGTCTGCCTTTGTGCTGCTCTTCTGCACTGAGGAATTGAGGCATTTGAATCGTGGTGCTTGCCAAGAACACTGACAGCATCATGGGTTGCCAGAAGAACAGACCAATCTGTCTTAGAAGACATGGTAGTTTGGGTACATTAGAGAAACAAATCCACAGAAACTCATATGTAGAAGAGAGAGTTTTATATAAAGGGTAAGTGCACATCAAGAAAACATCCCAACCCAGTGCTGCCCAAGCCCCCAAGTCCAACATGAACCCATATGTCCAACACCAATCCACAAAGTCCTCTTCCATCTCATAAAACACACACTATGATGCTGACTTTGGGAGGAAAGCTGAATCAGTGAATGTGTAAGCATCTCAGCACTGGCAGGGGTCTCCACATGGGTGCTCCAGCACCCAGGGCTGCATCAGGGTAGGTCCATGTGGCTTCTCCTCAGGGATGTCCTGCAGGAAGTGATCCTTGCCAGCTGAAGCAGGGAACTGGCTAAGGCAGCTGCATCCTGGTCTGACCATCACAAAGCAAGAGACCCGAGAACTAGGAAGGTGAGACTCACCGAGCCCTTTATCTCTCTGCCCTTCAATTAGCCCCACATGTGTTTATCTGCCAGGTTGGCACAATACATTTTTTAACTATCTCAGAAGAAGTACAGCCAGAATGCTCCTTAGAGGCAAGGGTGGAGAGACATCATTTCACATATTTAGGACATGTTATCACAATGGACCAGTCCCCGGAAAAGGACATCGTGCTTGGTAACGTGGAGGGTCGATGAAAAAGAAGAGCCTCAGGAGATGGATGGAGCCGGGGGCTGCAATAGGGGCTCACACATAGCCACAATGATGAGAGCGCCCCGGGGAGGGCAAGGCTTTTTTCTGCTGTACTTGGGGTTGCTTTGTGTCTGAATCAACTGGATGGAAAATAAGAAAGCAATACATGTGCAAATTGCTTTGTTGTTGTTGTTAAAAAAGCAGTTTTATTGGCATCTCATTCACAAAGCATACAACTTAAGAGCTCAGTTATATTAAGAAGAGTTGTAAAATCATCACCACAATCAATTTTAGAACACTTTCTTTGTTCTTGTACTCACTGTTATTAACTCCCCACTGCCCAACCCCCAAAATTTTAAATGAAAATTGTTTTCAACTCATGAATTAAAGAAGTAGATGAATACAAATCTGATTGACAGCAGCTCTGAGGGCTGCAGTTTATAAAGCCAGGGAGACAAGACACGCTGGATAAGTGATTGGCAATTTAGATACAAAGCTGGATAATAATATTCCTTCGGGCAATCAAACTATAACCCTCGGTGTAATCTTGTCTAATGGATAAGTCATTACACCTCATCAGTGTTCTTCAGGTTAACCTGGCCCTAATCAATTGCTAATCAATCCAGCACATTTCCTGTGGGTCAGGTGACCTTGAGGCAGGCCCATTATAAAACCAAATACCTAACCCCAAAACGCAATGTGATGATCTTTTGCTTCTTATTTCTGAGTTCTGCATAAAATCCCTGACTATCACTAAATGTCATTTTAATGGTCCCCTGAGAAGTGTGTGATGCAGGTGTTAACACAATACAACCCCCTAGAAGACTGCCTGCACAGTGTGCTGCCTTGGGGTGAACCTCAGATCCTACTGTTTGGGCAAGGGTAGCCCCTTGTGGTCATATCCTAAGAGGCTAGGCTCAGGGGACGTCCTGTGCCACCCTCCCTGCTGGAACACTAGCAGGGAAGGGGAGTAGATCTCAGAAGGCTTGGACTTTTGACACGTGACTGCAGGCTCCCCCAGGCCTCACCTCAGGACTGGCTAATCTTGGCACATCCTATATGGCTTGGTTTGCGTTGTAGCTGATCTCATTGTAGGTCATTCTGATGGGAAGAAACTTCTCATTCCCTGTGCTTCAGATGGCTTCTACTTTAAACCCTCCTATCATCCTGGAGGGTTAGAGGAGCCCTGGGAGAGAGCAACGGGAAGAACTGGGGGTCCTGGGTATGAGAGTCAACTCTAACTTCCAAAAAACTTTGAACGAGTGGTCCTGAACAGGTCTATTGTTGCAGGAAAGGAGATAGGATTCAGGCAAGACCCCTCATTCCAGGAAGAGAGACAGTGCATTCTGGGGGAATCCGTAGAAGGAGAGACAGAGTACAAGGGGAGTGGCGCTGTGTCTGCTGTCTTTGTGGTCCATCGTGTTGATGCCCTTCTCTGGTCTCCTCCACGTGGCTGGACCACTGAGGGGACAAGTACTGCGGTGGAGAATCCTAGGCTGTGAGAAGAATATTGAGCCCAGAGACAAGTATCTGGGTTGGAGTGTTGTAGCCATTGACTCTCAACTCTAGCTCATTGGCAAGTCACTGAACTTTAAAGTTGGCGACACTGATAAAATTTCCCAGGCTGGTTATGATGCACACGATGGAGGCGGAGACATGATGGGGTCATGCCCAAGGGCTGTGCTCATCCTTTGGCTCTCATAACCCATGGTCAGTGCAATCCTGGCTTTGTTACGGCGGCCCCTGACTGCAGATGACCCTGTTGTGCTGAGAATTGATTTTCTCAGTCAGTGCTGCTCTGCCGATCTCTGCAATGAGCCCTGGGCATCAGCAGGGGAAGCTTAATGGAGTCTGGACTATTATGCATTCCTCACTTAGTGCTTAACCTCAAGTGAGTGCTGTTTATTCCTCAGTGGCAGCCCAAGATGCTTAGCATTTCTCTTGGGAGACAATACTCCATCAAAGATATCTTTTGCCATATTGGTCTTGCTTCCCGATATTTCCACTCCTGGGTACTTGCTGTTTGCCCTTGAGGTGGCAAGCCATTTTTCTCTCCTCTCATTCCCTGTTGTGTGTGCAAGGTGTGTGTTAGGCTGGGTTTACTACAGAAACAAATCCAGTGACACTTATATGTATGTCTAGGAGAGAGTTTTATATTAAGAAGTAATTATATATCAAGCAAACATCCCAGTCCAGTCCAGATCCAGTCCATAAGTCCAATGCGAGTCCCTAAATCTGATACTAGTCCATAAGTCCCTCTTCAGACTTATGCAGCCACATGTAACAATGCAGCGTGCAGGAACATCACTGGCCGGTGGGTGTAAAGTCTTGTGGATCCAATGGCAGCGGTGGCATCACAGGGTTCTGACAGCTCCCAGGGTGGCTCTTCGACAGGAAGGAAAAGGCAGAGAGGGAGGGGAAGGGCCCCAGGACCCTCCTTATGAGAAGGCTGCACCCACAAGGAGACATCATCAGGCTGTGACGTGATCGATAGCCTAGACTGCACCCCTACATTCCATTTGTCAAGTTGACAAGAAATTATGTAACGACCACAGACCACCCCTTGTCAACTTGACACTTTTTACACAACTATTTAGCTACCCATAATTTTTAAGCAAAAAATAATAAAGTCATATTGGTGCCTAACAGGATAAGCTAAAATGCATACAACTCAAGATGTGCCAGCCTCATTTAAACATAATATTCTATAAATGAACAAAACAAAAATATTCTGTGCCTAGAAATTGCAGTTAAGTGAACACCTACAACGTAATTCTATAATTCTATGAACACATAATACTATCTGGGAAAGTTTGTAATCCAGCCACTACATGCCTTTATCCCCCCCATTTAGGGTATCCGGTTTCTATAACTGCCTGTTTATGTCAACCCAGTTCTCTGAGGAGAGAAGCATGTTCTTTGATGTGAAGAATCTTCATTCCAGTTGGAACCTTGTGAGTCCACATCTGTAAGAGAGGTCAAATCAGGACAGGCCGTCCATAAAGTCAGCAACAATATGCACCAAGTCATGAGATCAAAAATCTTCTCTTCAACCGGCAGGATTCTGGTCAACTCAGTGTGGACCTCCTAGCTTAGCCTCGCCTTTTGACCCTGAGCCCCATCACAAATTCTCAACAACCCTTGGCCCCTTGGGCTAGGTCATGCCATAGGCTCAGGTTCCACTCAACCCTTTAAACTTCAGAACAGCCAACTCACTCTAGTCTTCTCCTCTAGTCCCTGTGAACCAAGTCCATGGGTGTCAGTGGCCAGATTCAACCCATCTTTCTATGACTGTGTTTTTCCCGACTTCCACTAAACAAGTGGATCCAGGTGGTCATCTAGAGAGCTTTTCAGGCTTCCCACGGGCTCTCTTTAACTTTCAGTCCTAGAGAGGAGAGTTTCTTCATGGCTCTAAATTTTTTTTTCAGCTTCAGGCACAAACCACTAATTCAAAATTTAAAAAGCTAAAGGAATCTTTTATCTTTCTTTAGTCTATCAACAGCTCTCTCAGCAAATATTTTCAAACACAAATATCCAGAGCCTTCAAGGCATTGAGTGGGGCCTATCTTTTCACAGCCTTTTTTGCAGGCAACTCCTATACCCATTTAAAGATCCAATTTAATGGCTGAAGGCAGTGGGCTCACAAACTCCCTATTCATATTTCCCAATAATCATTTCTATCACATACTATATCAATAACAATAAGTTGAAAAAATCAGTATAAACCTAGTACAGCCAAATCCTAAACTTAATCCTTAAGACAGCCAAGTTCCGTCCTTATCTAAGTTACCCCATTCATCTGCAATATGGCCTGAGGCCTCTGGCCATCAAGCCAAGGCCAGGCCTTCTGTCCACCCTTTTGACTAATCAGCATGGTCTCAGAGAAGTTCAAGGGGCCATTTTGCCCCCTGAGCTCAAAATTTACATTTACCACACTCATTGTTACCATTTCAGACAGGATTAAACTACAGACAACTTCTAGGAATCAAAACCTTACTTCCCATGTCCTTTCCAGAAAACAACGCATTAAACTGCATGACCGTATCTGACATTCAGTTAGCCAGAGAAGAAAGACTGCCATGAGACAGAGGTCAGACAAGCATCCACCTTCCATCTTCATGATCTGTTTCTCTAGTACCCCACTCACAAGGGACCATAATGTGTCAGGCCGTGTTGACCAGAAAAATAAATCCAGAGACACTCACATAAGTATAAGAAGGAACTTTATATCAAGAAGTACTTGTATATCAGGGAAACATCCCAGCCCAGTCCAACTCAAGTCCATAAGTCCAATACTAGTCCGTAAGTCCCTCTTTAGACTCATAAAGCCATATCAATGATGCAGAATGCATAAACATCACTGGTCAGTGGGTACAGAGTCTTGTGGATCCAATGGTGGTGTATGCACCTCCAGGGCGTGTACAGATCTCAAAGTAGCTCATCAGCAGGAAGGAGAAGGCAGAGAGAGAGAGAGTAGCCCACTTTCAGAGAGGCATTTCCCTCAATGACCCTTCCAGATGAGGTCATCAAGCTGTGACCTGATTTGACAGGCTAGACTGTCTGCACTCTATTTATGAAGGTGACATGCCACAGCATGTTAGGGCAAGTTGCCTAGAGAAACAAATCCGGTGACACTCATCTATGTATAAAGCAGAGTTAATATCAAGGAGTAATTGTATATCAAGAAAGTATCCTGGCCCAGTCCAACTCAAGTCCATAAATCAGATACAAATCCATACGTCTCTTTTCAGACTCATGTAGCTGCATGCAATGATGCAGAATGCAGGAAAATCACAGGCTGGTGGGTGCTGAGTCATGTGGGTCAAGGTGGTGGAAATATGGCAGAGAACTGGGAGTTCTCAGGATCTGTGGCAGAGTCTCAGCAAGTATGAAGGTGAAGAGGCAGAGAGAGAGGGAGGTTCCCAGGGTCCTCCTTCTAAGAAGGTCCGCACCCCCAGGAGGCATCATTAGGCTGTAATCTAATTGACAAATTGGATTCACACACCCCTGCATTTTTATACGTCTTCAACTTGACATAGAATCATCTAACTATCACACAAGGGTAGTCCAGTTTACTTATAGTAATTTTTCACACTCTCTGAGCACTGGTCTCTGCCTCTTGCCATTTTGTCACTAAACCCAGTGATCCTTTCTCAGTTAACATCTTGCTTGACTTCTCTGAGGCCACGGGGACCGCGAATCAGACTTTCCTTCTTGAAACCCTCTCTTCTTCCCATTGCTTTCTGGTTCTGTGATATCTGGGCTCTCCAGTCTCCTCTACTTACTACACTCTCTGTCTCATGTACAGTGCAGACCCTGTCGCCTCCATTCTGAGGTCTTCGAGGCTACATCTTTATGGTCTTCGTGATGGGATTCACCCAATGCACACTTTGTAGAACTGTGCAGGATATATGAAATGAGACTGGGTCGTATGGACCAGCCCAGGGATCTGCAGAGAAAGTAGGAAAAATAGCATCATGTCAAGAGACATTAAACCTCCATGTGTCCCACATCCCTTTAGAAAGTTCTTAGCATGTGAGCCACCCAAAGACAATGGAAGTAACACGACTGACTGTGGGCATGCAAACTGAGCTCCTGCGTCTCGTACTTAGCTCCATGCTCTGCAATCACAGACTTCACACTCTTAATATTTTTAATCAGGGGCCCATGGTTTCATTCATGCGCTGGATCGCACACATTTTGTAGCCAACCTTTAAGTCCATCAAGGTAAGGGCAAAAGGACAGGTGCACATCTCACGCACCTTCAGGGGGATTGGTGTGCCTCTTGTCCATCTGCAAGAGGTCAAGTGCACCTCTTGGTCACCTATGAGGGCATACGTGTGGCTTTGGGGCATCGGTCTTCCTCTGAAGAGTGAAACTCTGGTTGAAAACAGAGGGTACAATTTGTCCTTTCTTAAGGTCTGTGCTTCCTCAGAAGCAGCGCCCAGGAAAGACTCAGGGATCCTTCATTGCGGATGCGATTGATAGATGGAGCTGAATGTTTAAGACAAGGCGAACCGGTTTTCCTTCCTCTGACTCACCAGAGTGGACAGGTGTAAAGTGCTCTTCCTTGTTCTGCTTCTGTTTCCACTGGAATCAAATGCATTTGTCTTTGTCGAAGGAGCCCTGTTAGCACAGGGGTTAAGCACGCAGCTGCTAACTGAAAGGTCAGCGTTTGAGCCTCTCTGTTCCAAGGGAGGACTATGTGGCAGTCTGGTTCCATGAAGAGGTACAGCCTCGGTCAGCCTGTGGGGGCACTTCCACTTGGTCAAACAGGGTCACTAGCAGTCTGAACTGACTTTACGCAGGTGGTTTGGTGGAGAGCAGTGTGGGGGGGTGGGGGGAGGATGAAGTTCAACTCTATCACTCCTATCCCACGTGAGCTCCACATACAGTGACACTCGCAGACTCATGGAAATTGGGTATTATGAGCAGTTATTCTACATACATATAAACCATCCCTCAGCCGGCCTTCAGATAAAATTCGGACTCACAGAGACCCGACTGGAGAGAGCAGAGCTACCCAGAAAGATTCCGCCAAGGCTGTAAATCTGGAAGGCAGCGGATGGCCTTGTCGTTCTCTGACAGAATGCTCGGTGGGTTTGAACTGCTGGCTTTTAACAGCCAAGTGCTTAACCGCTGTGCCACTAGAGCTCCTGCAAACAACGGTTCGGCCATGATCAATACCAAAGACTATGACTCTTCTTATCATGTCTTGGTTGTTGTTAGCTGCCAGAGTCCCAATTCGGGCGACCCCACGTATGCAGAGGAGAAGCAGCACTCCATAGGGTTGCCAGGACGCTGACCTCTTGGAGGCAGAGCCAAAGTCTGTTTCCTAAAGTACCTGGGGGTAGCTTTGAACCATCCATCTTTGCACTAAGAGAGAGGTGCTTCACCACATCTAAGCAAACCCCCAAACCAAGGCACTCGGCATGACTCAAAGGGCTGCCGTAGATCTAGAGTCAACTCCGTGAATCAAACCGAAGTTTGAATTAATATGTCTGTCTCGCCTGTCTGCTGCTCTTTAGAGCAGCAGTTCTCAACCTGTGGGTCGCGACCCCTTTGGAGGTTGACCGAACCTTTCACAGGAGTCGTCCGATTCATAACACTAGCAAAATCACAGTGATGGAATAGCAAGGAAAATAATTTATGGTTGGGGGGGTCACCAACATGAGGAACTGTATGAAAGGGTTGCGGCACCAGGAAGGTTGAGAACCACTGCTCTAGAGGCCTCCGCTTGTTATAAAAGGCTAACTACTCACAACCTAAAAGAATCAAGGGTCAAGCTCTGAGCTTGGGTGAGTTATTGTTTGCTATGAGATCTTTGTTGAGAATGTTTACACAACTCAATTCGAGAAGAATACTTTGGTCAACAGGTTCTGGGAGGTTAAGCAATAAAAATGATATGCTCTCCCTCTCCCCCAGGCCCATGAGCCAAGCCAAGCAACTGAAAGCCTTCTTGAAAAAATGAGGTTGGGGGTCCCCAAAATACTTTCAATGACCCCCTAAGCCCTTTTCTCCAACAATTGATTGGACAAAAATCCATTCTTGCATCCAAAATGAATGCAAATGTGTATATGATTATCAAGCATGATTAGAAGGTTCCCCAAATATTCTGGTTTAGTTCCTTGAGACACAGGAACTACAGGTGACTTGAAGGAAGTTTGTGAATCTGGCCTCAACCTGACGTTTCAGCCTGAATAAAGGCCTGACTTAGATCAGCAGATAGGTAGAGCCAGCAAGCACAGTGAAATACAAGACTGGTATTCCCCGAGGACAGTTGTTTCCCAACCAGGGACTCCAGTGGTTCAGTTACCAGAAAACTATGATAATATTAAAAAGCCACAGAGCCCACAAATAGACTAGGGATATGTCTGTTGTCTTGATGGCTGAAAGCACAGACATGCCAAGGCTCATGTGGTTCCCAGGCTCATGTGGTTGTCTCCCCTCCATAAGGAGATCAGGAGTGGCTAACCGCGCCATTCATGCGAGACTCTTGGATCACCTGCAAGCAGCCCCATGGAGGCTGCTGCAAGATCCTCCCAGTCCCACTGCGATGACTGACAGGCTGGGATTTTTCTCATAAGGAGGTAAATACACATTTGGACAAGACACTTATGCATCCCCTCTGGTTCTGAGCCCGATTCCCAGTTTTCAGCAGAGGGGATGGCATGTTGTCTGTAGTTGCCATGGAATTAACACATGGTGAACCCATGTACAAGAGAATTGTCCAGCCCTGCACCGCCTTCACGACCTTTGACTTGTCCCAGTCCCTTATGGTGCTGGCGAAGAGTATTGAAAGTTCCACGGACACCAGAAGAACCACTAAATCTGTCTCAGAAGACGTTCAGCCAGAGTGCTCCTTAGAGACAGGGACGGTGAGACTTTGGACACATTGCCGAGAGAGACCCGTCTCTGGAGAAGGGCATCAAGCTCAGCAATGTGGATGTGGTGCAGACCAGAGGAAGCCCTTCATCGGGAAGATGGATGGGCACTTGAGCTCAAACAAAGTTGCAACAATGAGCTCACACATAAGGACAATTGTGAGGGTGGCACAGGTCCCTATGAGCTGGAACCAACTAGATGGGGTCTAACAACAACAACAACAACATTTTTGGCTGTTCTGAGTGCCTCCCCAACTGAGAACCTCATCTTCCAGTGAACTATCAGACCACCACCTGCTCCCACCTGTAGGGATTCCATGGGTGAATCTTCAGAAGGGCTGTTCCAGGTCCATCTCAGTCTGAAGCCTGCCCACCGTGGGGGACCAGCTGGTATTTGAGATGAAGATGCTTCCAGTCCCAGCGACAACACAAGCCACCACAAGAAGCCACTCGGGCAGACAGGTGACACACTCCATGCCAGCGCAGTTCTCTTCCGTGCTGTCATTGTGGGAACCAGGCTGCTCCGCTGGGCCAGGACATCAGTGAACCAGCTCCCTCTTTGAGACAGAGACAAGCCCTCATTGTGGAGAGTCTTGGGAAATCAGTGGGACTGGTCCACAGCTGTAAATAGCTGCCAGGGGAACTGCCGTGGTGGGTGGACAGCTGTGTGTGCGCATGTTCGCCTCAACCATGACCCGCCCCTGGCTCCCGCTGCTTCATAGGCAGCTTTCAGACTGTCACCCGAAGCCGAGGCTGCCGTTCCCCTTGGGTCCTGCTGGAAGTCTGAGCTCCGGGACCCCTCCCAGCTCTGTCCCTCAGCAGTCCTGCCTGCGGCTTCGTCCACATCGCACGTCTGCAACAACCTTTGTTGGGACAAAACCTTTCAGAGGCTGACAAAGACCTGGTCTTTGATTCACCAACCGGCCCCATCCAGCAGTTTAAATTCCTGACCTTCAGCCTCTTCTCATCCCCTGCCTCTGACCCTCGACGAGATGGGAGATCTGATGTGGGGTGCATGCTCGGCCAGGGTCCACAGGTGAAGGGGTCGATCAAGAGGCTCTGTGTGCGGTACGTGGAGACCCGGCCTCCCAGCCTGTGTTGCTCCCTCATCCCACACAGCTGTTTGTGGGTGTGGTCACAGAGACCTGCGGCATCTCGGTAGATGTTTAAGAGGTAGATGTTTAAGAGGCGAGACAAGAAGAGAGTCCTGCTGTGTAGCTCTTGCTGATTGCTGTGGTGTAAATACTCCCATGGGAGTCAATTTCACCTATCAATCTGCACCACTGGAGGTGGGAAGCCATGTGTGGTAACACATCCCTGTAGCCAGAGAGATGCGACAAATATACACAAGCTCTAGGAAGAGACAATTCAGCGGCCGTGAACCCTTGAGGGAGGGAGGAGCTTTGAGTCTTGACTCCCTGGGCTTTAAAAGAACTAATTTACCTGTCGGTGTGTCCAATTCGATTGACGATAGAGCCCACAGCTCTGTCTGGTTCTGTTGCAACTCACAGACTGGAGGTCCTACAGTGTCGGATGAAGAGCCTGCTCCCTCAGGGTGCTGGGACTTGGGATTCTTATGAGAGGAGATAGCCTCATCTTTCTCCCAGGGAGCAGCTGGTGGGTTTGAAACACCAACCTTCTGGTTAGCAGGCCAGTGCTAAAACCATTGCCCCACCTGGGTGTCTTAGAGTGGAAAGAGCAGCTCACCACATGCCCGAGGAGTTCATGATCTGCCCTGGCCCCAGCACCCCCTGCCGGAGAACGACCAAGTGTGCAACTTCATATGAAATACTTTTTTTTCTTATCATAATTTAGACTTTTATTTTTGAAATCATTTTATTGAATTTAGACTTTTATTGAGCAATTATAAAATGTATTAAATGTGTTCTCAATGTCTGCTGTGAGGACCAGGAATTAATGATACACGGATAGCAATGAGTATAGCTAACACCAGGTTCCACAGCTCACACCAGAGCATACAGCTAACATCAGATCATTCAGCAAACACAAGACAGATCATTTGGCTAATACCAGATCTTTAGCTAATACCAGATCCCCTAGCTAACTTAAGAGATCAAAGCTAACACCAGGTCATACAGCCAATACAAGATCCCTAGTCTGGTAGCAGATATCTTTTTCTGCACAGCAGTCCTCAAGACAAGAATCAGTGCTTTTCAGCAAAATGCTGGTCCCAGGGCCTGCATCTGCCACAGTCCAGGGAGAGCCTGGGACATGGCCCTGCTTAGAAGACACCGGGAGAGCCACATCTTCAGAAAGTTGCAGCTGAAACTATCTCAGCTCGTGGAGTGCACCGTGTTCATCCTTGGTATGCAAGATATAACTTGGTATGTAAAGTAAGTCATATAGTTATAAGTCAGGCATTTCAAAAACAAAATGAAGAACGACCAGTCCCAATGGTGACCGCTGTGTCAGTAGAACTGCGCTCTATGAGGTTTTTTATGGCTGATGTTTTGGGAGTGATCACCAAGCCTTTGCTCTGTGGTACCTCTGGATAGACTTGATGCTCCAATGTCTTCATGAGCCATTGAACATGCTCCTCACTCGCACCACCCAGGGACATACGAGGCATCGGCCGTTGTTAGGTGCCATTGAACTGGTCCCAACGCACAGTGATTCCAGCAGGACATTATAGACACCACCGGTCTTGCACCAGCCTCACCACCAGCGCCAAGTGTGATCCCATTATCGCAGCCACCGGGTCAATCCATCTTGTGGAGGGGCTTCCTCTTTTTCTCTGCTCCCCCTCTTTCCCAAGCACAATGTCCTTCTTCAGGGACTGGTCTCTCCTGACAAAACGTCCCAAGTACATGAGACGAAGGCTTGCCATCCTTGCTTCAAAGGCATTGCTGGCTCTAAATTGAGGAGGCCTTTAGAAATGTAGCATGCATCCGAAAGATGACTCGGGACCCGGTGACGTTTCATGCTTTGATACATGAGATCGTCACAAGCCAGAGCCAACTCCGCAGCCACGGACAATGACCACAGAGCACCTTCTGTTTCTCCCACGAGAGAAGCAAGAGCTGTCCTTTCGGCTCACGGTCAGCAGTCAGACTTCTCCTTCTCCTTGGGTAGGGTCTGAGAAGGAGACCGGGAGCCCATCACTGCTTATAGACCTCTAGTCTTTTGCCCATGCCTGCCCAGGGCCCAGTCAGCTGGCCACCATTGCTGTAAGTTGTGCCTAATGATGGCAAGGACAGCGGAGGCTGGGCGGTTCACATTGACTGTGTATTTTGCCTCACTTCTTACTTTGTTGGGAGTTCTGGTAGCGCGGTGGGTGAAGCACCAGGCTTTTTAGGCCCCCACCAGCTGTTCCACTCCACGGAAGAAAGATGGGGGGCTCTGCTTCCTTCAAAGCTTACAGCCTTGGGCGCAGTTCAGCTCTGTCCTACGTGGTCACGGTGCGTCAGACGGACTTGGGGGAAGTGGGTTTGCTTTATCCCTTTGCTGCGGACCCACTTCATTTCCCTTGGTGGGGTCTGATGGCAAGCTGGTTCCTGGGGTGCAGAGGAAGCCAGGCCTCACGCCCCCCTTTGGAAGATGCTCTTCTGAGTCTTGGAACAGAAGCAATGCTGATTCATTTGCAGACAGGGATGGGTTGGGGGAGTGGCCGAGTCTCAATTGCATTTCTTGCCCGAGGTGTTTTGCATCAGAGCCATTATTTATTCATGGGTTGGTTATAGTCTAATTTATTTATTTAAAACTGTAAAGTACATCTATTGCCTTAGGGTTGTGACAGGATAGAAATCTAAGCAGAGCGTCCAGGGTCTCTTCAAGTCTTGGATCAAAGGAAACACAGAATCGAGGCCAGACCCTGCTGTCTG
>NW_022103899.1:60182102-60183945 GCF_000313985.2 Echinops telfairi | reverse complement strand
TGGGCTATGTCAGCATAGCTCCACACAGCTTGTCAGCAAGAAGACAAAGCAGAGACTGTGTGTATCTGGCCTCCAGTAATCTATTTATCTCCGTGGTGCCTCCAAATGAGGTCATCAAGCTGTGAGCTGATTGACAAGCTACACTCCACCCCTTTGCAAGTTGACAGGAGATTACGTAACTGCCACAAGCTTCTTTTAATTACCATAATGATTATGCGAGGAGCCCTGGTGGCCTCGTGGGGTACTTGTTAGACTAGTAACCAGAAAGTCATGACCAGCTGCTCTGAGAGAGAGAGATCGGGCCTTCGACTCCCATGAACACCCACAGCATCAGAAATCCACAGAGGAAGTGCTGCCCTGGCCTAGAGGGTCGTGGTGAGTGGGAATCAACGCGATGGCAGAAGGTTTTGTGGTTGGCAGTTCAAGTCTCCCCAGAGGCACCTGTGCAGAAAGACCTCATGGTCTGCTGCCAAAAGCCATCCCTGAAAATCCATCCCGGTGCTGCTCTGAAGCGCATCGCTCACCATGAATTGGAGTCGGCCAACCGGTGCTTTCTCTGTGCTTGCTTTTCCTGCAATCTAGCACAGCTCGCTTGAGAAATTTGTAGTTCTGTGTGCACTGATATGACATGATGTCCATGCTCCCTGTCTCAAAAACCAAACGCCCCACCGGCAAGTCGATGCTGACTCAGAGTGACCCTATGGGACAGGGTGGGACTGCCCCTGTGGGTCTCCGAGGCTGTAAATCTTTACAGGAGCAGAAGGCTCCTCTTTCTCCCTCAGAGCGGCTGGCGGTTGCCAGGGTTCTCCTTGTGCTTAGCAACCGGCACATCACCTGCCACACCGGCAGGGATCTCTGATCGCTCGATAAGTTTTAAATTGAAATGGCATTTTACAGGTCCCATCTATAGCTATTTCACATGCAGAGACAGGTTTCACACACTACATGTTTTGTGTGATAACTTACACTTTCATAGAAAAGTATATTTAAAATTTAAAAATCTCCTAGAAGAAGAGAGAGGACTCTCCCAGAAACACGCCATCCATTAGCTAATCCAATGGAAAGCTAAACTTAGCCTTTGGGCAGCCAGGGAAACACTACACCATAACAATCTTACATTTGTCGTCGTGTGATAATTTAAAGGCAGCATGAACATAGCCTGTCGACACAAGGCATTGTCTTGGCCCTCAGTCGATGTGGAATCCGTTGAATGGATCTTTACACCTCCAGGGTGCTAGGCAATCTACCACACAGTGTTGTTCATTGATTTTGGGCCCAGCGTCTATGTTGCAAAGATGGACAAAGATTCTGCATATGAATTGTTATGGACTGAATTATACACCCCCTTCAATATGGTGTAGAATCTCTAACCCCTACCCCTGTGGTTAGGGGAGCCCGTGTAGCATAGTGGTTACACATTGGGCTGCTACAGGAAAGGTCGGCAGTTTGAAACCAGCAGCTGCTCCTCACAAGAAAGACAGGACTTTCTCCTCCCTCAAAGAGTTACCATCTTAGAAACCCACAGGGGCAGTTCTACTCTGTCCAGTGGGGTCGCTAGGTGTTGGAATTGACTTGATGGTAGTGGGCGTGGTTGATACCTGCGGTTAAAACCCACTGGGGATGGAGTTTTTATTTTCTCTGCTAACGAGGGAGTCTTCATACAGGCTGGCCTTCAATCAATCCTTTTTGAGAAGTGAAAGAGCAGATTGAGCAGGGATCACTAAGGAATTAGAAGACTGAAGCTGGAGAGAGACACGAGGTCCCCTCAGAGCAGACACACAGAGAGCCTCCCCCCTGAATCGGCACTCTGAATTCTGATGGCTAGCTCCCCAAATTGTGAGAA
>NW_022103899.1:60179055-60180865 GCF_000313985.2 Echinops telfairi | reverse complement strand
GGACCAGGCAGCGTTTCCTGCGGTTGTACGTAGATTCCCTGTAAGATACTTCTAACAACAGCAACGACTCTGGAAGATGGATAGTCTTGGACACTCGTGCAGGCAGTTCGAGGCTGTCCTACAGAGTTGATGTGAGTCCGAATCAACCCAGCGGCCGTGAGTTTGGTTGTTTTTTTTCTTCTCACATATATATGAGTCTACTGAAGCTTAAGTCAGGCCCACTTTAGTCCTCAAATGAATACATTATTTGTTTTTGCAAAACGTTGTTTGATTTCTTGACTTTTGCTTCCATCACCACCGCTTGTGGATCTAAACATACAGTATAATCCCATTAATATGCACAGAGTAGGTAAATTGACAGAGGCAGAAAGCAAATACGAGGTTGACTGGGGGTGAGGGTGGGAGAGGGAGACTGTTTACTAAGTGGGTGAGGGGTTTCCTTTAGGGGTAATAGGAATGTTCTGGAAGTAGGTAGTGGTGATGATGGCTCTACTCTGTAAGGGTACTACATGCCACTGAATGGCACACTTGAAGCTGTTTGATTCTATGTTATGTGCATTTGCCTCAATCAAAAGCCAAACTAAGAAAAGGTCGAGGACGGTGAGACTTGGTCTCATATACGTTGGACATGTTATGACCGACCTCCAAAGAGAGACAAGTCCCCAGCTCTAACTGGAGCAGAAACCATTAGGTGCCACGGAAGCAAAGTTAAGCTCAATATTTCAATGACATGCTCCCGGCCATGGCTGGGCCTGAGAGTAGAAGACACAAGAGGAAGTCCTATGTGCTGCTAGGCTCTTCTTCACAGACCTCGCAGAAGACGGGATGGGGGTGGATCAGAAGACCCGATAGAGTATCTTCTTCGTGCAGCCCTGGGAGAAAGGTCTGAAGCTCCACCTTGAGTCTCCTCCCCTCTCTCCATCGCAGAATATCCACGGAATCAAATGAGACTCGGTCACACAATGTTGTCTACAAAGTCGCCAAGTGTTTAGGAGTTAATGACACAATTCTAAATAACCCCTAATCCCCAAGGTACCACCAGGGTCTCTATTCACCTGGCACAGCAGAGGAAGAAGGAGAACCTGGAGCGGAAGAAGAACATGGACCGAAGTCTTCCTGGTCTCCATCAACCACGGCCTCTGTCCCCATGAGACCAGAAGAAGCAGATGGTGCCTGGCTACCACTGAGCAAGGACCCAACAGACGACTCTGATCAAAAGGCGGACAACTGTGGAGCTGAACCTTAAGATCAGATGGAAACCAAACTTACTGGATCCACTGAGACGGAGGGACCCTTGAATCAATTGCCTAGAAACTGTGACCTCGACCAGAATTGTCCCATGAAGCCAATTCATTTAAGGATTCATCAAGAGTGGTTGCCTTGACCATAGCCCATTCTTACAAAGAAGTACCCTTGTGAGTTCAAACTGCAGGCAGTTCATCTAAAACAAAGGGAGAACTGGAGGGGCAGCGAGCCTAAAGGGTGATGGTGAAACCTGACCAGCAGGGAGAGTGAGTAAAGTGATGGGAGGAGCCAGTGTCGTCACCAGTGTCACTGGACGGCTCACATGGAAACTGTGGATGGCTGTGTGTTTGTTCCATCGTGTCCCTTGCCAGCAGAAATAAATCAAAGACTCTTTCCAAAGATCCCACGTATCTTCCATGTTTCATTTATAAATATTCCTCATGAGGTGTTTGCTTAAGTGGAGAGAGCCCGTGTGGGTAAAGGTGAGATGGTCATTGGAAACATCCAGGAAAATGAAGTTCCTGAAGCCTCCGTGTGTGTGTGTGTGTGTGTGTGTGTGTGTGTG
>NW_022103899.1:60175311-60178309 GCF_000313985.2 Echinops telfairi | reverse complement strand
GCACTCTTACCGAGGGGCTGGTGGGTCGGACCTGGTGCTCCATAACCCACTGTGCCAATAGGACTCCTTAACTTAGACAGACTAGTGTTGAAGGACCCCAGGACTAGGGGGTCCATGGCTTTGCAGTCCCTCGGAGGAAGTCAGAGAGATGGTGGGATGTGCCCTGCAGAACGCAGAGGCAGGAAGACCCAGAACATGCCCTGAGTGAGGCCCCGCCCTCCTGGTGCTCACTCTCTCAGGTGCAGCCAGCAGGCAAGGCTCCCACCGAGAAATGTCAGAAGAGTAGCCCGAGACTCAAAAAGAGAACACCATGTCAAACTGCAGACAAAGGAGAGAGAGGAGAGAGGCCCAAGGGCCATAATCCCCCAGCTTCATTAATCAAGCGGTTGCCATGAGAACAGCTTGGTAATTAATGCTTCCTTCCCTCCTTTCTGGGGACATAATTGTGCTCCAGTGTCAAGCACGTTGTTCTGGTTTCATTTAAAAAGAGCAGCAGTTTGATGAAGAAAGGACACGTGATGTGGGAGCTTTGAATTTTAACCGTCAGGACAGACCTGGTGCAGTTACACGTCCCCTCTCATTTCTTGTCTACTGAGACCAGGGAGATGATTCTCTTTGCTCCGATTCCAATCCTTGACCTGATCCTTGTAAACAAATCCAGCCGCACCCAATGCATGAATCTCTCTTTCCAATTGCCATCCTTTCCCCGAATGTTGTGAAGACCGCAGGAGAGTCAGTCCCTCAATGTTGAATAAGGCAGCCCAGCCCTGCTCCTGTCTGGCTGGGTCTCTCGGTGCCTTGGAAGGGCTGGTTGACCAGGCACCAGTAAGTACCGATGTCGGGCTGAGCTCATGAAGAACTAACATGCCAGTGAGGCCGGGAGGCTCGGTGTAAATCAATGGAACATCATTTAATTCTATGAAATGTGGAGTTGCTTTCTTTTGGATTTGTTTCTCACCGTGTGTTAGTCCGAGAGACTAGAGAAACAAATCCAGAGAGACTCATGTGTGTATAGGAAAGAGCTTTATATACAAGAGCAGTTGAACATTGAGAAAATATCCCAGCCCAGTCCAGATCAAGTCCATAAGTCCGATATTAGGCCATATGTCCGATACCAATGTATAAAGTCCTCTTCAGACTCACAAAACATATGCAATGATGCCAAATGCAGGAAGATCACAGGCCAGTGGGTGGGAAATCTTGTGGATCCGGTGGTGTTAGCAGCATCTCAGCACTGGCAGGCGTCTCCACATGGCTCCTCCAGCTCCCAGGTCACAAGCTCCTCAGGGTAGCCCCCTGTGTCGTGTCAGTAGAGCATCTTTCAGGAAGTAAGCAGAGAGAGAGAGAGAAGTGTCTCCCACCTCCAAGGAGGAAATGCAGGAGTCCTCAGGAGAAGACCATGCCCATACAGAGACCTCATTGGCTATGACCTGATTGACAGGCTAGACTCCACCCCTTCACTCTGAATCCTCTCAAATAGACAAATTATTATATAACCACCACACACCTTCACAACAAACCTTGGAAGGGAAGCATTTCAGGATTAGAGAAACAAATCTCAATGCGGGGTGACATTTGAAAAGCACGTGTACACACAGCAAGGCATGAAGGTACTCGGGATATGGAAAACAGAGCTGTCTGGGCCTTGTTGCTTTCAAGGAGCATCCTGGCTGTACTTCTTACAACACATATGCGTTCTTTGGAGAGGCCACGGTACTTTCAACAGCAGTTGGGTTCTAGGTCAACCAGTTGCTGTGGGGTGATCTGCCCCCAGGTGGCCTCTGGGGTGTCAGAGTAGGACTGGGTTCCACTAGGTTTCTGATGGCTGATTTGGGGGAAATAGATGGCTTGGGCTCTCTTTGGAGTCATCTCTGGGTACTTGAACCCCAGTTCAAGTTGCTCACCACACGTTGCTGTGGTTAGATGTCTGTGAGCCGATTCTGACTCATGGGGACCTTGAGCACAATAGAACAAACACTGCCCAGCCCCGTGATAGCCTCACAACTGCTGCCATATTTGAGTCTACTCTTGTACCCACAGCGTCCCTCTCACAGAGGCTCTTCTTCGCTGGCACTGACCCTCTGCATTACCAAGCACTGTGCTTTCTCCAAGGCCTGGTCCCTATGGATAATGTGTCCCGAGTAGGGGAGACAATGTCTTGCCATTTTTGCTTTCAAAGAGCGTGCTGGCTGTCCTGCTTCCGACAGAATGTGTTTGTTCTTCTGGTCAGCCGTGGTACTTTCAACACACTTTGGAAACTGTCATTCTCACTATAATACTCACTGTCACTGAGTCAATGCTGCCTGATAGTGACCCTATAGGACAGGGTGGAACTGCTCCTGTGGGTTTCAGTGATTGCAACTCTTTATAGAAGTAGAAAGCCTCATCTTCCTCCAGTGGAGAGGCTTGTGGTTTCAAGCTGTTGATTTTTCTGTTAGCACACCACTACACCACCAACTCTAGATGGGCACACTTAATTGGTGATGGTTAAAACTTTGTGAATGGATAGTTGAGGTTTGGCCTCAATTATGGATCAATTTAAAAGGCCTGGGTATGCAATGCAAATGGCCATCCTAGGTCTGGATGGGCCAGTAGACATAGAGTTTGTCACCATGTCAGTGGGTGGGATGGGCTGGGAATTCCAATGGGTGTCCTGCAGAAGTCCTGTTAGTCTTCTGGGGTCCACAGCAGTGGTTTAGACCCTACAAGAGACTCTCAGAGTCAGAAAACCTTGGGTGGCTAGAGCCCATGAGTTTTGGTGATGGAGACACCCTCCTCCCCACCAGCTTTCCTCCAATGTTTATAAGGCGGGGCATTTCTTGGGGACTTGCATGGTGTGCCCCCCAAAAACCTCACCCACAACATCTCTGGTTCATCATGCTCCATCATCACGTTCATTGTCACGATATCAATGGGAGCTGGATTTCTGAGCAATCCTGCTTCCAAGGCCCAGGGGTGTTAGGCAGGGTTTTCTAGAGAAATAAAACCAGGACACTTA
>NW_022103899.1:60163890-60165041 GCF_000313985.2 Echinops telfairi | reverse complement strand
CTGTGCCAGTACGCACTCCTTTTGCACTAGAGAGTTATTCATCCTCCAATTGTTTGCTCTTGTTTTCTTCATCTTCCTTTTATTGATTTCCAGCCTTATGGCACAGTGGTCAGAGAGAGAAGTCTGCATATCAATATGCTTAAATGTACCTAGATTCGCCTTATGCCCCAGCATGTGGTCTATCTTTGAATATGTGCCATGTGGGATTGAGAAGAATGTGAATTTTTTGGTATTTGTATGAAAAGCTCTGTAAATATCTATCAGGTCAAATTGTCTAATTGTAGTGTTTAGATTTCTAGCCTCCTTGTTGAGTTTCTTTTCCTGCGATCTGTCATTCTCAGAGAGCAGTGTGTTGAAGTGGCCTACTATAATTGTTGAGGCTGTGATTTCTTTTTACATCTTTTGGTGTGTTTGGTTGACGTATTTAGTGGCTCTCTCATTTGGGGAATATATGTTTACAATGCTTAGTGGTTCTTTGTCTACCATTCCCTTGAGCATTATATAGTGTTCCTCCTTATCTCTTTTTATGGTTTGCACTTTGAGGACAATTTTATCTGAGATTAGGATTGCAACCCCTGCTTTTTTTGAATTGTTGTTTGCTTGGTATGTCTTTCTCCAGCCTTTGATTCTCAGCCCATTTTTGTCTGTGGCCTTGAGTTGTGTCTCCTGTAGGGAGCAGATTGATGGGTTGTGTTTTCTATGCCAGTCTGCTAGTCTCAGTCTTTTAACACCTGCGTTCAGGCCATTGATATTCAGGGTTATTATCTACATCTGTGGACTCTGTGATGCCATCTTATACCTTTTGTGTTGGGTGGTTTCCTACTTTCCTTTCTCATTAGCCTGTTGTGCATGTGTGTGTGTATCATTTTTTAGTTCTTTCCATCCTTAAGCCAACGCTATCTTGGGGTCTATTTTCTCTTTGTTGCCCTCTTGGTGAGGTTGTTCTATGTGGTGGTCTCTTATTTATGCTTGGTGAGTGTTGTTCTTCTGCCCATACTGGGTCGGCAAGGATCTTTTGTAGGGCTAGGTTTCTTCTAACGTATTCTTTGAGTTTTTCCTTGTCTGGGAAGACTTACTTCTCCAAATATCTTGATTGATAATTTGGCTGGGAAGAGTATTCTTGGGTTTGTGTTGTTTTCCTTCAATTTTTG
>NW_022103899.1:60153956-60162203 GCF_000313985.2 Echinops telfairi | reverse complement strand
AGACAGTGGCAGAGCTAAGGTCAAGCCCCAGCCTGCCTCCACTGAGGTAAGCCCAAAGCCCCCAGCCCCGTGGGTCTGTGCCTACTTATCTTTATGATGCTCCTCCTGTGTGCCAGCAGTGTTGAATTTCCCTCTAAGCTACTCTCCTGGGCTGAATTATGCGGAGTCCCTCTGGTATGTCCACAGAAACTTCTAAAGGTGCTTCTAGGATGAGGGATGAGGCTTCTTAAAAGTGCCAGGCCTGGCGGGATCCCTGAAGAAGCCTTGGGAACTGACTGTCAGTGGCTCTCAGGCTGTGTGTGTGTGATGAGCCATGCTTTCTCAAAGGTGCCCGTTCTGGGCATCCTCTGACCAGAGGCTGAGATTCACCCTGCCAGAGCCGAATGCATTTGCTTTGACGCTGGAGGACACGCAGACAGTATAAGTTGGTCCCAGGAGGCTCCATGGAAACAGAAAGGGTGAGCTGGGAGGGCCATAAAGAGGTGGTAACAGTGTGATGAGGAGCAGGAAGGGTAGAAAGAATGATCTGGCTCCAGAGGGAGCTGACTGAGCAGCTCTTGTGGGAAGAGTCCTCCTGAGCAGGTTGTGTAAGACCAGCAGGGGCCAGGGAACTTTAAGTGTGAAGTCCAGGGATGAGAAGCGGTCAGCTCAGCGGTAAATGGGGGTCACGATGCCAATAGGACCCTAGGGGGCTGAGTGTGACAGTCAATGAAGGGTCTTCAAGACTTCAAGAAAGAGGACCAAGACTGGGTGCAAAAGCAGTACCCCGCCCCCCGGGTAAAACATGTCATCTCACAGCATGGAAGAGAGTGCTTGTCATGGTGCTGCCTGCCCGGTGGGTGAGAGTCCTGGGTTCCAGGCCCGAGTGGACCACAGACGAGCACTATGACCCCAACCCAGACCTTCTCAAGCCAGCTCTGACTCAAAGCTACCCACAGTGTCCGAGCAGGACAGTGCTCCACGGGGTTTTCAATTGCTGCCTTTTCACACGGAGCTCACCAAGCTTTGCTTGCTTGCTTGCTTGCTCTTTCTCCTTCTTTCTTTTAATAGTTTTATTGGCATATAATCCACAATTCAATAGTTTAGTTCTATGAAGAAGAGTTGCACAATCACCACCACAATCAATTTTAGAACATTTTCTTCTCTCCTGTAATCATTGCTATCAGCTCCCCATTTCACCTGACCTTTCATCCAGTTACTCTCTCTATTCACCTGGCCTCTATTTACATGTCCAGAAAAAAACAGTGTTTTTAAAGCAAACAGAAAGTAAAAGCTAACAACGATAATAAAGTAAACCAGAGAAAGACTTTAATCTGAAAGATAGGAAAAAATCTTAAGAACTAGAACACATTTAAACCGGGTCAAAAGGAGAAGGTGTTCAATGTTAACACAACTGCATCAGCGATTGTACGTTTTCCAATGTCCTCTGTGTGATAGCGAGGCTCGTCACAGCTTGGTCAGAGGGGGCTCACCAGACACTTGTTCCACGTGTATTTCCCCTTCAATTAAAAAACAAAACAAAACAATTTTTAGACACCTTTAAGATGGACTGAAGCCCCCAACCATTCTGTTAGCAAAGAGTGAATGTGCTGGGTGGGAATTGAATAATTAGAGGGTCAAGCCCACCCAAAAGTGTCTCAAACAAAATACGAGGCAGGAAATGCTGGATTACTGGGCTATTTACCTGTCTAGACTTCAGTCTCCCGAACCCAGAGTTGGATGGGACCATCTTCTCTCAGTCGCCCCTTTATTGAACTATGACAGTTTGGACCAGTTATTCAACTGTGTATTGGCAATGTCTGAATTTTACCAAGTACTGTTTTACTCTCTGCTTTACGAAGCGCAATGTCCTTGTCCAGGGAATGGTCCCTCCTGATCACATGTTCACAGTATGTGTGACGAAGCCTTCTTATCCTTGTTTTTAAGGAACATTCTTCCAAGACAGATTTATTTTTCCTTCTGGCAATACACGGTCCTTTCAGTATTTCCCTGAGCACCATAATTCAAATGCATGGATTCTTATTCGGTCTTCCTCATTTGTTGTTCATCTTTCATGTGCACGCGGGAAATGGAAAGGGTCACGGCTGGATCGGGCACACCTTAGTCCTCAAAGTGACGTCTTTGCTCTTTACCATTTTAAAGAGTTTTTGCGCCAGATTTTCCCACTGTAATACAGGGTTTGATTTCTTTTTCTTTTTTTTTTTAAACATTTTATTAGGGGCTCATAAAACTGTTATCGCAATCCATACACACATCAATTGTGTAAAGCGCATTTGTACATCATTCTCAAAACATTTTCTCTCCACTTAAACCCCCGACATTAGGTCCTCATTTTCCCCTTCCCTCCCCACTCCCCCCTTCCTCATGAGCCCTTGATAGTTTATAAATTGGTATTTTGTCATATCTTGTCCTGTCCGACGTCTCCCTTCACCCACTTTTCGGTCGTCTGTCCCCCAGGGAGGAGGTCACATATAGTTCCTTGTAATCGGTTCCCTCTTTCCTACCCACTCTCCCTTTACCCTCCCTGTTTCGCCACTCACACCACTGGTCCTGTAGGGCTCATCTGCCCTGGATTCCCTGTATTTTCAGTTCCTATCTGTACCAGTGTACCTCCTCTGGTCTAGCCAGACTTGCAAGGTCAAATTCGAGTCAAGGTAGTGGGAGCGGGGAGGAAATATTTAGGAATTAGAGGAAAGTTGTATTTCTCATCGTTGTTACATTGCACCCTGACTGGCTCATCTCCTCCCCGAGACCCCTCTGCAAGGGGATCTCCAGTGGCCTACTAATGGGCTTTGGATCTCCACTCCGCACTCCCCCCATTATTCACTATGGTAAGATTTTTTGTTCTGATTATGCCTTATACCTGGTTGCAACCTTGGTGTCTTTGTGGATTGTGGACATGGGAAAATGAAATCTTTGGAAGCTTCAATCATTTTTACATTTATGATGATTTTCCTTATTTGTCCAATGAAGTTGGAAGCCCTGGTGGCATAGTAGCTACATGCTGGCTGATTCTCAAAGTCAACTGTTTGAAACTGCCAGTCACTGCTCAGGAGAAAAATGGGGTTTTCTACTCCTGTAAACAGTTTCCAAAGCTCACAGAGGCAGATCTACCCTGTCCTCTAGTGTCATTATGAGTCAGCGTCTGCGCACTGGCCGTGAGTTTGCTTTCTGGTTTTCAGTGAAGTGTGATCCACATGGAGGGTTTGATCTCCATCGGTAAGTGCTTCAAATCCTCTTTGCTTTTAGCAAGGGAGGCTGGGTCATCTACATATGAAAACATGTTAATAAGTTTTCCTCTGATCCTGAAGGTCTGCGGTTACAGACTAACCAGGTTGGTTAAGATAACTTTCCAAAGGAAAACTGACACAATTGAGTCGATGGATCAAGGGATGGATGGATGGATGGATGGATGGACAGATGGATGGATGGATGGGCAGACATTCAGATAGATGGATAGAATCAGGACCAAGTGTAGTCTTTATAACTATTTAAAGAGGAGCCCTGATGGGCCAGTGCATTACACATTAGGCTGCTAACCACAAAGTCGGCAGTTTGAAACCACCAGCCAGCTCGTCGGTAGAAAGATAAGGCTTTCTACTCCCAGGAAGATGTACAGTTTGGGAAACCCACCTGGTAGTTCTAAAAGTCAGAATCAACTGGATGGCAGTAAGTTTGGTTAGGGCTCTTAAGTAATAAAAAACAGCATGGCCGTGCCCAGGAGTATAACTCTGGGTTATTGATTACAAATAAAATAAGTTCCCGATACATTGTACAAAGAGGGAATGTATCAGGGAACAAGGGCTCAAAGACTCAGAAGGCTGGGGAGTAACAAATTGAGCAGTGAGCAAGGATTAAGACTCATCAGAAGGTCAGGAGTGGCGTGACCTTCCCCAGAAAAGCTGCTTTCCGGGGCCCTGGATCAGGAGTCAAGACGAGACCCACCTGACATTCATGCCATGGCTACAGGCTCCCCATCAACCCAGCAGCCAAGGTCCAGGCTCAGGGCTCCTTGCTCCTGAGTGGCATGCTTCTACTTTAAAAGGAGTTCTCGGGTTGCATTCTGAGTATGAAGGCCTGATGGGCAGGACCAAGTGCCCTTGACTGTGTTCTGGTCACCAAGGCTCCCCACCCACAAGCCTGCAGTATCAGGGGAGACCAGCCCCTAACACACCATCGCAGGTCAGGTAGGTGCAATTGTACAGTGATAATAAGGAAATATTATAGTAAAGTCATAGCATGAGAGATAGAAGAGAGATAGAAATAATGGCGTCAGACACATTTCATGGTAGCATGCTCACCTCAGCCTCATTTGGTTGTCCACTTGGAGAGAGAGAGATTTCTTGCTAACCAAGGCTTATATATTCTCTGGGGATGAGTAAGCCCCCTAATTATGGGTGAAGACATATGTCACAGGAAAGGGTTGTGCTATAAGTAATATAGTAATGGGAGGGGGGTGATCTAGGGGAACATACGCTAAAGGAAGAGGAGGGATTAAGGGTACACATGTGACAAGATGGGCAGACCCTAGATTCATGATGGTGGCCTAACCTTGATTTCCCTAGAGCTGGAGACCCTATTTAGCCTAAGCTTTCAGGGGAAGCAACCCACTGTCCCTAACAGCAGGGAGTGAGCCCTGCCTATTGTGGGAGAAACAATGGTGTCTGCTTGCTCTGGATGGCTGGGTCTTCAGGGAGATAACTTGACATCATTTACCATTAGTTGCAAGCAGTGTCCTAAGGCTACCGTATATTTGGGGGAGACTACTTGGGAGAAATCTTTCTGCCTCCCGCACTGCAGCATACAATCCTTTGTCACCCCACCACCTGTGGGCTCTTCTGTGAGGCACGAGGGAGAGGGCTGATGCCAGTCAACTGATCCCCAACACCCAGTCTCATGATAAAAGTGGGAATGTGTAGGTGGGTTACTTGTGTCTAACATGTGCTCCTGGCATTTAACACTTTTTGTTTATACCATTTAATATTGCTTTATGTTCTGAAGCAAGTGTGAGCTCCCTCCAGTGCTGTCCAGGTTATTCTGAATAAAACAGAAACCAACTTCCCACCATCGAGTGGGTTAGGACTCACTGCGAGCCCATAGGCCATCAGAGAATGCCCCAGTGGGTGTGTGAGACGGTAAATCCCTATGGGAGCAGACAGCTTCCTCTTTCTCCCATGGAGCAGCTGGTGGTTTAAACTACTGACCTTGTGGGGTTAGCAGCCCAATGTGTGCCGCACTGTGCCCCCAGGGCCTCAGCCACCCGCCCCAAAACGACACACACAGTAAATGCTCGCTGCCCACGAGTGGGAAGTGCTGTTTGCATGAGCTGATTTCAGCTCTCCCTGCCTGGGGGACCTGGCCTGGTGCTGGCAGCTGTGGATACTCACCTCTTCCATCATGCTTGTTCACGTGGGAGCCCGTGAGGCCACTGACCTTACCCTGGGGATGCTGTATAGTATACAACTGGGGGGGGGGGCGGGTTCCAAAGACACATGATTGTCAACACGTGGGGATGCTGTGTTTGCAAACTTGTCCCCCACCCCATCCCTCAAAGCAGTAATGGCAGACCTGGGAGATTGTCCTGCTTTGAGTCCAGACCCCAACAATAAAGCATCCGCGGAGATAACAAGTGAGTCACGTGGATTGTGTGTTTCCAGGTGAGGAGAAGGCTATGCAGACACCGTACACTGTAGCCTATTGAAAATAGACAAATGAAAAAACCCACACTCACTATCAAACTCTGACTCCTAGTGACCCTATGGAGCACTCATAGGAGTCCCTATATGCCCTATGGGTTTCTGAAACTGTAAATCTGTACAGGAGTAGAAAGCTTCATCTTTCTCCCACAGAGCAACTGGTGGTTTCAAACTGCTGACCTTGAAGCCCTACACATAACCACAAAAGCCTCACTGCCGTCGAGTCAATTCCGGCTCATAGTGACCCTGTAGGACAAGGCAGAACTGCCCTTCTGGGTTTCTGAGGCTGTAACTGTTTCTGGGAGTAGAAAGCCTCCTCTCAGCAGGATGAAAAGGTTTGAAATCTTGCGAAAATGACCAACATAGGACAGCACCCTCTGGGACAGAGTAGAACTGCCCCCGTGGGCTTCTGAGGCTGCAAATCTTTACAGGGAGAGAAAGCATCATCTTTCTCCCTCTGAGGAGCTGGGTGGATTCAAACTGCTGACCTTGGGTTAGCAACACAACACATAACCCACCACACCACCATCACTCTGTGCTGAAGCTGTTGGAAAAAGGGCACTGCTGGACCTGCTGGACACAGAGCTGCCACAAACCTTCCATTGATGAGGAACACACTCTGTGCGGCTCAGGCACTGGAGGCCAGCCTGGGAAGGTCACGCTTTCCCGTCATCTGTGGGCCAGCACAGACACCAGACCCAAACCCCGCTGTCATCCAGCAGATTCACATTCCCAGCCACCCTATATAGGGTTTGTCCTACTGGGGACACACAGCCTCTTCTTTCTCCTGAGGAGCAGTTGTTGGGATTGAACCACCAGCCTGGCAATTAATAGCTCAAGACTTACACACCAGCTCCACCGAGGCTCCTTATGGCGCATAACCACTACGGATAATGATAACTAGCTTTAATTCGTTTCAACCCAGAGCCACGCCTGTCTTCCTCTGAACCTGCAGAGTGCTGGGGCACCAGGAAGAAGCACCGGCCCAAGGCTGCTCCCTCGCTCGCTCACTTCCTGACTCATAGCAACCCTATAGGACTGGGTAGAGCTGCCCTGGTAGGTTTCTGAGACTGCAACTCCTTAAGGAAGTAGAAAACCTTGTTTCTGTCCGGTGGAGATTCCTTCTTTTCTCCCACAGGGATTGGGGCCAGTTGACCCATCTGGGGGCCAGACACACATACACCACATCATCTGACACTTGATGAGTGTCTCAACAGAAGGGGGCATGCAGTACAGGGAACCCGGCAGATGGGGGACAGCATTCCCGACCCCGACGGAACAAACGGCAGGGGTGGAAACGTCTCCTGAGGGACTGACTGAGCAGGGCTGCCAGAGACCAGCGGCAGTTTCTAAGTGGACAAAATCTGAACCAGACTCACGGCCATTGAGACGGTTCTGACTCATCGTGACCCTGAAGAACAAGGTAGAACTGCCCCCGTGGGTTTCTGAGACTGTAACTCTTTATGGGAGGAGTAGAAAGCCTTGTCTTTCCCCCTTGGGGCAGTTGGTAGTATTGAACTGTTAACCTCAATTATAAGTAGCTTTGGGGCTGCTAGCCCAAACTTTATTCTTAACCCTGGCTGCAAGATCAGCAGTTCGAAACCATCGGCCTTTTTTGGTGGGAGAAAGATGAGGCTTTCGACTCCCATAAAGAATTAGTCTCGAGAACCCACAGGGCAAGTTCTGTGCTTTCCTGGGGGGCTGTTATGAGTCAGAATTCACTGAATGGCAGTGGGTTTGTGTTAGTTTGTTTGTTTTTCTAATCAACATAGTTCACTGGCTTGATGTAGCCCAATCCTTTCAAAATTGTTTAGTTTGCAACCCTGCACTAAGCAACTTTTCATATTTACAGAAAATCAACACGCACACACATACTGCACTGTTCTTGAGGTTTAGTGTGCAGCCATGGAAAAGCTGTTATGGCTAGGATTAAGTGTTGGCAGGTCTGGGCACGGGGCGGTGAGGCTGCAGGGATCAGCCCAGCCATCAGCAGAAGGCTTCAGTAAGGTGACTGCCAATTGCGCAAACCTGCTAAGCATGGGCACACTCCTAATTTGGGGAACCAGTCAGGGCCAGGAGCCCTGGCGGCATAGCGGGTTATGAGTGCAGCTGTTAACTGCAAGGTCAGCAGTTTAAGACTACTGGTCGCTCCATGGGAGAACAACGAGGCTTTCTACTCCTGTAAAGCGTTACAGTCTTGAAACCCACTGGGGCTGCTGTCCCTGTCCTATAAGGTTGCTGAGTTAGACACCTGTCACTCCCAGGTGTCGGTGAGCTGACTTTGATTGGCAGCGATGTCATGGGGGTCCCTGCTCCGCAGGGTTTCCCACGGCGGAATTTGTTGAGAAGTCGGTCACCAGGACTTTCTGCCAAGGAACTTCTGTGGGGACTTGAGCCTCCCTCCCACCTTTCAGCGAGCAGCGAGGGTGGCAAAGAGCCCTGAACGTTGAGCCAGGGGACAGGAAAAGGGCCCAACGAAACCTGGTGGAATCTGGCCTCTTCTTTCCAAACTACACCCCGTGGTCCTTTTGTTTCTTGTTCGTCTTTGGCC
>NW_022103899.1:60140709-60153687 GCF_000313985.2 Echinops telfairi | reverse complement strand
GCCCCATGCTCTCCTGCCCCACCCTTCTCTGTTCTCCAGTCTCAGAGAATCTCTAAAGCCCAACCTACTGGATGAACAGTGCTTGTCAGGTGCAGAGAGCTTCGTGTCGGTGTGATGTCGACTCAGGGGAGGCTTGCACGATGCTCTGGGGACAAGCAAGCAGGCATAGTCATTGGCCCCCAAATGCTTGCCTGGCCCCTGCTCTTGGTCTCCACCTGCAGGGGATGGAATCGTGGCTTCTGACTCAGAGTCATTGCAAACAAATGGGCAAAATACATACGTATTTTTAATCCCACGATATTGGAAGAAGGCAGATGGCAGAAAAATCGCTGCATGGTCTCGCTATAGACACGCTGCCAGGAGAGACCAGTCTTTAGAGAAGGACATCACATGCGGAGAGCAGGGGGCGGTGTGAAAGAGGAAGCCCTTCCAGGCCACGGATTGACACAATGATTGTTGCAACGGGCTGGAGCAGAGGAACAATTGTGAGGACGTCGCGGCACGGGCACTTGGGGTTCGGTTGTGCTAAGGGTCGCTATGGGTCTGAACTGAACGGAGTCAAGCACACCTAACACCACCACCAAGAGTCTGTGAGGTGGGGCTTGGACTGCTCCCCAAAGGGCTGGTGTTTCAAAGCCACTAGCTGCTTTCTCCAAAGGAGAAAGATGAGGCTCTCTGTTCTCGTAGAGGTACAGTCAAAAAATTAAAATATTAAAATCAAAATAAGTTTAAAAGGTGTACAGTCTTGGAAACCCTGTATGGGGTTGCTGTGGGTCAGAACAGCCTCAATGAACAGATTTGGTTTTGGTTTTTGTACTAAGCTAAAGGTGGGCGGTTCCAACCCACCCAATAGCAAGGTGGGAGGAAGGCCTGGTGACTTGCTTCCCATAACGATTCCATCCAAGAAGCATCTGTAAGGCCTGGGACAGCGCCCCGAGGCAGAACGGACTCAGCCACAAGGGGTGGGTGTTGGGTTTTCCATTTGTTCTGGACTCAGAGGGGAAGGTGCCGCATTTCAAAGCCCTGAGTTCATAATTCAATGGGTCGTGAAATTTCACACGCCTGTTCCTAAACATGTGTGTCCGTTTGTGATACTGCCACCGTAACCCGGCTCCACAACCATGTTGCAAAACGTGGCAAATGAACAAGGCAAGGCGCCCTGCAGTTCCGTGGCCAAGTGTTCCCTGAGCCCATGAGCCAGTGCACAGGGAGCATCGGGGCTCTAACTTGGCCCCCCCCCAAACAGGGACGAGCTCAGTGCCAGCTGGGTGTGATGGACACTGAGTGTCTTGCCCACTCCCAAAGGCGGCCTCCACTGCTATTAAAATGCATTGACATTTCCATTCATGGCAGACGCCCACTCTAGGTTGGAATAATAAAGAGCAAATTATTTTTCCTCCAGAAAAGGATGTACACATTTGCTAGACATTAAAACACGCAGACTGCTGGGCCCTGACGAGGGCCTGGTGAGGGTTTGAAGAGGCTTCTGAGTCTGTGAACCAAGCTGGTGTGAGAGGCGGGTCGGACCAAGGTGGGAGAGGCTGCCATCAGACCCGAAGGCTGAAGGGGAAACCCCTCAGAAACAGAGCTCTGGTACGCGATCTTTCTTTCTCTAGCCACCGAGTGGTAATTGTGATGTATTCTAAAAATCAAACTGTTTCATGAAAACAGACCATTGGAGATGTGAAAAAGAGGGAAAAACAGAATTGCTATAGAGGTGATTCCAACCTGGTGGCTCTCTTGTGTGTGGGGGGGACTCTGTTCCATTGGGCTCTCTTTTTCCCTCTTTCCTCCCTCCCTCCCTGTCCTCTCCGTAGTTTTTTAAAATTGGGTTAATATTTAGAGTGAGTCCACTTCTCATTCAAGAACGCTTCCACACTTTGTTTCGAAACACTGATGCCATCCTGTGAGGTGACAGCTCCCTTTCCACATGCTCCATGTTTCTCCAGCCCGTTCACCCTCCTTTCCGATCCCTGCCTGCCTGCTGGCCGTGATTCCCGGCAAATGCCGCCCCTGAGGCCTGCTGCTGTTGATTGTTCTGAGAGATGCCTCCCTCTTCTCTCCCTCCATGGAGGAGTCACTGTCTGGGCCTGTTGGGAGGGAAGGTGACCCCGAGGGGGCATTCAGGCTCTGGTTGGAAGGGAGGCTGGGGACCAGAGTCTCAAGGCTTCTGCCAGTCAGCCTGGGCTCCTGGGCTTTGTTCTTTTTTATGATGTTAAGTATAAATAAAACATTAACGCTATTGAAGACAATAGGTTCACCCTACTAGATAGCAAATGAAAGTTTAGTCTTATCTCTTTTATGATAAAAAATAATAATGGTAACTAAAAGTTTTAAGCTTTTAAAGGTCAACCGGAGCAAGTAATCCTGTCTTTTTTTCACAACAAATATGAAAGAAAATGTATTTCATACATCACTCTGTATTAACAACCTGTTTCACCTTCCCCTTGGTAGCAGAGTGGGTTAGACATTGGGCTTCTAAATACGAAGTCAGTAGTTTGGAACCACCATCTGCTCGGTGGGAGAAAGAGAAGGGATACAGTCCATTCCTGTCCAGAGTTACAGTCTCAGACGCCCAGACGGGAAGCCAGGCCTCTCTGAGTTGGAATCGCCTCGATGATAGGGAGTGGCAGATATTTCCATTATTTTCTTCGTTGGTAAGTATTTTTACAAAGGTCATTTTGTGCAACAATCTTTGTGCTCTGGAATATCTTCTCAGGCTAGTTTTCTAGAAGTGAAATCAGGGGTTTGGGGGAACCAAAAGTCAAACCCACTGCCATCAAGCCAATTCTGACTCATAGCGAACCTCTGCAGGGTTTGGAGCCCAGCACTCTTTACATGAGCAGGTAGCACATCCTTCTCCCACTGAGTGACTGTGGGTGTGTTTAGCACCAAACCATTTCCTATTTATAACTGACCAGCACTTTCCTCTGAGTGTTTGTTTTAACCGGCCATGATCATTTTTCAGAGTTCACAATTTAAAAAATTGTTTAATGATTTTTGAGTGTAGATGTGTTTGTTATTATTGTAATTTACTTTTGTTTGCTTATCATCTTATACATATATACCCATAACTTGCAGAGGCCTATTAATTGGCCATTTGTGTTACCATCATTTGAATCTGTTTGATTGTTGAAGTTTGGTTGCTTTTCTGGTGATGTGCAAGAGCTAGTTATCCATCAACAATCTCACCACACTTCTTATTTGAAACTTTTCTTTACTGATTTATCTGCCTTCTGATTCTGTTTCTGGTGTGGTTCGATGCCCACTATCTTACACTCTCGATGGATTCAGCTCTGTCCAAACCATCCCCTTTAAAATGAATGCTATGTGGTTTAGACCTCAACAGCACCAACTAATGGGGAAAATACTTATAGTGTCTATTTCTGAGCTGTTCGTGCTTAGATGTTTGTCGGGACTATGTTTCTGGAACGTTCTATGCAGTGCATCGTTGAGGCCAGGTCTCCGTTGCTCTTTGTACGCATGGGCCATTGTAGGAGTAAGCAGCCCACTTCCACCTGACTCATAATTCCTACCGTGCAAGGGTCGCTGTGTTGACAGTGGCCGTTGACTCAGTTCTGGTCCACAGCGAGACAACACACCCCGGGCCTGGGGCCAACCTCACAACCACTGCTATGTCCGAGCCCAGAGTTGCAGCCATCGGGTCCATCCATCTCCTCAAGGGTTTCCCCCATTTCTGACGGCCCTGCACCCTACCCAGCATGAGGTCCTCTCCCAGCGATGGGTGCTACTGCCTCCCCTCCCCTCCAACAGTAAAGAGCACTTGGGGGTGGCTGGTTTGCATATCATGTTGGCATGCCGGCCCATGCCAAGCTCACCTTACAGTTGCACCCTTATGATACACCCGTGGCACAGTGGTTATGCGCAGGATGGCAGACCGAAAGGTCAGCTGTTCAAAACCACCAGCCAGCTCTGCATGAGAAAGACAAGGCTTTCTACTCCAGTAAAGAGTGACTGTCTCAGAAACCCACAGTGCCCATTCTACCCTGTCGTGGAGGGTCACTGTGAGTCAGAACAGACCCCATGGCGGTGAGTTTGATTTGAGTTGGGTAAAGAGCCTGGACCTCTCCTGGCCCACACAAGCAACTTCACAGACACATCACAAAAGGCCACTCTCTGGCCAAGGCAGATCAAAACACAGAGCGACCACTCTGGAACGGTATCTGACTCCTGGGCAAGAAAGAACATTGTCCAATCCACACAAAGGCCCACACCCTTCCCTGTCCTGGTGAAGAAGTGTCACCACTTCTTCGGGAATCACCCTTTGGTCCTAATGGTCATGACCCAACTCACTCTGGTCATTTATTATAAGACCCCACCAGCGCTGTCACCCCCACTTTCTGACCTCACCCTTCCTCTCTCCTTGGTCTTGACCCCAAACCACTCCGCCAAAGTCCAGTGAAGCCCCAGTGGCTATGGAGTTGCGTGTGGCGCAGGGTGCCTCCTCTCTCGTCATCGTCCGAGCAGAACTGTGCTCCACCTGGCGTTCCGAGTCTGGTTTCTCAGAGGGAATTCATCAGGCCTTTCTTCTGCGATGCTGCCAACCTTTCGTGTGCAGTTGAACACATTAGCCATGACCCCACCTGGGGAAACTCAAAACATATGAGAGGTCCTTTCTCATGGAGACTGGGACACCCTAGGCCTGTCAGGGTGTGTTGCTCCCACCCCATCCACTACAATCAGTAATGAGCACAACTTGTCTGACTGTATGAAGCTTCCCAGTGTGTTTGGGGTTTTTCGTTTGGTTGGTTGTTTGGGCTTTGACACATGTGGATGAACCTGTAATAAAAACATAATGAAGCAACTCTCCTTCATTGGCCGTCTTCTTCAAAGCAATCCTCACTGGTTTGTTCTTCAAGGTGAACTTGTGAATAATTTTGTCAAGCTTGAGAAAACATTGCTAGGATTTAGACAGCGTGCCCTCGCACCTCGTGCATTTGGGGCTTGCTGTTGTTCGTGTCGGCTTCTTGGAAAAGGAGTGCCTGGTGGGTGCGGTGTCTAGAACCCTTGGCTGCTCAGCACGGGACCGCTCTCTGAGCCCACGCACTGCTCTGCAGGAGAGAGACGTAGCAGCCAGCTTTCTTAAAGATGACAGTCTAGGAAATCACATGGGGGCAGGTCTATGCTGTCCTATAGGGCCTCTAGGAATTGGAGTTAGATCAACAACCATAGATTTTGGGGGGTCTTCTTATATATGTTTCTGGAGTCCTGCTCTTACATATTCAAATTTATTGTAAACATTTTTCCCATTTTAATCATGAATAGGACTTGTATCTGATATCTTCACATTGATTTGAGGACAGGGGCACCCGACTCAAGCCATGGTATTTTCAATCGCCTCATAAGCATGCAAACGTTGGACAGTGAAGAAGGAAGACTGGGAAAGAATCCAGGCATGGAATCATGGTGCTGTGGAAGGATTTTGAAAGTCCCACGGATGGCCAAACGAGCCAGCACGTCTGTCTTGGGAGAAGCAGAGGCAGAGTGCTCCTCAGGGGCAAGGATGGCAAGACTTCTCACGCACGTTGGACACATGGTCAGGAGAGATCAGTCCGTGGAGAAGGGCGTCGTGCTTGGTAAAGTAGTGGGGCAGTGACAAAGGGGAAGGCCCTCCACAAGCTTGACTGACATGGTGACTGTAACAATGGGCTCAAACCTAAGAACAATTGTGAGGCTGGTGCAGACAACAATAAATACTGATAAAGGTATGGGGAGAGTGCGACTCTCATACACTGCTGGCGGGACTACAAAATTACAGAAACTCTAAGAGAGTTTGACACCTTCTTAAAAAGTTGGAGACAGACATACTATGTGGTCTGGTAACCCCACTTCTAGGTGCACCCCTCTTATAACCTAGATAAACAAGAGCTGCAGCATCAATAGGTACATGCACACCCATGTTCATCTCAGGCTTATTCACGAGAGCCCCAAATGGAAAGAGCTTCCGTGTCCCTCAATGGATGAGTAGGTAAGCAAGCTGCTGGAACATACACACAATGGAATACTAAACACCAGTAAAGAACAACGGATCCTGGAAACATCCCACAACATGGATGAATGTGCAAGACAATATGCTTCCTGAGACAGATCCACCCCAATCCAATCCAAATCAAACCCCCTGCTATTGAGTCAATTCCAACTCTTAGAGACCCTCGGTCAGGTTTCAGAGCAGAGCCTCGCCTTTCTCCCACAGAGCAGCGGGTGGGTTTGAACTGCTGACTTTGCAATGATGAGTCCAACATTTATCCACTCAATCACAAAAGGACAAATATTGAAAGAGGCCACTATTATAAAAAGTCAAGAATGGGAAGAAATTGTTGATGGTTTGATGAAGGGGGGAATCCCAGACTGGATAGTTGGAAGAGGTGAATGATGGTGACGGGAAAGGCAGAATGCAATGTGGGAATCAGCACAACGCAGCCAAGGTGAGGGCAGGCACTGAAGGTACACAGGAATAAAGAACACCTATGGTAAGTACTAGAACATACACGGTCCTGCAAAAACTGCAATAGCAAACAATAATTTGTGAGTAAATGCATATTTGTTACATAGATGAGTTACACTCTAAGGATTACACTTATGTGCCTACTTAGGTATGCTTGAGGAAATTTCAATGTATTTATAAATACTGCATTCTAACCACATATATAATAGAGCACCAGGGGGACACCGCCGTAGAAGCTACTTAGGCACCTAGTGGACTTGAAGCCTTGGGACCATCGTCAATTTGGCAAGATAGAATTCCTAAAGATCAGGTTCTACATGCTGCTTTGGTGAATAGCAACTTGAGCCTTAAGACCTTGACAGCAGCCCTGTAGAGGGCAGTTATCGGTCTCTCCCTGTCTTGAGGGAAGAAAAGTCATGAAGATTGCAGACGCCTGGAGACAATTAGTCCGATGGACTAAGGGACCGTGCAAGCAAGCATCAGCCTTCGTGACCTTGATACCAGAAGAGTAGATGACGGCGACCTACCGTGACCAGCAGCTCTGAAAGGGATCGTAGTAGAATGCCCTGGCTAGTAGGGGAGAGAAATGGGGAACAAAGCTCAAAATGATACACATGACCAGGCTTGTAAGTTGGAACCCCTGAGATTATGACCCTTGATTACCCTTTTAAATCCAGTTCTGAATTTGTTCCCACAGCTCAGTTTTCAGCCAAACAATAGCTCTGGAAGGGGAACAATAACGTTACTTAGGTGCATACACCATTTGGGACCGAGGGGCAGCATTTTCCCAAGGATGAAGCTCAGAAGGGTTGGGACATAGGGAGGGATGGAGACAAGAAACACAAGGAGGGCAGTGGGATGGGTTGTGTTACATTGAGGAGATTGTAATGAATCAGATGAAACTGATTCTGTAGACTGTGGAATGTAAAACTGATGAGATCTGCTCTGTAAACCTCCACCCGACTCACAATAAAAAGTTAAAAAGTAATGCATATGGTGTATGAGATCACTAAACGAAGAAAAGGATAATGTTCTACGTTCTAGTCTGGTGATCAATGTCTGGGTTTTTAAAAGCTGGTGAGCAGCCATCTGAGAGGCAAAAACGAATCTCTCTAACTGGAGCAAAACAGAAAGAAGAAACCCAAAGATTCGGAGAAGCCCTTATCCAAAAGGACTGATGAGCCACATAAACGAGAAGCCGTTTCTGACCTGAGACCAGAAGAACTGACGATGCCCAGGGTGGTTGTTAGGTTTTATGTTCATTTGGCTGGGCCAGGGTTCCCCGACGGCATGATCTAAAGTCGTACGGTCAACCGCATGATGGGATCTTCTGGGAAGCAGCCAAGCAGTTGCAGGAAGAATGGGGGAAAGTACCACCTCCTTAACCTGCTCACAACCTTGATGCAATTGAGAGAAGTTTCATGTGGGGCCTGGCCTCCTCTGTGTACAGACTGATGGTGGGCAGAAGCCAGCTCATTTCTTCTGCTGGACCTGGATCCTGCATCTGGTTCATCTACCTTTTGTTACATTGCCAGCCGATCCCAGGAGCCATCAGCAAACAACCAACCTTGGCATTCAGTCTTGGACTCAGCGGGCAATCTCTGATTCATACAGCTCTGCATCCACTAGCTGTGGTCTTTCTGCCTGGCCTTGCTGATTCCTGTCCATCAGAACCTGTGGTCAGGAGAAACCTTGAGCTTACCTCTGACCCATGGACTTGAACTGGGTTGGACTTAACACTTCTACAACTGTGTGAACCCTTTCTTGATGTAAATCTCTTTCTGTAGACACACGAGCACAGGAGTCTCTGGTCTTGCTTCCCTGGAGAACCCAGCCTAACACAGCTGGCTACCACTACCACTCATGCGGACCAGGACCGCAAGAGAAGGTCCCAGTTAGAATGGGTCAAAACGTAGAGGATAATTCAAATAAAAAAAGAGAAGTAAATAAAGAGACCAAACTTTCAGCTAATGGCTCCTTCTCTCGGTCAGTTGAAGAGCCTTAAAGTCAATAAAAAAGACTGACTTTTCCAGAAAGAGGCCGGACCTTTGGAGGACAAAGCCATGTAGATATGACCAAGTCTAACAAATCCCTCTAATTCTGCAGAAGACACTTCTAAGACTCTCTCCTTGCCCATCACTAATGTAATTAACACTTGGCTTGGCTTTTCATGGTCCCCACGTTTCACATGCCCTGGTTGTCGTGGGATTCACTGTGATCCATTTCATCAAACCTCAGGAAAGAGAGAGAGAGAGAGAGCGCGCATTGGCTTATTTTTAAAAGACATCGTGGGAAGTGTTCTTAGAGCAGTGGTTCTCAACCTTCCTAATGCGGCGACCCTTTAATACAGTTCTTCATGTTGTGCTGACCGCCCAACCATAAAATTATTTTCGTTGCTACTTCATCACTGTAATTTTGCTCCTGTGATGAATCGGGCGACCCTGTGAAAGGGTCGTTCGACCCCCAAAGGGGTCGTAACCCACAGGTTGAGAACCGCTGACTTAGCCACTTCCTCCTCGCTTCTCCACCTGACCTCTATCACACTGTGTTAACCTTGGCTTCAGGCTGGTTCTCATGACTTTAGTTGGCGTTCCGAGATTTGATACTGCAGGAAAATAGAGCCGGTGCTTTTTAGTCCAACAGTACACTTCAGCTGGGGAAGAAAAGAAGAAAGAAAGTGGAGTGAGAAGCCACTTAGCAAAAGCATTACATCACTCCCAGTTACTGTCTTCCTCGCTGCAGAGAGACGAGCTCCGAAAGAGTCACCAGTCAATGAGGATGAAATATAGGTGCCTGTGAGGCTAAAAAGACTGCTGGCGCTGGAGTTGATGTTCAATGTGCCCCTCTAATGGGCGCAGGGCACACCATCCACCTGCCCCAGGCAGGAGCAGTAGGCGGGGCGGCCTCCAATTCCAACATGATTTGATTCCAGGAATCGTAGAGAGGAATCAAGACAAAACTGGGCCTGAAGCAATCTTTTGTCTCTGTGCATAGAAAGAAAATGCTCTGCAGGCGTCTGCTTCCCTGGGGAGCTCACCCCACTTGCAAGCACATACCTTGATCTCGTCCCCCCCAAGGAAGGAAGCTATTTATAGCTGGCGTCTCACAGATGTTAGCTGCAGGTGGAGGCTGAGCCTGCTGGCTACCTGTGTGTGTTTCTGCAGGAGGGATACTTAGAGGCAGCTCAGCAGATCCTACGTACTGCCGTGCAGTAGAAGACATCCCACCCAATAGGGAGATGACTTAGAGGCGTGGTATGGACTTCTTTACCTGTTTCAGATAGAGTCCCCGCTGCTATTTTTCCGAGTGAGTACAGTGCTGGGTCCTTAGGGAAGGCTAGCTGTTTGTGCTCAAATACTCATCGAAAGGTTGTTTGTTCAAATCCATCCAGGTGCCTTGTGGAAGACACGCTTGAGCAGCTGCTTCCAGAAGCACCACAGCCACCTGTGGAGCTCAGTTTTGTTCTGTGACATGTCGCATCACCGTGCTTGGAACAGACACAAGGGCAATGATGCTGGGGGTAGTAGGGTGGGCATGGAGGGAAGAGGATTCACAGTGTCCTAATGAAATCTGAAAATCAAGATTGTTTTTTTTTTACTGATGAAGCTAGATCCAACCAAGACCCCCCTAAAGGTCCTCCTTTTCTCCACCACATTCCAAACCTCCAACGTCCATCACTAGGCAGCAAGAAGGAACTGGAAGTACCAATCAGAAACCAGAGTGCTGTCTCTTCTGTCACCGACACAAGAGGGCGAGGTGCGTGGGTCATGCTTTGCGTGCGTCATGTGGCGGATGCTGACTCACTGCTGGGGGATGTCCAGGCAGTAACTGCAGGGACAGTCCATGCCCTGGCTCGAAGCTGGTGGCTCTCAGTTCACGTTCATATTTACAGCCATGCTTCCAACCAACCCCACACGTACCCTGTTCTGGAACAGACCTACTTTTTCAGCTACTTGGGACAGAGGAGTGCGCATTTTATCATAGAGTCCCGAGAATCACTCTCCCTACTACCAAGTTGATGCCAACTCACAGCGACCCTATGGGACAGAGCAGAATGGCCCGTGTGGGTTTCTGAGATGGTAACTCTTTACAGGGGTGGAACGCCTCCTCTTGACCTGGGGAACCACTGGTGGTTTTCAGTGGATGACCTCTCGGCCAGCAGCCCAATGGGAACCACTCTGTCCCCAGGGATCCCTGAGGGGCGCTAAGAAGAGCTCGTTTAAAACGCAAGTTTCCAGGGCGTTCCCAACGTTCTACCATCCAATGTACCTGGAGCAACGCAGTTCAAAACCACCAGCTGCTCCAATGGAGAAAGATGAGGCTTTCGACTCCTGTACAAAGTCAGAGCCTACCCATGGCGGGTGAGTAAAGCATCCGTTTCCTCCCACTCTTGTCAAGGAAGGGTCCCCGCTCACAAGTAAACACCCATGCATCTGTGAGCCGGGCACACAGAACACCCTCCCGCCACCACTGCAGGTCTGCCAGCCTGGCACGGAATCCAGAGCTCTCTCCAGACCCCGTGGAGGCGAGTTTTAAAAAAGGAAGGGTCCAATGACCCCTCTGAAGACAGCCCCAGGAAGTCTGTGGCTGACCCAAACGCATTCCTCCTCAACCCCGCTTCTCACCCATAACGACCCTGTGTGCGGCAGAACCAAACGCCGCCCTGTCCGCCCCATCCTCACGGTTCCTAGGCCCGAGCCCGTTTGGAGCCATGGGGTGGCTCCATCTGCTTGAGGGTCCACCCCTCTTTCCCTGCCCCTCGCTATTGTAACAAACACGCCGTCCTTCTCCAGTGCCCCTTTTGTCCCCAGGCTCAGAACGGCCAGTGCTCAGCGCAACGGGTGCTGATGGAAGCAAGCGCTGTGTCCTTCTGCCCCAGAAACCTAGCTGGGGTCTCCATGTGACTCCTTCGCTGCTTTAAAAATCCTGCTTCCCCATTCCATTTCACTAAAATGCCCCCCTCAGAGGCAAGGAAATTACAGCTCATTATCTTGGCTAATTCGCAGGCTTACCAATTATGTACCTAGCAGTAGAAAAGCACAAAAACACAAATGTTTATCTGCAAACAATGAGGAAACACGTTCCCATGCTTTCATCACCAGCGTTGCTCTCTGCTTTGTTCCCAGGGGAAGCCAGAAGAGTACAAGCCCATTCTGGACAGTGTCGCACGATCGGTCCTCTGGCGCTCTCATGTCCCCTGAAGGCTGGCGCCCAGGGACAAGGCATCTAGACAAAGACAAAACCGTGGTGCTGTCGATTGGAGAATCAAATTGTTCTGTTGCAGGGAAGTGCTTCTGGCTGGCAGCATCCTTCATCTGGCCATTCCCTCATGAAAAGTTCTGAAATTTGGGGTGGGTGGGGGTGTTAGATGGAAGAAGGAGCCCTGGGATGCCGTGGGAAAGCACTTCACTGCCTCCTCAAAGGTCAGCAGTTCAAACACATCAGCTGCTCTAAGGGAGACCAGACCCGGAGCTCTATGGCGCAGGTCGAGTCCATCCCATAGGGGCGCTAGGAGGTGGGATCTTTAACCAAAAATTAGTATGGCTTTGGTACTGGAGCGTAATTAAAGAGGCCCGAGGTCTCCACTGTTTCTCCTTCTTCTGGGTGCCGCTGTGATGAACTTGGGAAGCTCACAATAATTCTGACTCTTTCACTCCCATTGAAAGCTTCAGACCTCACGTCCAGCCAGGTGTGCTGACGGGAGAGGGGAAAATGACTTCAATCCACAATGCATTATGGGGTTGGAGCAGGATGTGGCAACTGTGAGTGGCAGATTGGCATGATGGCAGCTAATTACAGCTAATGAGGAACCAAGGAAAGGTTGACTAAGCCACCTCATTTCATTCTTTGATGGGGTTACGAGGCCTTGAGATAACGGTTAACCCCCAAATCATCAATATGATGTCTTCTTAAAACCAATCAATAGTTTCATTTAACTGGCACAGCATGCCTGCCTTGAGAACCGTGATCTTTCAGAACATCTGTAACAGAAGGAACAACCTCCTGACACCGAGTTCATTCCACTTGATAGCGACCTTAGAGGGTAGAGCAGAACTGGTCCTTAGGGTTTCTGAGACGATAAATCTTTATAGGAGCAGACAGTCTTGTCTTTCTCCCACAGAACGGCTGGTGGGCTTAGCCACCGATCTATCTGTTTACAGCCCAATGCTTATCCCGTCTGAGTCCCTGGGGCTCTAAGGACTATCTATATGGTGGCATTCAACTGATAGCAGCCACTTGAAAGGTTAGATGGGAACATCAGGGGTGCAGTGAGTTCAAGTTACTGCGAGATTCAGAAAAGGAAGGTGAGAATGGTTTTACGGTTGGAAGAATATAATCAGTCACTAAATGGTAGCTGTAGACGTGGTTGAATTGGTGTATGTCTCGCTCACGGCTTCTCATCAGTTTGGACTGGTTTTGTCATGGCTGACTCCATGAAAGTGGGGCAGACTTGAAGCGGTAAAATCTGGGTGTGCTGGAATCACTGGAAGGGGAAAGCTTACAGCCACAGC
>NW_022103899.1:60138209-60139674 GCF_000313985.2 Echinops telfairi | reverse complement strand
ACATCTTGTCAGGAGAGACCAGTCTCTGGAGAAGGATGTCCTGCTTGGTAAAGTGCCTAGGACAGTGACAAAGAGTAAGGCTCTCAAGGATATGGATGGGCACCGTGTCTGCAACAGCGGGCGCAAACACACCAGAGGTGAGGGTGGCACAGGACCAGGCAGTGTTTTGTTCTGTTGTACATCGGGTCCCTGTGACACAGGGCTGACTCAGTGGCACCTACAAGCCTTGACGTGGAAGTCGTGGGACTTCACGGCACAGCATCGGATTAATGATAACCAGGGTTGTGGACAGTGACACGGTCCAAGTGTGGTGCTGACAGCGTCATCTTTGAGCCGGGCCCCTGTGTTTCTGACACTGCTGATACAGAGACCTGGTTGCTAGGCAATGCGCATGCGGCCCTTGTTTCCTAAGAGGGAGCTTACATTCCTGGCAGCGCACTGGCCTTCAGGTTTCCAAATTCCAGGCATATCCACATTTTGCAGAGTCTGGTCCATCTCGAGTTCGTGTCCCCACCCATGACGGAACCAGCAAGAAGTGGATGGAAGCCCTGGCCCGGCCGAGTCTACTCTCAATGAAAGCAACAAAATAAATAAAAATTAAAAACAGACGGGGCTAGAGACTCTCCTGGCTCGCATCCTGGTGGGTCCCACGCTGTCTCCGTTTCAGTCTCCAGTTAAGCGCTCTCACTGATGGGGACCTCATTACCTCTCAAGGAAGAATGTCCCTTCTTCCTTCCCGTTCTTTGGTGCCAACAAAGGAGCCACAGAGCTCTTTTGGGGGTACGCGTCGAACTGCTAACACATGGGTCACACCAAGGCAGCTCTGTTGGAGAAATGTGAGTTATCTGCTCCCGTAAAAAGTTACAGCCTTAGAAAGTCTTTACAAGGTTGCTATGGATCCTGATTGATGACAGCGGGTTTGGGTTTGGGTTTGGAGGGGCTTGGGGGAGGGGTTGGTTTTCATCTTCTAATCTGGTACCCCGAATACTTCTAGTCTTCAGAAGTCTGTGTGATGGGAACCACCACCGCCTGCACCCTACTGTGTATTCTCCTCATGGAGCTGAGATGGAGGGATGGTCCCAGCAGCCCAGTGCCCCGCTAACCCCACTCAACTCACTCTCAGCTCAGACGCCAACGTCTTTCACACTTCGCAGTTGCTAAGTTCTGTCTGTTGCCATGTCTCTAGGTGGACGGCTGGCTTTGTGCAAATGAGGGACCTGACAGAATTGGTGTCACATTTTCTCATGTCTTATTCTGTTTCCAACCTTAACCCAGTCATTGTTGATCAGGCGTGGGTGACACCATTATCCGCAGGGCTCCTTAAAATCCCAGCGCCTGGTCCTTGCCTCAGACAGATGGAATTGTGTATGTCACGCAATCTCAGTGCCCACAGAGAACGTGGGTTTTACTCTTCATCTGGAATCCACGTGGGGGCCTCTGCCGTCCAGAACACATGCAGCCACCT
>NW_022103899.1:60136150-60137268 GCF_000313985.2 Echinops telfairi | reverse complement strand
GCCAAGCTCATAAATATCAACAAAAAGATCAGGCAGAAACCCAGAAGCAAGCAGAGGCACGTTATTAAGAGAGCACTCCAGAGAAAGGGAACTAACGACGGTGAACAGAGTGGAAACAAAGCCACAGCAGGCTCAGGAATGAAGGACAGGCAAATGAAAGCAACATTGAGATACCCCTTTTCAGAGTGTTTCTGAAAGATTTTGTTCAATCCCCTTCACATCACAGTGAAAGGGATGCATGCCCACTGCTTTGGCGCACCGGGCAGCACTCGTGTGGGCTTTGGGGAATCTGGCATCGTTTTAGTTAACGGGGGCCTTTATGTCAGAAATACCACAAGGGGGTGGATTTAACAGACAGAAATGTATTTTCTCATAGTTGTTGTTGTTAGATGCCGTCAAGTCAGTTCCGACCGGGAGCAACCCGATGTCCAAGAGAATGAAATACTGCCCATCTGCACCATCCTCACCATTATTGCCATGTCTTCTAATTCAGAAGCAGAGGATGACATTGGCTTTTGTACAACTGTCTTGTATGGAAGGAGCCCTGGGGGTGCTGTTGTGTTGGCACTGGGCAGAGAGTGTCAAGGTTGATGGTTCACACACCCCCAGTGGAGTTTTGGGAGAAAGATGAGGTGACCGTGCTCCTGAAAAGATTGTTTGTGCTGTTGGTTTCCAATCACAGACACCCTCTGTACAACAGAACAAAACACCGGCTGGGTCTGAGCCCTCCCCACAATTGTTCTTAAGTTTGAGTCCCGGTTGCAGCCACTGTGTCCATCCATCTTGTTGGAGGTCTTCCTCTTTGGGGCTGCCCCTCTATGTTACCAAGCATGACGTCCTTCTCCAGGGACCGGTCTCTCTTGAGAACCTGTCCAAACTATGTGAGGTGAAGTCTCACCATCCTTGCTTCTAAGGAGACTTCTAGCTGTACTTCTTTCTCATCGTTAGGAGGCTAGATGCCTGAATCCAGGGCACTGGCTATAGAAGGCTTCCTTTCTGTGGGCTCTCAAGGAAGGTCCTGGTCTCCCTCAACCTCTGCCCTTGAGTGATCTTTGCGTGCCTTGGCATCTCTCTTTCTCTACGTCTAGCTAGCTTATTTAATCTCTTTTTAACTCAAA
>NW_022103899.1:60123316-60135025 GCF_000313985.2 Echinops telfairi | reverse complement strand
CATTTTTTTTCTTCACCTCTTCTATGTTGTGAAGTTGCTACCCTTTCACGCCCCTCTACATTGCAGGAAACAGAAAGAAGTCACACAGAGTGAGGTCAGGTGAGTAAGGTGCATGGGGAAAGAGAGACATGCTTTTTTTGTGTGTCCAACGCTGACACACTGACATGGCTGTGTGCGCAGGTGTATTGTTGTGGTGGCAAAACCAGTCCCCTGTCTGCCACCACTCAGCCCTTTTTTGGTCACACACCGTTATGCAATATTCCCAATTTTCTACATTTAAGTAGAAAACTTGATTAACAGTCTGACCTGGTAGAACAAACTCCAAATACACTATGAATTGACATCTTTGTCCTTTCAGGAAGTTGACAGATGTCCAGAATGAAGTTTGTCATCAACGGATATTTCACCTTTTTTGAAACAAGGAAACCACTTGTACACTTGAGTTTTTCCCATAATGCTGTCCTTGTGAGCTGTGTTCAACATCACAAAAGTTTCTGCACCATTTTCCTTGAGCAGAAAACAAAATTTCACAGGCACATGCTGTTCTCTCAAATCAGCCTTCACAAAAAATTAGGTATGAGTGCAACTGCTTTTATGAAAAAAATTCACTGTGGCCAGAAAGAACCTTCCCTGGTGATGCCACTGGGTGCACTCACTCAGAGCAAAGAGCTGGATGCTCGCCTAGTGGGGAAAATGACTACTATGAAAGCTCCACCCAGCAGAACTTTTTTCCAGTTTGGGGTGTTTTTTTAGGTACCCCCTGTGTCTATGCCCTGAACAGTCAACCTTTTGGTTAGTAGTCAGGCACGTCAACCACCGCACCCCCAGTGTCCCTAACAATACTTATGAGCCTTCTTACTGGTGGACACAGAGGAAACAGTGTGGTGATCCAAGCCTTCAACTTGCTAAGTTTGGCTGCATCACCAGAAAGAACATCAAGTTTTGCAAAGTGGAGGACCGTGGAAAGCAAGAGAAAACCTTCTCAATGGGAAGGATTGACACAGTGGCTGTTGTACCAACCACACCAATGTCCGTCCAGATAGCGTCTCATGGGGCAAGTTTGGAGCTGTTCCACACAGGGTCCCTGGGAGGCAGAGCTGACAAGACAGTGGCTAAGAGAAACCGCACAACCAGGTAGACCCCAGTACAGCTGCTGTGGCTATGGCATATGGAAACCAGAGGGGTGATACGTCTATTACTCAAAGTCTCCAGAAATCTTACTGCGATTGGACAGGAGAGGGGCATCTTGTGCGGTGGTATCCCAGAATGGACTCCCAGTTCAGATTACAGTTGAAAGTTCAAGTGCATTCAAACATCATAAACCCAGGCAGGAGTAGTGTCAGGAGCCACAGAGGGGAGGGGATTAGGGGCATTTCCTGTCAAGTGTTCAAGTCCACCCAGACATGGTCCCTTTAGATTTCTCTCTGATGGAGTTCATTCAGGGAGCTGGCCTTTGACCTGGGAAGAGCATCAGTCCAGGGGTGAGGTCAGCAGTGGACAGCTACATGTGTTCCAGGGTAACCAAGCAGCTGGTGGCCAACACAGTGGGATTCAAGTCAGTCTCCTGGCAGCGCATTGCAACCTACCATTAATTTCCAACTGGAGCCATTGAAGTTGGATGCTATGACAGGCTAATGGTGTCCTGCACCATGCTGATGGAAGCTGAGATGTTTATTTCCCTGGCTGGAGACATCGGTCCCAGGGCCAGGGTGCAATTACAAAGATGATGAAGAGGACTACAACTCGTTTTAGAATGCTTTGCCCAAGAAACTGTTGAGGTTCACAAAAGTACGATACACTGTGATAACGTCTGGGTTAGAAAGACGAGCATTTTCAGCAGGGCCGTGGGGATAAAGGTCGATGGATGTCAGCACACAGAGGAGGGAATGAACTGCTTTCTAGAACCCACCACACCACAAGCATCGATGGTGAAGATGTGTGCACTGCACAGGCCACGGCTTCCGCTCTCATAGGCAACTTGGCAGTCAGTCCGTCAGAGGTGATTTGACGGTGTCTGCAATAGCAACAGCCGCATGTTTGTGAAGAAAGGGTATTTTGTAAGATAGAGGCACACATTAAAATAGTTTGTTCACTTTCAGCGAGTCGGAGGGTGCAGAAAGCAAAGAATGGCCTTTGAACGACCCAGTTCTCAAATCGCTGTATCAGCGGTTCTCAACCTGTGGGTTGCGACCCCTTTGGGGGTTGAACAACCCTTTCACAAGGGTCACACGATTCCTAACAGTAGCAATATGAAGACAGTGATGACGTAGCAATGGAAATAATTTTTTGGTTGGGGGTCACCACAACATGAGGAAGTGTTTTGAAGGGTCACGGCGTGAGGAAGGTGGAGAACCACTGCTCTATATCCTTCCCAAGTTGGGAAGTATGTAAACAATCATTGATCTCTCTCAGAACTCATGATGCATAAGGAAACTTTTCCTTCCTTTTTCTCACACAAAAATATGAGGACTTCCCCCTGGCTTCCACTGCTTTCCTTCATAAACACGCTGTCCCCACCCTCCATGTCTGCTCCCATGTGAGTTTTGTGATCTACCTTGCCAATGTCATAGAAGTCTCCCTTTTGCCAGGCATCCAGGGGCAGCAGGACAGTGCAGATGTGCCATGCACAACCACACACTACAACACCTGCAGACTGTCTATCTGTCGGGCCCCATCACAGCCCTTCCCTGGTTTATAATCCCTTGGTCATTTTTCTAGCCTGTGAGCCCAGCAGACTGGCCAATTCAGCTTTACATTTAGGTCACAAATATGTCTATGCCTTGGGCTAATCTCTTCTAATGGAATTGTTGACTCAACTAGTTTTGTTTCATCCTTGAAGAAGCTCCAAAAGTTATTTCAAGGGTTTATTTCCCAGTTCTTTCAGAAGACGTAGTCAGACTTTTATGCAAAATCCATGAACAGTGAGTTTCAAGTGCATGGGCCCGCTATGCATCGGAACCAATTCTGGAGCATCCAAAAGCAACAACAAGTAAACATAACCTTGACATGCACTGGGAAACAAACAAACAAACAAACAAACACTCGCGTGACTCCTTTTATTGCAACAATCACTTTATTATGATTGTTTGTAACCCACCCTGCAGGATTTCTGAGGTCTGTCTGGGCCGCCACAATGTTCCTTAGTGGCGAGGACATGAGACTTCACCTCATGGACTTTGGACACGTCATCAGGAGGGTCCAGTCTCTAGAGAAGGACAGTCACATAGAGAGGGTCAGGAGCCGAGGAGGGAATCTGGCTGTCATGGAGTGCTAGGTGAATTATGCCGCCTCTTCGTGTCATTGGTCATTGACGGTCAAAGGTGTCCTACTGAAAGGAGAGTGCCGGCTGGTGTAGGGATCAGAGTGGAGTGTCACTGGCCCTGTCTGCCTTTGGGGCATCATTTGTCATTGAAAGAGAAAAGGGGTTTTGTGGTTTTCCTCCTCAGATCTCTGGCCTGCTTTGTCCGGTGGTCATCGCCTTCGCTCTGAGGCTGCATGCCGGTCATCACAGCTGATGCTGGGCCGTGCCTGACAGATGCTGGCAGCCAAGGGGAACACTCTGGCTTTCTGGGAGGCCACACCGTCATCCCTGACCAGACCCTTGGGTTCTGGGACAGGATAGCTTCCTTGCCAGCTGGGTTGATTTTGATGCATGGCAACACTGTAAGAACCAACCAAAATCACTGCCATGAAGTCCATGCCGACTCACAGCAACCCCCTGGGACAGGATAAAACTGTTCCTGTGAGGCTTCAAGACTGTCACTCTTCACGGGGTAGAAAGCCTCATCTTTCCCTCTCAGAGCGGCTGCTGGTTTCGAGCTTCCAGCTGTTCAGTTAGCAGCCCAACATGTAAGCACTACACCACCAGGGCTCCTAACCGTAGCAATGCCCCTTTGGATTTCCAAGTGTGCCGTGTGCATCATCACGGTTTCCCCCATGAACGGGCTGGTGGGTTTGAACTGTCGACTTCTTGGTTAGTAACTAAGAGCTTAACCATTTTGCCACCAGGGCTCCTTGGGCACGATGCTTCAAACCAACAGATTCACTGCCATGGACTTGATTCTGACTCATAGTTACCCTCTGAGGACAGGGTAAAGCTGCCCCTGTGGGTTTCTGAGACTGCACAAATCCTGGAGCAGCTGGTGGTTTCAAACTGCTGACCTTGTGGTTAGGAGCCCACTCACAATTACTATTCCACCAGGGCTGCTTGGGCGAGATGCCCCAGGAGGGAGGTTCGAACCCTTTAGGACAGTAGCCATTATTACTCTTTTTGCTAGGTGCCAGCAAGTCAGTTCTGACTCATAGCGACTGTATGTACAGCAGAAGCAAGGGCACAGCAGTTGCAACAATGAGCTATATCATGACAACAATCGTGAGTCCGCGCAGGAATGAGCAGGGCCTCATTTTGCTGTACGTAGGGAGGCTACACGTCGGAACCGACTGGACCGCATCTAATGACGGCAACAGCATTGCTTGGGCAAGATGGTATTTCATGGTTGCTTTCTTTTGCATCTCTCTAAGCCTTGGTGTTTCTGTGGATCAGAGGTTGAGTGGTTAACCACCAGTTTGGTGGTTCAAACCCACCAGTCAGTCTTTGGGAGAATGATGAGGCTGTCTGCTTCCATAAATATCTACAGTCTCAGAAACTACTTGTAGGTTGACCTCATGGCAGTCGGGAACAGTTGATGGTTATGAACATCTTTTTAATTGGATTGTTTGTCTTTTTTTCCCCTTTGACGTCTTGAAGTTTTCCAGAGATTTTAGAGAGCGAACTTTTGTTAGCTACGCTGTTCCCATCCCCCACCCCCACCCCCACCCCCATCTGAAGATTCTCTTTTTAATCTTTTGGTGGTCTTTCGATGAGTGTATGTAGTTGATTTTTAGGCGATCCCATTTATGTAGTTTATATCTCTAGGATTTAATTTTTATGTAATCTCTTTTATCTAGTTTATATTCTGGGGCTTATGCATTCTTGGTTTTTCTTGGTAGTTTCTACCATAAATTGGGGTTCCTAGATTTGCTCCTATGGTTTTAAAACTTCCATGATCTGTAACAGTCATTAGGGTTTCAGTTTTGGTCTTTGATTCACTTGGAGTTAGCTTTTCTGTATGGTGTGAGGCATGGATCTCAAATGGATACCCAGTTTTGTCCACACCATTTATTGATGAATCTATCTCTTCCCCATTCAAGAGTCTGACCCTTTGTTGAATATCTGTCCATAGCGGATAGACATAATTTGGGGTTCATAATTCTGTTCCAACAGTCTGTATGTCTGTCATTGTTCCACTACCAGGCTAGTTTGGCAACCGCAACTGTGTAGCAGGTTCAGAGACTGGTACGTGGGAGACTTCCTACCTCGTACTTCTTCAATAGTCTCACACGCTGTGCCTTTTCCCTATAAAGTTGGCGATTCCTTTCCCGATCACATCACACACTGCTGTTGCATCCTATCTCTAGATCACTGACATTTTCACCACGTTAAGTCTCCCTACCCATGAACACGGCATGCTTTCCCATACATGAGGGTCCCAAGAAGCCCATGTGGGCAACTCCCATTACCTTCTAAATTCATTTTACACAGACTTTTTGAATCTCTCCTCATATGCAGATCTCATTTGTTTGTTTTTTTATTGTAGTGTGTAGTTTTCTTTGTATAAATCTTTTATATCACCTGGTTAGATATATTTCTAAGCATTTTATCTTTTATGGCTATTGTAAATGGTATTGTTTATATGATTTCCTTTTTGAAGTTTGTATAGAACAGTGTTTCTCAACCTTCCTAATGCTGTGACCCTTTAATACAGTTCCTCATGTTGTGGTAACTCCCTAACCATAAAATTATTTTCGTTGCTACTTCATCACTGTCATTTTGCTACTGTTATGAATTGGGTGAGCCCTGTGAAAGGGTCATTCGACCCCCAAAGGGGTTGCAACCCACAGGTCGAGAACCGCTGCTACAGAAGAATCCAACAATTTTTGTGTGCCAATCTTGTGTGTTGAAAGCAAAGATGTTCCTTTGAGGAGTAGGGTGTGGCTGACCCGAAGCGTGGTATTTTCAATAGCCGCATATGTATGTGTTCTGACTCATAGTGGACAGTTGGACAGAGAGTAAGGAAGACCAGTGAAGAATCAATACATTTGACTTGTCATGCAGGAGAAAAATATTGAAAGTACCACGGACTGCTTAAAAGATAAACCAATCTTTGGGGAAGAAGTAAGGTCAGAGTGCTCCTTAGCGGCAAGGATGACCAGGCTTCATTCTTACATACGTTGGCCATGTTGTCAGGAGAGACCAGTCCCTGGAGAAGGACATCATGCTTGCTGAAGCAGGGGGCAGTGACAAAGAGGAGGGCCCTCCATGATGGGGATTGCCACCGAGGTTGAGACAGTAGGCTCAGGCATAGGGACAGTGTGAGGATGGTGTTTTGTTCTGTTGTGCACGGGATCCCTACGGGTTCTGCAACAATAACAAGACTCTTGTGCCTCGCCACTTTGATGATTCTATTAGTTCCAGTAGTTTTCTTGTGAAATCTCTGGGAGCTACTATGCATAGGATCATATCCTCTATAGCTGGGAATAGTTTAACTACTCTCTCACTTATTTTTCCCCGTCTTGGTTAGTATCCTCTTTTGTTCAAAATGTCTACCTTTTTAGTTTATATTAGCTTACGTAGGTAGAATCTTTCAAGACATTTACCCATTTCTTCTGGGCTTTCAAATTGATGGGAGCGTAGTTTTCATAATATTGTTTAGACCCTTTCTGTCTCCACTAGTTATGTTGGGATGTCACCCATACGTTTCTTATTTGGTTTGTGTGCACCTTGCTTTCTTTCCCTTTGCCAGTTTAGCCACTTTATCAATTGTATTGATCCTTTCCAAAGACACAATTCCTATTGATTTTTCTCTATTGTATATCTGCTTCATTTCGTTCTGCTGTAATCGTATTGCTTCCTTTCTCCTGGTGCCTCTGGGCTTCTTTGGCTGCTTTTTGCCCCCCATTTGTTCAAGTTGTAGAGTTAAGGTATTGATTTCAGCCTTTTCTTCTTTTTTTTTAATGTGAACATGTATTGGCATCCATTGGCCTATAAGCACTGCTCTGTGTGTCCCAAAGGCTTTGGGACCTTGTGCTTCCAAACTCATTGGATTCTAGGAGTTTTTAAAGTTCATCTTTAATTTCTTTTATGACCCATTGATTTTTAACAAGGGTATTATTTGGTTGTCACATACAAGTGGAATTCAAAAATTTGTGAACAAATCCCATCATCTTCTCAGCGCACTTTTCCACAAACTTTTCTGAACCACGCCACCCGGTATTAGATTCTGCCACCTTGCCCCCTCTTCATCCTGCTTCTAATTTTACGGTGTTATGATCAGATATGTTGCTTTGCATGATTTCTATGTGTTTTAAAGTGCATTGAGTTTTGCGTGGCGGCTGCATGCAATCTCGTCTGAAGAGCGATCCGTGTGTGTGTGGAAAAGAAAGCGTGTTGCGCTGTTGGTGGGTGGGGTGTTCTGCCCGTCTCTATGAGGCCAAGCTGGTTGCTTGTGCTGTTTAGAGCTCTGTGTCTTGGTTGAGTTTCTTTGTGGTCATTGTGCCCTTCATCAAAAGTGGCGTGTTAAAGTCAGCTGGTGTTCCTGTGGAGCTCCTTTCCATGCTGGTAGAATTGCTTTCTGGATTTCAGAGATCTGGCACTGGGTGACAAACACTTATTATACGTGTGACCTCTCAGTGCAGTGTGTGTCCCTGGCTTCACTCGATAATGGCCCCTTTTGTTGTGTGCGGTGGCTATTGCCTGGGAGTTTATTTTCTCAGAAATGAGCATTGCCACACCTGCGTGTTTTTCATTATTGTGTAGTGGTATTAAAAAAAACCCTGTATGTTCTAATTTGTAACTTCCTGTCGGTGCCACAACATCTAGTGGCGCTTCCATTCACAAACCGATGTCCTTCCAGAGAGTGAATGGACCCTTTGAATCGATTTTCCCTAGATCATTGTATGATCACCTGTGATTTTAAGAAATAAGACCGAGAGCCAATGAACACTTTACCCATCCCTCCAAAGAGCAACAATTCACAAAGCCATCGTACAATAAGGACCCCTGATGACACAACAGGTAAGCACACTGCTGCTAAATGATAGGTCGTAAGCCCAAACCCACCAGCGTTTCCGGGGGAAGGTGTGGCGGCCTGCTTCTCTCATACAGCCGTGGGAATCCAACGGGACCATTGTCCTGTGCTCACAGGCTCATTGCGAGCTGGAAATCGACTTGACGGCCTCATAGCAACATCAACAAGCACAACCAGTAGACGGGCACTGATACAACCCCTCCATCTTTCTCAGAGCTCCTGTCTCACTGGCAACCATTTGCGTGTGTGCATAGTTAGTTCTATGAGGCAAAGATGGCAAGACTTCATCTCATGTGCTTTGAACACATTGTCAGGAGAGTCTTGTCCCTGGAGAAGGACATCGTGTCTAGGGAAGCAGAGGGCAGGGAAAAGAGGAAGATGTTCGACTAGATGGGTGGACCCAGCGGCTACATCAATGGCTCAAACATAGACCAACTGTGAGGAGGATGCGGAACCGGGCAGCGGTTCGTATTGTGGCACACGGGTCGCTATGTGTTGGAGCTGACTCAGTGGTACCTAACAGCAATGATACCATCTTGTTCTATACTGGTTTGTCATGTGCGGTGTGTGCACCACCACCACAGTCAAGGTTCTCAGCACTTGTACCACCGAAGGATCCCATTGCCGGCATTTGGTATCTACGGATCCATCTCCCTGTGGCTCCGCTGCCCCTCACCTGCCCACCCATCCCTCTGCTTCCCGTTCCGTTTTTGTTATGTGAACACACTCATAGTTTGTCACTTTCTGTGCCTGGTCTTTCGGTGAAGCATTGTTCCTGGAGCACCCAGCAGAGTTGTTATGGGGTCAATGATTTGTTCCCAGCTTTAGGATCTTACAAGTATAGCGGCTCTGAGTATTTATGGAAAGCTCATGAGTAAGCACACGTTTTCGGTTCACTGGGGTAAATGCCTGTGATAGGCCGGGTTAATGAGAGAAGCAAATCCAGTGACACTCACCTATATGTCAGAGAGACCTGTATATCAGGAAGTAATTGTATATCAGGCAAACAGGCCAGCCCAGTCCAGATCAAGTCCATCAGTCTGATACTAGTCCATAAATCCCTCGTCAGACTCACGCAGCCATGCAATGACGCAGCATGCAGGAAGATCCGGTGGGTGCAGGGTGTAGATCCAATGGCAGTGGAAGCATCACAGGGTCCCAGAGTGGCTCCCCAGCAAGAAGGTGAAGGCAAAGAGAGAGGGGAAGGCTCCCAGGGACCTCCCGATGAGAAGGACATACCCACAAGGGTCACCAACAGGCTGTGACCCGATTGACAGGTTAAACTCCTCCCCTCACTTTTATATCTTCCAGTTGACAAGAAATGATGTGACTACCACAATACCCAAGAATACGACTCCTGGTGACTTTACACAAATGGCTTAAGGAGAAAGTGACAAATTGTTTTCCAAAGTGGCTGTACCATTGCACGGCCCTACCAGCTATGTGTGCATGGTCTGCTTGCTCCACAGCCTTCCTGGAGCATCAGTTGTTACTATTTCACCGTGTCCTCAATCTGATTGACGTGCCATGCTGGCTCATGGTGGTTTGCATGTGTGCTTCCTTGATGACCAGCGATGCTGAGCACCCTCTCGTATACTTCTTTGCCACCTGTAAGCTATTCTCAGTGAACTGTGTGTGCGTGTCTTTTGCCAACTTCCCCATTAGAGCGTTTGCTCATTGACCATGGTGATTTGAGACTTCTTGATTTACTCTAGAGACTAGTTCTTTATCGAGTGCAAGGTGGGAACCCTTTTCCCTGTGCAGATGAGCTCTTGCATCGGAGAAGCATTTACTCCTGGTGACATCCAAACACCAACTTTCCTTTCATGAATTGTGCTTTTGATGTCAGGGCTAAGAACTTTCTGCCCAGCCTCAGATCCTGGATCCTCACCACAAAACCAACAACCACCCTCACCATCTGAGGAGAAAAGGTCGACGGGGTCAAGAATGTCAGTGACCCTGCATGTAGCAGTCGAGAAATTAAATGATATCTTGCACTGGCCAAATCTGCTGCAAGAACCCTCTATCTAAGATTATTCAAGAGCAAAGGTGTCCCTTTGGAGCAAAGGTATCCCTGCCCCAAGCCAGCGCATTGTCCGTCGGCTCATACGCACGTGGGAGCTGGACCACGAATGAGAAAGACCGGGGAGGAAGTGGTGCCTTGAATTGCAGTGTTGGTGAAGAATATTCCGGAAGCAAGACTCTTGGAAGCAAGAATGGTGAGACTTGCCCTCTCTGACTTTGGACATGTCATCCGGTGGAGCCAGTCCCTGGGGAAGGACATCATGCCTGGGACGGGGAGAAGCAGGAAGGACATGGTCACCCTCCGTGAGATGGACTGTCGTCGTGGTAGCAACAGTGGACTGTGACGACAGTGCAGGACTGGGCAGTACGGTCAGTTGGCACTAACTCAATGGCATCTAACAACAACTGAGCCTGACGGGTTTCTCCTGCCTCCCGGTGTGTTTTCAGTTTGTTTTTGTGGACCTTGTAAGTCTTGGGTCGAGGTTCATTATTTGCCTAGAGCAGTGGCATGTTCAACCTTCCTCACGCCACAACCCTTTAACACAGTTCCTGATGTTGTGGTGATCCCCCAACTATAAAATTATTTTCGTGGCTACTTCATAACTGTCATTTTGCTACTGTGATGAATGGGGCAACCCCTGTGAAAGGGTCCTTTGACCCCAAAGGGGTCGCAACCCACAGGTTGAGAACCACTGGCCTAGAGATTACTCTATTGTCTGATTGCTCTAACACTCCTTGTTGAGAAAGCAATCATTGAATTGTTCAAAATCGACTAAGCCTATTTGGGCGAGTCTATATCTAGTTTCTATTCTGTTGCATCGATCTATGTCCATCTCCCTGTCAATACCACGCTTCCTTGATCACTGCAGCTATGGAGGAAAACTTACTATCAAACAGAATGATTGTCCCCACGTCATCCTTCCTTTCCAAGATTGCTTAGCTAGGTTTGGACTTGTGCTTTTCTAGAGGAAATTTGAAAAGATCTTGTCTGTCAACAAGAACTTTGTGGGGATTTTGATGGGAATTGCATTAAAGCCCATAGATCAATTTGGGAGAACTGGCATCACTGCTGTATCGAGTCTTCCAACTCAGGAGCATGGTATGTGACATAGATGTTTCATGTCTTCTCTCACATCCTGTCATGTTTAGCATGCAAATCCTGTACACATCTCCAAGTGTTTTGTCTCATTTGGAGCGATTGTAAATAGTGCTATGTTTGTTTGTAGTACTATGTTTGTTTGTTTCACACACGCGCGCGCTCTGTTAGTATATGGGAATGTAGTTGCTTTTCGTGTGTTGATCTTATATCCTGTGACCTTGAGAAATTCATGTATTACTTCTCCCTCAAACTCATTGCTATGGAGTCAATTCCAGTGGACAGTCCCCTAGAGGACAGAGGAGAACTGCCCCTGTGGGTTTCTGAGACTGTCCCTCTTCATGGGACTAGGACGTTTCCCTTTCTCTGCTGGAGTGGCTGGGGGTGTGGCTGGGGGTTTCGAATTGCTGACCTTGCAGTTAGCAGTCCAAGTTGCAACCACTGCATCACGTGGTTTTGACA
>NW_022103899.1:60120826-60123109 GCF_000313985.2 Echinops telfairi | reverse complement strand
TCCAGTCTTCTATTGTTAAGGGTGGAGAGAGCAGGCACCCTGGCTTTGTTTCTGATTTCGGAAGACAAGCAATCCATATTTCACCACGAAGGACAATGGGAACTGTCGGAGCTATGGAGATGCTTTTGGTAAAATTGGGGTGACTCTTCTCTATGCCTGACGTGTTATGAGTTTTTAGCACAAATGGACTTTGCAGTCCGTCAAGTGCTTTTTCTGCATCAATTAATCTGATCCTCTCATCATTTTTCTTGTTTTAGTTTGTTGATCTGGTGGATTATGCGGGATACTTTTCAAGTGTTGAAATGCCACGTGGTCGTGGGGTATACATCTTTTCACACGTGCTTCCGATTGGTTTTCTAATGGGTTGTCTGGGATTTTTCCATCTTCAGTCCAGGCAAGATTTTATTCCATGTGTCTACCTATCTATGTATTGAATTCTTTTGGTCCGTTGTTGGTATTAAGCTGATGGTGGCCTCTGGAAATGCACCAGGAAATGAAGTACCTTCTTCATGTGTATACGTATTTGGAAGAGGTTGGGTGATGCTGGTGTTTGTTCTTCTTTAACTGGCTCTTGAGCCGACACTGGACTTCCCTGGTCATGGAAAACTCCTCTGGTTTTCCAGTTTGATGGGGTCTTCTTGTTCCTGGGGCCCCTGGCTTCCTTCTCTCACCGCAGAAGCTGGTCCCTTCTTGCTTTGCTCCCCTGTCCAGGGGATTACCCTCTAAGGAGAAGAACGACCCTCTGGGCTCGAGTGGGAGCACTGGGGAAATGTCTGTATTCACCCCATCAGAGTCGGGGGGTGGGGGTGGGAGTGGGTTGGAGGTTGCTTTGGAGAAGGGTTATTTTAGCCACTTGGCAGCTGTCCAGGTTTCTATCTGTGGGAAACTGCCGGCTTCATCTTGAGTTGTGTGGGCTTCTCTCTGGCACAATGAGCTTCCCATCCAAGCAGCGTTGGGCTCCCTGCACCCTGCCTGGCTGCAGTTTCCTGGGCCGCAGACTCGCTCGTTAGCGAACACTCTCTGGTGGTGCAGTGATTAAGTGCTCAATGGCTAACTGCAAGATCAGAGGTTGGAAGCCCTGTGCCAGTCTGTTTCCACAAAGATTTACAGCCTTAGAAACTCAAGGGGGCAGTCCTGTTCACCCCTATAGGGTCCCCATGTGTCACAATTGACTCAGGAGCCATGTCTTTGGATCATGGGCTTGTTTTCTGACTTCCATGGTATTTGACCCATCAGTCGTGCTCATAGACACTCATTGGTCTTGCCCATCAGTCGTGCTCATAGACGCTCATTGGTCTTGTCCATCAATAGTGCTCATAGACGCTCATTGGTCTTGCCCATAAATAGTGCTCATGGATGCTTATTGTTTTTGCCTTCCCAATATCCCTTCTTCCTTCTGTTAATGAAAAGCCCCTTTCCTGTGGGCATCCCATTTCCAGTGGCATGGATAAGCTGACCTCCAGCCTATCTAGTCACAGGGGTGGGCACAGGACGGCGCCCTGGCCAATGAGAGAGCCCCATTGCTGTGCATTTGCAGTGATTAGCTTAGGGAGGGGCCGCACTTAACGGAAACCTCCCTCTGAGATCCCGGCTTTCCACTTCTCAGTCAGGCTGCTTGGCTGACGGGACTTCTGTCTTGGGTTTCATGCGTCCATCAGGACTTCCCTGTGGAGGCAGCCTGTCAAAGAAATAGGGAGGACAAAGCAGAAATGCAGCCACCGTCTGGGGCCTAGGACTAGACTTTCCTCTTCCATGAGCCAACCACCTCCTTACCTTTCACAGACCGTTGGAATTGGCTCTGGTTGCCCCCGCTGAGAGACTCCTGTTGGCCGGAGTGCCCAGTGGGGCCATGGAGCCCCTCAAGGGGAGCGTGTGTGGGGGTGCTTCTTGGGTGGCAGTGAGGACTCGGATGGGCTGGGTCCTTGATCGGTCGTTTACAGAATCAGTACCCAAGCTCTGAACCTGTATGCTGCAGTGATTCCCCTGGTCCATGGTGGTCGTGACACAAATAGACACAGGTGACAAAGTTACACAGAACCAGACTCACCTGCCATGCCCCCTCCCCAAGTGCCCACTCACCTGGTCAAACCGGAACGAGGTCTGTGGCTTGCATGCAGATCCACGGCCACGAGACGGATTGTACACGTCGTTCTGTCGCCTACGGCTGGGTGGGGCTGCGCTGGCTGAAACCAACATGGCGCATCTCTGTGTTCTGCTTGCAACTTGCTCTGAATCTGTGCTTAGTCTTACAACTCAGGAGCATGGTATGTGACATAGATGTTT
>NW_022103899.1:60117479-60118954 GCF_000313985.2 Echinops telfairi | reverse complement strand
GGACCAGACGTCAGGACCCAATACCCTGTCCTGAATCCAAATCGTCCTCTCCAACCCAGCTTCTCCACAATGAATTGGGTACCGCATTTAACCCTGACCTTTCTGGTCATTTTCCTCTAGCTTCTGAACCCCAGGTCGAGAAAGAATGCAGTTGATCCTGAATGCAGTGAGAACTCATTAATAGTCTTTTGTCATGAGGCGTTCTTCTGGCACATGAGTAGGTGGAAGAGGGAGGGGGTGGAGAGAGAATAAGTGCTCCTTAGCAGTCCTCATCTTCGCATGTGCCTATTGTGCAATTATTAGACCCTGAAAGCAAAAGTAGGCTTGCCTAAGAAAATGATCAGAAAGCCAGTCTGCTGGCCCCGGTCTTTCTGTTGAAGTTATTCCTGTCAGGAAAAGGCTTTCATTCCTTTGTGCGAGTGTGTCTTTCATGTGGTGGTGCAAAGTAGACAACAGTTCTAGCAAATGTGGGACTCTGTCGAATCTTATGGTTTATTGAAATGTTATTTAAACTGTGAAGGTTAAGGCATTCTCTCCCCTCCATTTCTCCCTTCCGCTTCCAAGCAAGCTTCTCTTTTCATGTGTTTGGAACATCGGGAGAGCCCTCCTGTGGCTAATTTCACCACTGTAATTTGCTGTCCTTCCACCCCAGCCTTCCAGGCTGTGCAATTATGCCAGCTCCGTGTGTTAGCTAGTGGAGTCTGCTCTGGCGAGTGGGGCCTTTAATTGAATGTTTGTCACCATGCAGCAAAGGAGAGCATCATGACAGACCAGATCTTGGCTTTTCCAAAGGGGGGTGGGGGGTGGGGGATGATGGCGGGGAGCAACATCTAATTCAAAGCACTTGAAGAAGAAAATCCAACAGAGAAAGATGCGGCTTGTTTGGCTGTTGAGACAGTTGCATTAGAAGAGTCACATCGGAAAATGCAAGCTGCCAAGGTCATGCGTTTCCCCAAAGTCAAGAATCCGAATGTCATCAAAATCTTCTACGAGATACGACACCTTGCTTTAAAAAAAAAAAAGAGGTTTTCCCTTGTGAAATACTACATGCATTCAGACACGTGGATGATGTGGGATGTATTGAGGTCAGGGGAGGGAATGCCTAGCCTGAGGCCGTATGCTCAGTGCCAAGGAGACCTTGGTAACTCATGGCCACTGTAGGACAGGGTAGAACTAGCTCTGTGGGTTTCTGAGGCTCTAACTGTTAATGGGAGTAGAAAGCCCGTCTCTCTCCCGTGCAGTGGGCTGGTGGTTTAGAACTGCTGACCTTGAAGAGCACAGCCCCAAAGTGTCACCACTGCTCAGCCAAGGTCCCCTGTGGGCCATATTGGGAGGGCCCAAGAAACCATCAATCATATATGCTCCCCACACCTGATCTAGGTAATCCAGTTTTGCTTTGTTTTGTTTCTCCCAAAGACCGGACGCTGGGTTTGAGCTGGTGGCCTTTCCGTCAACAGCTGCGTGCTTAACCCCCA
>NW_022103899.1:60114736-60115872 GCF_000313985.2 Echinops telfairi | reverse complement strand
TTGTTTTGTGAGCGGCCACAGAGTCGGTTCTGATTCTCCACAGGAGGAAACACTCCCTGGCCCTGCGCCCTCCACACCGTTGTTCTGTGCCTGAGCCCAGGACTGCATCCCTGGTGTCAATCAATCCGTCTCCTGGAGAGCCTTCCTCTTCTTTGCCACCCCTCCACTTCACCAAGCACAGTGTCCTTCTCCGGGGACTGGTCCCCTTGACAACATGTCCAAAGTATACAAGACAAAGACACCATCCTGGCCTCTAAGGAGCAAGGTACTTGACTTGAAGTTGGTGCTGCCTGTTCCCCCACCTGCCTGGCCGCTTCGTAGAAGATCCCCGCCAGGGTTGGCCACACTCTGTTAGATCCCAACATGAGAGAAGCCTGCCCCCCCACGCTGACTAAAACCCAACTGAAAGAGGAGCTGATACCAAAAGCTCAAGTAGAAAGAAATTGTTCTGGAAATGATGACAGCAACATATGTATAAGTGTTATAAGATTTGCAAGAGCCCCCCAATATAATGATTAATTAAAAAAACAACAACAACTATCAGCAACCATTCTCGCCCACTTTTCTGAGACCAGAGATGCACAGTCCCCTGAGTTTCCTATCTAAGTTGTTCTTACCCTAAGGTGACCAGATTTTAACATTGGTAAAGCGGGACACCATTGACCGGGGGTGGGTGGGTGGGTGGGGGGCGTTCTTGATTAAAAATTTGGTCTATATCATTTTGCCCCCACTATAAAATATAAATAATACGAGTACTGTCTGCTAGATTCAAGAAAATTTATGTATTTATGAAATAAATAAATAAATTACTTACCTAAATTATCTGAATAGCTGATTTGTTGACATCACTTGTTTAACTAGCACTAGCAGGCAGTACGATGTGTATCATCTGAGAGAATGCTACAAAATGTTTTCATCGTTGCCAATGCCAAAAAATGCCGTTGTTCATTAAGTCCAAACAATGGTGGTCAAATTCTAACAACTGATCAACAATGTAAACTTTGATAAGCAGTTCTCAACAATTATTTGTTATTATTAAAGTTGAACATTATAAAATTAACAAAATAATATAAAACTCATATCCTGGTGAAATAGCCACCTGGCAGCCAAAAACTATATTCCCTTCCCGTTCTCCC
>NW_022103899.1:60107622-60114309 GCF_000313985.2 Echinops telfairi | reverse complement strand
GCTCAGAGGGGTTTGATGGAATGTCCAGCCAGGCTCCGAGCCACCAGAAAGCTGGGACAAAGGCTGACCGTGCTACAGGGTGCAGGGTCTATAGAAAGAGTTCCCTCCTGGCTCCTGAAGGAGCCCCTTGGGGTGCCTGCAAGTCTTAGCAAAGTGAGGCAGAGCCCAGACCTCAGGACCCATCGCTCCACCGGACACTGGCCCCTGGACCCCCCTTTCTCTTGTAGGCTGAGCTCCTGGTGGGCTGCTCTGCCTACTTTCTCATTGACCCCTCTGGGTCCTCCCTCACCGTGACCTCTGGCCCCTGCCAACATAAGCCAAACCAAACTCGTGGCTGTGGGGCTGGTGCTACCCATGCTGCCCAGTGGGTTGCAGTGTGGGATTCCTCCAGAGGGTTTTCTCTGCTGGGAGCTATCTGGAAGCAGATGACCTTTCCCATGGCTCTGCTGGGAGGATTTGAATCTTCAATTTTTCAGTTTAGATCCCAAGCCCAACACTGGCAATTCTGACTCCTAGCAGCCCCCTAGGACAGAGTAGAATGGCCGTGGATTTCCAAGACTGTGACCCTTTATGGGATTAGAAAGCCTCGTATTTTTCCAGTGGAGCGGCTGGTGGTTTTGAACTGCTGGCCTTGCAGTTAGCAGCCCAACATGTAACCACCACGCCACCAGGGATCCTCTAACCTTTAGGCTAGTAAACAACCAAACAACCAGCCAAACTCCCCACCACGAGTCCATTCTGGGTTGTAGTCGTCAATAGGACATAGAAACGTCCTATGGGTTTCTGAGACCGCAACTTGGTTGTTGTTGTTGTTGTTGTTAGGTGCCACAGCGTCGGCAGCAGATTGAAACCTCACCCAGCCTGGCGCCAGCCTCACAACGGTTGCCATGTTGGAGCCCACTGCTGCAGCCTCTGGATCCATCCATGTTGTCGAGGGGCTTCCTCTTTGTCACTGCCCCTCCTCCTCTCCAGGGACCAGCCTCTCCTGGTGACCAGTCCAAAGTCCGTGAGTCGAAGCCTCCCCCATCCCGGCTGTATGTCCTCCACGAGAGCGGTTTGTTCTTCTGGCAGAGCGTGGTCCTTGGTCAACAGTCTTCCCCAACACCACAGTTCAAATGTCTCGGGTTTTCTTCACTCTTCCTCATTCAATGTCCAGCGTCTGCATGTTCCTTTAAGGACTCGGGTCACGTGCTCATTGCCATCGAATCCAACTTGAGCTGCGATTGCGCCTGTTAAACTGGAGTAGAAAGCCCTGTCTTTCTCCCTCAGACAGGCTGGTGGTTTCGAACTGCTGGCTCTTGGAATCGCAGAGCCCCTAGGGCTCCTGGCAACTTTGTACAATAGAAAGCCTCATCTTTCTCCCGGTGCTCTGCTGGCGGTTTCCCACTGCTGGCTTCCCGGTTAGCAGCCACCAGGGTTCCTTAGCCAACCATGTGCCACCCAGTGGGGGGTGGGAGGTGGGGTGGGAGAAGTTCTACCCAGTGGGGGGTCTCCTTTGTCTGACTGAGGGCTGCGATCAATCAGACGCCTTTCTAGATATTTCCCCGGTTCCCCAAGCCCCAGCCAGCCCCAGCTGGTGCCAGGGCTTTGCAACTGACTCACTTTGTTGGGTTTTTATTTTAGCCCGAGCGTTTCTCAGCGAGCCTATTAATAAATGTGAGAACACACCCACCAGAAAGTCTCCCCAGCCTGCCACCACCCCTCCTCACACACACACACCGTCTCTGAACAAGGTTGCCAGGGAGATGGGACCTGGCACCGAGGGAGGGGGCCCCGCAGGTGCAGGCCACAGAGGCGGGGCGTGTTCTGCTCCCCCTGGGCAGTGAAGGCCGCCTGACCGCCTGTCCTGTGGTCATCCCGAACGGCCGAGGGAATCTCGCTTCCCCCGAGCTTGGTGAGAAGGGCCGACGTCATCGGCCAGGGCCCTGCAAAACAGAGTGGTGTTTGCGAGTTTTTAGAGAAAAGTGGTGTGTGTGTGTTAAGGGTTGAGGGGAGGTAGGGGGTGGGTCAAGGTGTCACCAAGATCCTGCTTGCTTAGGGATAATTCGTGTTACCTAAAGTTGTGTTTGTACCTCCAGGACATCCATCCGATATGCTATCCTCAAAGTGTGAAGTCGTTTGTGGTGGCCTAGGGGTCACTTGTTGGGCTGCTAACCGTGAGGTCCGAGGGAGAAAGACAAGGCTTTCTACTCCAGTAAAGATTTGGACAGTTCTCGCCTGTCCTACGGGGTCTCCATGCATCAGAATCGACTCGCGGGCAGTGAGAGTTTTAGGAAGACGTTCTCAGACCCTGGTGCGTGCGGCCCTCCTTAAGTCCGTCGCTCCAGGGCTTTTCAGGCACATCTTCTGAGTGTAGTCTGCACTTCCCTTCCTCTCCTATCACCAGCCTTTGAACGCGTCAGTGAAAAAACGTCCCAGGAGCAACATTCGAAAGGGCTTCCTTGTCATCTCGCTGTCCGGTCCCTCTGTCTGTCTCTCTGACTCTGCTGCCACATTTGGGGGCGTTCGGATGGTGGTCCTGGATGTGCCTGGTGTGTTCCATCATTATTGGGGGGCTTGACATGCTTCAGATGCCAGCCCCCCCGCCCAGCCCCAGGCTGAGCTCTAACGGATGCTGCCAAAGCAGCCTGGCTTCCCAGTCCCATGAAGGCTTGGTGGCGTGCCGCCTGCTCCCTCTAGTGGTGTAACGGGGAACACAGCTCACCTCACTGCCCAGAGAGGGGCTCTTGGCGTCTGTCTACCTGCCTGTTCTCCTGCCTGACCTGGGGGCACTGCTGGAGAACGGAGTCGTACTTTGGGGAATGTCCAGATTACAGTGTTTCTCCCCAGAAAGGATTTGAGGACTGTCCGCATCTGAGAACATCCTTGACCTTCAAAGTCTATTAGTGGTCCGCTGCCCTTTTCTTGGCTAATTATACTGGCCTTTGCAGCGAGTGGGCACTGGCCACTTGGAACTTAAAGGTCTCACTCTCTGCAGTGATTTGAAGATCCTTTATGGTCCTGTGAAGATCGCTGTAATTTATGTCATTTGTCCAAATGCACGGAGTTCGACAGCGACCTTCAAGTTCGCCGGCGTCCCTCGCTGAATCTTCATCCTGGTGGGAAGAAGCTCACCTTTCAAATTGCAAACCGTTGTCTTGAGCCATCTCAGGGAACGGTCCAAACCAAACTGAGAAATCTGCTCTCTCTCTCTCTCTCTCTCTCTGTGTGTGTGCAAGGTTTATTTCTGATCTAAACCTCCCATACCCAGGAAACCCAACGAGGACTGGCCCAGGGCAGGTCTGACACACAAGACCCTGTTGAAGAGTCTGAAAGGGAGGATGGCCGTTGGAGCTCCAAGGTGTGGACGCCCCAACCCCGGGTCTTCCCAGACCTCATATGCGTGTGCACGTGGGCCGAGGACTAAGGAAGGGCACAGGAGGACGGTGCATTTGAATTGGGTGCTGGCGAAGGACACCAAGGCTCCCTAGACAGACGGCCAGGAGCACGAGGACCTTTGTCCTGGAGAAAGCACGGCGGCAGGCTCCTTAGAAGCGAGGATGGTGAGACTGCCTCTCGCAGACTTTGGCAGGAGAGACCAGTCCCGTAAAAGGACATCCTGCTCCGTGTGTCAGTCCCAGGTCGACTAGAGAAACATTCAGAGACCCTCAGGGCTTGCACTCGCTTCTTTGTTCTGATCTAGGGCTCCTCTCTGGGACCTGTGGACTCCACTTCCCGGCCGTTTTCCACGTGGTTGTTGGTGTTCTGCTAAAGTGGCCATTTTTGGTGCCAACCTTTCCCATGGACCCTGCCATGCGGCCTTGCCTGCTTTCAGGGTTGGAGTGTCCTCACCCAAGGCTGTACTACCTGACACTCCCTTTTCCCTCCTAAAAGTTACTTGGATTTACAAACTTGCTCTGCCACATGAATCCTTTCAGGGTCGAGAAATCAGAGCCAAGGTCAACCGCCCCAGAGATGTCACAGCTGGGCCTGTCTTAGAGCTTCTGTTCTGAGCACCGGGTGGGCAGCAGCAGGAGCCCCCAATCCATTCCGAGTCCCCACACAGAAGGGCTCTTTCTGACCCAGGGAAAGGCTGGACCCCCAGGCAGTGGACTGCAGTGCCTCCCCCTCGGCCAGCCCACGGGTGGGCAGCCTCCCCCTCAGGGACTTGCCTGGACATCCCCATGAAGGAACTTGATGGGTCCGTGCAGCAGGGCCATGAGTCCTCCTGCCATCCGAAATGCGGGTATTTCACGGTGGCGTTTCCCAGCCAGTTGATTCACGCCACATCGGAAGAAGAGGGTGTGTTTCTATGTGGACGGTGTACCAGCGAGGGAACCCAGCAGTGCAAATCAGATGGTCAGTGGGGTGTGCTCTTTGAAACCAGACTGCTGAGAGAAGGGACCGCTTTGACTCTGGAATGGACACTTTGGGGGAGTCACTTAAGGATGCTTTACATGAACTTGGGTTTCAGGGTGACCAGGTAACTGTGGAGAAACAGTTGTTGGTCATGAGCAGTAAGGCTATGTCCTGGCCAGTCTCGGGGTGTCTGCGTTGGCTAACAGTCAGGGTAGTAGAAGGTCCTCAACATCATCTGGCCCTTGTGGGCGGCATCCAACCAGCCTGCTTTCGGGCAGAGCAGTGACTTATAAAACGGCCGCGGTAGAGACCGCACTCATTAAAGTGCCTTTTGTAACAGAGATGGTTTTCTTTCTTTCTTCTTCTCCTTTTTTTAATTTAAAGATCCTTTTATTGGGGGCTCTTATAGCTCTTAAAACCATCCGTACATCCATTGTGTCACCCCCAGTTGTACACAGGTTGCCATCATTCTTCTCTAGACATTTACTTTCTACTGAGCCCTTGACATCAGTTCCTCCTTTTCCCTCCCTCCCCACTCCCCCCCTCGTGACCCCGTGATCAATTATTACTTTCATATCTTACACTGACCAATGTCTCCCTTCACCCGTGGTTTCTGCATACCAAGCGTGGGCCTCACCCACAGCATTGTCAATCACCTCGTGTGTGTGTGAAAGTCGGACGCGGGTAAGCAAGCCCAAAGAGGAATTGATGTTTGGGATTCTGGTGCCGGGGAAGAATATTGAAAGTACCACGGACGGCTGAAAGGACAAGCTAGCCTGTCTCAGAAGAAGTCCAACCAGAATGCTCCTTCGAGGCAAGGATGGTGGAACGTTGTCCCACATACGCTGGACCTGTGATCAGGAGAGATCAGTCGCTGGAGAAGGACAGCATGCTTCGTAGAGAGACAGTGAAAAGGCGGAAGACCCTCAACTAGATGGACTGACACCATGGATGTGACCACGGCTCAACCATGGTGAGGATGGTGCTGCAGTGGCAACTAACCACAGAAGCCACACCCTGAGGGAAGTGACCTCAGCCCCACCAAGGCTGCTCCCAGATTAAAGAAGTTGATTTCCCCCCAAGCTATTTGGCAGCTTCATAGAAGCGGGTCATGGGGGTGACCATGCCATGTTAGATCCTATTGAGACCTGGCCATGGAGGGAACGTGGAGAATCGTTAACGCTCCCTAACTGGCCTTTGCGGCTAAGCAGGCATTCAGGTGTCCTTGGGCCCACCTGGGAGGCCCCTCCACCCACAGCTAGCCTGGGGGCCACCACAGAACCAGAGGCCCTGCTGATGCTCCCTGCCCCCTCCTCCTTAGCGGGGTTTGGGTGTGTTATCCAAATCATCCGGCTCACAGCTAGCCAGTCCACGCGGGCCCACAGCGACCTGCCTGTGGGTTTCCGAGTGGGTAACTGTTTCTGGAAGTAGAAAGCTGTCTTTCTCCCTCAGAACTGCTGACCATGCGGATCGCGGTGTGACCACTCTGTCAGCGGGGCTCCAGTGCTGGTGAGGCATGTGCGGTGCGTGTGTTGATGTTTTGTGTTGGGGAGTTCCTGCCATGGGCACTCATTTCCGTTGGAGCACATGTATCACGTTTTGATTCCACATTTATCAAAGATTGGTCTCTGCCGGGAGCCTGGGAAAGAATGGGGGAGATCTCTGGAGAAGAGAGAGAGATGGGAGGGCTTACCTCATCTTCTGGCTGAAAAGATAAAGGGCTTTGTTTCCTTTGGCTTTTTGACATGTGCCCTGTTTGGACCCCCACAGGGTCTACATCTGAGCCTCGCTGAAGGAGAATGGGGTGAAAGATGTAGAAAACGGCCATCGATCGAAAGAATGACGTGGGACAAAGAGCAGCTCAAGACGGGGACTTGAAGGGTGCTTTACGACCAGTTCCCCTTCCCCATGTCTCTGGTCACCTGCTCACCTAGACACCGGGCGCTCCCGGTTGATTCCAGGCCATGAGGACCCTGCGCTGGTGGTTGCCATCGAGCCAGGTCTGACCCACAGCGACCCCTGTGCAGAGCGGAAGGAGACACCGCCCAGTCCTGCGCCATCCTCACCACTGTGCCGGTGCCTGGGCCCGTCGAAGCAGCCGCTGTGTCCATCCATCACACTGAGGGCCTTTGCCGTTCTCGCTGCCCCTCACTTGGCCAAGCAGGGTGTCCTTCTCCGGGACCAGCGCTGTCGCTTTAGAATGAATGGCACCAGTCTTTGCCACGGGAGTAGATTGGATCTGATCAGAGAGGGTTTTAATCAGACAATTGCTGATCCTAGTCCTAAGCACCACATGACCTTTTCCGGAGGGGTGTGTGTGTGTGTGTGTGTGTGTGTGTGTGTGTGTGT
>NW_022103899.1:60096786-60107522 GCF_000313985.2 Echinops telfairi | reverse complement strand
CGGTTGATTCCAGGCCATGAGGACCCTGCGCTGGTGGTTGCCATCGAGCCAGGTCTGACCCACAGCGACCCCTGTGCAGAGCGGAAGGAGACACCCGCCCAGTCCTGCGCCATCCTCACCACTGTGCCGGTGCCTGGGCCGTCGAAGCAGCCGCTGTGTCCATCCATCCCGCTGAGGGCCTTTGCCGTTCTCGCTGCCCCTCACTTGGCCAAGCAGGGTGTCTTTCTCCGGGACCAGCGCTGTCGCTTTAGAATGAATGGCACCAGTCTTTGCCGCGGGAGTAGATTGGATCTGATCAGAGAGGATTTTAATCAGACAATTGCTGATCCTAGTCCTAAGCACCACATGACCTTTTCCGGAGGGGTGTGTGTGTGTGTGTGTGTGTGTGTGTTACACAGAGAGAAAGCAATATGGTGACTGAGAGTGGACCAGTACTGAATCCAGAAGGGATCGATGTGGGTTCAAAGGGCTGTACTCGTGGCAAATGCATTGATAGTCTTGAATGGAGTTGTGTGGAGCCCTCTGTTAAAATGAGTTTGCAACCTGGGAGCCCATGCTGATGAGGTGCAAAAGCAGACCAGGGGCCTCACTTGGGGTGGGGTCACCAGAACAGTAACTCAGGGGGATCCCCACCCCTGGTCCATGGGTCTCCTTCCTTGTCAGACCATACAGAACCCTTAGAAATGTCTATGATCCATCGCTAGCTGTAGAATCACATGTTTGCTAACGTGGAATACAGCAGAACTGTTTTTATGAGATCTCTCTACATTCAATGGCAACTGTATTGGTTACAGGATGACCAGCAACAGAGCCTGTCAACAATGTTTCTCCTTCCTTTCTTTGAATCCTGCTCTGTCCTCAGAAAGTGATTGATACACTTTCCCCAAAGATGATGTATTGGAATATGACAGCCCAAACAGCAGACCGTTCGACATCGGTGACTACAACCCCCCTGCAGGGAAGCCAGCAGCTGTGGTGGTGTTGGGGGGCACATGCACTCAAAGCCACATGGCTCGAAGCCCCCGAGTCAAAACAAAACAAACTCACTGCCATCGAGTCAATGCGACTCACAGTGACCCTACAGGACAGGTGGAACGTCCCTGTGAGTTCTGGAGACTGAAACTCTTTACAGAACTAGAAGCCCTGCCTTTCCCTTGAGGAGAGACTGGTAGTTTTGAACTGCTGTCCTTGGGGATTGGGCCCAACAAGGAACCACTACACCAGTCGGGCTCCAAGAATCTTGGTAGTTGGGTAATAATGACAACTCTGTTTGGAGCAAATTAATAAAAATAAAAAACCCACCGCCATCGAATCGATTCTGACTCATAGCCACGACTGGAACTGCCCTCTTGGGCTTCCAAAGATGCAAATTATTGTGAGACCAGGAGGCCTCATCTTTCTCCCGAGGAGTGACTGGTGGCTTTGAACCACCGACCTAGTGCCTATCAGCCCAACGCATCACCCACTAAACCACTCCCTGAAAACCACAAGTGGGCTCACAGAGCACTCAGGCGCATCAGTTCAGAATGACAGTCTTGTCAGGATATTGATACATCGAAGCCGGGCTTTTGTGAACTGTTTTTGTTGTCATTACTGCCCACAGGGTATTTTTATTTAGAACTATATACATTTCTGGTGAAACACTGCCCCCCAATTTTATAGATAGCTGTTGTGGTACCACCCCTCTGATAGTGTCACCCCAGTTAATCCACCCTCCTGCCCTGACACACAGACCCCTCTGTAGTGCAGGTAGTGCCCCCCCCCAGTGCAGTTCACACCCTCCCCCCCACACACACCACTGCCCCCATCCGCACCCTATGCACACACACAGCCATTTGAGGACCCAAACACCTGGAAACTCAGGGCTGTGGAGAGTCCCGCCAATGCGTGCAGGAGCCAGTGTGGGTCCTCCCCATGCTGTGCCCCTCTTCACCACCAGGAGCGAGTCCCCAGCTGGGGGGGACATCATGCTGTTTCCGGTGCTGGAGGGGGTTTGCTGGGGACATCCAACTCCCCGGAGATCCTGGATAGTGGATTACTGTTGCTATGGCTACCAGTTCAGGATTCCAGACCCCAGGCCAAATCCAGAAGCCTACTTGCTGCTGGATACTTGGGAAGCGAGGAGAGTATTATTCACTCACTCATGCGCTCACTCTGTCACTTATCCCAGAAAAGCAGACTTCACAGGGCCCACCCTGGGCACGCCAAGGATAAGGCATGGGCCCCGACCCCTTGATGTAACCCCGTGCCGGGTCTCGTAAGTCGACAGACCTGCGTGCCAGGCGGAATTGTCTCATAGAAGACTGCATCTCGCAGAGTGAGACTAACGTGCGCTTTGGATTTCCTATCAGAAGGGACCCTCCCTGGAGAAGGACATGGTGCCTGGTAAAGTGAGGGGCAGTGTAGAAGAGGAAGGATGGATTCCGTGACTCCTCAGGAGCTCAAACACAGCAAGTGGGAGGCTGGCGCGGGACAGGGGTTGCGGGGGGGGTGTCTTTTCTTGTGCAGGGCTGCCCTGAGTCAGAACCGACGTGAGGGTGCCGCATGAAGACAGCACCGCGCACATGCCTGATGGGCGAGACCGCTGTGTGTGAGCGAGTTGCGGCCGAGGGGAGTGTGACCGCACAGACAGTACCAAGGGGTGGAGAGGGGGGCCGCTGGGAGTAGGTGTGGAGGGAGATGGAGGTGGAGGAGAGAACAGAGGGGAGACTGAGTCTGACGAGGTACCTTTAAGAGTCCGTGCCTTGCTTTGTCAAATGGCCCAACGACGTAGTGCCCATTGCCGTGCTGCTCCAAAGAACCTCCTCAAAACCCTAACCAGCAAATCATGCCGTTGTGTGCTCGCCTCCCTGATACGATAACTGAAGACAGACGTGTGCGTAGGCAAATGTGGCAGAGAAAGCTGATGGCTCCCGGCTATCAAAAGGTATAGCGTCTGGAAACTTAAAGGCTTGAAAGTAAACAAGCGGCCATCTAGCTCAGAAGCAACAAAGCCCACATGGAAGAAGCACACCAGCCTGTGTGATCACGAGGTGAAGGGATCGGGTATCAGGCATCATCAGAACAAAAAATCATATCACAGCGAATGAAGAGGGGAGTGCAGGGGGGAGACCCAAAGCCCATTTGTAGGCCACTGGACATCCCCTTACAGAAGGGTCTCGGGGAGGAGACAAGCCAGTCAGGGTGCAGTGTAGCAACGATGAAACATACAACTTTCCTCTAGTTCCTAAATGCTTCCTTCTCCTTCACTATCATGATCCCAATTCTACCTTACAAATATGACTAGACCAGAGATGTACACTGGTACAGATAGGAACTGGAAACAGAGAATCCAGGGCGGATGATCCCATCAGGACCAGTGGTGTGAGTGGTGATACTGGGAGTGTGGAGGGAGGGTGGGTTGGAAAGGGGAAGCAATTACAAGGATCTATATGTGACCTCCTCCCTGGGGGATGGACAACAGAAAAGTGGGTGAAGGGATACATCAAACAGGGCAAGATATGACAAAATAATAATTTATAAATTATCAAGGGTTCATGAGGGAGGGGGGAGCAGGGAGGGAGGGGAAAATGAGGAGTTGATGCCAGGTGGAGAGGAAATGTTTTGAGAATGATGAGGACAATGAATGTACAAATATGCTTTACACAATTGATGTATGTATGGATTGAGATAAGAGTTGTATGAGCCCCTAATAAAATGATTTTAAAAAACCACCAGTACATTAGAAGGTCCTGGATAGAAGAGGAGAAAAACGTGAAACAAAACTCAAACTCATAGAAAAGACCAGGCTGACTGGTCAGATAAAGACTGGTGGAACCCCTAAGAATATGGCCCTAAGTTCCCCTTCAGGCCTAGAAATGAACTCACTCCTGGCTCAATTTTCAGCCAAACAACAATCAGGGGAACAATAATACTAGCGAGGTATGCACGCCTTAGAATAATCAACTGATTGACATCAAAAGGGAACAGTTGACCAGGAAGAAGTCCTGAAGGGGCGGGAAAGAAGGACGATGGACATGGGAAGGACAAAGGCCAGATGATGCTAGTTGCATGCAATCCATGACATGAAGCAACACGTGTATGAATTGTTGGATAAAAAACTGATCTGTGCTCTTCATCCAATTCACAATAAAAATATTGCTTTTAAAATTGGAAAGAAAAAAAAACCCTAACCAACACAGATGTCACCTTGAGGACTCAGGCACACCTGGCCCGAGCCTTGGGTGCATTTAAAAGCTGGACGAAAGAAAGAAAGAAAGAAAGAAAGAAAGAAAGAAAGAAGGAAGGAAAGAAAGAAAGAAAGGAAGGAAGAAAGAAGATTCTCAGCAAAGAACTGATGCATTTGATGATGGTGTTGGCCAAGAGTGTCGAATCTACCGTGGATGTTCAGAAGCATGGACAGAACTTTCTTGGAAGAAGTAGTCAGAATGCTCCTTCGAGGTGGAAATGGTCAGACGTGCTGAGGACTCCGGGCCAATGCTGGGGCAAGGGTATCGTGCTTGGTAAAGTCGAGGGTCAGCAAGACCCTGCATGAGTGGGTGGACACAGTGCCAACCACGAAGACTGGCAATGGTGTTGAGGATGGCACAAGGCCCAGCACATTTCCTTCTGTTGAACATGGGATCTGTGGGCACCAGCACCCAGAGGGCCTGACGGCACCTAGTAAGAGCCGCGACCTGGTCAGGATGTTCAGGCCACGCATGCAAAGAATGTCCCCCCTGTGTTGGCGTGTTGGACACTTATTTTCCAGAGTGATCAGACCCGACATATTCCAGCTTCGTCCACTGTCTCGTCCGCTGACCTTGACGTCCACTTGTCTTCCTGGCTTCTTGCAGGATGGGGCGTGGGTCGCCAGTCTTGGCATCGGGCTTGGGTTCTCCTCTGATCGTGGCTGTCTTATTGCCCATCTTGGATCCCCACCTTGGACCTTATGCCCTGGGGATCAGCCATGCCCAATCTTCCTCCCTCATAAGAGTTTTGCTTGGTTTTATTACTTTTTTCTCCACGTGCAAGTTGTAACTGGATTTAATACCCACTCTCCTCATGACACTCCTCTTAGAACCCCCCGCCCGGCCCCCCCTGTCACCTTGCCGCTCCCTCTGGGCCTGGTGCACCTGGTCATCCTTTTGATTTGAAATGAGAAATGCCTGAGGTGGGTCCACCCATGGACTCGTGGACAGTTAGTTACCCAGGGCCTGGCTGCTTAGCCAGGGAGGGTGAGGGCAGGAAGTGCTGGAGAAGAGACGTGTGGCTGGCCTGGCCCTGGCCCCTCAATGTGGCACGACTCTGAAGAGTCAACGCTTCCTTCCCCCAGGCCTCCCCAGGACTGAGAGCAGCCCCCCCCCCAAAGCATCAGCATGCAGCTCCCTGGCTGCGACTGTCCAAGCTGCCCCATTGAAGAACACTGACAGCCGTGGGCTGCAAGAAGGACACCAGCCCTGCCTTGGGAGAGTGGCCCGAGTGCTCCTTCGAGGCAAGGAGGGCGAGATTTCTTCTTACACACTATGGCCATGCTGTCAGGAGGAGGACCTCATGCGTGGTCAAGTAGAGGGGCAGCAACAAAGAGGAAGGCCCTCAAGGATAGGAATGGGCACAGGAAGCATGGTGAGCACAGGGCTGGGAGGACCGGGCCGTGTGTCCTTCTGTTGAGCATCAGGCCGCTGTAGGTTGAAACTGACTCACAATAACAGCAAGGGAAGAGGAAGAGATCTTCTCTTTAGACACCTTTCATCAGAGATGGAACCGATCCTACTGTGGGTGTTCCCAGAAGCAGACTCGGGAACAAGGATTCAGGGGCAAGCTATTGGTTGCAAGACCCAGGGACCCCAGGAGGGAGAGGGCCGGAGAGCTACAGGGCAGAGGACCCCACCCACCGATCACCGAGGCAGCTCCCACATGTTAGGCTGAACACCCACAGGACAGCTGTGCGGAGCCAGGGACTCCACGGGCCTCAGAGCTGGTCTGCCCAGGAGAAAAGGGGTCCGGGTGACTCACCCACCAATTCCCAAGAGCCATCGGTCAATGGAGGGCAGCATGGTCTTCTGGAATTTTTGGTGGGGGGAGGGGATCCTCAGACACAGAGGTACAAGCTGGCCTTGAGCATTGGGCTGGGGGTACCAGAAATGGTAAGTTCTGAGGCGTGGGCGAGGGCTGTCAACTGCAGCAGCAGGTGCTGGCTGTCCTGAGGTCCCCTGGGAAGACTTGGATGCTGCCTCGTGGCTAGAATCGCATCTCCTGCTTCTACCTGCAGCAGTCACTGCCGGAGGCAGGAGGAAGGCCGTGGCTGATAGGAGTCTAACTTCCTGCCCAGGTCATAGTGAACTGACCGCGGGGCCGGGTTCAGAGAGGTTGGAGGAAGAGTGTCAATGTCAGCAGTAGACCCAATCTGCTCCCCAGTCCCCGCCTTCCTTACATTTTCCAGAGCTGTGACCTTCGAATTATGGAAGATCAAACCCAGAATCCAGTCAGACCTGTCGGGCCAGAGCCTCCTTCAGTCCAGTAGGGGTGGGGGGACTTGTCAATCTTCATATATGTGTGTGTCATTGTGTGTGTGACTGTGTTAGTGTATGAGTGTGTATGTGAGAGTGTGAGTGTGCATGACTGTGAGTGTGTGTGTATGTGCATGTGTATGTGCATGTGTATTTGCGAGTGAGTTCATGTGTGAGTGTGGCTGTGTGTGCATGTGTGAATGCGTGTGAGTATGTATGTGTGTGTGAGTATGTCAGTGTGTGTGATTGTGTGTTTGTGTATGTGAGAGTATGAGTGTGCATGACTATGTGAGTGTGTGTATATGTGTATGCGCATGTGCATATGGGAGTTCATATGTGAGTGTGTGAGTGTATGTTACTGTGCATGTGTGTGAGTGTGCACATGTGTGTGCATAGATATCTTGAGGTAAACTTGTTTGCTACCAAAGACTCTAAGTCCATTCCGATTTTTCTTTCCCTCCTCCTTAGTTTTCAAAGCCACCAGCACTGTTTGTTTGAGGGCTAAGTAATCTGAAAGGATTTTTGGTTTTGTCTTTAAAGAAGCCAATTTTTATATTTACACCGCCCATCTCAAGAAATGAAAACAACACAATATCATTTTCTTCCCGCCCTTCCCCATTCTCTCTCCCTTCCTGCCTAATAATCTACCCCTATCCTCTCCCTGTGGGGGGTTTTCTTCATTTTTCCTTAAAAGAATGGTGACATGAAATATGTATCTTTGAAAGATTGACTGCGTTGGCTAAGCATACTGTTCTCCGGTTTGCCCCTCTCTGTGGCGTTTCCGAGGGCTGCCATGGGTTTTGATTGATGCGCACTCTTCCATAGTATGAATGGACCAGAGCTCTGGGTGTGTGTGGGGGGGCGTTTTCATGTTGTTGTTATTGTAAAAACTGCTGCAATAAACACAGGCAATCGTCCAATGTGTGACGCTGCAGACACCTCCAACAGGAGACCCGGCCTGCTTAGGTGCCACCATGTCCTGTTCACGACCTGGCCACACCATGGTGCCTGCTGTCCCTGTGGGAAACAGGTTTGCTATGAGACTCCTTGAAAGTGTAATACCCTGTATAAATGGATTTTGATGGGGTGGGGGGACTGTACCCCCAACAAATAACCTCAGAAACACAAATGGTGCTTAAGAAGAACACAACTTGTTGGAACGAGGGCTGCTTTTCAAAGACGGCGTTCCTCTTGGGGACAGAGGGCATGGGGGAAATAATGAGCCCAGTTTAGCAGAGAGACCGGAATCATGCTGGGATGCGGGGGGAAAGCTCTCCTCTCCGCACCAGGGCCCAGGAGTCACATGGATGCGACTCAAGGCACCGGGTGGGAGGGTCACCTTTCTGTGTCCACTTGGTTCAGCTTTGGTAATGAGGACCAACCACAATCCAGTTGCTGCTCTCCAAGGAAAAATGCCATGAGTGCTTCCTGCCATTGTGCACTCTTGGAAAGAAACCCCCCTGATACAGGCTCCCCGGCACTGTCGGGCTCCCCCCGGCACTGGTCTGCTTGCCACACTGTGGCGGCGGCATGTGCGTGACATGGATGCTGGCCCTCAGAGAGGAAGGCCCTGATGAGATGATGGGCACAGCGCCTGCACAGCGGGCTCTCAGCCAGCAGCGGTGGTGAGGACGGCGCAGGATCAGATAGGACTTCTTTCCTTCTGTTTGCACGGTTGCAGAGTTGGAATCAACCCCGTGGCAATTGACAACACTGTAGGACGTCCACGGAGATCTCCGTCTTGTAGGCAGGGAAACGGAACCTTCCGTTTAGCTTATCTGTGACCACACAGCCAGTTAGCGCTGAGGCTGCGCTTGGAGTTTAGGCAAACAAACAAACAAACAAACTCCCTGCCACCCATCGATGCTGACTCGCAGCAGCCCTGGAGGGACAGGCTAGAACTGCCTCTGGGAGCTCCTGAGACGGTAGCTCTACATGGGAGTAGAAAGCCCCGTGTCTTTCCCCCTCAGAGCAGTTGGTAGTTTCAAACTTCTGACCTTTCCGATCACAGTCCACTGAGTAATAACCACTATGCCCAGACTGGGTGTAATGATTTAGTAGCAATTGTTGCTAACATCATCATAGAAACCCCGTAGGACAGGCCAGAGCTGCGGGTTTCTGAGACTGTACAATCTTTAAGGGAGTAGACAGCCTCATCTTGCCCTGCTGAGTGGTTGGTGGATTCAAACCCATGCCCTAGTAGTTGGCAGCTCAATGCCTCACCCACTATGCCACCGGTGCTCTCTGTTGAAAAAATGAGGCCGTCTCTTCCCATAAAGATGTACCGCCCCAGAAACCCCACACAGCCTCTGCTCTGCCCTGTGGGGTCTCTCGGAGTCAGCATCAACTCCACGGCGCTGAGCGGTTTTGTTTTCTTTTTGTTTTCAGTTGTTGCTAAGTCAACAACCTCACCAGTCAGGCCCCAGGCAGACGTGAGCTGACGACTCATAAGACAGAGGCTCTGCTGTTAGTTGTCATGGACTCAGCTCTGACTCGGGGTGAACCCAGGGGTGACCATAACAGAATGGTGCCCGGCCCTGCATCACCACCACCACCTTCCGTGGGTTTGAAGTTCAGGATCGCAGCCACTGTGCCGTGACTGCTAACCTGTGGGACACCTCTTCCACCTCTGCACTGGACCCTGTTCTGCTGACACCCAGAGGGTTCTCCTGGGTGAGTTATCAGATGTGGGCGGCCAGGCTGGTCTTCCTGGACTTATCTTAGTCTGTGTGGAAGTGACATCATGTCCTGTCAACTTGCGAGGGGGCGGAGTCTAGCCTGTCAATCAGGTCACAGCTTGATGACCTCATTTGGAGGCAGGAAGGAAATAAAAAGCTCACTGGAGGACCGACGCACTCTCTGCTTGTCTTTCTGCTGACAAGCCACAGGGAGCCACGCTGATGGAGCCAGAGCCCTGGGGCTGGAGGAGCCACGTGGAGACCCCTGCCAGTGCTGAGAGGATTCCACTGCCCCTGGATTCACAAGACTTTCCACTCACTGGCCTATCATTCTTCCTGCATTCGATGTCACTCCATGTGCTGTGTGAGTCTGAAGAAGCATCTATAGACTGGTAATGGACACATGCGCTCATATTGGATTGAAGAACTTGACCTGGACAGGGCTGGGGTGTTTTCTTAATGTACAGTTGCTCTTTGATAGGAAGTTCTCTCTCTCTATCACAATGTGAGTGTCTATGAGTTTGTTACTCTAGTCCACCCGGATCCACACGGTTTGGGAGCTCTGTCGACACCTGTCCACGATGGCTGACCCTGCTGGTGTTTGCAGACCACACGCATAGCCTCCCACATCCCAACAAGGCTCAAGCCACCACTGTGGGACACACGGAGAGAAGGGGGGCCCAGCATTCCTCTCCAAATGATCCTTAGTGCCACGAGACAGACACCGGCCCTGGGTCCTCATCCCCTCCCGGTCCCCTCCACGGTCGCTTGGTGCCCCTCCCCCAGGAGGATGGCACGGAGCAGTGGGGTGAGAGCCACACGCCCGCAGACAGACTCGCTCTGAGTCGGAGTCCGCCTCCCTCGCCTTCGGCAGGCGAGGCTTGCCTGATAGAGGTCACGTGGCACCTGCTCGGTGCTTAATTCATGTGAATAGTGATAGTACATTTAGTGCCATTGTCTGACGGGGGAGACGTTTAATCACCTGAGCTGTGTGTATCATTGAGGAACCCAGGTGCCGGAACGATGGGGCTGCAACCCAAAGGGCAGAGCTGATGACGTGCTCCTAAATGCTTCTCCGGTCGATGCCCACTCAACGCGACCCTCCAGGGCAGGGGGGAACTGCCCTGTGGGTGTCCGAGGCTGTGACTCTACAGGAGTAGAAAGCCTCGTCTTTCTCCCTCAGTGCAGCTGGTGGATTTGAACTGATGAGCTCGCCATTATCAGCCCCACGTGGAACCACTTGCCACCAGGGCTGCTCTCCTTACGGGCCTCAGAACCCCGTGGAGCAGTTCTGCTCTGTCCTGTAGGGGGTGCTGTGCTATGCGTTCGCAAAGTCGGCGGTTCAACCCCAGAGTCGCTCCCGGGAGAGAAGTGAGGCTGTGCGCTCCTATAAAGAGTGACAATCTCAGGAGTCCTATGTCGGGTCAGCTTGATGGCAGGGGGTTTGTCGTGTGTTTATCGATCATCATTTACGGGGCCCTTGGTGAAGAACCAGGGGGACGTGCAGGCTTCTCAATTGGACTACTAACGGCAAGTTCAGCAGTTTGAAGCTGCCAGCCAGGCCGCAATG
>NW_022103899.1:60093542-60095467 GCF_000313985.2 Echinops telfairi | reverse complement strand
TTCTAGAATCCTGAGCCTCCCCCACGCCTTGTCCACCAGGGGTGTCTGCTGGTATTTGAAATAATGGTGGCCGGGCTCCCAGCATCCCAGAAACAGGCCAGCTGCCACAGCAGGACACACTGGCAGGTGACTGCTGGGTCTTTTAAATAAGTTTTACTAGAGCTGGGCCACACTCGCTGGTTGATGTATGGTTGCTGGAGGCCCTTGTGCTATAATGTCACCACGGAGTCATTCGGACAGATTACGTATGGTCCTCACACCTAAAATGCTTAGTGGAGGGGGGCGGGGGCAGGGAGGGGATCGTTATTTTTCCACACACAGAAATGTCGATAGGTGGACAAAGTTGAGCTTGCAAGGGGGAAGGGGACCAGGCTTTTGAGAGGGCAGTGAGCAGGGCTGGGCAGGACAGGGGGTGCAGACGGACGGAGAGACGGGAGAAGGGGCCGGGCAAGCACAAAGGCCCAGCCACAGGGGCTTTGCACTCCTGACGGATAAGGGATTCTGCTAGGCAACGGGGAGCCAGTGTGGGTGGGGAGCAGCGCAGGGGAGCATGCTTGCTGCCCACACACAGCATGCATTCCTGTCTGATGGGCAGTGCAGATGGGAGTCCAGGAAGCCAAACTTGGGCTGGGGTGTCAGCGGAAAGAGGCCAGCTGTGCCTGGCTCCCCAGTCCTGGCGTGGGAGGTGCTACCCAGGAAAGTGTGATCAGGTCTCACTTCCATCCCACACGGACCTCCCTAGGCAGCACTAGGTGCTCCCAGGGAAAGAGTCCTGTGGGGCCCCTGAAACCACCAGCAGCATTGCAGGCTCCCCACCACCCCAGCCACCCCTGTAGGTTCTCTCTGGAACGTTTCAGCACGGATTCTGAGTCTTCTACAAAGGGGCCCTGGGGTGTCTTGGTTAAGAGTTGGACGCTAACCACAAGGTGAGCAGTTCGAGCCCACCTGAATCTCTGTGAGAGACAGGTGAGGCTCTCTGCTCCTGCCGTTACAGTCTCAGGAACCCACGAGGGGCAGTTCTGCCCTGTCCTCCAAGATCGCTGAGTCCAAGTCAACACGATAGCTGAGTGAGTGAGGAGGGTACAGTGTCCCTGCGCAGGGTAATAGGGTCCCTGGTGGAGCAGCATATAAAGCAGCCCACCGGTGGCTCCTAGCAGCCATGGGTGGCCGACAAGGTTGTCAGCCTCAGTAACCCTGTGAGCAGCTCTGCTCTGTCCTTGGAGGGGAGTGGGGGCGCTCCCTGTGAGTGGGAATGGACTTAATGCAGCGCGTTTGGTTTGGGTTTGTGTGGCGCAGAGAGTCAATCGCTCGGGACAGGTTGGTGGTCAGAACCCACCCCGAGGCCACTGGGAAGGTCTGGCCACCCGCTTCCCAAAGGTCACCCTCTGTAATTCCAGGCCTGCCCACACGGTGTCGCCATGAGGCAGAATCAAGCTGGTGGCGGCCACTGGAGGTTGGTTTTGTTTGCTTGCAGGGGATGGGGATGCTGCTGGCTTCCTGTTGACTTGTGTGTGTGTGTGTGCGCGCGCGCGCGCGCGTGGGCGTGCGCACTCGAGTAAAACAAGCTTGTTTTCTTCAATGGTTTTATTGCCATATAATTCACCGATCAGACAATCGTTCCATCACATTAAGAGGATATGTGGAACCATCCATTTGAGAATAGTTTCTTCTTTCTCCTACTCATTGTCCTCAGTGCCCCATTCCCCACCCGGCCTCAACCTCCCCAGCCGAGCCCCTCGGCAATTATTGATCCAGTTGCTGTCTCTGTAGATGGACCTGTCCGGGATCGCATGGACAGAAAGTCACACAAAACAAAACACAGTCTGAGACAAACAAAAGCAACAGCAATGACTCACAGGAAACAGTCACAAAGAAAGCAGAAAATAGCAAGATCTGAGACCACTTGAGCACCGGTGGAATGGGAC
>NW_022103899.1:60091153-60092762 GCF_000313985.2 Echinops telfairi | reverse complement strand
GCTGCCATTTCCCAAATAATTTATGGACGTGTTGCTTTCTCCATCTGCAAGTGCATTCAGCTTGATTAGCAATTTACATGGAAATGTCTGAGCAGAGGAACTGCGCCGAGTCTGCACTTCTCGTCCATCACCTGCGTCTTCGCTCTCAGCCCCGAGCACATGCGCCAGCAGTCAGTGCGGGGAGGCCGGTCTGGGGGGTGAAAGTGATGGGTAGACACTGTTGTCCACTGCAGCCTGAAGGTCAAGCCGCCTTGAGGGTCTTGAGAAAATTGGTAAGACACTTTGCTGCAGATGGCTTCCGCCCAGCGTTGGGACGGCTCTTCTGGGCAGCAGCCTCCAGTCCAAGCTCCTTCCAGGGTGGGCAGTGTCCCAGGTGCCTGTCATATTGCATTATGTGACCGACAGGTGCTGTCACCTCTCTGGTCAGATCCGTTCTGCAGAGCCGCCTCCCTGCTGCCAGGGCATCTCCTGGGCTCAGGAGGCTGAGCTTGCCCCTGGCCTCAAGTTGTCAGATTGAATCCATGCAGTTCAGATGTCTGTTCCCACAATTGCTAACTAGAAGGCTGGAAATTCAAATCCACCCAGAGGCTTCTCAGAATAAAGGCCTGGCCTTTTGCTTCCCCAAATCCACAGCTATCGAAACCCCCAGAGAGCAGTGTGGTTTCACGCGCACTCCAGGGGCATGTGAGATGGGGTGGGTGGGGAGGCGGCCGCACATGGGAGAGTGTTCTGGAATAGTTCCAGCAGGGAGGGATCTTCTCAGGACGTTCCTCAGAAAGTCCACTTTGAGAGCTGACCCCAGCCCTTGTGTCCCACCTCCTACCCCGCAGCCAGGACTCCTCAGGCAGTAAAATCTCCTTCTCGGGTTCTAGGCTGGCTGGGGCTCTACCACCAGAGGCCACCATGACAGTGCCCCCTTCAGGAGGCAAATGGGAAACAAGCCCCCTGATATCAAGGGCATTCTGGGTCAGAGCGGCTCTGCAGGGCCGAGGAGAAGGGTGGCACAGGGCTTCTGAGGGGGTGGCAGCCTTTGCGGAAGAACCCTGCCATGTCTTGCTATTGGTTGGATTTCAACCATCTCCTTTCTCTTAGCCGCCCACCCTGCAGCCCACTCCACCGTCAGACAACAGCGACAACAACACCGAAAACAGAAACAAACTCATGGCCGTGGAGCCCCTGCTGACTCAGCCTTGCCACAAAGCAGGGGAGACCCGCCCTGCGGGGTCAGAGACTAACTCCTTTCGGCAGGAGAAAGCCTCATCTTGCCCTGACGCCACCACCAGGGTGCTTTCTGACGAGCTTGTGTACAGCACCCCAGGGAAACTCTCGAGAGAGGGGGTTCCCCCATCTGAAGAACTAGATGACGGAGAAAGGAGTGAGGGGCGAGGCTTTGGATGGATCTGCCCATTCCAGGACAAGGCAGGGAGGGACGGGGACAGGCTGAGGGCAAGGCCCGGGAGGGGCGGAGGAGAGGGAGAAGAGCATTTCCGGAATCTCTCACGGCCACGGGCACTGCTGGACACACACCGAGGGCTCACCTCCCGGGCCCTGTCCTCAGGTCATGGGTCAGCCTGAGACTGCAAAGACTGAGGCCTGGAATCTTTGCTGC
>NW_022103899.1:60088157-60090383 GCF_000313985.2 Echinops telfairi | reverse complement strand
CCTGCGACTCTGCAGGACAGAGGAGGACTACTCCATTGGGTTCCTGAGACGGTAAATGTGTATGGGAGCAGACAGCGGCTTCATCTTTCTCCCTCCGGGTGGCTGAGGGGCTTGAACCACTGACCTTGGGAGGTAGTAGCCCAACGCTTAACCCAGTTGCTCTCCACCTGTGGGTCACAACCCCTTTTGGGGTCAAATGACCCTTTCACAGGGACCACCCGATCTATAACAGTAGCAAAATTAGTTTTAAAGTAGCAACAAAATAGTTTTATGGTTGGGGGGGTCACCACAACATGAGGCACTGTGTGAAAGGGTCGGGCATTAGGAAGGGCGAGAATCACTGGCTTAACCCACAGCACCAACAGCAGTATCACATGGTAGGAGACTTGACACTATTTAGGGGGTTCAACATTGATCGATGGACAGCATAGTTTTTCTAGTCTGATGGTCACAGAGGCTTCTTAGATGAAAAACAAAATTGATTCGATTTTGTCGTGTTCAGCTTCTATCCAACTTGAACGGTTTTTCTGGGCAGTCCTTCCGACGTCGAACCTCAGGCTAAGATTCCCTCTCCAGGCTTCTATGTGGCTCCAAAGCAAGCAAGACCTCCACCCTGTGCATATATCTGCCAAGTGGTTAAGGGGGGGAAATTGAATTCTATGTGTGAATTGCTCATTGCTTATTTCTGGCAGCCATTGATTTGATTCTGACTCCTAGTGACCCTGTCGGAGAGAGAAGAATTGCCCCCATGTGTTTCAGAACATAAATCTGGGGAGTAGAAAGCCTCCTCTTTCTCCCAAGGAGACACAGTTATGAATGACAGCCATTAGGCAAGGGCACATGATAAGCCAGGTGGTTCTGGTTCCTGTAAGTCAAGGAAATGAATGGAAATTGGAAGAGCTCAAAACAAACAAACAAACACAGAGCAACCAATGGCCATCAGGTTGTCGGTGACCCCTGGTGATCCTGTGTGTATGAGATTAGAACTGTGCCCCACAAGGTTTTCCATGGAAGCAGGTTGCCAACACTTTCTCCTGAGGCACTTTCAGGTGAGCCAACCTCCAGCCTTTCAGCCCATGGTCAAGCATGCTGACTCTTAGCACCAACCCACACACCCTGTAGGACAGAGTAGAACTGGACTGGAGTACATCTCCAGGGCTTTCCTCCCGGGTTCGAACCACCAACCATTGGGTTACCAACAGAATGCTTAATGACTGCACCACCAGGGATCCTCAACAGTTGTGTTTGGCTGGTTTGACTAGAGCAGTGGTTCTCAACCTTCCTAATGCCACAACCCTTTAATAGTTCCTCAAGCTGTGGTGACCCCCAATCATAAAATTATTTTCGTTGTTACTTCATAACTATCATTTTGTTACTGTTATGAATCGGGCAACCCCTGTGGAAGGGTTGTTCGACCCCCAAAGGGGTTGTGACCCACCGCTGGACTAGAGAAACAAATTCAGAAACATTCATATATAGGTAAGAGAGAGCTTTATATCAAGAAGTATGTACATATCCAGAAAACACCCCAGCCCAGTCCAAATCATCAGATCCATAAGTCTGATATTAGCCCATAAGTCCAACACTAGTCCATCAATCCCTCAGTACTGCAATGATGCAAAATGCAGGAAGACCACAGGCTAGAGGATCCAGTGCTGGGGGAACCATCTCAGCACTCACGTCGATCTCCACATGCCTCCTCCGGCTCTCCAAGGACGGCTCTTCAACAGGAAGGTGAAGCAGAGAGAGAGAGAGAGAGAGAGAGAGAGAGAGGCCTCCAGAGAGCCACTTCTCTCAATCACCCTCCAATCAAGCTGTGAGCTGATTAATCGGCGAAGCTCCACCCCTTCACTCTTAATACTCTCAAGTTGACACGAGATGATGTAAGTACCATAACAGTGGCCATAGAAACAGACACGTGAGGCAATAGGTGGAAAACTTCATAGGAGAATTCAGCAGAGCCAGGGGGGCTATTGGACATGGAAAACGAGGTAAATGGGGAGTTTGAAGGTTTCTGACTTAGACCACATGTTGGATAATAAATAGGTGACCTTTTCATTGAGATTGAGGAAGAACCGTTTTTCAGACAGAAACAAGGACTGGGGGTTCTGTTTTGCACGCGGTAGATAAATTATCTGTGGTGTGTCGTCTTGTACCATTGGGTTAGTCCTGACTCGTGCAGTCCCATGAGTTACAGGGCAGAACTTCAAAGTGCTTGTGGATATC
>NW_022103899.1:60085984-60087678 GCF_000313985.2 Echinops telfairi | reverse complement strand
CTCTCTCTCTCTCTCTCTCTCTCTCTCTCTTGCTCTCTGGTGATCAGACCAGAGTGTGGTTGGCTTCGCTAGTTCTCTGCCTCAACCTGTGGGATAGCCAACCCATGGATCTTGTCGCTAGAGCTTGAGGTTCCTTTGAGACCTGCTTCGCCATCCTGCTGGTGTGTACATCACTTGAGCTTGGGACTGTTGGATCTTGTTGTCTGGCTGACTATTGGTGACCCGCCCTGCTGTTTGCTGCCTGTGGCCAGACTGCTTGCATTGCTCTATAGAAGACTCAGCTTCCTTGACCTTGGACCCAATAGCCCTCATGAGTTGAAGGACTTCCAGTATATTAACTGTTCCATGGAAATGAGTTGAACTGAGCCCTCTGTACTGCTGTGTGGACTAATTTGCTGTTATATTCCTTCATGCTGTATATATCTATCCTCATATACATACATACATGTATATAATCATATTTTTCCTGGTTCTGTTTCTCTAGAGAACCCTGTCTAACATAGGGCCTTCCTCTGTTTCGTTGCCCTTCCACTTTACCAAACATGATGTCCTTCTCCAAGGACTGGTGTCTCCTGACAACATGTAAGATGAAGCCTCGCATCCCTGCCTCTAAGGAGCACCCTGGCCGTGCTTCATCCGAGACAGATTGGGTTGTCCTTTGAGCCATCCACGGTCCTTTCAATGCTGTTCTCCAGCGGCATAATCCAAACACACCGGTTGCTCTTCGGTCTTCCTGACTCCTCCTGGTCAAGAGTGACGAACTGGTTCTCTACACGTTCAAAGTAGTTAGTGGTTGTCCACGCCATGGTATTTTCGAGGCTCCGTGTTTGGCCCCAGCCTTCATGCACACTTTGGTTGTTCTAGCCCCATCCTCTCTTGTAAGGAGCCCTGGGGGCAGCGAAGCTACATGCTGGGCTGCAGAGTGCAAGGTCAGCGGTTTGAGACCACCAGCCGCTCCACAGGAGAATGGCGGGGCTTCTAGTCCTGTGAAGAGTGATAGGCTCAGAACCCAATGGGGGCAGTCCTACTGTCCTCCAGGGTCGCCGCCAGTCAGTGCAGACTGGATGGCATGAGTTGGTTTTTCGTTGGCTTAGCTTGTCATATGGCCTGTTCTCCATGCTGGACGGGCTCTTCCTCAGGAAAGGATGGAGAGTTAGGAAGAAGAAAGGACTGTTACATTTATAATTTGATGTAGTTTCCATTTTACTAGGCCCAGGGTTGCTGTGACTAGGAATCGCCTCCGTGGCCTTGACCTCTATTGGCCAGAAAAGCAACTTGGTTCTGACACTACAGGTCTTTAACTATAGATCCCACCCTGGGCTGCCTCAGGGAGGAACAAGTAGAGGGTGAAAGAAAAAGATAAAGAGAGAACACCCACATAGGTATACAAAGGGAGGTAGATATCTAAAATCCACTGTCATTCCCAATCTGGGATCACTGTCTAGGAATCAAGGAAAAACTACAGAACCAGGGGTTGACATGCTCATCAGCTTGTTCACCACACTTCCCCTAAATCCCTGGTCCCAAATCCAACCTCATCCTTATGGACCCTGCATTGCAGCCAAGCAGCCAACATGGGTCAGAGGGCACCTGCTTTGGACAAGCATTGAGTCAATCTTGGAGACAGGTGGACAATCAAACCACCTCTCCTCACGATCCCACAGAGCGTGGCTCGTAGAGCACAGGATACTACA
>NW_022103899.1:60080218-60084772 GCF_000313985.2 Echinops telfairi | reverse complement strand
GTCCCAACCCAGTTCAGATCAAGTCCATAATTCCGATATTAGCCCATGTGTCCAAAACCAATCTATAAAGTCCTCTTCAGACTCACGAAACACATGCAATGATGCCAAATGCAGGACGATCACAGACCAGTGGGAAGAAAGTCTTTGGATCTAGTGGCATGTAAGCATCTCAGCGCTGGCAGGAGTCACCACGTGGCTTCTCTAGCACCCAGGGCTGCATCAGAGTAGGTCCATGTGGCTTCTCCTCAGTGATGAGTGGCAGGGAGAAGAGAGTCTCAAAGGAAGTGAGCCAAGAGAGAGAGACTGTCTCCCACCTCCGAGGAGGAAAAAACCAGATTTCCCAAAATCCTCAGGAGAAAGCCATGCCCACAGAGGCCACATTGGCTATGACCCGATTGGCAGACTAGCCTCCACCCCTTCACTTTTAATCCTCTCAAGTCCCCAATTGACACCAGATTATGTAACGACCACAGTCCCAGACTGCCACCGCCCTATTTAGTGCCGCTAGGACAGAAGTGCCACCAGTGGATGGTTGGAAATTTGGAAATCTATCCTTGCACAGTTGTTGTTGTTAGGTGCCATTGCGTCCGTTCCAAGCCATAGTGGCCCAGTGAGCAACAGAACCAGATACTGGCCGGTCCTGCGCCGCCTGCACAAGCGTCCCTGTGCTCGAGCCGGTTGGTGCAGCCACTGTGTTCATCCGTCTCACAAAGGGACGTCCTCTTTTCCCACTGCCCCTCCACTGTACTAAGCCTGATGTCCTTCTCCAGGGACTGATGTCTCCTGACAGGATGTCCGAAGTATTTGAGGCAAAGTCTTGCCATCCTTGCCTCAAAGGAGCACTCTGGCTGTACTTCTCCCAAGACAGATTGGTTCGTCCTTTTAGCAGTTCACGGTCCTTTCAAATGCATTGATTCCTCTTCAGTCTTCCTCATTCAATGTTCAACTCTCACGCGCATGGAAGGCAATGGGAAATGCCATGGCTTGAGTCAGCCACAATGTAACCTCCTTGCTCGTCAACCCTCTAAAGAGGTCTTGTGCAGCAGATTCACCTAATGCAATGGGAATTCCGGAACACTTCATTGTGCTCCTGAGGACAGTTTAAAGATAAAGAGGAAGTTGTGTGAACAGAACAAGGGGCTGCTGCATGGTCGTTTAAAATCTGGAAAGATATGCTTTGCGTTCCATGCTTTCAAACCTGTATGCTGAGAGAATGGATCGTCAGAGAAGCTGGGTGATATGAAGAAGAATGCAGTGTCAGGATTGGTGGAAAGTTTATGAATAATCTGTGGTATGCAGAGGACACCACCTCCCTCGCAGAAAGGGAGGAGGCCTTGAAGCGCTTGCTGATGCAGATCAAGGACTGCAGCCTTCAGTGTGGATGACCACTCAATGTAAAGAAGGCCAAATGCCCCACTGAGGTAAGGAGGAAAGTGGTCACCAAATAGAGTACATTGGTGGGTTGGATAGAGAAGGTCAAAGTCAGATGCCTGACTTGAACCGTTAAAACCTGTCAGCAGATTCCCCCTGGATGCATGCAGGACCTGATCTGGTTTCCAAGATCTTGGGGTTGTATTGGTATCCTTTGTATTGATTGTATTGATATTGGTTGTATTGTTTCCAAAATCTTGGTATTTGGGGGTTGTATGGGTTTGTTTGTTTTTTTAATTGGATATATTCAGGGGTATCTCGGGAGTGTTATGTCATTGGGGGTCACCCTCCTGAAGTTGTGATACATGTTTGTTTTTTTTAATTTTAGAGGATATGAAAACCAGGACTGCTGAACCTGTAGAGTCAGCAGGTGGAATAAGGGTTTTGTGGGGAAGGGCACACAGCGTGGTCTAGGAAGCTCATGGCAAAGGGTACCTGGGTCCAAAGCACATGCTTCTCTCCGGGCTCTTGGTGCTTGTTGGTAGTAGGGCTCTCTGATCTCTGCTTCTTTCTCTCTCCTTTTATCTCTCCTAAGATACAAGATGTTGCAGACCACACCCCAGGGAAACTCTGTTTACATCAGATGAGGGCTACATCCCACCCCCAATCTACATGCTCATCTATCAGATCAGATTGCATCATGGAGGATCATCACATGACTGCTGGTTGCATCATTACACGCTGGCCAAGCTATTGAGAAGCATGGCGCAGCCAAGTGGACACCTTTAGGGAGATCACGGCTCAGTTCCTGACAGCCACATACTGCCTGGGTGCTTTGGCCAAGTGCCTCAGATGACTACGTTCCGCATTGTCTTCCTGTGGAGTAGTTGGTGTGTTTGAACCAGCACCTTTCAGCTAGCAACTGAGCACTTAACCACTGTGCTACCTATAAAGTGGGCACACAGTTCTCGGGCTTTGTGACTCAATTCAGTAATAGCTGCTAGGCCAGGTCCTGGCGCATAGTGCATTCTTACTCAAACGTTCAATTAGAAGTGAGGACGGTGAGACTCAAATTTGATTGCTTTGGACAGGCCGTCAGGAAAAACCCACTGCAGTGGGCTGAGGGAGGAGCAATAATGAGGGAAAGCCTCACTGAGAGGGCAGGACACAACCCTGCAACAATAGACTCCAACATGCACACCAATCGCTATGACAACCATGTGGGCCCAGACGACGCTTCATGTGTTATTGTGCAAAACGGCATCGTGAGTGTGGCAGTTACATAATCTCCTGTCAACTGGAGCAAAGGGGTGGAGTCTAGCCTGACAATCAGGTCACAAGGTAACACCCACCAGGAGGATTCTGGGAACTTCTTCTTCCCTGGAGGAGGGACACACATTCTTTCTGTTTCACCTTCCAGTTAAAGAGCCACTAGGGGCTATGCTGATGGCAGCCAGAGCCCTGGAGCTGGAGGACCCAACATGGAGAGCCGTGCCAGTGCTGAGATGCTCTCACCACCACTGGACCCACAAGACTGTCCACTCACCAGCCTGTGATCTTGCTGCATTGTGCATAATTGCATGTGCTGTGTGAGGCTGAAGAGGGATTCATGGGCTAATATCGAACTTAGGGACTTGATTGGGACTGGGCTGGGGTGTTTTCTTAATATATAATTACTTTGGGTATAAAACTCTCTCCTATACATATGTGAGTCTCCTTGGATCGGTTCTCTAGTCTACCTGGACTAACACAATGCCTTAGAGCCAACTCGATGGCCATGAACAACAACCTGTGCTGGACTTGTCCAGTATGAATGAGCCCCAGATTAAAAACCCGGGATTCAATCTAGAAGGTCCAACACAATTGGGGTTCCATGGTCATGGATGGCTTCCTAGAGTCCGTGTCTGTGGGGCCATCTGCAGTTTGGACTCACGTAGCTTGGACTCAAAGGTACCATTGATCTGAAATATGGTACAGGGCCAGGTGATGATTCATTCCATTCTACAAGGTCACCCGGCGTCAGTGCAAACCCAACGACAACTAGCTATCCCACGTAGGTTGAAACTAACTTTTGTTTTTCCATGCGTACCCATCTACTGCCTATATGTCTTTTGAAGCCCTTGGGTAAAAGAGGATGAGAGGGTTTGACCTTGTTTTGCATTGGCTTACAGAGTCAGCAGACCTTCTTCTGGAGTTCCGCCCTTGGGTTCAAAGAGAGAGAACCCTGCCTTGCCTGCTGCAAATCTCAGCTACATTAACAAAGCGATTTAGATTACGAGTTCATTGCTAAGTCAAAAGCAGAAAGCAAGCCACATCTTTAATAATTTAAGTGTGGTGTGGTATTTATGCATAGTTAATATGCTGGATTTGCATGAAAATGATACATTTTTAATTTTCACACCACATCCCAGTCGATGGAGGCTATGTACGTATTCAAGTAGAGATCACAGGAAACCAACTTCATCAGCTCTTGCTGATGGCAGAGGTGCTGGCTGACGGACAGTCATTTTTAATAGGGATGGGTTGTAGGGACCCAGGCACCAGGTAGACATTAGAAAGAAGGGAGAATTCCTGTAATGTTGAGGCTTTATACTCATGCAACAGGGAAGTGATAGAGGTGGCTAAGTGATGAGCGAGAGGCTCAGGAAAAAAAACAGATCTTTTCATGAAATGATGATCTCCACAGTATAGCTTTTAGGAAATCAGTATGCCCCACCCTATCAACAGTCAGTATTTGCATATGTTATCAGATGGAGCAAGTCCACTTCTAGACACACCAGCTGCAGAAATCCTTGCGCTTCTGAATAAAGATCTACTCACGGATGATTAGGCAGTGTAGTCTGTAGTGCTTAGAGACAGCTCCACGGGCCAGCAGCAGGAGATGTGTTCCCCTTCTTCTTCAGAGAAGGGTTGGTTTCTGTTAGGTGCCATTGAGTGGGTGCCGACTCATAGGGGCCCTATGTACCACGGAACACAGCACGGCCCGGTCCCCTCACATGGGGTGCTATGTCCGAGCCACTGTGGCAGCCATGGAGTCCGTCCATCTCATCGAGGCTCTTGCTCTTTTCGCTGCCCTCCACTTCCCCAACACGATGTGCTTCCCCAGGGACTGGCGTCCCTGACAACACGCCCAAATCATGTCAGACAGCGTCTTGCATCCTTGCTTTTACGGAGCATCCTGAC
>NW_022103899.1:60069453-60079769 GCF_000313985.2 Echinops telfairi | reverse complement strand
AGCTCAGTCAGCTAAGTAACCTCCTTGCTTTCCAGCACTTTCAAAGCATAGTCCAGAGGTAAGAATGAAGGAGGATGACGTACATGCATTCCTATGGAACAATAATGTTGTTGTTGTTAGGTGCCATCGAGTTGGTTACGATCCATAGCAACCTGTGCACAACAGAATGTGAAGGGGCACGCTGGTGGAACTTCCAAATCAAATTGGTTCATCCTTTTAGCATTCTGAGGTACTTTCAACATTCTTCTCCCACACTGCCATTCAAATACATCAGAGCAAGAATGTTGGGAAGATAACAATGAACCATGAAATAGTTTTTATTATTAGGACAAGTACTGCCCACCTGTCCATTTGCCATACTGTGATGGCTTGGGTGTTGTTATGGTGCTGGAAGCCAAACCACCAGTACTTTTCCAATACCACAGTCAACAGGTTTCAGGAGAGCTTCCAGACCAATACTTTCTAGGGGGAATAAGCCTGGTGTCCGGATTCTGAAAATCAGCTAGCGGAGCCTGATGTTTCACAGCAGACTGCTGTCCTTCGCTCTCTCACTTGGGACACAGCAGCAGGAGGGTCCATTGCTGGAGAAGGACAGGCTGAAGGAGAGGGACACTGAGGCTGAAGGTGACACACTGTGAGATCGGTCAGCCACGTAGCCTGGACAGTGCATGTGGTAGTTACATAATCGCCTCTCAAAGGGGTGGAGTGTAGCCGGTCAATGAGGTTGCAGCTTGATGACCTCATTTGGAGGCTCAAAAGAGATAAGGAACTCACTGAAGGCCAGATACACTCTCTCTGTGAGACATTCCTGTTGACAAGCCACATGGAGCTCGGCTGATGGCAGCCAGAGCCTTGGAGCTGGAAGAACCACATGGAGACCCACGCCAGCGCTGAGATGCTTCCACTGCCACTGGACTCACAAGACTTTCCACCCGTTGGCCTGTGATCTTCCTGCATTCTGCATCATTGCCTGTGTTGCATGAGTCTGAAGAGGAATTTACAGACTGGTATCAGACAGATGGGCTAATAGGGAGGAGTAGGGGAGTCCTCGAGGGATATAGAAAACAGCTACAGCCTTTGGGGAATTGAAAAGAAGGAGTTGACAAGCTTGGAGAAGACCCTCATCTCAACCCACTGCCACCAAGTCCAAGAGCCGCCAGAGAGGCGATGCTACAACTTTAGGAATTAGACTAGGCTGTGCAAGCTCACGGACCCCTTCCAGACCAGACCAGACAGTGTTCTCCATCAAGGTGAACACCATGAGATACATTCGGCTGTAAATCGCTTCAGCGTCTCATTTCTTAGATTGTAGGAATCTACCACCACAAACTGGTTTGTAAAACTCTTTCTACGTTGAAGGGTAACATTCTTGGAGGGCCACATCATTGGTAATGGAACAGAAGCCTTCTCTTTAGCTATTGCTTAATTTCTACTTCTTTTTCCTGAAGCACAACTTCATTCTCAACAATCGTTACTGGGATAGGTTTGTGAGTTCCACTTACCACAACTAAATTTTAAAAAAGAGAAGCAAACCCGCTGTCTTCAGGTGGATGCCCACTCCTCGCAGTCCTCAACAGCAGGGAGACCCACCCCGTGGGCTTCTGAGACTGTCACTCTGCACGGGAACAGAAAGCCTCACCTTGGAGCGACTGATGATTTCAAACTACCCACCTTGCAGTTAGCGGCCCACTGAGCCACGGAGGCTCAAAAGGAAGGTTAGCATATACTATTGTTTATCGTTCAGTTTAAGCGGGGCTTACAAAAATGTCTTTGCTGTTACTATTTTGATGTATCTGTTACAAATCACACATGCTTACTAAACACTGCACAGAAATTTTTCGGACCGTCTTGATATTATGCCCCCGACAGTGCCACCCAAGGCGGAAAGGTGGTCACCCCACCGCACGCCCGGGGGCACCCCTGGGGCAGGAAGAACAAGTGGGCAGCTGGTGGACACCATGGATGGAAACTTCTGTGTTTGCGTACTGAGCATTCCCATCGCCCCGCTCTTCCACAGTGAGGACACAGCCGGGTTTTGCTCTGTGTTTACGACAGAGAGCAGAACCAACAGACAGGTGCCTGTGCTTCCTGCTCTGCGACACACCAGACCTCCAGGACGCATCTCCTCCGCTGGGGCTGCGGGGAGAATGTGCTCCTTCTGTGGCTGTCCTTGGAGGACAAACCGAGAGCCAGGAATCCGGGTGGCGGGGGGAGGGGGAACGCAAGGCCACCAACACATGCATCTCCATCCCTGAGAGAAAGCGAGTGGACTCCTCTGAGTGTCCTGCGAACCAGTGGCCATCTTCCCTCCCTGGTCCTCTAAGCATGCCTGCTCAGTTGTCATGGTAACCCCAGGCTGGGAGGTTAGATGGATGGGGAGGGAGGTGATTTCCCAGGGGCTGTTTAAGTGCCAGCACTTAAGTGCAAATGCTTCCCTGGGGCTGGGTCACACCGGGATGGGATGGCGGTATGACCCCAGCCCTGTGCTGGGAGGCTCATTGTCCAGGGTTGCTGCTTGGGGAGCTGGCAGATTTTATACACACCTTCTCCACACCTCCTCCCTCTTTTCATCCCCTCTCTCCCCTTATTCTTCCCTCCCGCCCTCTTCCTTCCTTTCTTCTCTCCTTCCCTCGCTTCCTTTCGCTCGCTCTCTCTGTTTTCATTCTTTAACAAGAAAAAAGGCTGGCTCACCACGCCCCCTCCCTGAAGCCCAGCACGGTGGTATCCCGCGCAGAGATGGTCTGAAGGGTTGGTCTCCATTACAAGCTGGGGGTCTTTGCGGCTGGTTCGTTCCTGTAGCAGCCAGGAAACCTGGGTTCCTGAGCATCTCAGAGCTCACCCTAGATGTCTTCTGCTGAGCAGACTCCTTAACCCCCAGGGTGACAGCCTTGAATTCAGGTCAAGGCTAATTCTGACTCATAGTGGCCCTATAGGACAGGATAGAACCACCCCGTAGGGCCCTAGACTGTGAGCTTTAAGGATGCAGACAGGTAGGTCTTTCTCCTGGGGGGCTGCTGTGAGCTGCTCCCCCTCCCCCCATCTCAGCTCTTCCAGTGGCAAATCTCTGGGGAAGACATTCTAGAACTCTAGTCAATCAAAGAAATGTCCCGTCTCACCTCTCTCCAAGGGTCCTTTCGAGTATGTGGACAATTCCTTGGGGTTCTCCATCACGTGCTGAAAGTGGCCAGCATCCCCCCACTATTCCCAGAATGCTTCACCAGCCAGAATCCTACCTGGGACGCCCAGCAATCTCCTAACCCCAAGTGCCAGGGTGGTGCCCGCGTGTGTGCGTGTGTGGTACCATCAAGTCGGAGTGACCAGAGGGACAGCAGAACAAGACGCCGCCCGGTGCTGCCCCCTCCTCACGATTGTCCTTCGGTTAGAGCCCACGGTTGCAGCCACTGTGTCCATCCATCTCATCGAGGGTCTTCCTCTGTCTCGCCGCCCTCCGCCGTACCAAGCGACGTCCTTCTCCTGGACGGGTCTCTCCTGACGGCGTGTCCAAAACACGTGGGAGGAAGTCTCGCCTTCCTCGCCTCCAAGACTCACGTGTTGGTTCTGTGGGGTGTCCGCGGCACCTGCAGTGCGCTTCACGGCACCGTCATTCAAATATGTCACTTCTCTTCTGGGTTGTGGGGAAAGCGACTCTCGTGGGTCCTCGTCTCCTGGCGTTGCTGTAACAAACTCCCAAAGTGGTGACTTTAAAGAATAGACACTTATTTTCTCACAGGTGGCGAGGCTAGAAGTCAGGCTTCGGGGCACCAGAGCAGAGCGAGGCTCTGTTCGCTCTGAAGGACCGGACCGTCCGTTCTCGCCTTCTGCAGCCCCAGCGGTCCTCAACTTGCTCGTGATCTCTCCGTGGCCACTGTCTCCACCCAAGAAGAGTCGGTTCAGCGTTTAATGTGCCCTGGTGGCACCCCATTTCCAAAGAGGATCGGATCCTGAGCCATACGGTTTAGGATTCCAACATGTATTGGGGAGGGGGTTTCCATAGGAATGCCCCTCTCCTGTCCACCCTAGGGCCTTTCGAGGCTGAGGTGAGTCCAGGGCACTTCCTGTGTTTGAAGCTTCCAGAATATTGAAAAATGACGAAGAAATAACAAGAGAGGGTTGTTATACGTGTGGTAAATTTTAAAAGTGTATCTCCAACACATTCACATTTTTAATATACCCCCAACGGTCAGAATTATAATTGTATGTGAGAAAACACAGAATTGATCAAAGCAAAAAAAAGAGAGAAAGAGAGAGAGTTGATTGAGGCACATGAAATCACATGATTCACAAGGTCATCACAGAGTTTATTTACACGTGTGACACTCACTGCTCTACCTAGGCAGCTGTGCCCACATGACAGAGTGAGGGTCTCCAGAGACATGAAGCAAGACACTGTCGCCTCATCTCTCCTTTTGCCTATGTGCCTCTGTGACCGAGGCATCCTTTCTGGCAGTCAGCCTAGGGTCTCACTGTGAAGACCATCCTTCAGATGAGGTGTGGTCCCCCTCTGTAGCCCCAACTCACAGCCCAGGGCACTGGGGGATGTCCCTTTGGCTGTCAAGGGCCCCATCTCTGTGATGGTCATCGTTACATGTCTGCCAGCTCAGAGGGGAAGTCCTGCCACATGATTAAATCAGCTGGTCGTAAGAGAGAAGCAGGTTAGGCTCCACCACGATGTGATGGGTGCTGTGCATCCCATCAGAGGCCTGAAGAGCAGCATGGGGTTGCCCTGGGTGTTCTCAGCCTCCAGGCCACAATCCACATCTTGCCCGAGCCCCTTCACCCTCCACTCCTCGCCTCACCTGACCTATGCGTTTGAGGATACAAGACAGCAGGAATCTTCCAGCCACAGATCTGGGGGCTCATCAACTTCTCCCTCCACCCAACAATCATTTCATTCAGTTCCTTAAAACAAATCTCTCACTCTTTTATTCTCTTTTCATGTCTCCATAGCATGTCAAACTCCCTGCCAGCGAGGCGATGCTGACGCCCAGCAACCCTGCAGGATAGGGTCGACCCCCTGTGAGGGTCAGAGACTGCAGCTGTTTACAGAATTGGAAGGACTCGTCTTTCTCTGAGGAGTGGCTGGTGGTTTGGAAAGGCTGACCTTGCATTTAGCAGCCCACTAGGCTATCAGAGCTTCATAGCATGTAGGTACCCAAATATCTATCTCTAGCTTATGCATCCTTCCATCCATGTATTGTCTATTTACATAAATTCTATATGTATGCATATGTGCATCTAGCTAGCTAGCTATGTCTGTATGTACGTATGTATGTATCTATCTTCCACCACTGTCTGTCAGTTCATTGCACAGTTGTGGCTTGCATGTCGCTGAGTTGGAATCTATGTCACGGATATTTCAAAGACCTGCAGCATCACCCAACGTAAGCAGGAGTCAGCAGAGCTTCCAGAATAAGGACAGACTATGAAGAAGGAACAGGCTGTCCACAATTAATGCTCATGGAAGCAGCAGTCAGGAGATCAAGCAACACATCATTGCATTGGATAATTCTGCTACATAAGACCTCTTTAAAGTGTGAAAAATCAAGGATACCCCTTCAAAGAATAAGGTGACCCACGCCATCTAGGAGCCCTGGTGGTGTGGTGGTTATGCACTGGGCTGCAATCCACATGGTCGGCAGTTCAAAACCACCAGAAGTGCCATGGGAGAAAGACTAGGCTTTCTACTCCCATAAACAATTAGAGTTTCGGAAACCCACTGGGGTTGCTATGATTCAGAATTGGCTCTATGGCAGTGAGTTCGGGCTTTGGTGATTTGGGTTTGACACCAGCCAGGGTATTTTCAGTGGTCGCACATGCACATGAAAGTTGGACGTTGGCTAAGGAAGATCAAAGACGCACTTGCACTGCGGTGCTGACAAAGAGCCCTGAAAGTCCCGTGGCCACCAGAAGAACAAATAAGTGTGTCCTGGGAGAAGTCGAGGCAGAGTGCTCCTTAGAGGCAAGGACGGTGAGACTTTGTCTCGTGTACTTTGGACATGTAATCAGGCAAGACTTGTCCCTGGCAAAGGACAGCATGCTTGGTAAAGTAGAAGGACAGGGGAAGAGGAAGCTCGTCAAGGAGGTGGATTGACAGTGCCTGCAACACTGCCTCAAACAGAGCAACCGTGTGAGAATGACAGTGCCTGCAACACTGCCTCAAACAGAGCAACCGTGTGAGGACGGTGCCTGCAACACTGCCTCAAACAGAGCAACCGTGTGAGGATGACAGTGCCTGCAACACTGCCTCAAACAGAGCAACCGTGTGAGGATGACAGTGCCTGCAACACTGCCTCAAACAGAGGAACCGTGTGAGGACGGTGCAGGAGGGGGTGGTATTTCTGTTGTACGTGGGTCGCTTTGGGTCGGAACCAACTGAATGGCACCTAACAGCATCTATCTGTCTATCTATCTATCTATCTATCTATCTATCTATCTATCTATCTTATGTATTCATCTATCTATCTATCTCTAGCTGTCTGGTTGTCACTCTGTCTGTCACTTTTCTATCCACCTACCTCTATCACATATCATATAGCTTTAGGATCTCTCATCTCTGTATCTCACCCACCTACCTATCTATCATCTCTGTCCTCTATATATCTATGTATCTATCATCTGTTTATCAATCTATCTGTTATCTCCCTGTCATCTCATCTTCATCTATTACCATCCCTATCTATCATCTATCTATCTATCTATCTATCTATCTATCTATCTATCATCTATCTGTCTATCTATCTATCTATCTATCTATCTATCTATCTATCTATCTATCTATCTTCTATCATTTTTCTGTCACCTATCTTCTCTCCACCATGCTGGTTCCGTTTCTCTAGGGAACCCAAAGGGTCTCTGAGGAGCATGCTGTGCTTTGTGCCATCTCTCTATTTAGAAATGCACGTCAGGAGCCGATGTCACAGATTCAAGTCCAATGTACTGCAAGGCCAAGGAGTGACAACATTTTCCCCACAGGCCCTTTCCTTGCAGAGCTGATCCATCCCCAGTCACACAGCAGGTGGTCACCCGGTGCTGCACCTGTCAGCTCTGAGTTCCAGCTCCCTCCCTGCAGGTCCAGGAGGGAAGGAAGTCCACAAGGGGGGCAGGTCTTGAGGAAACCGGGCCTGATGAATCACTGTGCTGAATCTGTCAGACCTTTCAGGGCTGACTCACGAGTGACCCCGGAGAGAAGACTGGGCTGCTGACTGCACAGCCTCTCCAACCAGTTCTAAGTCTTCCCTCAGGTTCATCCCAGGACCGCTGGACCCTTCATGAAGTGGAAACAGCACTCTTCTTGTTAATCAGCTCTCCTTCACCACTTGGCCCCTCCCTCTGCACCCAGCCATTGAGAACACTGGTCATTGTCGGAGGCCCTGCAACTGGACACCTGTGCTTTGTTTCTCCTGCAGCTTCAGGCTTGGAGGGAAAACGCACTCACCCCTCAATACAGAATCCCCAAAGTCTGGGCATTTGTTTCCCATATCCCCTGGCAGATTTGGCTTGGATGTGCGACCTGGGCATGGCCAACCAGACACCCCACCCCCAAATTTTATCCATCCACACAGTGTGCAAGTTGGCAAAGGTGCCCTTCTTCCAGAAGGCCAGTCCTGCCCCAAGGAGTGTGGCTCAGCATGGGGGCGGGGTGGGGGTGGGTTGCAGGCCCTGGGATTCGTGCGCAGCGCATCCAGCATTGAAACACGGGAAGCAGTGATAGGGTGGGGTCTAGATGCTATCTTCAACACGCTTTGGTGACGTTTCCAGTATCCATGAGTTGAATGACATTCTACTCCCACCAAAAGAGAGGTCCAGGTATTCATCCCAGCACTGGTGAATTTGACTTACTTTGGGGAGAGGGGTTTTGCTGATGCAAGGAAGAATCCTAAGGTGAGTTCATTCAGGATGCTCAGTGAGCTCGACCTTTGTGTATGCCTATGTGCATCTAGCTAGCTAGCTATGTCTGTACGTACGTATGTATGTATCTATCTTCCACCACTGTCTGTCAGTTTATTGCACAGTCGTGGCTTGCATGTCGCTGAGTTGGAATCTATGTCATGGATATTTCAAAGACCTGCAGCGTCACCCAACGTAAGCAGGAGTCAGCAGAGCTTCCAGAATAAGGACAGGCTATGAAGAAGGAACAGGCTGTCTACAATCAATGTGCATTTTTTTTTCTTTTTTAACATTTTATTAGGGGCTCATACAACTGTTATCCCAATCCATACACACATCAATTGTGTAAAGCACTCAATGTGCATTTTTTTGTGCATTTCTCTCTCTCTATTTTTCTCAAATGACTTTTCTGGTCTCTGAGTCTCCAACTGTAAAACAGGAGAATGAAGTGAGAATCACAGAGACCAAGGGCATGTCCTAATTCTGCCTTTAGGATCAGTGCAGGAAGACCTCGACAGTACCGGGATCAACTAAGGAGAGAGGAGACAGACTCCTTCAATCTGCACAACCAGGACGGCTCCCGGCTTCTTCTCAGCCGTGCCCCTGCCGGGCATCCTCCTGTCCTCTAGCCAACTGTGGCAAGTGTGACAGCTTGTCAGGGGCACCTCATTCTGCCATCTTGCTCTGTGGGTCGGCGAGCTCACTGTACCCTCACACCGCTCCCTTGGTTCCCTCTATGTGTGCTGCTGCTGCCCTGTCTCCGCCACGGTCCTCCTCTGCAGTTGCCATTGTTGCTCACTGTGCTGCATCATCATCCCCCGGCAGCCTCTACCTCCTGAGTCTAGCAGGTTCTCAGCACAGGCACCCCAGGTCCAAAGGGTGTGTTTCACTCCAGGATCTTCTCCTCAATGGAAGTTTGGTTCCCCAGATCATCTATGGGATTGGCCCTGAAAAGACCATAGGATGTCAAGAGCAGCCAATCCCTGCCTGGGTGAACCACATCACTTCGTTTGCATGGTATTTGACCAAGTCCCACAATATCACTTAATGCTAACTGTGGTTTTTCACACCCTATTTGCACAGGAACCCTGGTGGTGACCAGTTGGGCTTCTAACCCCAAGACAGCGTTGCTGTGAGTCAGAATGAATTGCCTCGGCGGCAGTCCGTTGGGTTTTTAATTTGCATCGCAGACTGAGCATTCTTTTTCAAGGTCATGGCCTGGCCACTTGCGTTTGCAGAGTTGTAAATGCTCCATCCAAGCCCAGAAAGACCTCGTGTACAGGGAAGCCCGTTACCCTGGAGGAGCAGAATTCACCAAATAAGAGCTTTCTGTAAACAGGATGGCTGGCAAAAATACAAAGAGGAGACTGAGCTTCAAGCTACCAGAGGTTATTAAAGGAAGCTAAATGTCATTTATATGGCAAAGGAAAGGCAGTGCAAATTGACACCAAACCCAATTTCTTACACTTTGTATAGATGGCTGAAGATCTGACTTGGTGACGACAATAAATGCATATGGCTTACGTTTCCCTGAAAAGGTCAAACTCAGATTAAATTTTAAAAATATATATCTAAAGATATTCTGCTGAGAAGGCACACCTAAAAATAAAACGACTCAGAAAGGTTAAAAATTTTTAAAGGCAAAGATATATTTGGTAAAAGGTGTTGAAAAGAAGGCAGGCATAAAAAGAAGTTCAAAAGGAGACAGCAGAAGATCCAAGGCTAAAGCATTAATTAAGGCCAGAGATGAAGTTTTCTGTACTTGTTAACATTCACCATAAGCAGAGGACTCCATACCGTGGATTTTCACACGTAAATAAATCATCATTTATAAAGGCTTTAAAAGCCCAAGTATCACATGCTTTGGACATGCTGTCAGGAAAAGCCAGTCCCCAGTGAAGGACGTTGTGTTCGCTAAAGTGGAGGGGCAGAGCAAAGAGGAAGGCCCTACGGGGAGAGGGATGGACAGGGGCTGTGACCAGGGGCGCAGGCAGAGGAACGATGGAGAGCAGGCGCACGACCGGGCAGTGTTTCCTTCTGTTGTGCTTACGGTCCCTCTGGATTGGAACCGACCGAATGGTACCTGACGACAGCAATGCAGAAAAGCGAATGGAAATCAAGGGGTCGGTAAAAAGAGCAGACAGCAAATAATGGTGGGTTTGCAAACTTCACCTAATAAACCATCTAGTTTCCTCTGTAACTGCATCTCAATCTCCATACTTATGAGGAACCCAGAAAGGAGTATGCATAAAGCAATGGTCAAGCTTTAGCGATGGAGCCCTGGTAGTGCAGTGGTTACGAATTGGGTTGCTAAGCTCAAGGTCTGAAGTTCAAAATCACCAGGCGCTCCATGGGAGAAAGACGGGACTTTGTTCTCCTGTAACCAGTTACATTCTCGATGACTCTCAGGGTCGGTTCTACCCTGTCCT
>NW_022103899.1:60054462-60069353 GCF_000313985.2 Echinops telfairi | reverse complement strand
GTGGGGGTGGGGAGCGTGACTTCATGGCACTGAGCGTGGGTTTGGGACACACTAGCTCGACATACATGACCATTTACGATCCAGACGCAGAGACCTGCAGTAATCGTTAACTAAAATATCATCTGTTGAAAAAGTATAAAGCCATATATTAACTATTTTTAAAAGGTACAAAGAAAAAGCATGTTGGTCTATATATTTTTTTCCCTCCAGATCAACTTTACAATTATTTAATCAGGTTCTCAAGCTGTTCCAGCGGGACCAGGAAGACCGCCTTAACGCTGACTATTGATGTGGGAAGAATGAATACGTGCATCCAACGGACGCGCTCTCAGCCCATTGTGTCGGGCCTTCTTCCCTCTCGGCAAAGCTTTATTGTTTTCCTCTGGTAGGTCGATAAATTTTACACAGCGAGCTTACCTCCGAGACCAAATACTCATGAAGACAATGCCAGAAAGAAATGATAGACTCATCACATTCAAAACTACACAAGGAGAAACCCTGAACAAACCTTAGCAAATAGAAGTAAGCGGTAGATTAAGACAATAGCGTAGCAAAGCCAAATCACTTATCATGGTGAATGTTGCACTGAGCAAATGCTACAGAGGTTAGCAAAGCATACGGGGTACGCCACGGGCCCCCAGAAGAACAAACAAATTCACCTCGGAGGCGTAACTCCCTGACACGAGCCAGCTCTGCCTCAGTGATGTTGTAGGGCAAGATGAGCCCCGTGGGTCTCTCCTATACCTCTTCACAGGAGCAGAGAGCTTCATCTTTCTCCAGGGAGCAGCTGGTGAATTCGAACCATTGACCTTGCAGTTAGAAGCCCAATGCTCCTATTTTGGAAGGAGTATAGCCAAAATGGTCCTTAGAAGCAAACATGGGTGAAGGGAGACAGCGGATGGTGTAAGATATGAAAATAATACTAATTTTTAGTTTATCAGGGGTTCACGAGGGTAGGAGGGTTGGGGAGGGAGGGGACAAGAGAGGAGCTGATACCAAGGGCTCAAGTAGAAAGAAAATGTTTTGAAAATGATGATGGTAACATATGTACAAATATGCTTGATCCAATGGATAGATGGATGGTCATAATAGCCGTAAGATTCCCCCAGTAAAATGATTTACAAAAAAAAGAAGCAGCAGCAGATATGGTGAGACATCTTCTTACATGCTTTGGACATGTTGTCAGGGAGAACCAGTCCCTGGGGAAGGACCCCAGCTGGGTATTGTAGAGGGGCACCACAAAGAGGGGAAGGTACTCACCAAGATGGGCTGGCACAGTGGCTGCAGCCATGGGCGCAAGCACAGGAACGGCGTGAGGATGGCAGGAGTGGGCAGCGTGTCCTTGAACATGGAGACTATGCAACTGAGCAGCAGCTCACAACGGCAAGTATTAAGGAATGAATATGAACACAGCTAACCGTCTCCTTGTGTGGTCAATCGCATGAAGCTAGTTGTCAGCTTGTTTTCCCTGAATTTGGATGAGGGAGTCGGTGGCAGAGTTGGTCATGTGGTGTACCTGTGCAAGTTGTTTTAGGTTGTCTGGGGCTCACCTGAGGATTTAAATTGTTCTCTAAGTTTGTTGGGCTGGGTTGTCTAGAGAAACAAAACCACGGACCCCCAGCTATGTATCAGAAAGAGCTGTGTGTATCAAGAAGGAATCTTATATCAAGAAGGCATCCCAGGCCCGTCCACCTCAAGCCCATGGGTCCTATGTTACCTGGGAGCCTTCTTTAGACTCACGTAGCTGCAGGCCAATGATGCAGAAAGGTGAAGCGGGATGCAGGAAGATCACAGGGTGGTGGGTACAGAGTGCTGTGGATCCTAGGCCAGTGGAAACATGGCAGGGACCAACCACTCTCAGGGTTGTGTGACCCATGTGGGGCTTGCCCTGGAGGCAGGCACAGAGTCCCAGCAAGCAGGAAGGCTGAGGAGCAGTGAGAGGGAGAGGAATCCCCAGCATGTCTCTTATAGAAGGCCACACCTCCCAGGAGGCATCATCAGACCTGATTGACAGGTTGGACTCCTCCCCTCCACCTTCATACCACCTCAAGCCAACATAAAATCTAACTGCCCTTCTAGGGCAATGAAACAGAGCTCCCCTCCAGGGTCCTCTAGGGGGCTTCAAGTTGATTCTGACACACAGCTCCCCCAGACAGCACGGTAGAATTTCCCCGTAGCATTTTCTACACTCTGATTTTCAAGAGGACAGAATCAACCGTCTTTTCCCTTGTAGAGACATTGAGTGGACTCCAAGTGCTAACTCCTCGGCTCACAGTTGAATGCCCAACTATTGTGCCAGCAGGGCACCTTGAGGCACCAATAGAAAATCTAAATGGCTGTCACTCAGAAGAAAGATATCTGCCATACCAAGGGGAGAGCCCACGCGGTTGATATTAAAGCAGTCCCATCATGACAACCCATGTGTGCCAGAGGAGAACTGTGCCCTCAAGAGTGGGCAGTGGATGATTTTCCAGAATTAGGAAGCCACCAGCCAGGGAGCTCAGGGTGGGTTGGAACTTCTAAATTTTCTGCTAACAGCCAAGCATGCCGACCACTTGCTCCACCCAGGGAGTCTCAGTCCAAGTTAACATGATTTTAAACAAAGTTTCCAGACAGAAGGTCAAGAAGGAAGGCCTTGATTTCCAACCATCAAAGAGCGATGAGGCTTCTTCCCTCCAAGTAGCTGAGAGCTGGTGTTAATTTGGGTAAGCCAGGATTCTCCCATGATAGGTCGGCTGCCTGATCAGATCTCCTGGGAAGAAGTCAAGCAGTTGTGAAAAAAATAGGGTGGTTGGGTCAGTCTGGGCAGACCAGAGAAACAAATTCATTGACACTCCTATGTGTATAAGAAAGAGCTTTATATTATAAGAGCAAGTGAATGCTGAGAAAGCATCCCAGCCCAGTCCAGATCAAGTCCATAAGTCCGACATGAGCCCATATGTCTGATACGAGTCCATAAATTCCTCTTTAGACTCACGCAACACATGCACTGATGCTGAATGCAGGAAGATCACAGGCCATTTGGTAGAAAGTCTGTGGATCTAGTGGCGGTGGAAGTATCTCAGCGTCTTAACCCTGGCGCAGGTCTCCACGTGTCTCCTCCAGCTCTCTGAGTGTCTCCACAGTAGGAAAGGGAGGCAGAGAGTGGGTCTGGCCTCCAGTGAGCTATTTATCTCCACTGTGCCTCCAAATGAAGTCATCAAGCTGCGACCTGTTGACAGGCTAGACTCCACCCCTGCATGCTCAAGTCCACGGGAGATTAGGTAACTGTCCCAGTGGAGCGCCAACATAAATAAGAGGAAGGCCCTTAAGGAGACGGATTGACCCAGGGGCTGTGACCATGGGCTCAGGCATGGGAACCACTGTGAGGATGGTGCAGGCCCAGGAGTGTTTCCCTCTGTGGCGCATGGTGTCACTGTGGGTTGAAACTACCTCAATGGCACCTGACAGCGACGACGATGACCTCCTTAAGCTGGTCCTGGTCTTGATACAGTAGGAGGAGGCATCATTCAGGCCAACTCTTGGTACTGATTGACAGTGTCAAGGCTAACCCACGTCTACTGCTGGATCCGGGCCCTACCCCTGGGACATCAGCTTCCTATTACATTGCCTGCTGATCCAGGAGCCATCAGGAGACTGCCGACCTTGGGTTCACTCAGCTCGGCACCCACCAGCCTGTGCTCCTCCTGTTTCATCTCCCTGCTTCCTGTTCACCAGCCCCTGCAGCTACTGGAGTCCAGCTGACATCTGACGCATGGACTGGAGCCACACTGGCCTTACCCACTTGTACGACTCTGCGAGCCCTTTCTTGATGGCAGTCTCTTTCTGCAGACATACATGTACAAGCCTCACTGTTCTTGCTTATATGGAGAACCCAGCCTAACACAAAGCTCTCTTCCATGAAGGACGAGGTAACCTCCAGCCAGCTCTGGGTCTCTGGTCAATTCTGCTTGGGGACATGCCCGTCACTGTTCTCAGCCACCACCTCAGTGGCTACAGCTGAGTTCTCAAGACCTTTCTGGAATTCACGTTTGGCTAGGACTGCCTCTGCCATCCCCTGGGGGTCGCTCCTGGTCTAGGGTACAGTGAGGCTTGGCTTGTTTGGGTTTTGTTTGGTAGTGGAGAACGTGCATCAGGCTGGACCTGCGATGGTTTGGTGATAGATTCCTTGCCTTCCACACAGATGACCCAGGTTTGATTCCTGGCCAGTGCATCTCATGCTCAGCCTCCACCCACCCTCCACTGGAGGCTTGTGTGTTGCTAGGATGCTGAAGAATTTCAGGGGGGCTTTCAGGCGAAACTGGAAGAGGAAGAAAGGCCTGATGGTCTAATAATTCTGCAAAGCAACTGCTGGAATCCCTCTGGATCAGACTTGGTCCATTGTGTGTGGGGTTCTAGGGGTCGAAGGCAGCTAAGAACAGCTGCAGCTGCAGCAGACAGGATTCACACAGCTTCTCAACCCAACTGACCGACCCACCAGAGCCACTCTGAGCCTGTCACCTGAACCATCGTGCTCTGCTCCTTCCTTGCTGATGCCATCTCGTTTCTGGGACATCCTCAGAACATGCTCCCCTTTCTTTACCAAATCAACAATGAGAGTGTTCCCCCCACCTCTCCCCCAAAGGAAGGATACGCAGAACTGAGTCTAAGAACGACCACCCACCCACTTGATCCTCATCATGCCGCTGGAAACGTCCGGCTAGATCTTTTATGACTGGGCTCATTCTTTGGGTCTTTGCACCCATTCACCCGGCTATTTATGTGCAGCGCATTTCTGGTCTGAAGGGTAATTCTGCACCCGGGGCTGCTCTCTGCTCTGGGCTTAGCTGGTGGCACCCTGTTCAGGCTCAGTCTCCTCCTCCTCAATGTAGACTTGGCTCAGAGACGAGAGCCAGACACACGGCTGGCGTTCCAAAAATATTTGCAATGAATGTGCCAGTGAATCACCAGTTCCCTTTCACACTCCGCGGGGGCTGACTTACACACGCCTCAGACGCAGGGTGAACCGGGGGCGGGGTTTCCAGAGGACACGGAGCAGTCAGTGAATGTTGGCATTTTCCCATAGTGCTCCCGAGTCTCCTGCCTGGGAGTCCAATTCGCTTCATTCACAGCGAGGACAGCCACCTCCTCTGGGATCCCACATTATAATGGCCTCACTGGCTCCATTGGGATCCGTGAATGGACAGTCTTCGTGAGTGCTGTCAATGTCTACCACAGTGGACCTTGTCATACACCAGGCCGTTGTTGATGGCTCAGGCCTCAAGCACTCGGTCAGGTCTCACTCCTGTTGGGTCCATCCTGATGCATAGCAGCCCTCGAGGGCAGGGGAGACCTTCCCCTGTGCTTTCTGAGATGAAATATCTATGGAACTCCGAACCCTCAACTTTCTCCTGCAGAGTGGCTGGTGGGTTTGAACTGCTGGCCATGCGGTGAGTGGCCCGACACGGAACCCACTACACACCATGGCTGCTGCTTCTTGTTGGGGGCTGTGGAAGGGACCCGGCGTACCGCAGAATGAAACGCTGCCTGGTCCTGGTCCATCCTCAAAATTATTGTCATGCCATTGCTGTCACCACAGCGACTACTTTGCCAATCAATGATGAATACCCTTCTCCGGCAACTGGTCTTTCCTCAGGACAGCTCCTAAGTATGTGACACCGGCCTCTCTTCTAAGGAACATTGCTGCCTGTTCTTCTTCCGAGGCTCTTTTGACAGTACGTTCTTGCTTCTCCTTCTCCGTGCCCTCCTCCTCCTCCTCCTCCTTCTTCTTCTTCCTTCTCCCTCTCTCTTTCTCTCTCTCTCTCTCTCTCTCTCACATCTTCTCTTTCTAAACTGCTACCAAGTTGGTGCTGACTCATAGCAGCCCTATAGGACAGAGTGGACCTGCCCTGTGAGTTTAGGAGTAGAAAGCCCAATCTTTCCTCGGAGGAGCTGATGGTGGTTTTGAACTGCCGACCTTATGGATCACTGCCCAACGTACAGCCACTATGCCACCAGCCCATGACATATTCAATATTCTTGCCCAGAACCATAATGCAAAGTCCATAGTAAGTCTTCAGGCTTCCTTGCTCAGTGTCCAACTTTGATGCATGGAGAGCAAGTGAAAACGCCGTGACTTACTTGGGCCAAGCACCCCTGAGTCCTCAAAGTGACCATCAGGTGTGCCCAGTGCAACAGTGCAGCGCTGACGAGCAGAGATGGTGGGTCCAGGTGAGATGACACCGGGACCACAGCCGTGTCGTCCCCATGTTCCACCATGCTGCCTCTTGTCACCGCGTTGTGAGGAGCAGCTGGAGGAGGACAGGGAGGTATCTGGGCTCTGCCTTGCAGGACAAGCGTGGTGCCTTCCGTGGGTGTCCAGCTCCACCCCATCGTAGTATCACATCTTTCTTGCATGTCACTGGAGCGCTCCTGCCTCCCACACCTTCCCTAGACTTTCATGCCCTCGCGATTCACTTTGATTTGTCAAATGCGTGCGCAATCTGTTTGGTATGAAGGAGACAGATTGCATGCGCGGAATGGTGCAAAGCAAGGCGCAGCCCTCGCGGGTATCTGGGAGAAGCGTGATGCCAGCAGTGGGCAGTCGTGGAGTGCACTGAGGCTGCAGCAGGTGGCCCCAGGAAGACATTACCATGCCAATGTCACAGCGGGGGAAACTGAGGCAGGGAGGGAATTCAGCACTAGGCAAGGGAGAGGGAGCTCCACCCTTCCTTATGACGGGCCAAAGCACCTGTTTATCTTCACCACCTGTTCATAAGCACGTGGCACCCAAAAAGCCCGCCACCCACTTCTCCACACTCCCCTGGCCTCCCTACCGTCGATTGCCCGGGTGGCTCCTTGAGACTTTGTCCATTGAGTCCTCACAGGACCAGAAGATGGAGGAGGGACAGACGGAAAGGTGGGGTGGAGAGCAGCTTGGAAAGGTCTTGGGCGGCAGAGCCAACAGGGGACAATCCACGATCCCACCTGCGTACTCAGAGCCTGGCCCCTCCATCCTCTGCCCCTGGGTTGATGCGTGGGGGTGCTTGCACGTAGTCAGTGTACATGTGGGGGGGCCATGTGTGCATGTATGTGTGTGTATACTAGAGTGTGTGTGTGCACACATTCATTTTTACATATTCAGTGTGTGTGCATGTGTGGTGTGCATGCCTGTATATGTGCACACATGCAGTGTGTGTGCGTACACGTGTGCACTCATTTGTATGCAGTGTGTGTACATGTGCATGGTGCATGCATGTATGTACTATGTGTGTGCACTCCTGCATGTGTGAATGGCTGTGATGTGTACAAGCACATGTGTGAATGCTGTGCATAGTATTATGCTTGTACAATGTGTGTGCATGTGCATGCTGTGTTTGCATGTGGGGGTGTATGTTTATGTGATGGGGATGTGTCTGTATATGTGTATGTTGGGTATGTGTGTATTTTTATGTGCATGGAGTATGTGGTATGTATATGTGTGTGGTGTGTGTACATGTCTACATGTATACGTATGGTGTGTGGGGAATGTGTATGTGTGTTCCTGGATGCATGATATCTGCACATGTTTATGTGTATGTGTGTGGTGTGTGTACATGCCTTATATGTGTGTATGTGTATGTCTATATGGTCTGTGCTGTGTGCATGCACCTGTATGTGTGTTATACCTGTATGCATGTGTATGTGTAGATGATGTATGCTTGAGCCTGTAAGTATGCATGCCATGTGTGTGCTGTGTGAACCTGCACCTGCTCTCACACCCACATGCACTTTATCATGACAGAGCCGCCCTGCCTGCAGATGCTGTCAGGCCATCAGCATTGGTGGCATGTCCGATGTCACCTGGGGCACTTGGAGCTTTATCTGCACCCTGTGCTGATTAGCACTCACGCCCCTCAGATGCCGTCCAGCAGGGGTGACCCCATTAGGAAGACAGTGCTGCCGGGTCTCTCGTCAAGTGGCTAGGTGAGGCAGTGAGGGGCTGGGGGTCTCACCAGGGATGGAAGGGCACAGCTGCAGCTAGGAGGAGGGGGAGTAAGAGTGCAGGGTGCAGGGCAGTAGGTAGAGGGCAGTGGAGCGGAGAGGGGAGGCGATTGCAAGGGGCAGAGGGAGGAGGAAAGATGCTGAGAGAGATCCAGCAAAGGAATCCATTCCTGGTGATCTTGGAGGCAGCAAAGGTGCATTTGGTGTGAGCGAACCAGATCACCGCCGGTCCCTGCATACCGCTCATCTGCCCTGCCACACTCCGGTCTTCCTGGAATTACGATGCTTTAGCCACAAGTCTTGGTCTTCTCACCTAACTGAAAAGGTCAACGTACTAGAGAGGGTCTGGAAGAAGGATTCCTTCCATAAAGCGTGGCTGTGGCAGGGGCCACCCCAGCTTAAAGGGGAGGTGTGTCCGCTGCTGCTGCATGTGAACTCTGAACCTGGAGTGGACCAGCAGAACTGACAAGGGGCAGTATTCATCCTAGACCCACTCGCGTCAATGTTCCCAGATGTTGCCCTGGGCAGAGCTGTGCTCCTGGGGGTGGGGGTGGGGGGGCGGGGTTCAAGATCACCAGGCCTTTCTTCTGAGCCACCTCCGGGTGGACTTAACCCTCCACTTTGCACTAGGAAGAGTTGAGCCCATTAACCTCTTGACCCACCGGAGACTCCTAGAGGAAGTGGGGCGGGAGATGAGAAACACTGTGTGAGATCCGTTTCCCCACTACCTACAGAGACAGCCCTCCCTCGGAAATGCTTCTCCTGCACCTCGGTGAGATAAGGTGTTAATGATATGTAGATTAAATGTCATTATGAGAAATAATTTGCATGCACGCACGGCAGAAGGAAACTTCTTTTCTTTCTACACATCTAAGTCTGGCACATGATGTCGTCAGTCCCCTCGGTCCAGGAGCCCTGTTGCCGTAGTGGGTTACATGTCGGGCTATCAAGGTAAAGTCGGCAGTTCAAAACCACCAGCTGTCCCATGGGGGAAAGATGAGACTCCCGACTCCTGTACAGAGTTACTGGAGGAGGATAGGGTTCCTTGTAAAGCAGAGGGACCTTGAAAAAGGGGAAGCCCCTCAACGAGATGGATAGACACAATGGCGGCCACAATGGGCCCAGGTGCAGGGACCATTGTGAGGAGGGCGCAGGACCACGCAGTGTTTTGTTCTGTGTGCACAGGGTCGCTGTGGGCCTGAACCCACTCAATGGCACGTGAGAAGGAAGAGCTGCAGTCTTGGAAACCCATAGGGGCGGTTCTACCCCACCCTACAGGCTCGCTGTGAGTTGGGATCAACTCCATAATAGCAAGTGAGGAAGGTCATTAAGGAACCTGAGTGGCATAGTGGTTATATGTTGGACTGCCAACCACAAGATCAGCAGTTCGAAACCACCAGCTGCTCTGTGGGAGAAAGAAGGGCTTTCTACTCCTGTCAAGAGTGACAGTCTCAGAATCCCACAGGGGCAGTGCTACCCGGCCCTGTAGCGTTGTTATGAATCAGAATTGACGGGCCAGCTCTGAGTTTGGTTTGAGCTTCAGCTTCAGTCCCGGGTACCTCAGGACCAGCCCTGAAGGGAATCCTTCAAAGCCCATGAAGGACTTAAGGGGCCTGTGCCATTCCCCATCCTGGAAGGTAGGAGGTATGGGCAAAGTTGGACTTCCTTTGTACTTCCACCTGCACAGGAAAACAAACGGCTTCCGGGTGCAAATGGTTTCACTTGACCTTGCCAGTCTGACCTTGAGCTAGCAGAGTACCAGACCTTGTACCAAAGGATGCTCCTCATGAATTGTCCATACGTTTTCCTTTCTCTACACCCATTTTGCAGACAGACGTCTCCAGACCCCGATTCATTTCTTCACGGGCAGTTGGCCTCTGCTGCGGCAGTCGTTCGCTCTCTGAGCACTGGCCAGGTTGTTTTTCTGTATCCTCATTAGCTAAGTAGGAGCCCTGGTGGCCCAGTGGTTAAGCATTGGGCTGCCAACTGAAGGGTCACTAGTTTGAAACCGCCAACTGCTCTTCAGGAAAAAGATGTCCTTTCTACTCCTTTAAAGAGGATGATAGTCTCAGAAAGGGTTATTACATCTTGGAAACTCACACACATTGTTCTGCTCTGTCCTACAGCACTGCCAAGTCAGAATCACCTCCATGGCCTGGGGTTTGGTTTTGATCGTTAGCTAAGTGTCTTTTTGTTTTTGTTGTTTAACTTCTTGTGTCTTGTTCAGGAGCTCTGGTGGCGTCCTGGGTTAGGACTGGGCTGCTCACTGCAAGGTCGCCCCTGGACACCATCAGCGGGTCTGCGGGAGAAAGAGGAGGCTTGCCCCTCCCATCAAGAGCTACAGCCTCAGGTTCGTCCTGTCCGAACCGACTCGATGGCAGTGAGTATTATTTCTTATTGATTGGGAAAACAGTATTTTCGGGCACCTAGAAAACAATTCCGACATCATCCAGGTTGACAATGAAACATCCCAGATAACTCCACTCCCAGAGAGAACTGCAACCCTTGCCTCCTTGGGTATCTATCTGGGAAATTCCCAGGCATTCCATAAGTCTGTAACTATCTAGCTAACCTGTGTGCGTGTGCATGCGTATGCGCGCGTGTGCACAGGTGTGTGTGTTTGATGTCTCACATAGGGAATGGGCGATGTGGTGGTGTAGAGGTTGTGAATTGGGCTGATAACAGCAAGGTCAACAGTGGAAACCACCCGCCGCAGCCCGGGAGAAAGGCGGGCTTTCTGCTCCAGTACAGAATCTGTCTTGGAGACTCACAGGACCTGTTCTACCCTCCCCTGCCAAGTCGCTGTGACTCAGAATTGACTCAGTGGCAGTGCGTTTGGTTGGATACCTTTGACCCTTGCAACTGGGTGATCTGACCCCAATCAATATATGCAAACCCATCGTGCTTCTCTTCATGAGTCTCACGTGCTCCTTCCTTGGTGCGGTCCTTCGTCTTGCTGTGGGTGGGAATTCCAGCTCCGGGGCATTCCAGACAACCTTTCCAGTGAGCTGATTCTGAGAGAGGACAAGGGTTTTTGTCACTGCCGGTTGTGAAGGACGGCAATCACCAGGGCTTTCTTCTGCTGCACTGCTGGGTGGGTTCTAAACACCCACCTTACGTAGCTGAGCACTCACCATTGGCACCAACCAGAGACCATCTCAAGGAGTCCCCCCTGTCTCTCACCAGCCTGTGTCCTGGGGCGACCAAGCTGTCCCCGCAGGATCTGCATCTTCGTGTCTGGGGTCTTTGAGTTTTCCTCTTTGAACGGAAAGCTCCTTTGGCAACAAGAGCCCGAGGGGTGCTTCATTTCACTGTTCGGCCCACTGGGCACGAGATAACATTGCAGGGCAGACGTGGTCCGTGAGCGGCAGGCTGGAGTGGAAATTAAGTTAAACAACCTTGAATTTGAAAACGACAACAAAAAAAGCAACCCAACGTTCAATAAGCGCTCACACATTTCTTCTGTTGCAGGAATTAGATTGCTTCTAGTTTCTTGGCTTTGGTTTGACGTTTTTCCCCCTGCTTTTCAGTTGTAGCCGAGGGAGCTTCCCAGGCTGGCCTGCCGGAGCTCCCATGGTGCAGTGGGCTTCGCGCCTCCCAGCTGAGCCAGCCAGTCATAAGTCAGATGAGCTGGGACGGCAGGGCCACCCAGGACGTGGGTCAGGCGCCGGAGGCACTGATGCAGGAGACAGCCAGGAGAGACCCGCGGGGGCGGGACCAGTACCAGGGCACCATAGCCAAGGACTGCAGAGCTGGTGATGACTTAACCACGCCCCCTGCCACCCAACGTCTCCTCCCACCACTCTGGAAACTTGAAGTTCAGCATCCAGACTTGTGCAAGGCCACGGTCTCTTCAAAGGCTGCAGGACGAAATGGTCCGTTCCCCCATCCTAGAAGCCTTCTTCTCCTTCCTGGGAGCCCTTGGCTCCATGGCCACGTCCCTGTGTCTGGTCTCCTCTTGGATTGGGGCACTCATTCATACTGGATTAGGGACACCCCTCCCTCACCCCACCTCCATCTTCTAACACACACACACACACACACACACACACACACACACACACACACACGCCAGCCCACACACACACACACACACACACACACACACACACACACACACACACACACACGCCAGGCTGGCCTCTGGTTAACTTACGGGATGATGTCTTCAGAGACCCTGCAGGCACATCTCAGAGGCATTGCCGGCTGGCTTCCAGAGCTTGGCAGCCAAACCAGTCACATGAGTTTTTTGGTCTCCTGGGACAAAGACACGTGGTGCTGGCACTGGATTGTGGGCTGCAGCATGGTGGGAACGTCTGTGAGACTCACCCGTGTAGGGCGCAGAGACTTGACATGAGCACCCTCTGTTGGAAAATGGCACCGACAGACTTCGCTGTGGTTCCCTAAAGGCCAGACATCCTGAAAACCTGTCCTGGAGGCTGAGGACAAGGATACGGGACTGTCTTCCTGGATCGTTGTCAGGGCTGCAGGTTCAGGTTGAAGGTCGTGGTCCTTCAAGACCACCTGCCTAGAGCAGGAAGACCCTAGGCGAGAAAGATGAACACAATGGCTGCAACAGCGGACGCACACATGGAAGTGGTTCTGAGGACGGCCCAGGGCGAGGCGGTGTTTCACTCTGGAGTACTCCGAGAGGTGATGACCAGTCTCTGTAGAAAGACATCATGCTTGGGTCATCACACGGGGGTGGGGGGCAGTGAAAAGAGGAGGGTCCTCAGTGAGGTGGACTGGTCCCGTGGCTGCCACCACGAACCCAAGTATGGCAACCACTGGGAGGACGACAAAGAGCCAGGAGGCATTTGGCCCTGTTGTGCCCGGGATCTGTACCCTTGAGAGCCCATGGCATCGGACAGCAATAGCTCCCTGAGCCTGTGGACGTCTCCACCCCAGGTGGTCACCCCCCCCTCCCGAGTCTTGAATCTTCGGTGCAGCACGTGGAGTGGGAAAGGATGAAGGAAGACTGCCGCTTAGCCAGGCCACTTGATTTTCTTAGGGAAGACTTTGTTTTTCGTTAGGACGAGGGGACCAATGAGATCAGATGAATGGCCAGGGAAGAAGGAAACGATGTTAGTCTGGGTGGACTAGAGAAGCAAATTCATAGACACTCATATGTGTATAAGAAAGAGGTTTATATACAAGAGCAATTGAATATTGAGAAAACATCCCAGCCCAGTCCAGATCAAGTCCATAAGTCTAATATTAGCCCATATGTCCGATACCAATCTATAAAGTCCTCTTCAGACTTGTGAAATGCATGCAATAATGAAAATGCAGAAAGATCGCCGGGCAGTGGGTTGGAAGTATTCTGGATCCAGTGGTGTTGTAAGCATCTTAGCTCTGGCTCCAGAGGTCTGGTTGCATCAGGGTAGGTCCATGTGGCTTCTCCAGCTCAGGGCACTAGCATAGTTCCATGTGTCTTGTCAGCTGCAATCTCTCCCAGGGAGTGAGCAGAGAGAAGTGTCTCTGAGAACTGCCAGAGTTCCCAGAATCCTCAGGAGAAAGCCATGTCCACACAGAGGCCTCATTGGCTATAGCTTGAATCCACCACTTCACTCAGCCTCTCAAATTGGCAACAGGTAATGTAACTACCACCGAAGCCAAAAGGCTGATGGAGTTCTCCAGCAATCCCCGAGGGACCTGGGAGAGCAGTTTTGGAAGATTGGAAGAAGCAGGTGAAAGAGATTAGAAGAGACTTTCTGTGATGGGCAGAGTAACCAGCCTTGGCTGACAGGAGCCCAAGGCGCTCACCCCCTACAGGGGAAATCAGCATCTCAAAGTGGCCATCCCACCAACAAAACCGGCCAAGGGACCCCATTCAGCTGCTAGTGGCTCATTCACCTGGGGGCTAGCTCCACAAAAAGCCAACTGTTGGATGAGGAGGGACGCGTGCCCTGGAGTGACCACTGCTGGACACAGAGGGAGCTGGCAACACACGCCGTCCTCTCTGCTGCGGAAAGGGAGCCGATGCGACTGATAGAGGCTCAAAACCACCATTGTGTGCTTCGCTCGCTCGCCCCGTGGGTCCGGCCAGCTAGCTATTAATTAAATGAACACGATAGGCCTCCAGCTCACCTGGGGAGAGAGGAGGGACGGGCAGGTAATCCAAGTTTCCATCAAAGACTTTTCGGTTCACAGTGCTGCCCTCGAATCACCCCACATTTATTGTGACTCCCTTTCTTTTCCCCTTCCCTGTAGCTAGTAGAGTAGAAATTTAATTATGGCGATTGAATTATTAAGGGAATCAAATCACTTGTGCATACCAAACGCTTCCTGCTCTTTAAATGAAAAGGACGCTAACGCTGACAGGGGGCTTTTCTGTCCTTGTGAAGCCCCAGCCCCCAAGCGCCCTCCCCTGTTTAGGGTCTCAATGCCCTCTAAGTGTATCTGTGTACGAGATGGCATTTAAGGACAAGGGAGAGAGTCTAAACTGTTTGATAAAAGCGGGCTTCCAAAAGGCACCTGAAAAGAGAAGGGCAACCCCCACCTCCCCAACTTGTTGAAGTTCCCTCATCCAAAAGGAATGGCTCCCAGCCACAAGGCCAGCAGTTTGAGCCCACCAGCCCTTGCTGGGGAGAAAGAGGAGGCTGCCTGCTGCTTCCATAGAGATCCACAACCTCAGAAGCCCCACAGAGCAGCGGTTCTCAACCTTCCTAATGCCACCACCCTTTAATATAGTTCCTCATGTGTGGGGACCCTCCAACCATAAAATTATGTTCGTTACTACTTCATCACTGTCATTTTGCCATTGTTATGAATCGGGCGACCCCTGTGAAAGGGTCGTTTGACTCCCAAAGAGGTCACGACCCACAGGTTGAGGACCGCTGCTACAGAGGGTCACTATAAGTTGGGATGGGACGGCTGGCCGTGGGTTTGCTGGGTTTTATGTTGGACATGAAACAGAGTGACGATTG
>NW_022103899.1:60052123-60054042 GCF_000313985.2 Echinops telfairi | reverse complement strand
TTAAAATCAGCAATACAAATGGACAGGCTCCAGACTCAGGAAGCGGAAGACCTCAGGCACCAGCGATGGACATTTACTTCCATCAAGATCTTCTGCCCAGACACAGAATGTCCGTGGACCCAGTCTCCTCCACCCTGGTCCTGACATAGGCATTTTGCCTAGAATGGGTGGGGAGTCTGGGGCATAAGCCAGGAGGCGTGACTACTCCCCACTGCTCCAGGAGTTTTGGCTGCGCCCTTCTCTACAGACCTGCTCCTCCAGGTTGAGGGCTTGGAACCTGAGCCTCTTGGCTTCAGTAGCTGCAGGTCTCCTTGCTCTCTTTCCAGGGAGTCCTTACGGAGGCCCGGTGGCTCAGCGGGGTGATGCTCAGGGGATTCGAATCCACCGGCATGCCAGCTGTGTGCAGCTGTGACGACGGACAGCCTCGGAAAGCCAAGGGAACAGTTCGCTCTCACCCTATCGGGTTGTCCGGAGTCTGCTTGGTTTACACAGTCTGCAAACGTTGGACCGCTAATCAAATATATATTTGACCGCTAATCAAAAGTGTGGCAGTAAGAGGTCACTCAAGGGTGTCTTGGAAGAACCACCAGGAGATCGACTTCTGGGAGGAAAAGAGCTACAAAAACTCTCATGACGGATGACTTTCCAACGGAAGAGATTTAGACCCAAAATCACCCTGCCTGCCATTGCATTGTTGTGTTTCACCTCGCTACCCAACACCACCTAAGGTAAGACCTGCACTGATTGACTGGTCTGTTACTCTTCTTGTTAGGGGCCGCAGAGTAATTCCAACCACGTGGACGATGGAAGGAAACACTGCCTAACTACGCAGCCCTGCTGCACCACCCTCACAATCAGAGCTGTCTTTGAGCCCCTGGTGGCAGCCACCGTGACAATCCACGTCACAGAGGGCTTCCACTGTTTTTGCGTCCTCGACTCTACCAAGCAGGAAGTGGTTTCATGGTAATAGGACTAGGAGTGAGTGTCATCTCCCTTACACGTCGCTGTCAGTCCCATAATAACGTTTCCATTGTCCACGTCCCTGCCGCTGATGGACATCAAGTCCACCCTCGCTCACGATGGCCCTTACTTAGCACGAAGGCTTGCAGGTTGGCTGTTCGATCCAGAAGGTTTCTGTGGCTGGTTCGTGACAGCCGATCACCACGCGTTCTTCCTAGTCTGATTTGGTCTGAAGTTCCCCTGAAACCTGTTTAGCATCATACCAACATTCTGCCGGGGGGAGGCAAAAACCAATGCCCTGCCAGTCATTTGTGATTCATAAGGACCCTATGAGGCAGGGCCGAACTTCCTGTGGGGGTTTCTGAGGCTGTAAATGTCAGGGTAGAAAATCCCTCTTTCTTCTGCCTAGCAGCTCATGGTTTTGAGCTGGTGGTTACAACCACTACATCATCAGGGCTTCTGGTCTCATGAAAAAGGGAAAAATCTGCCATTGACTCAGCAAACCAATGTCCCATATTAAGCATACAGTGTTCTTTTGTGCCACGCAGGTACCCCAGGAGGAAACACTGCTCAGTCATTACTAGGAACTTGTTAGAATTTGTTGTTAGTGGGAAGGAAAGCCACATCTTTCCAAGGTTTTTACCTATTTACAGGAGAAGAAAGTCCCCAATGGCCTCAAACTTGCGACCATGCAGATCGCAGCCCAACACATAACCACTATGCCACCGGGACTCCAGTAACAGCAGTAAGGTGAGTTATGGGGTGGGAGCATGGAGAAAGCAAATCTGCCTGGGAGGGGCCTTCGTCTGTGGCAGAAGCTGGTCATTAGAGGGCGCTCGTGTATAATAACCTTTCCGCGCGGGGCAGGGAGTGCCAAGCCGGCCCCAGGCCCAGGGGTCCAATCAGAATTCACTCTGGCCACACACGTCGGCGGCCTGTTTCTTCATCCCTGCTGGTTG
>NW_022103899.1:60046862-60051355 GCF_000313985.2 Echinops telfairi | reverse complement strand
AGGAGCCTTCTGTCTATACTTCTTCCAAGATGGACTTGCTTATTCTTTTGGCCAACACATGTCCTTCCCCAGCACTAGAATTCAAAGGCATGGATTATTTTCCCATCTTCCTTAGTCAACATCTAACTTTCACCTGCAGAGGAGATGATTAAAAACACCAAGGCTTGGGTCAGGCACACCTCAGTCCTCCAGAGACAGCACTTTACAGAGGTCTGTGCAGCAGAATGACCCAGCACAGTGCATTGTTTGCTCTCTCGACTGCTGCTTCCATGAGCATTGAGGGGGGATCCCAGCAAGATGAAATCCTAGACAATGTCAACCTCTTCTCCGATTAGCATGATGTTACTTACTGGTCCAGTGGTGAGGAATTAAGCTTCCTAAGAAGGACATCATGCATGGGAAAGTGGAGGGGCAGCGACAAAGCGGAAGGCCTCCGAGAAGATGGATGGACACAGTGGCTGCAACCATGGGTTCAAACACAGGAACAATTGTGAGGGTGGTGCAGGACCGGGCGGTGCTTCATTCAGTGATGCGTAGGGTCGTTATGGGCTGGAACTGACTTCAGAGTACCTAACAACCGATTACAAGGATCTACATATAACCTATTCCCTGGGGGACGGACAACAGAAAAGTGGGTGAAAGGAGGCGTTGGACAGTATAAGATATGACAATAATTTATAAATTAGCAAGGGTTCATGAGGTAGGAGGGAGGGGGTGGGAAATGAGCTGCTGCCAGGACCTTCAATGGAGAGCAAATGTTTTGAGCATAATGAGGGCAATGAATATGCAAATGTGCTTTACACAATTGATGTATGTATGGATTGTGAAAAGAGTTGTATGAGCCGCCAATAAAATGATTTAAAAAAGAGTACCTAATAACATAACAATAACAACATGCATTCAATATTTAAATGGATATATATATATATACACACATACATCAGTTTGTCCTATTTTGGTGGCCTGCCCATGGCTGGATGCAGGATGCTGCTCCCCGAGTATTTCACACACCAACAGGGTCACCCACGGCAGACAGGTTTTAGCTGAACATCCAAACAAACATAGACTTGGAAGAAAGGTCTGGCGATCTCTTACTCCCAGTGATTTGATCCTAAGTCATAGCGACCCTGCGGGACTGAGAAGAACTGCCCCAGTGGATTTCCGAGGCTGTCAGTCCTTATCAGACTTGTCTTCGTCCTGAGGCAGATAGTCCTAGGCCGAGTCCCTTAAATCTTGGGGGTGTAAGCTCCAATTGACCGGACGGTCCATCTTTCCTATAGGAAGACAACCTCTCCCTGCCTTCCCAAATGGATTGGGATGCGGGTGTGGGCCTGATGGTAGCTAGCGCCTCTCCCTGCCTCCCCAGGTGGTCAGATCTGTGTGGGTTAAGTCCTCAAGGCTGGCCTTAGGACTGTTTCAAGGCACCGGATGGAATCAAGGGCCTGGGGGCAGGTCTTTTGGTTGTAGGCGCTCAGGCCTCCCTCGCCAGGAATGAGCCAGTGTCTTGTCTTGTCTTGATGGTGCTTAAAAAAAAAAAAAAAAGTCCTTGGCACTAATGCCCTGACCTTATTTCTCCCCAATGTCGTTTTTTATTTTCTTAAAACTTCTTCCTAATAAGTCTCTGTGATTGTCCTTTTGAGGGGGGGGGAGGGATCCTATCAAATGATCCCCTAGCTTTGGGATTCCAGAAACAGCTGAAGTATAGTGGTGAGGAGTGGTGTTACTGCAGTGGTTCTAAGGGGGAAAGATGGGGCTTTCTACTCTGACAGAGAGCTGCAGTCTCAGAACCCCACAGGGGCCATTCTGTCCTGTCCTGGGGCTGCTGGGAGTTAGGACTGACCCCACGGCAGTGAGTTTGGTTTGGTTTGCTGGTAGATAGTTTACTTTGGGGCTTCACTGGCCATGTTTCACACCCAGGCCCCTCATTTGACAGATGAGAATTCTACTCTGGAACCAACCACTGTCCCCTCCAGCAATGATGCCCCCATGAATTTTCAGCCCACTGGTCAAAACCTCATGTTGCCCTGGGGCCCAAACTTAACTCTCTTTGAGCACTGGGGCAACAGGAAGAAAAAACAGCCTCAAGGAGAGCTTGGGAAATTGCTCCAAAACACAAAATGCCCTTCTTGGCGACAGGACCCCAATTCTTGGGGAGCCACCCCTCTCCAATTTTTGCCCCCGGGCCACATCAACCAGTAGGCTCTGTTGTTCAGAATATGACTGTTCCACTCAGCACAGGGGAGAAATCGGAAAAGAAATGCCCCGTTTTTCTGCTAGGATCTGCACCCAGGCTGTGCTGCGTCCAGGAGGGAGACCACGCATGGAGGTAAAGCAGAAGAGAGACCCAGAGACCTTGCCTGAAAACGTCTTTGAAGCCCCTAGATCCAGTCATGCCTAAAGAGAACTTGAATCCTGAAATCTCTGAGCATGAAGGTCAGTAAACGCCCATTTTCGTCTGGGATAAGTTGAATTGGAGTTCTGTGTTTACAGCTGACTTCGGATTACTCATAACTGCCCCGCCCACCCCCAAGCCCCACTGCCCTTGAGTCAATCCCAGCTCGTAGTCACCCTCTCTACCTGGGCTTTCCAAGGCTGTCAATCTTCACTGGGGCAGACGGTGGAAGGGGCTGGTGTGTTTGAACCGGAGACTCTGCAGTTAGCTGGCAGCCCAGCCCTGTCTTACCCAGCAACCCTCACATCAGTGTTGAGAGCCTTGTGGGTGACGGGTGGAGCTTGGCAAAGGCCTCAGGCACCCTGGCCTCTGTTTCCTCCTCTGCGGTCATTCCTAGCCAGAGCACTTCATTTCTATCATATGTACACGTATACGTGCAGCACTCATACATATGTACATAGAATTATCCACAATCATAGCCATATGAGGGCCTTCAAAATTCCCGGGAGGTGGGGGATGCAGAGGTGGGGTGGACCCAGTATATTTATATTTTCATTCAATTTTTCCAAGAACTTTTGGAAGCCCCTTTCACAGGGGTTTGCAGGTATGTTTCTGGATTAGTTATCAGGTCAACAGCCAAGACACAATGCTAAATGCAAGGTGGGCTGTTCAAACCTACCAACTGCTCTGTGGGAAATAAATGAGGCTGCCTGCTACTGTCCAGATTCATCATCTCGGAACCCCCATACAGAGTTGCTATGAGTCAGAATTGATTTGATGGCAATGGGATTTTTGTTTATTTGTTTGGTACCTCCTCGTGACCTCTGTCACCTACTCAGCATACATGTCTACCTGTGATTTACACACACATTGCTGTTATTGCTGGTGGTGCAGGACTGTCATTGCTATGACATGGACCATAATTTCCCTGTTATCCGTAGGTACCTCTCAGGTACCCTGATTTCCCCACCTTGACCCATAATTAACACGCATCTACGGCCTAGTGAGTGATCGTTCCTCCCCCTCCAGTCCCTGGTGACCACATTATAATGTGCTTCTTTCTGTGTGTAAACCTATTCTTGACTTTTTAGTCCTCGGGGTCTCACAGGATCCTTATTTGTCCTTTCGTGATTGGCCGGTTTAAGGCAGCAGGATGTCCGGCCTACAGGTCTGTGCCTGCTGTGAGCCATCTGGCAGATTGCTACGTATTCCCCAATCATTGCTTAAGCAGTCCACAGGTGTCGGAACCACACTTTGCTTATCCATGGGTCCGGGAGTGGGCACTTGGATGGTTTATATCTTGTTGACTTTGGGTCACCACCACAGGTATTTGTCACCCACAAACCTCCTGAGCTAAACTATAGACCTATTTGGCTTCAGACCTCAAGTGCATTCCAGGAGGGGTTCACCTGAAGGGGTCCCCAATTCTCAGGTATCAAGGTGGGGTGACAGGGGAAGCTCATGGGGTGTTAATGCTTGCCCTGAGATGTCCAGCAAGGTCTGTAGTAGGGGCAGAGGAGGGCAGTCTGGGAGAGGCGACTGATGGGTTACCTGGGACAGGTGTGTTGCCTTATTCCCCATGAAGGCCAACAACACATAGGCGCCACTTCTGCCCTGGAAGGAATGGCCTGGTCTCTGGTGAGTGAGGTCCCCTGGGGGATGGCGCAGTTCAGCTGGGCATCAGGAGGTCCACCGACGGCTCCAGGAGCTGGGAACGGCCCTGGCTGGCCCCTGGCCTAGGTAGCAGAGTTAGGTGTGGGTGAGCGCTCCTTTCACTTTACTTTGGGGCCCCGGTTTGCTCAGCGCACTAACCTCCCCGGGGCTCCCCAGCCCTCTGGTGGACTCTGCCTCTCCTGCGCGCTCCTGCTCCGACTTGTCCTCAGGAAGGAGGCGCTGTTTCCACGAGCCTTGTCCCCACCATGGTCTGCGCAGCCAGTCCCCGCCTGGGGTGGAGTGGCCGGAGCGCGGTCTGCTCACCCTGACCCTGCCTGAGAGCAGCCTGGACAAGAGCAGCCTGGCCTCGGCGAAGTCAGAGCACTATGTCCCCGCGGGGTAGGGTAGGGGTGGGGACAAGCGACATGGGGACAGTCTGCCCACCGCG
>NW_022103899.1:60042153-60046104 GCF_000313985.2 Echinops telfairi | reverse complement strand
CAGGAGCCATGGGCAACATCTCCTCCAACATCGCGGCCTTCCAGTCCTTGCACATCGTCATGCTGGGCTTGGACTCGGCCGGCAAGACCACGGTGCTCTACCGGCTCAAGTTCAACGAGTTCGTGAACACGGTGCCCACCATCGGCTTCAACACCGAGAAGATCAAGCTGAGCAACGGCACGGCCAAGGGCATCAGCTGCCACTTCTGGGATGTGGGCGGCCAGGAGAAGCTGCGGCCGCTCTGGAAGTCCTACAGCCGCTGCACCGACGGCATCATCTACGTGGTGGACTCGGTGGACGTGGACCGGCTGGAGGAGGCCAAGACGGAGCTGCACAAGGTGACCAAGTTCGCCGAGAACCAGGGCACGCCGTTGCTGGTCATCGCCAACAAGCAGGACCTGCCCAAGTCGCTGCCGGTGGCGGAGATCGAGAAGCAGCTGGCGCTGCAGGAGCTCATCCCGGCCACCACCTACCACGTCCAGCCGGCATGCGCCATCATTGGCGAGGGCCTCACCGAGGGCATGGACAAACTCTACGAGATGATCCTGAAGCGCAGGAAGTCCCTGAAGCAGAAGAAGAAGCGGTAAGGCGCCCGCCGCGGCGCCCGGGGAGCGAGTGAGGCGGGAATGAATGAATGGATGCGGTGGGTGGAGTGGGGGGGCGGCGAGAACCCGCGAACAAAGACAGCGAACCAAAGCGATGCTACCAGTCAGGCAGGCGGAACCTCCGCGCCCAGATGCGGGGCTGGTGACTCCGACCCGGGCGTGAAGGCTGACAAGGCTGGCCAGCCGCACTCCTAGCTCAGGGGACCTTTTGTCTGGACGCCAGAGCTTCAGAGGGGGGGAGGGGACGGTGAAGAGGCACCCCCTGCCGCAGCGATGGCAGGGACCCCCGCCGGAGTTGGTCTTTGCGGCCCCAGCTGGGAGACTCAGGTGCCAGAGACAAAAGGGATTTCCGCCCACCCCAGCAGGGGCGAAGTTCAGGCTACCCCGCTCCCGCCCCCACCCACGGGGCAAAGCACCTGTGCTTCACCTGGAGCCCTGCGGGCGCCCTTCTGGGGTGCAGTGGGGTGCTGGGTGCCGCAGCGCCTTGCATTCGCGGGATGTGGGTAGTTGTATGTCCCAGGGCAGGCCCCTGTGGAAATTCCGTTGGTCCTGCACTGGGCACCCTCCCCCCTCCCGGGGGAGGTGGAGGTTTGGGCCATCAGGACAGAGCTGGCACTGCGCCCCAGCCGGGCTTTGCCTCTGCCGCGGCGCTGTTGGCTCGGCTAGGGAAGGGCGGAACGGCCGCTGCAATGTGCTTTCCTGGTGCTCTGCGGTGGCTGCAGAATACGAGTTTGAAGAGAACTGATCTTCCAGCCTGGAGTCAGACATCTTCCCGCTGGCTGGGACCCTGCCCATGTGTGTGGAGATCGCAGCACACAAAGAGCCAATGCCAACCGACATCGGCAACAACCAGAAGCCCTTTGGAGGTGGTGGCATAGCTGCTTTTATTGTACTGTTTGCCGGGTGGGAGGCGGCATGAGGGGGGTGTGGACCCAGGGACCCTCCCTCCCCTGCTGGGTGGTGGACAAAAAGACCCAGACCCCTAGGTGTGGGGTTTTAGATGGTCTTCACCTCCTGATTGGTTTGGGCTGAGCAAGCTAGCTGCAGAGGTGTGCTGAATAAACCCAAAATGATTTTGTAAGGGAGGTCTCTTGTCACCGTCACCGCATGAGGCTGGGTGTGCAGATGAGTTCAGAAGAAAAAGGGGGGCAGGCAAAGAAAACCACCCCGACTTTTACAAATGGCTATTCACCTTAGAAGTACTGACCTTAGGGGGCAGCGGTGGGGTGGGGGGAGGTTTTGCTCTGCCCATAACCCTGCCAGAGACAGCCTGTTGGGCTTTCTAATCTAGTCCCTTGTGGCCTATCTGGGTTTAAGTGTTTCCTTCAAAATGTCTCCAGTGTTTTGATGTCATGCGCCAAAATAAAGAACGAAAAATCCATCTTATCGCCAAAGGCGACCTGGTTGCATGGGTTGAAAAGCAGAGAGAGGAATGAGCACAAGGTGAAGGGGGCTTGTCTCCGACCCATTCCTGGGGGACCTGGCCCCGTCTGCGTAGCCCCCAGCTCCCACCCCCTCCCATACGGACAGCGCCTCCCCACCAGAGATCAAAGAAAGCCTGTGACGTCACGTCCCCGGACTCAGGCACTTGCCGGTTTACTTGACAGGGCTGCGGAAAACAGATCGAGGGAGAGAAGGATAAATGCATATTTTTAATAGTGTCGTTTAGAAGAAATCCTTTATAATCAGGACGGAGCCTTGGTTTGCATTTGCCCTGAAACAGAGAATGAAAAGGGAAATTTAAGCTTATGATTTGATTTTTTGTTTTTATTTCCTCGGTGAGTCCGTGCTTACTGGCAGGCGTGTGGCCCCCTCCCCACTCACACTCCATACCCTCACCTCCACATACCCTGGTAAGTAAGGCGGTTTTTTTATGAAGGAAGCCCGAGGAAATTGGACAGGACCATGCCGGAGCATGTGACTTCGCTCAATTACAAACCCAGACCTATTGTCCATTGCACTCGGCAAGTTCTTTGAAGCGCCTGAGAAGTTCTCGCTTCCTGCCTGACACCCAATTCTCCCACGCACCGTTTTCACAGAAGAACCTTGGCCACCCATTTTCCCTTCCCCTTTTGTCAGTCCATCGGGGTACCCCCTCCGACTCTGGTCCTTCTTGTCCAGACTCCGTGGAGAAGATCCAGCAAAGCCTGCAAGATTTCCGTTTGCAGATAAATCGGCAGACGGACTGTATCTCTGAATGGGCTGGCCCCATTGTCCGAGGATTCTGGGTAGGATTAGGAAACCGAACAGAACAAGTAGCCAACCAACAAAAAGCACCCATCTTCCCTTTCTCTCCTTCACCTGCCACGATTTCTTAAGCACTTTGCCATTTGGGGGAGTTCCGCGTTCTTGAGAGAAGAGTCTATTTATTTTGTGAGATTGCAGATGCCAAATACAGTCACCTTCTCATGCGGACAGGACCTGGGATCCAGCCCGCTCTTCAGACCCCGTCAGGCTTTTTTTTCTCTCCCTACCCCCTCCAAATCCCAGAAGGGGTTTTGTGTTTTGCATCATCAATGCTAAAGGGTGCGGTCAGCCGTTAGTAATTGTGCCGTAAAGTAAGAGCCCTGTGATGTATCAACAAATAGTCCCCAGTCAGTCTCAGTTGATTTCTGTAATGTTCAACCTAACAGTGGCCATCCCGTCTCCCACTCAACAAGACACACAGAGAGTGCCACCTTGGCGGGGGTCACCCTGGGAGGAAATCCCCTCTCCCCCTCTTTGAACGTGGGTGGGTTGCCTATAGAGAGAGAGCTGTGCCCCCTCCCCTCCCTCCGGAGCACACACCCAGGGAGCTTGGGAACTGTTCCTTAGTCCACAGTGGGAGACCAGCTTTAGTTTCAGAACATAATTCTCTAACTCTCTGTCACCATGTTGGGACTTGGTCTCCTCCGGTCCCCGTTTCTGTTTTCTCCTGTGACCCTCTGTCCTGTTTATTCTCTTCCTCTGGTTCTCGTTCCCTTTTATAATGCATACATGATGCTGTGAACAGAAATAAATTATTTATACAATCAAACGCCTCGTTTCAGTGGATGCTGTCTCAGACTCCCTTTGCGGAAAGATGAATGGCCTATGGGGTGGGGGAAGGACATGCCTCCCAGGAGGGTCTCGGAGGTGCTACCTGGATCTAGGCCCCTGTCAACATGGTTGGTTTTAGTATTGGGGTTTTAGGTGGCTGGGTGGTAGAAACCGGGAGGCCAACAAGTGGGCAGTTCAGACCCACCACCCAGGGGCAGCTTGGAAGACAGGCCACAGAATGTACGTCCCAACCCAAGGGTGCTGAAAACTCAAGGGAACCGTTCTACTCTGACATGGGAGTCACCTCGAGTGGGGGTGGATGTAACAG
>NW_022103899.1:60036988-60040909 GCF_000313985.2 Echinops telfairi | reverse complement strand
AGCAGTTCGACAGTGTCCTAAGGGGTCACAATGACTCAGCGTGGACTCCATCGATGGCAGTGGGTTTGGACTGGGAAGACCCCGGGAAGGAGCCAGGTGGCACAGTGATTAAGCGCTCAGCTGCGGTCCAGAAGATCCGTGATTAGAACCCACCGGCTACTCGGAGGAAGGCAGTGTGCTTTCAGCAAAGATTACTGCTCTGGAAGCCCGAAGGGGCAGTTCTACTCTGTCTTTTGGGGTCTCTGCAAGTCAGAGGTTTTTTTTTGGGGGGGGCGGGCTGTTGAACACTGTCACTGGGGTCGAAATGATATAGTTTAAATTCTGACTGAGAAGCTTAGGGCCATGTGATCTTGCTCATGTTTCCTGGCCTCTGCCTCAGTGTCTCTATATGGAAAATGGGGCCCAAGAGGGTGCAGGGAGAATGAGACATGACAATACTGGTGAAGAGCTTCCCCTGGGCCTGGCATTAGCCCACGCTGTGGGAGATCCACCATACACGTATGCAGGATGCACAATTGCTTCGCGAAGAGGAGGAGGCTTCATCTAGGAGATGAGACTGTGGACATGTCATCAGGAGAGGCCAGTCCCTGGAGAAGGACCTCCCGCGCGGTGAAATAGAGGATCGGAGGCCAATGCCCTGCATGAGATGGATGGACACCGTGGTTGCAGCAATCGGCTCAAACACAGCTGCAGTGGTGACGATGACGTCAGACAGACAAACAACAGCAAAACGAAACCCCAAACTCACTGCCATCAAGTTGATTCCTAGCGACCCTCTAGGGCAGGGTAGAACTGCCCCTCTGGGTGTCTGAGGTGGTCACTCTTTACGGGAGTAGAAAGCCCCCTTTTTCTCCTGGGCAGCAGGCTGGTGGTTTTGAACTGCCGACATTTTTGTTAGCAGCCTGTCTCCTAACCACTACGCCACGCGGGCCCAAGACTGGGCAACATTGCACTTGGTGGCACATGAATCTAAACCAGCTGAAAGAACACGAAGCAGCGACATGTATACATCATCGCTCTGTCTACTTTCAGGATCCCTGGTGGTGCCATGCCTTAAGCATCTGGCTGCTTCCTTAAAGTCTGATGCTTGGAAATCCTCAGGGTGCTCCATGGGAGTCGGCTTCGGTAGGGATTTACAGCCTTCTGATGGCATGACTCCTCTTAATGTGACTGAACTATTGAATTGTATGATATGTGAAGTACATGCCAGTAAAACTATTAAAAACAAAGAGATTTACAGCGTTGGAAACTCTGCAGGGCAGTCCTACTCCGTGCTCTAGGGTTGCGGGGAGTTGGAACCCCAATTTACAACAACAACAACAGCCTCTTGAGTTGCATACTCTCATACTTCCAGGTCCCCGGCCTGTGCAACCCCTGGGACAGCTGACACCCAGCGCCGTGTGGCGTACGTAGCTGGTATGCGACAAATGGCTGAATCAGTACATTGATGTTGGTTATCTCTGTTCGGGCATTACGTGCAGTAGTTGATGGGCCACCTCTAAATATGTCCATTCAAGCAAAGATAGGCAAGACACAAGAGTCATTCGTTAAGATCAGATGCATTGGTAGAAGGATGTTGACATTTACATGTTGACAAACGTGTTTGTAGCCACCACAAAGTTTCCCTTAAAATATGAGCAAGTCTTGACTTTATCATTCACAAGGCTGCAGGAAACAATTTTGATAAGCTAACCAGCATCCTACTGTCACAGCAGCTATCCTGTGACAGATGCTATCATAAAGTCCTTGCTGCGAGGTACCAGCACGCTGGTTCCAGCTCACAGCCACCCTGTTTGCAACAGAAGAAACCTTGCCCAGTCCTGCGCCATCCTCACCATTGCAGCTCGTGCTGCACCAGCATCGCTGCCGCTCTGTCGGCCCATCTCATCGAGGGTCTTCATGTTCCTCATCAACCCTCTAACTTTCCCAAGCCTGGTGTTCTTCCCCAGGGTCAGCTCTCTCCGGTTGAGATCTCCAAGTAGATGAGATGAAGTCTCCCCTCCTTGCTGCCATTTAGGGATCATTGTTCCTATGTGTGGCTCACGTACTTTGGACATGTGGTCAGGAGAGACCAATCCCTGGAGAAGGACATCTTGCTCGGTAAAGTAGCAGGGCGGTGAAAAAGAGGAAGCCCCCCCGCCCCCCCAGGATGAATGGACACAGTGGTGGCCCCAATGGGCGCAAACATAAGAACAATGGTGAATATAGTGCAGGACTGGACCGTGTCTCATTCTGTTGTACAAAGGGGTTAATATGAGTCCGAATCTACTCAACGACACCCAACAACAACAACAGTCTGACTAACCAAAACCATTCACCCCCTGCCCTCAAGTTGATGGCCCCTCATAGAGACCCCACAGGACAGAGAGGACAGGGCAGAACGGCCTCTGAGTTTCTGAGACTGTAACTCATTGCGGGAGTAGAAAGCCCCATCATTCTCCCGTGGAACCGCTGGTGGTTTTGAACTGCTGACCTTGAAGTTTGCAGCCGAATGTGTGACTACACCTCCAGGGCTCGCTCCGTCACGTGACTCAAGAGATGAGAACTTTAAAGAAGCCAAAGTTGAGATCCTTGCTTGCTTTGTGGTGCAACTTAAAGGAACAGCCTCTTGGAGAACCAGGGGACGACTGGCTCTTGGACAATACAGCTCATTTAAGGTTCTCCTCAAAGTAACCACAAAGAACCAGAGCCCTCTGACCAGTGATGGGAAACCAAACCAACCCATGAAACCCACTGCCATGCAGCCATTCCAACTCAGCAGGATCCTCGAGAGCGACCTGCCCCACGGGACTTCCAGCGCAAGTTGCCCCATCCTTCTGCAGTTCGGCTGGTGGGTTCGCGTCACCGACCATTCTGTTCGCAGCCGAGCGCTTTCACCGCTGCAACACCAGGGCCTTTCTCCAGCGGCTGAGGAGGTTCATGTTACTTAGCAACTGCTTCATCTCCCCCATCTGCATCTTCACCCAAAGAGGCTTCGTGTGTGATTTCTGACAGACCTCCAGCCATTGCCTGATTGGCTTGTGCCTTTACACTTTGTCTCAAGAATGTATGCTCTTCAAACAGTCCGGTAGCCAATGTCCACCATAGACAGTTGGGTGTCCTCCTGGGGGTGGGGGACCTCCAGGAAGGACAAGCTTATGTGCAGAGAGCAGGCTATGGAGGAAACAGCACACAGGCAGCAAGCCCAGGACAGGAGGCCCTTAATCGACAGCCAGCTAAGTGCGGCCTTCCCCTGCCCACTTGCAGGTCTCGGACCAGGCTGCCATTTGCCTGCAGGGACGCAAACTCAGTGCCTCCTTGCGTAGGACAGCGCTGCTTCCTCCTTCCTCATTCTGTTCGCTCACAGGGGGTTAAAATCACACTTCCCCCCGAGTCCATTCTGACTCCTAGTAACCCTATAGGACAGGGCAGAACTGCCCCCGGGGGTTTCTAAGACGGTAACTCTTCACAAGAGCTGAAAGCCTCATCTTTCTCCTGGCCTTGCGGCTAGCAATCCAACGTGTCACCTCTCGGCCACCAAGCCTAGTCACAGGGATTGTGCAACCTCAAAGCAGCTCTTCCGGCCCTTCTTGGCGCTCTTAGAACGGAGCCCTGGTGGTGAAGTGGGTTACATGTTGGGCTGTGCTCCTGTCCCCAAGGTGAGCAATTCAAACCCACCGGCTTCTGTAAGACAGAAAGATGAGGCAACCTATTCCCTAAAAGATGTAGTCTCAGAGACCCCCAGGAAAGGCTCCCCTCTGTCCTGTAAAGATATAGTCTTAGAGACCCCCCCCAGGAATGGCTCCCCTCTGTCCTATAAAGATGTAGTCTTAGAGACCCCCCAGGAATGGCTCCCCTCTGTCCTGTAAAGATGTAGTCTTAGAGACCCCCCAGGAACGGCTCCCCTCTGTCCTGTAAAGATGTAGTCTTAGAGACCCCCCC
>NW_022103899.1:60025998-60026993 GCF_000313985.2 Echinops telfairi | reverse complement strand
GGAGGAGGGAGTCCTTCGACATCAACTCTAGGGTCTGAAACAAAAACAAACAAAACCCTCACTGCCGTCAAGTCAATGCGGACTCATCGCGCCCTCCTGTGGATTTTCTAGACTGGAACTGTTCACGGGAGTAGAAAGCCCAGTCTTTCTCCCTCCGAGCTGTGGGCGGTTTCAAACTCAACACGTAACCACCCCAGGGCTCCCACTCTGGGGTGCGAGGAACTCAGCAAGCCCGGAGCCCGGAGCCCATCGGATGCTGTCGACTATCCCTTCTGAGCTGACTTGTCCTCTGCATCCCCGTTCCCTTCTCAGATGGCTCAGCCCTCTGCTCGTGTCCCATGTCCTCCAGCCAGCTCTGACCCATGGTGACCCTGAGCACAACAGAAGGAAGCGCCGCCCGGTTCCTGCACCATCCTGGCTTGCACTCCTCGTTAGCCACAGTGTCCCGCCATCTCCTCGAAGCTCCTTCCTCTTCTTCTCTGTCCTTCTGCTTGACGCATCGTGATGTCCTACCCAAGCACTGGCCGCTCTGGATCACGTGTTCAAAGGAATGAGAATGAAGCCTCTCCAGCCCTACTTCTAGGGAGCATCTGGCTGAGCGTCTCCCGAGACAGAGCTGCTCATTCTTCTGGCAGCCCGTGGCACCTACAATGTTCTCTGCCAACATCATCATTGAACCACTCAACTCTTCTCTGGTCTTCCGTATTCAATGTCAGCCTCTGCTGCATAGGAAGTGATTGGAGATTACCAAATGTTGTGCAAAGAGTTTTCAGGAAATTCCTCCACTCGTTAGAAACTGTAAGACCCACGGGAACTTTAGTGTGGGCCTAAAAGCAGTGTGAGTCACCTGTTTTGGAAGGGACCCTAGCAGCACAGTAGACGAACCAAATGGTCAGTGGTTTGAACCCACCAGCCGCCCTACGGGAGAAAGATCAGTCAGTCTGCTATCAAAAGATATAGTGTCTGGGGTCTTAAAGGCTTGAAGGTAAACAAGC
>NW_022103899.1:60021351-60025148 GCF_000313985.2 Echinops telfairi | reverse complement strand
AAATAAAATAAAATAAAAGTCACTCAGTTTGCTTTCATAAAGATATCGAGCCTCTGAAACTCCAAGGAGCAGTTCGACTCTGTCCTGTAGGGTCACTAAGAGTGAGAGTCGCTTGACGGCCGTGGGTGTCTGGGTTGGGATCTGTTTCAGAGACAGAGTTTGCTCCCGTAGTCAGGACTTTGCTGTAGAAGTAGCAACATTGACGCGTCCTTTGAAGTTCGCTTCTGCATCTGTTTGGGGAGGTGAACAGAGACTAAAGAGTGACCTGGAGGCTACGTCTCTGGAAGAGACATTGGGAGATAGACTGGGAGCTGTCCAGAGATCAAACGATGCATCGCACTGGGTCGATCTGCTGCCCAAGACCTCTTTAAAGTGCTGACAAACCAGGGCGTGACTTGGAGGACCGACGTGATTCTGACCCACGCCATGGCATTTTAACAGCATGCTACTCTCAGGCAACAAGCTATGGTATGTGTTTCAATTTGCCTCCAGTGCATGTGAAACTTGGGCGCTGAATAAGGCGGATCAAAGAAGAGTGGTGCCTGTGAACGGTGGTGCTGGCGAAAGCTATCGTCCGTACTGTGGGCTGTCCAGAGAACAAACAAATCCGTCTTGGGAGAAGTCCGGCCAGAGGGCTCCTTAAAAGCAAGGAGGGTGAAACGTCATCTCATGCACTTTGAACGTGTTGTCCGGAGAGACCAGTCCCCAGCGAAGGACATCCTGTTTGGCAAAGTAGAGGGCTCCAGTGACAAAGAGGAAGACCTTGACAAGGTTTGGCGACACAGTGGGCTCACCCATGAGGACAACGGCAAGGATGGCACCACACTGGGTGGTGTTTCCTTCTGTTGAACAGAGGGCTGCTATGTGATGGGACCAGCTCATCAGCACGTAACAGCAACAACAACACAACACAAGTCCATTCCTCGGTCCACTTCCTTCTGAGAGGTCGCTCCGTTTGCTTGGGGACTCTCTGTGTACCATGACTGTTCAGGGAAAGAGATTCTCCCCCTAGCTTTCCAGGGAAGCTGGTGGATCTGACCTGTGACACAAGCTCCCTCCGTTGGCCAGTCCTCTGCTTGGGAAGAGCTCCATGACATGACTCTAATCAGTACGACTGGAGAGAAAAGGTTCTGGGAGAGGAGTGAGTGGGTGGCCTTTCGGAAAATAGTCCTCCTTGTGCTTTCAAAAGAAACCTAGACACAGCTCCCCTTTCCTGCCTCTAAACTTCAGCGTCTTCAGTGACTGCAGCCACCTTGACCCCAGGAGGCAAAGACAATCCCCTGAGGAGAGCCCAGGGAGCAAGGAGGGAACCTGACACTCGACACTCGATGATGTCATTAAAGTAATGACACAGCAAACTCTGGGGCAGGCTGACATCTGGACTTGTGCTTATAGGAGAAAACAAATCTCCCTTGACTTGGAATTCCTGCTACTTGCAGTTAAACTTGCTCAATGGCCTCTCAACCAACACAGGAGCTGAAAAACATCGGATGCCTCTCATCAGAGCTGCCTGTCCCCACCCTCTGTGCCAACAAATCCCTGGCAGGCTGAAGCCTGCCTTGTTGGGTCCAGCCCAGGCCAGTATAATGTCTGGACACTCTGCTCCCAGGCCCACAGTTCCCACTGGGACCAAAGGGACTCTGGACAGGAGAGTGCAGCAGGCCTGGCTCAGGACCTGGACAGCTGAGATTGTCATGCTACTTCCTGTCCCCACAGCACATTTTTGCCAAAGAAAAGATTAGGATATTAATTGCTGCTATTCATGGAGTATTTGTTGTATATTAGACACTGAACTAAGCCGTCGTAATAGTTATTGCATTTAATCTTCTCTGAAAGGTGAATGAGTAAGTGTATTTGATCTTCCCAACTTCAGCTTCAGGCCTTGAAGAGGATGGATAGACAGACAGACTGGTAGATTGGCACATATATGAATGATTGGTACGAAATGGATGGATGGATAGATAGAAAGATGGTAGATGCTAGACTAATACATGTATGGTTGAGAAATAGAACACAGAGATAGATGATATAGACAGATAAATAGATAGTGGTAGATAGCGAGATAGACTGGTAGACAGGTAAGTAGACAGAGAGGCAGGTAGACAGACAGGTAATGTTGTTAGCTTGAGTTGACTCCTCAAGATGACCCCCATACACAAACATAAGCTTGAGCTATTATAATCCATAGAGCTTTCATTGAATAAATCTGTCTAGAAAGCCATTGTGAAGCCTTTCTTCCAAGTCTGTCTTATTCTGGAAGAGCTGAGAAGGCCTGTTAAGCATCACAGCCATACATACCCTGCTACGGGCGATGACTCCCCATGAGGTGTGTTGGCTGGGAATTGAACCTGCATCTCCCACATAACTCAAACTCCCTGCCATTGAGTCAATCCAATCCATAGCGCCCCTATAGGACACAGGAGAACTGTCCCTGTGAGTTTCTGAGCCTGTCGCTCTTCATGGGAGTATAGTTAGCAAGTCTGGTCTTTCTCCCTCGGAGCAGCTGGTGATTTCAAACTGCTGACCTTGCAGTGAGCAGCCCAACACAGCACCGCTATGCTGCCAGAAAGACCACATGACCCCCCCTAGGTGCAATTCCACTCTTGGAAGCATCTACACAAGAGACACGGGGGCATATGTTTACACAAAGACTTGGACAGCAATATTTATAACAGAATTATTCACAAACGCCCACCAGCTGATGACTGCATAGACAGATCATGTTACATTGATGCATGTTATATCCTCAGCCATAAAAGAATCAAAGTACTGATTCACACTATGCCATGGAGGCAGACACAAAAACCCATCAGAGGAAAAGTCCAGAAAAGGCAAATTGTGTAGACAGAAAGTAGATTCGTCCTTCCAAGGGGTTGGTCATTGGGGAATTGGGTAGTGACTGCTAATTGTGATGGAAATACCACGGAACGAGACACCGATGGTGGTACATAACTGTGACTACACTAAACCAAAACCCAAGCCCACTGCCGCCAGTCGTTTCTCACTCCTGGCGACCCTACATGGGATTTTCAACACTGTCGGTCTCAACGGGAGGAGATCATGTCCTCTTTCTCCCGTGGAGCTGTTGGTGGATTTCAACCACTAATTTTGCAGTTAAAAGTCCAGTACTTAACTCATAAGGACTCCTTGCAAATATACCCACATCCACCAAGTTGTACACTTTAAAATGGCAGTGTTTATGTTATGTGAATATCTCAACCAGAAAAATTGCCCCCCAAACCTAAAAGCAGCCAACAACTGTGATATCTAACAGGTAGCTGTCGTTCTCCTCAAGGGCCCTCATGAATACACTTCTTTCCATTCAGCTTGATGAAAGGATGCATCAGCGTTTGCTTTTTTTGTCCCCAGTGAGAGTTCTGTTCTGTTGCTGCTACATTCCGGCAGCCAAGGAAAAGAATGTCCCAAGCATATTTAATTGAGTTATTAGTGAAAGCTCTCTTTGAACTTGTGCTATTTACTTGAATGGCTCTGGTTGGGCTCAGGGGAATGAGATCACATGGCAGGGTTCAGCTTAACTCTTACCTGTCTAGTTATCCCTGTAAGATGAAGAGCACCATCACTCAAGTTCAACATCAATGACACGTTTACTTGGAATTGACAAGTCTATAGACCCCTGCTGCTAAAATGTCAATGTGCTTTGGGGTCTACCTGGGGAGCGTGCTATAATGTAATGTCTCATTGTTCTGGAATAGGGCGGTGCTAGATGTTCCACTATAAACCCAAAAGTCAGTGGTGTGATCCCACCAGCCACTGCACAGGAGAAAGAGGTAGCAGTC
>NW_022103899.1:60006975-60020500 GCF_000313985.2 Echinops telfairi | reverse complement strand
GCTCCGAGGATCCAATCCCAGGACACCTCTCAGTCTCAGCAGCTCCGATGTTCTGGGATCCAAGAAGGTCCTGATCATGGAACTTAAGAGAGGTTGAAGGTAGGTGTTCCCCGCCCCGCGCCGCAATGGCACCTTGCAAGAAAGACCTACCACTCCCGAGTCTGCTCGCCTCCCCTTTAAATCCACTGAAGACCTGGTCGAGAACTGAGACCACCAGGAATCAGAGTCAACTCCACAGCAACTAGCTTGCTTTGCTTGCTGGTTTGCTTGTTAAAAGACACTCCGTGGCAGCAGCTCATGCACTGAGTTAAGAGAGACTCACAGCTCAGCCCATTCTCCCACAGCATGACCCTTACCCCTTGCTTTATGTACATCTTCGCTGAGGCCAAGACTCTGTGCCCTCTGAAAACTTCCCTGGCCCCAGGCCCTCGTTGTGCTGGGTAAACTTGCCCACACTAGGGTTTGCAGCATTAGAAAGCAAGGATGTTACTTTGAGGACTAAGGTGCACCTGACCCAAGCCATGGTGTTTTCAATCACCTCTTATGCAGGTGAAAGTTGGTCATTGCCTAAGACAGACTGAAGAAGTAACCGACGAGCGGGGATGGTGGTGCTGGAGCAAAGTAGAGAAAGCACCGTGGACTGCCAAGAGAACAAACAAAGTACAGCCCAGAATGCTCTGTGGAGCAAGACTGGCAAGACGTCATCTCATGTACTTTGGACATGTGGCCAGGAGAGACCAGTTCCTGGAGGAGGACATCATGTAGAGGGGCATTGAAAAAAGATTTGACAAGCTAGATGGGCTCTGGCATAAGAACAGTGGTGGGGATGGCACAGGACTGGGCACACATGCCTATGTACCACAGGGTCGCTCTGAATCAGCACTGACTTGGCAGCGCCTAACAACCCAAACCCAATTGTCTCTACACCAGTGGTTCTCAACCTTCCTAACGCTGCGACCCTTTCAAACAGGTCCTCATGTTGGGTGACCCTCCCAGCCATCACATTATTTTCATTGCTACTTCGTAACTGTCATTTTGCTAATGCTATGAATCGGGTGACCCCTATGAAAGGGTCCGTGTTAGTCTGGGTAAACTAGGGAAACATATCCACAGAACCTCAGATGTAGAAGAGAGAGCTTTATATAAAGGTTAAGTGTACATTAAGAAAGCATCCCACCCCAGTGCTGCCCAAGCCCATAGGTCCAAGATTAGCCCATATGTCCGACACCAATCTACAAAGTCCTCCTCCATCTCACAAAACACACACTATGACGCTGACCGCAGGAAGAAAGCCGAATCAGTGAACGTGTTAACATCTCAGTGTTGGCAGGTGGCTCCACACGGCTGCTCCAGTATCCAGTATCCAGGGTGCATCCGGATAGGTCCATGTGGCTTCTCCTCAGGGATGTCTTGCAGGAAGTGAGCCTTCCCAGCTGAAGCAGGGAACTGGCTAAGGCAGCTGCACCTTGGTCTGACCATCAGAGAGCAAGAGGCTCAAGAACTAGAAAGGCGAGGCTCACCAAGCCATTTCTCTCTCCGCCCTTCAATTACTCCCACATGTATTTATTGGCCAGGATGGCACAATAAACCTTAACTATCTCAGGATCGTTCGACCCCCAAAGGTGTCATGGCCCACAGGATGAGAACTGCTCTAGGCTGCGATGGGGCTGTGGCCCTTCTTGTCCCCAGTGCAGCAGGAGTGCATGAAGTGGGGCATGTGGATGCTCCCTCTGGTCTGCAGGACTGAATGCCAGGAGAGGAGAGGGCTGCCACATGAACCAGCTCTTGGGGTTGCCTGACCCAAAACGTCCACTCCACGGGCGCCCAACAGTGACAAGGGCTGAGCAAGCATCTTCATCGTCCGAGGTTTCTGAGTTGGTTGGCGTAGCAAAGTTATCTGTTTGAGACAAGTTTCCACCACCCTGAAGGCCCACACCTCATGGCAAGTGACTGGCGATTGGGCAAGTTGGCAACGAAACCAGCTATTGTGTCTGTTTGCTGTTCAGAGTCCTGGGCTTGGCTTTGACGCACAGAGATTCGACTCACACAGAACGAAACGCTACGGCACCGTCACCTTGTTCATGCTGGGACCCAGGCGGCAGCCACTGTCAGTCCATGCCATGGTGGGTCTTCCTCTTTTGGGGGGGCGTTGATGGTCTGCTTCACCAAGCATGGTGTTCTTCTCCAGGAACTGGTCCCTCCTGGTGACTTGTCCACAGTGCACGAGACGAAGTCTCCCCATCCTTGCTTCTAAGGAATAGTCCGGCCTTATTTTACCAACACAGATTTGCTGGTGCTTCTGGCAGTCACTATGAAATGTCTTCCGAAGCTGAGGCATTGGTCTCGGGCATCTTGTTTAATAACAGAGGGCGTCTGCCCACTGGTGTTTCTCCATTCTACTCATCCTTCTGGGTCTTTGTCATCTTTTGACTTCCAGGGCAATGCTCCCATAGGTCAGCATCAGGGGAACATCAAGCTTAATTAACTCATATGTTTCCCTGGTAAGTATATATAATTACACGCCAGCCACAAGGCAAGCCTGAGATGAAAAGAGGGGACTGGGTGTAGGTGGGCAATAAAAGCTTCCCTTAGGAGGTGCTTTATCTTCCTGAGCTTCTGTAACAAATTACTCAAACGAGGTGGCTTATGACAACACAATCATGCTCTCCTGCCACCTCTGCAACCTTGGCCTCTGTCTTCAGTTGGCCTTGTCCTTTGGGTTTGTGTGTTGTCCTCTCCCTTGGTGATGCGACCGTTACGTGCTCAGTACTCACCGAAAAGTCAGCACTGAAAATTCACCTAGTGGCTCTGCAGGGGAAAGACCAGCTGGTCAGCTTCTGCAAAGACTACGGCCAAGCACCAGTCTCTTGACTGCTGAGTCGATTCCAGCTCTGGCAGCACTCTAGAGAGAACTCCAGAGGAGAACTGCCCAATAAGCTTCACCAGATGATGAAAGAAGACTGCCAGGCCTTTCCTCCGCAGAAAGAGGTGGTTTGAACTGCTGACCCTTCCGTTAGATGCCAACCTCCTCACCTCTGGGCCACCAGGCCTTCCTTAAAGATGACAGCTTTGAAAACTCTATGGGGCCATCTACTCTAGCACATGGAGTCACTATGAATTAAAGACGAAGCCGGCAGCCCCCATAGTATCTCTTCTCTTGCGAGAACACTTCTCATCAGGTTGAAACCCTTCCTGAATCATCTCAGGAGCCTCACCTTACTTACCTCTGCAAAGGCACTTCTTTCAATTAAGGTCACATTGGCAGGTTCTGGATGAACGTACATTTGAGTGGGGGGCGGGGATTGAGGTTGGGATGGGGATCATAGTTCAACCCAGTATGGGAGGCGATGAGAAGAGGCACTCCATCAACACTCACCCAAAGAATTCTTGGTCACCACCATTGGATCCACAAGACTTTGCACCCACCCACCTGTGATTGTCCTGCATTCTGCATCATTGCATGTGGCTGTGTGAGTCTGAGGAGAGACTTATGGACTGCTATCAGACTTGTGGACTTGGCCCAGAGATCTGTGGACTGGGAGCTTCCATTTTTTCTATGCCCAGCTATGGAAGTATGCCCCATTCTACAACAGCTCTTCTGCAGTATAGACAGGTATCCACCCACCTGTCTCCAGGTGTTCTCTTTGCCCAAAGAATGGCATACAGTCACGGGAGGTAGCCCTTGTTTTCATTTTTATCTCTCTGTGGGTGTTTAGTACACTGTCATCCAGGTGATTCACACTTACATGGAGGGTTTCTGGGACTGAAAATCTTTAAGGGAGCAGACACAACTTCATCTTCCTCCCTCAGAGTGGACGGTGGGGTTGAACCACTAATCTTGGGGTTGGCAGTCCAACACTTACCCGACCATGCCATCTGTTATGTGTGTTTATGAGGCTGACTTCAGGGTACCAGTATTTGGAGGGAAGTCGTCCCACCTATTCCCCAAGCGGAGGAAAGCAAGGCCCGCTGCCCTGGTCAGCCAAGTGCAGGCAAGTGGCTCACCTGACGGGGCCAAGCAACTGGGGGAAGGCGGCTGGTGGAATCTGACACAGGGCGGCCCTTGGGATGTCAGGAAGAGCCTCACTGAAATGGAAGCAGAACGCATCTACACACTCCTGAGCTTTTCAAAGTGAATTCCAGGTAAATGACTCCGTTATGAAACCGAGACACGGTGGGGCCAACAGGATCACGGGAAGTGCGGGAGTGAAGAGCCAGATTCCAACGTGTGAAGGTCATGCTCAGCCCTATCAGCTACTCTGCCTAATCAATCAGTACCTTTGTGCCCTGGGTTTTGGGTCACAGGCGGCTCCACCAGAAGAACCTGGGTGCCCCTGCCCTAGTAGAATGCCAAGAACATGCCTTGTTCTGTCCTAAAAAGGGGGTGTCTCTCACAGAGGGAGCTTCCAGAAGGCAGCTTTTGTGAGGTACCCACTGAGTCGATTCTGATTCGTGGGGATCCCGTATGACCAGGAGAACGGTCCCATGGTGGTTTCTAGGCTGCAACCTTGGGAGGGCAAGTTGCCATGCCTTCCTCTCTCAGAGCTGCTGGGTGGATTTTGAACCATCCACCAATCCTTCAACCTTAACTTCTGCTGAACTTCTCCACCAGGACACCAGCGGAAGTTAGTGCCCAAGCCCAAACCCATTTGCACCAAGTCAATTCCAACACATACCGACCCGTTAGCGGGTTTCTAAGACTGTCAGTCTTGATGGGAGCAGTCAGTTTGCTTTCTCCTGTAGGGTAGCGGTGGGCTTAAACTGCTTACCATTCAGTTAGCAGTCCAACGCTTAACTCACAACCCCACCAGCCTCCACAGAAAGTTCGTTAGGGTAACTTTAATGGACATGGAAGTGCCTTCAACCAACTCAGTGGTCTGTGAGTTGATCACAGGGTCCCAAGTATCTGTGGCGCAGGCCAGCCAGAGTGGTCCCCTCTAACGAAGACAGAGGAGCATGGTTGTGCGGGCAGGTGGGCTCTGCGATGACTTGGGCTTGGCACTAGCATGGGCCTGGAGGGGCAGAAATTCTGCCAGCAAACTCTAAAGGCTGACCTTCAGATGGCAATGACATGAAGAATCAATGCCAAGAAATCCTTGAATCTGCTGATGTCAGACCTTCCTGAGACTCAAGAGCCTGGGAGACCTCCAGGGCATCCAGCGTCATCATAATAATAATAACAGGCCCCCTTTGCTAAGTCCTATTTATGTTCAGACACTGGCATTTTTATTTCTTGCCAATTTCTCAACAGCCCCAGGAAGCATTGTGTGAGGGAGGGCAATCTGTGACACATCAAAGTGAGGTTGAGTGGGAGTGTCTTGGGGCAGCTCAGAGTCTGGAGGAAAGAACCACAGAAGTCAGGTCTCTCCAGGGACTGGGTGCCCAGAAACTAGGGAAGACCCCCTCAGAGCCCCCACCCTTCTCTGGTCCTCTGCACACAGGTTGCTTCCTCTTGTACAACGGAAAGGCCTAATCCCTATGTCATAAAGCAAGCAACTCGATCTTCCATCATGGCCACTTCCCTAATTTTCTCTGGCCTTGGAAGTGCAGTCAGTATACGCCTTAGGAGGGAGGGTGGGGAAACTTTGCTGCATCTACTGGGAGCATTATCAGGAGAGAAAGGGGAGGGCAGCATGCTGGGTCATCAAAATAAATACATAAATAACAAGGAAGGCCCTCCAGGAGACGGATTGACGCAGAGGCTACAACCACGGACTGACCCCGACCAGGGTTGTTGGGATGGCACTGTGCGTCGTTCTGTTGTGTGAGGGGTTGTTGCTATGAATCTGGAATCGACTCAATGGCCCCTAACAACCACAGCGCCCCTTTCCTAGGGCCGACCTAACAAAAGGGTCCCACGGAGAGGGGATCGCATGTTCAAGAACAGGACTTACTAAGGCACCATTTTGGAGACTGGAAGTACAAAGCTGGGGGTCACCAGGACCAGTGTCCTCTGACTCCAGGGCCGAAGGCTCCACCTTGCCCTGTCTTACTCCTGTGCGGCCACTCAGGTACAAACGCCCCCTCCATCATCCTTGTGATACACTGTCCCTCAGGAGCCTGGCACTCCCGAGGAGAAGGATCTCTCAGATGCATACACAGAACAAAAACGTCAAAAATAGGCGGCATACGTACAAACAACGGGTTAAGAAGGAGACCTCAGGTAGGTGTGCCGGGTCAAACTCAGGACACTGACATGACTCACAGCCTGTCCACACACCTGCATCCAAGATTATTCCTCCTGACCCATGAGTCCAGCGGCACGGTCAAGCTCAGACCATCAGTGGTGTCCTTCTCTGGCCCCAGTTTAAGATTGTCCTGTGTAGACGCTTGAGCCCGTTTTCTCCTCAGGATGGTCTTCTTGAGAAACTTCAACCCCAAAAGTAGAGAGCTCGAAGACAGAGTGCGTCTTTCCTCTGACAGGTGATTCATTGTTCATCATGACGCCGCCGGGATTCATGTCCCAGGAGGGGCCAATGGGTCCGTCATCAAAGGTGGGCGGTCTTGGTGTGATTGACAGCATGCGCTCTTCGCCTGAAGGGAAAGGGGCTGTCCCTTGACTGAGACATCAAACCTTGAGGAAGGCTCATTCAGGCTTCACTCCTAGGCTGTAATGGATATCCTTAGGAGGGAAGTGGTCATGAATGGATGGACGGTATCAGAGGTTGCTTTATGCGCTTGATGAAGTTGGTGTTATCTTGAAGAATCGCCCAGCTCTAAATTCCTATTCTCTGCACCCTTTGGCGACCCATCACACTGGAGTCTCCAATGTGTGCCAAATTAGTCAGCAGGCAGCCTTTAATTTTAAGTGACTTCATGACAGTTCTGCTGACCTCCGAATTTTGAAACCAAGTGGGTTCACCCTCTAGTGATGCAAGCCAAGTGACTTCCATCTTCATTTGAAGAGTGTGGCTCTCTGAATCCATCAGTCATCAATGCTATGTCCCCATTCCAGAACAGAACTGAATCAATACTCGCTTATTAGGCACCTGTCTTCCTGCAGCTTGCTACAACCAGACAGACCTGTTCTCACTCACCTCGAACATGATTTTATTCCATTTAAGTGCTGATGACTCCGACCGGAAGCGAATCCATTTTGAATAAAACTTGCACAATCTGCGTTCCCATGTGTTTGTGGATACTTAGAATCTAGAAATAAAACAAATTCACATTATCGGCTTTTCTGCCCCAGTTTTCACACTTGTATTTATAATTTCCAACTTTTTTCAACTTTCTCGGGCACTAAGGTTATATTGAATATTAATTTCTTCAACCTCCCCCTTGGGCAGAAGTACTGCCTCAAGTACAGAGAGACCCAGGGGATAGTGATTAGTGCCCTTCTTTGTAGAGCTGCCCACCTAGGAGCAGAGTCAAGGAAGACCCTCTGGGAAGTCCATGGGGTTCCAAAAGCTCTGTTCATATCCACCATGCCTCTCCCCAGCCCCCCCCCCAGCCTATGAGGGCTCTGAGCACTGTTCATGGAGATGTTGGCTGTGTGCGTCTCTGTGATAGTCAAGGCTTTGTGTCAACTTGGCTGAGCCAGGGTTCTCAGTGGTTTGGCAGTTAAGATGTAGGAATTCCTCCAGGATGAGATCTTCTCAGGAGTCTGGCCCGCTTCTAGTACAGACACAATGGAAAGGCTTCTTGCTTTGTTCTGGGTCTGGATCCTGCATCTGGTGGGTCCCCAGCCTTCTAGTTCTCCGGACTTCAGCCAGCTCAGCCTGCTGATCTTGGGAGTTGTCAGCAGCTTGCCGTCTCAGGTGGGTTATGAGTAGATCATGAATTGACATGCAGAGGCAGAATGAGGATGGGGAGGAGCATGGATGTGCAGATTGACAGACAATATTTGTATATGCGCATTTACTTTAGCTGCGGATATATCCATGGATGTGGTAGAGGCTACCCAGGGCAAGGTTATGATAACTTCTTCAGCACAATCAAATACCTTGAGGATAGGCGTTCCTGGACCGGAAGCAGCAGGACCATGGGCACAGGAGACATCAAAACCCATTGGCATGGCATAGCCCACAAAGACCATGTTCTACATGCTACTTCGGTGGGTAGTGAGTGGGGTCTTAAAAGTGTTTGTGCTGCCATGTTCAGTGCCACCACTGGTCTCTCCCTGTTCAGGAGAGAGAAGAATGGAGAAAATTTGACACATGGATATCATTAGTCCAATGGACTAATGGACCATAAAAATGTTCAGCCACTATGGCTTTGAGACCAGAAGAACTAGATGGTGCCTAACTGCTATTGCCAAGTGCTTTGAAAGGAATCATAGCAGAACCTCCTGGATAGAATGAAAACAAAATAAAGCCACCTGGAATCACAAATACAAACTCAGAGTCATAGAACGAGACCCTGTGTCCTGATTGGCTAGAGAATGGTGGAAGGTCGTAGGCATCCTTTGGCCCATTTTTTCAGCCAAAGAATAGGCAGGCTTATAAGAGGCATAATACCACTAATGAGTTTCATACCCTTTAGAATAAATAACCATTTGAGATCAAAAGTGCAGCACTCGCCCAAGGACAAAGTTCACAGAGGTTAGGAAAGAAGGGGGGATGGAAATTGGAAGCACAGGGAGCAAGTGGGATGTGTGTAGGCATTGCAGTCAATGAAACGAAACAAAATATGCAAGAATTGCTGAATGGAAAACTGATCTGCTCCGTAAACCTCCACTTGACTCACCCTTTTAAAGAGCCCACGCAGCACAGTTCTACTCTGACGCACACAGACCCATCTCTTTGTTGGAACTGACTTGGCAACAGTTAGACTGGTCAGGTCTGGGAGGGGAGGCGCGGGATCCCCCATGCCTTCAGATGAGTCAAAGGGAGTCTTTCTAAAACCCTTGTGGTCGCAACTGTGGCACTGTTGATGTGGGGGGATGCTCTAGGTCAGTGTTCCCCAAACTCCCCCACTTGTAAGGACTTCTTAGGAAGCCTGCTCAGGGCACAGGTCTCCCTCAGGGTCAGGGAACTGAGAGTGTTTGGCTTGCTTTAACAGGTTTCACAGGTGAGGCTCTTTCTCTAGAGCAGTGGTTCTCAACTTGTGGGTTGCGACCCCTTTTGGAGGTCGAACGACCCTGTCACAGGGGTCGCCTGATTCATCACAGTAGCAAAATGACAGTGATGAAGTAGCACTGAAAATAATTGTATGGTTGGGGGCCACCATCACCTGAGGAACTGTATGAAAGGGTGGTGGCATGAGGGAGATTGAGAACCACTGCTTAGCACCTTTGGAAGATGGCCCTCTGGCTGACCAGTAAAGTGTGGTCCATCCAGCTCCGCCTCTCTCCTGAGGCGTAAAGATTCCTCCATGAACTATGGTGACCGCCCCCCATTATGGGGCAGATAGGGAGGGCCCCTTGGAGAACCCTTGCCAAGGGTTTGGGGGCCTCAATATCCCGGAAATGCTGGCATTCAGCCCTCTGTTCTTTCCAGCTGGCATCTTGCAAAAGCCCAATGGGAGGGAACCCCTCTCCAGGGTCACAATGAGTTGGCATCCACTTGATGGCAGTGGGCTTGGTTTGTTGTTCCCGTTGTCCACAGCTATCTGAAGAAAGTCGGCATCTTCCTGGCGTTCCCAAGAAGCAGATCAGAGGGCCCAGAGCTCTAGCTCAGGAGTCAACTGAAGCACTTGCTACCCACGTTTCTCTGATGAGCCTCGTTTGTCCTGCCGGTCGATGCACTAGTCAGAGTTCCTAGAACCATCCCACGGGCTGAGGATGGGCTGACCATGGGTGTGCAGAATGCTCTTGAGAAGTCTCTAGGCTTTCAGTCAGAGGGGTTGCCTGTCCTAAGTTCCCCAGGGTAGTTAGCGGGTAGTAAGCTGCTCAAGGCAAGGGTGTTGAATTGCTTTGAGTCAGCTAGAGCTGGGAGACAAAGCGCAGGGTCCTGCCTGAAAGGACATCACACACAGACCCCCGTGTGGCCACTGCAACTCAGAACTGTGGCCACACACAAGCCAGAACAGCCCGAGCCCCGTGCTTTCTCTATTGGCGGAGTCTCCCCCAGCCGTCGGGAGGCGGTGGGCATCGTGACCCAGTCCGTCAAGAAGGGAGATGGAGCTTGAAGAGGACTCTACTCTTGGCTTCTTTCCCGCAGTTAAAGAGTGTATTGATGGATTCCCGATGGGTCTCTCGCCCCTGGCTAGGGAAGGCAGGATGAGGCTGGTTGTCATGGTGATATCAGGTGGGAGAGATAGTGGCCTGCTTCCTCCTGTCTTGAGGTACAGGTGGATGTTGGGGTGAGCTGTAGTATCCAGCCTGATGCTGGACTGGAGCGGTGAAAATATCCATCCCTCTCTAGTGTCTTCCTGTTGCTCATTGGTTAAAGATCAAAGGAACTGAACTTAACCCCAAAATTCCTGTGATGCCCAGCCTTGGCCCCCTCTCTGGCCCACCTGGGCCATACACACACCCCTCCAAAATTTCTGTGTTCCAGACACAAAACTCTTTCCCGAGTGCAGGGTCTGAAACTCACCGGGCTCCTCCCTGCCCCAGGCCCCTGGCACGTGCCGTTTCTGCGGCCTCAGGAGCTGTTAGGGTTCTTTGCCCCTCTGCGTCTCTTCAGCACCCCAAGGAAGCTTGACTCCCTCCCGTGGGCTCCCCTGACCTTGCTGGCTGGGCGGGCACTGGCAGGGAGGATGCCCTGGGTATCTTGCTCAAGCACCATGACGACCCCCATCTCATTGGACCTGCCACCAGGAGGGACGAGCCCCTGGAGAACGCCTGGTGGAGAAGTGCACTGGCACCGCGGCTGCCACCAGGAGCTCCAGCCTAGCAACGAGAGGGAGGCTGGCGCAGGACTGCTCAGTGTTCCCTTCTGCTGTACACAGGGTCACCAGGAAGGGGGTCTCCCGGGCGGCAACTAATGACAAGCCCATCTTTTTATCTTCAACAGTTCTCTTGGCCCTTCATCTACACAGCATGCCATTCAACCATTCAGGCGTCTCAAGAAGAGGTGTGCAACCACGGCCCCCTCAGTTTTAGCCCATTTTCTTCTCCCTGGTCCTCACTGTTATTTGAGTAATCATTATTATTATTATGAATTGTGGCAAACATAGACACAACAAAACATGCTGTGGGACTCCATGGTCCCTCACAACAACAACAACAACAATAACAACACCATCTCCTTCTGCCAGATATGGAGGTGTCATGAGAACATGAGCCGTGTCTGCTTCATAGCACATTTGTTCAGCTTTCCACGTTGCCACCTGTCCCTCCTCCTGCCCAGTGTCTCCTGGAGCCACCTATAAAACCCACGACCTGCCTCTGGAATCCCGGCGCTCCAACTCAGCCGCTTTTCCATGTATAGCTCAGTGCCACTGATTGTCGTCCTCTCTGGGTTGTCCAGCCATCACTGAGGTCCCTCTCCAAATCATTCTGGTAGCTAGCCAGCTATGGGGTGTTCCTCTCCATGCCTAGGGGCTCCTACAGGAAGTTAGAAGCCTATAGAGCAGTGGTTCTCCACCTTCCTCATGCCACGACCCTTTCATACAGCTCCTCCTGCTGTGGTGACCCCCCAACCATAACATTATTTTTGTTGCTACTTCATCGCTGTCATTTTGCTACTGTTACGAATCCGGTAACCCCTGCGAAAGGGTTGTTTGACCGCCAAGGGGTCATGACCCACAGGTTGAGAACCGCTGTTGTAAAGGCTAAAGGGCATGCATGTGCCCGTTCAACTCAGGCCCTTGAGCCAAGTGGGCAGTACACCTGGGTGAGTCCCAGCTGAGGCCAGGTGGGCCTAATTCAGTCAATAGAGTCAACCATCACCGTCGACCACGCCTCCCAGCCACAGCCCCCCAAAGATTGGAACCTGAAGACCACCACCTCTTTCCCAGCTGCTCTGCTGTGGTTCTGCGTGGCCAGGGCGTGGTCTCTCGCTCACTTCAGGCCACCACGTGTGGGTGTGCAGGGCCCCGAGGATGCCTGTGTTCAGTGACTTGTAACCCCTGACACTGCTTCTGTTCTTTATAAAAACCCACTTGGATCACAAACCAGGCTTCAGAGTGAATTTCTTTCTCATGCGAAGGCGAGGACCGAGGTATTTCTCATCTGGTGAATCTAACACTTCCACCGCAGTTAACATAAACTCAATGGCCCCAAGCAAAAATCGCTTCCTCCTTCACCGGTGGTAACCATTGGGCAAGCTTGGTTTCTTTACCAACATCGTTCTCTCCTGCCAAGTGTCGAAGAGCCACAAGAACAGCAACTAGGTCAGCTTTGTCCACCTGGCACCTTAGCTGCTGGCACTGCGCCTGCAGGGACCGGGGACATGATGGGTCCATGTCCCTAGGTCACAGGTGAGTAAACTGGGACTCAGAGGCATGACGTGTCCTTATCTGGTAAAGCCACAATCCCGGGGACTCAGGAGACTGCTGATATCAACTCATCTTACCGAGTGCTGCCCAGTGGGGCTATAGCAGACTTAGCACCCTGCTCGGCTCTAATACAGAGCAGTGTCTTAAGTATCAGGAACCCAGGTGGTGGAGTGGCACTTAACGCCTTGGCCTTCAAACAGAATGGTCAGCAGTTTGAAACCACAAGCTACTTCATGGGAAAAAGACAGGAATTTCTACTCTCATAAATAGTTAGGGTCTCAGAAACCCACAAGGCAGTTCTGAACCCTGCTCAAGGCACATGCCTATGGTCCCGATCCCCTTTGGGAATGGGTCTTCTTTGTTATGCTAATGAGTTAAGATTCTTCAGGGGAGGGGCTTGAGCTCATCTCTTCCGAAGCTCAGGTGAAGCTCAGGTGAAGCCGGCAGAGATGGGGAGGAGAAATGGAGGACCATCAAGATCGGGAGGAGCAGAAGCTGAAAAGAGACCAGGGCTTGCCCCCACAGCCAACAGAGAGAAGAGCCTGGCTTCTGGCCTCGCGGGCAGTGAGTGGACACACTCAGACCCCAAACTCACCTCCATCGGGTCCATTCCAATTCACAGCAACCCTGCAGGACAGGGCAGAACTGCCCCGTGGGTTTCTGAGACCCCAACTATTTATGAGAGTCCCCAATGTACGACAGAGTTAACAGCGTCAGGTGCCGCACCCTCCCCAAAAGTGTTGACTGGTTTGGGCCCATTGTTGCAGCCACTGTGTCTACCTATCTTGTGGAGGGTCTTCCTCTTTCACACGGCCCCTTCATTTACCAGGCATCATGTCCTTCTCTCCTGGCTACTTAGCATGGCTGAAGTGTATGAGCATCCATGCCTCTAAGGAGCTTTCTGGCTGTACGTCTTCCAAGACAGATTTGTTGGTTCTGTTGGCAGCCCATGACCACAGGCTAGCATTGACAACACGGATGTTGGGGGTAGAGGCACGAAATTCAGTTGACACAGGTGCCAGGCACTGTCCTAATTAACTTACCCTTGGTGCCCTCTCTTACCGCCCCAACACGCTGGGGCACATGGGCGATTGTTGTCATCACATACTGAGGGCACTGGGGTTCAGGAAGGTGACAGTTGCTGTCAGGGCCCCACCTACAGCCCTGTGACCTACCTGAAGGCTAGCTGCCAGGCCTG
>NW_022103899.1:60004187-60005964 GCF_000313985.2 Echinops telfairi | reverse complement strand
TAGGAGTGATTGTGAGGATGGAAGTTTGTCCCATGGTCCGTGAGAGTGCAGTGATTTGGAACGGACTGGAGGGCACCGCAGTGACACTGACAACAGTCAGTTGACTGAGTGAGGAAATGATTGTGGACTACCCGGGTGGGCCAGTGGCATTTCAAGGATCCGTCGTACAGATGACAAAGTCAGGCAGGGCAGAGGAGTCAGGAGGCATGGATGTGGAAGACACATGCAGAGAGATGCAACGCTGAAGATGGGGGAAGGGTCCCGCAGCCAAGGAATACAGATGGCCTCCCTCCCGAGGGAACACAGCTCTGCCAATCCCTTGACTTAGGCGGGGGCTCTGACCTCCGGGACTGTGGGATCACACGTTCGTGGTTCTGTCGGCCCTGAGTCCTCCCCATTCAAGTTACCATGAACCTTGTTGTGGTGATAGCTACTGATGTGACAGCTTGTCTTTAATATCATGTACTATATTACAAACAGCAAAAGAACTGGACTGACTGTACCGACTCACAACCACCCAATAGGACGAGTAGAACCACAGCACGTGGGTCTCTGCGACTGGACTCTTTACGGGAGTAGGATGCCTCCTCTCTCTCCGTTGGAGCAGCTGGTGGGTTTGAACTGCTGACCTTGAGGTTATCAGTCCACTATGCCAGCAGGGCTCCTTCTCTGTTGCTGCCATACCACATTCCAGATTGTCTCCGCCTTATCTTGCGATTCCATCCTGACCTCTTTTTACTACCTACAATATTCTGAGGTAGCTGTAAGATTGTATGTCAGGTGTCCAACCCCCAAAGATAAATAAAGATCAGATTTATAAAGATACTACTTATAGCAGACCATAATAATGGGGGGAGCTTGAAGGAGGCCTTCAGCTTATATCAGATCTGACTTGGGGTGGAGTTGGCAGGGTAGAATCCCAAGATAAGACGGGGACAACCTGTCATTGGATTTGGCAGCAACAGAACAAGAACACAACCCCCTCCCCCTCCCCCACTGTTGGGTTTTATGGGCGTGGCTCCATATGTGGTGGCTGGTGGGGCGGTGGAGGTGGCAGTTGGGTGGTGTCACGCTGACTCTGACTGACAGGGACTCTAGAGGACCATGTAGAACGGTCCCACGTGGTTTCCCAGGCTGAGCCCTTTCTGGGAGCAGATTGCTCGGTCTTCTCTCCCTCAGTCGTGCTCGCTTCGGCAGCACATATACTCTCCCTCAGTCTGGCCTGGATTAGCACCCGAGCACCCAACAGTTGGGCCACCACGCTCCTTCAATGCATCCTGGACCGCTCTGGAGCCCAGGCTCAGTGCCGGGCTAACGGGATGGTCGGACGGTGGCCCCCAGCTGCTCTGTGGGAGAAAGTGGTGACAGCTTGGACACCCAAAGGGGTAGTCCGACACTGCCCTCCAGGGCCGCTGTGAGTGGGATTTGACCTTGTGGCACGGTTGGGTTTGCTGTGGGTTTGTGATGTTGACATTGGAGACACTGGGTGCTCTCACTTGGGGCTGAGCACCCACAGCTCCACACAGGGGCCCGGGTGAGCAGCAAACAGCTCTGAGAAGTGGGGTGGGGAGCCAAAGCAGGAGGACCCCCGCTCAAGGAACAGCTTCTCCTCTACCATGTAGAGCCAATTTTCCTCATGGAAGAGAAGCCCTGGTGGCATAGGGATTACTCACTGAGCTGCTAACCTCAGGGTCAGCAGTTGAAAACCACCAGCAGCTCCATGGGACAATGAGTGACAGTTTCGGAATCCCACGAGTAGTCCCAGGAGTAGTCCCCC
>NW_022103899.1:59988807-60003209 GCF_000313985.2 Echinops telfairi | reverse complement strand
GCCAGGGGGACAGGAGACCTGTCCCAGCCTGGCCTGGATTCTGTGCCTTGTTTGGAGAGTGAGTGTCTGATGCCAGGCCTGCCCCGAGGCGGAGCCCTGCAATCTAGCCGTCCTGCTGTAAAATGCAGTGGCTCTCGCTGGCCTGTCCCTCTCCGGTGATAAGGTCTGTCTGCTCTAATCCGGCAGTCTGGATTTAAAGCTTAACTCTGAGATGGGGACGCTTATCCAAGTTGGAGCGAAGCCCTGTAAGGGAATTTGACACTAGGCTCCTTGCTCCAATCTGTCCACTTATATTTCCACTTAAGCTCCCGGATGGTGTAAATGCTTGGCTGCTATCCAAAACATTGGGGGTTTGAGTCTCCCTAGATTATACATTGGGCTGCTCACCGCAAGGTCAGTAGTTCAAGACCACAAGCCAATCCAAGGAAAAAAGATGAGGCTTTCTACTCCTGTAAAGAGTTCACGTCTCGGAAATCCACCTTTGGAGTTCTAATCTGACCCAGGGGGTCGCTAGGCATCAGCATTGACTCAGCGGCAGTGATTTGATTTGGGGGAGGAAACTTGGAGGAAGGATCTGCTGAACCCCGGGGACCGGTTCTACTCTGACTTGCCTCGGGTCACCAGGAGTTGGAGTTGACATGCCAGCAAGTGTCATCTATGTATTTATTTTAATATTTCCATTACATTATTTCCATATTGCAAAGACCCCTAGGAGGCAATAGGTTAAACGCTGGGCTGCTAGACGCAAGGTCGGCAGTTCAAATGTACCAGCTAGTCTGAGGGTGAAAGACGAGGTTGTCTGCTCCCCTAAAGACCCCCAGCCTCAGAACCCCTCTGGAACAGTTCTGCCCTGTCCTCAAGGGCCCCTGAGAGTTGGAATCAATAAGGCGAGGGAGTGGTGTCCCTTCTAAATTTAAAGTCACCAGTCAGGACTATGTGCCATAACTGATTGGTTTAAATCTATCTTAAAAGTGCAAAAAACTCAAAATGTTAGTTCTGTGGAAGACAGAATTTCCTTAAGTGTGAATCAAATTTAGGTTCTATAAATAAGTTGCAAATTTGATTAAAAGCAATGATAAAAATGCGTTTGTGTGTGTGTGTGTGTGTATGGTTTTATATATACAGTGGCTCTAAGAAGCAGTGGTAAATGGTAAGTTAGTAATGCTGACTGCTAGCACTTAACTATTTGGTATGTTTTACTTACTCAGATGGCTCCCTCTTATCTGAGGGGGATATGGCAAGACACCTCCCCCGAATCAGGTGACTGAAACCAGGAATAGTATGAATCCTATCTATGCTGTTTTTTTCCTATACACATCTACCTGTGATAAAGTTTAATTTATAGATGAGGCATAGAAAGAGAGTAGCAACAATAACTAATACTGAAATAGAATCATTACAGCAACAGGTTCTCAGGAAGGCTACGGAGATGAGTGACACAGTGTCAGGTGCTGTTTCCAGGCCTCGGGGGCCCTGGGTCATTGGAGCCTCAGAAAACAAAACCCCAGATCAGGGAGGACCCCGTAGTGTCACAACAGTTTGGGCAAAGAACACTGAATGTCCTGTGACCTGTCAGAAGAACAAGCAAGTCTGTCTTGGATGAAGTACAGCCAGAAGTGGGGAAGGCAGGCTTTGTCTCATGCATTTTGGATGTATGGTCAGGAGAGACCAGTCCCTGGGGAAGGTCACCCTGCCTGGTCCAGGAGAGGGTGGCGACAGAGAAAAAGAGGAGGACCCTCAATTCGATGGATCGGCACCGTGGCTGCAACCACGGCTCCCACGTCACACTGTGTGGGGGCAGCGGAGCTGGACAGTGTGTCCCTCTGCCCTAACATCGGGTTGTTAGGAGCTCAATGATGGCCCTTGACAACGGTCACCACAGTGTGTGTATAAGAACTTCTCAGATGGGCAGAGTAGAACTGCCCCTGTGGGTTTCCAAGGCTGTGGATCTTTAAGGGTGTAGAAAGCCTCATTTCTCTCTCTCTCTCAGGGCGCTGCTGGTGGTTTCAAACTACCGACCTTGCAGTGAGCAGCCCAACAGGGAACTCCCAACACAACGGACTCCAGGAGAGGGACCCTGCTCATAATCATTTTTGAAGTGGACAGGGTTCAGCATTTTTTTCCTTCCTATTTCATAACAAATCCTCATTGTTTTTGGCCATCCAGCTCCTTAGGCAAGGGGTTTTGCTGGTAGCTCCGACCAACTCTGTACACTAAATAGACCTTGGTAACAGGCTGAGGTCAGAGCTGGGCTTTCCGTAGGCCAGCCACCTTGGGTTTCTTCTGGGTTTCTTCTGGAAAGGCCATCTCGGTCATGTAAATTGTCTTCCCCAATGAGCAGGCCCCAACGGGCTGCTGATAGGAGCAACTGGGCTGCCTGAGCTGCTCTGTCTGTAATAAAACCTGGAGTTTCGATGCTGAGTGCAAGCGCTCCGGGCAGTGGGGAGCGAAGCAGCAGAACAGGTCCTGCAGGACTGGCTCTCCTGGGCGTCGGCCAACTACAGGAGAGAAGGCACGCCTCCATCTAAGAGCATCAGGACCAGGGAGGCTCGCAGTGGGTAAGCAAGATCATCAAGTTTCCAGCAATGAGGATGACCTTTTGCACAGCCTGGAATGTTCCAACTCAGAAGAAGAAGCACCAGAGGCTGTACTCACAGAATCCCATCCCCCACTCTCCACTCCACTGCCCTCCACCCCCGGGGCCACAGGGTGGGTGGATTCATACATGATAGGTGAATGCATATGACCCTAGAATTGGCAGACTGGAGTTTTGTCCCACAAATTCCTGTGGATTTGAGGTACAGAGAAATGCAAGTGACGTTTGACTTAATGCTTTCTTCTAGAATCTGCTGGCCTGGCCAGGACAGTATCCAAGAACAAGCAGGCGTCCCTGGAGGTGCCAACAGTGAAGCCCTTGACTACTGTCCCAAAGGTTGGCTGTTCGAACCCACCCAGAGGCGCCTCAGAAGACAGGTCTGCTTCTGACAGGTCATAGTTTCAAAGACTCTTGTAGAACCATTCTGTTGAGCACACACGGGGCCTCCACGCGTCAGGATTGGCAGTAAAACTGAGACAGAGCTGGGTCATCGTGAATTTGGGTGTTCTTTGGCATAGTCCAAAGATGTGGAGTCATTCAGCAGTGAAGGGCTAGGTTGTTTACTAGGCTGGACGACTTGGGTTTCCATACAATGCTTTATGATGTGCTCTGCTATAGATGTACTTTGATGAAGGTTGAAAATATCAACTGTATGGGGCGAAGGCAAGAATTACCACCCCACACCCCACCCCCATTTCACAGATAAGAAACTAAGAGGTTGACCTTCTAGGTTGGTCTCAGTGACTTGACCCCGACCAATGCCACACACACAAAACAGAACAAAACAAAACAAAACCATCACAGAGATTTGGTGACTCTCTCTCTCTACTCTTCACTTCCCAAGCAGCTCAGCTTCCAAGAGCCAGTAGCAGTCCTGTATTTTGAGGCAGATAATGGCATCACCAGTAGACAGAGACCTGAAGACTGAAACAGGGCATGGGAGGGCAAAGGGAAGGGTCCCGGATGCATGATTGCCAGGCTGGACTACAGAAACTGGAGTGGACTGTCAGAGGGTCCCAGACATTATGCTAAACAGAAGAGTTTACAAGATTGATCCAGGGACCACTGACAGAGGCAGTCCGGATGTGACACATGGTCATCAACTTCAGTGCCCCAAAGGCCACCCAAGTTACCCCCAGCAACTCCCTAAGGAGAGCCTGTGCCCCTGGTACCCTCCAACACTACCCCCCTTTCCCTACCAGCCCTCTGGCTAGATGAGTGTTAGTGATACACTTTCTAATACACCCTGTCTTCCTGAGGGCAAAGCTATTCATGGTGTTTGCTAATGGTCGGAAGGAATTCAATGGAGGCTGAACTTTGTTGGAAGACGCATCAATGGATTTAGGGTTTCCGCTGTAAACCCTAGTCCTCGGCACACTCAGTGCTCAGCAATGTAAACTCCAATCCAATCGACACCGATAACGCTGAGAAGACTAGAAAGTGACGAAAGTCAACCCCAGAAGGGTGGGTGCATTGAACTGTCGTGTTGGTAAAGAATATGGAAAGTATCATGGACTTTCAGAAGAACAAACCAATCTGTGTTGAAAGAAGCCCAGCCAGAACACCCCTGAAAAGGTTGGTGAGACCGTTTCACGTGCTTCAGGTGTGTTAACAAGAAGGACCCGCCTGGAGAAGGACTTCCTGCTTGGTGATGCTGGACGGTCAGCCAAAAAGGAAGGTGGCCCTGGATGAGATGGATGGACACAGCGGCCGCGACAATGAACAGCGCAGGACCGGGCAGTGTTTGATTCTGCTGCAAACGGGTCGCCCTGAGCCCGGACTGGATGGCACCTATCCAAAGAGCAACAAGGTCATGCATGATTCATGAGGCTAGGGGATGGATTGATTCGACAACCCTGCTTGTCGAAACTCTCAGACGTTCCAGGGAAAATGAACGTGACTTCTAGACCAGCAGCGAGGAGGGAAAGCATATTTTAAAAAAATAGCAGCACTTCAAGGGAAGATAGAAAAGAGAGGAAAATAGGAACAGAGAGAAAGCATGGTACCTAAAACCCACAAACAAACAGCGAGTCATCCAAACAAACAGGTAGCCACAGTAGATGGGGCCCGATTCACTTCAGGCGTTAGTGACTTATGATTTCAGACGAGTTCCAATCCATTCTGGAAGCTGTGCCCAGCTTACCCATCTCACTCGGAAGACTTTCTAAATTACCATAAGCCCCTGAACTGTGAACACTGGCTGTGCTCTGAGGAGAGAGAGCGCTGTCAAGAATCCAGTCTCCAGGGTGTTACAGCCCAGCCAGAGTACAGCTGCTAAGACCCACGTGACGATCGTTGCTCTGGGTCTGCTCTTAGGGCTGATGGGGTTCCTAGCCTGGGTGCACTGGACATTCCCTGGGGATTCGATTCACCTAATAAACAAAACAAAAAAATTGAAGAAAAAAAACCAACACACTGCCATCAAGTGGATGCCAACTCATAGAGACCCTATAGGACAGGGTGGACAGCTCCTGTGAGTTTCCAAAAGTGTAACTCATTATAGGAGCAGAAATCCCCTAGTGATTGCGAACTGCTGACCTTGCGGTTAGCGACCTAACACGTAACTATGCCCCCCAGGGCTGCTGAATCCACGGAGGGATCCTGCAAATGGATTGGAGGCTGTCACTATCGCCCACAGCTTTCCACAGACCGGTAGTTAGGGCTTAGTCAGCGGTCCCATTCCTCTCTGGATCCAGCGTGTTTATTCTAAATTTTTATATTCTCTGCTTTCTTTTAGATTGGTGTCTTTCTGTTTCCTATGATCAGCGTTGCCGGGTCCTTGTTGGTTGTTTGTCCTGGTTTTGTATGTTTGTCTGGACAGGGACACCCGCATGAGTGGCATTAAGAAGACAGCTGCATCGGTGGTTGCCCGGGGAGGGTGCGGAGGGCATGAGGAGCCAACATCAATGGATCCAAGAAGGAAGAGGAGGCCATTCACCCTTTGGAATTCCAAAGGACATTTGCCAAACCTTTTCGAGTTGACTTCTCCGCCCTGACCCACTGACCCAGCTGACGTGGTCAGACCGTTGCTGAAGCTGAGCCTGATCTCCGAGCCCTCTGTAAGCAAGGTTGGGAAGAAGCTCGTGCATGTCTGAACTGGAGCCCCTTAGCAATCTGTTTGACTCGCTCTTGCATAAACTGGATGCAGGCCGCACCACCGAGGACACTCCCCTTACATCAATTCACAGAAACGGAGGTAATGGCATCATACTGAAAATTCTGGTCTATCCAAGTTGATACGTAGCTTTGACCATCACGCTGGGTGGTTCATTGTTAACTGTGGTGCCGTGGATGTTAGCAGACTATCAAAGTTGGATTTACTGTCCATCAGCCTGAAAATGTCCTTTTATTCTAAGTGAGGTTCATCATCATTCACGGACCCAGCTGAGGTTCTTCACCCAACCTCAAAACCTGGTTCAATATTGGGATAATCGTGTGTCATTCTGTGGTTGCTGGGCTCGACCACCAGACAAGGAAAGGATCCTACAGCTTTGGGGCAGAAGTACGTTGGGGGAAAGACAGGAGAAGTCCGGCCCTGAAGCTGATGGGAAGGCTCAGCTGGGCTTAGATTCCTGTGTTCCTGCCCTGGGCATTGATGGGCTCATGTCCTTGCCCGGGGCTTGTTCCTGGCCTCTCTCAAAGGAGGTTCTCTCAGAGCTCACCTACCCTGATGGCTGTTCTCCTCCCTGGAGAACGCGCCCACTCGCAGATTCAGCCAGAGTTTCCTCAATGCTAATTGTCTTTATGTGTGTCCCTGTGCGATGTCCCCTCTAGGGCCATTTCTGATTGCTCTATCAGATAAAGGGCTAATTTCAAAATTCAATAGAAAACTACCACACCTCAGTATGAAAAACACAAATAACCCAACCCCAAAATGACATGAACAGACAATTTACTAAAGACGATGTCCAGACAGCCAACACTCCTAGGAAGATCACCTAGAATACGATCACTAGCGATAAAAGAACCACAAATTAAACCAGTAATGAGATACCACCGCACACTACCACTCTTAGCACAATTAAAAACAAACAAACAAAAACAGTAGACAGCTGGAGAGGATATGGAAAGATTGGAAGGCTTATACATTGCTGGTGGGATTGCAGAATTGTACAGCCACTTTGGAAAACTGTATGGCATTTCCTTAAGCTGGAATAAAAAAATCATAGGATCCCTACAATCTCCCTGCTTGCCATATAGTCTAAAGAAAGAACAAAATGTGAACAGACCTATGCATACCCAGGCTTATCTCAGCAATTCTGGTCATAGCAAAAGGGTGGGAACAATGGAAAACTCCATCTGTGGAGGAATGCATAAATGCTGGTCCATACACACAATGGAATAGTATATGCTCTTGAACGATGACAAGTCTGTCGGGCACCTCATGAATGACATTGGGAAACGTGGAGAACATTATGCTCACCTAAGGTAGTTAATCTCATAAAGTGTGTTAGAGTGGGTTGGCCAGAGAAACAAATCCAGGGACACTAATATATGTGTAAGAGAGAGCTTTATATCAAGAGACAATTATAGGTGAAGCAAACATCCCAGCCCAGTCCAGATCAAGTTCTTAAGCCTGATCCTAGTCCATAAATCCCTCTTTAGATTCACACAGCCCATGGAATGATGCAGAATGCAGGAAGACCACAGGGTGGCGGGTGCAGTCTTACAGGTGCAATGGCAGTACCGCATCTCCAGGGCTCTGGTTGCAATCAGTGTGACTTGAAATGACCTGTCCACAGGAAGGTGAAGCAGAGAGAGAGAGGAAGTTCCCAGGATCCTCCTTGCGAGAAAGCCACGCCCACCGGGTGGTACCATCATGCTGTGACCTGATTGACAGGCTAGACCCCACCCCTACACGTTTATGTCTTCAAATTGACACAAACTTATGTAACTACCACATAAAGATAAATATTCCATAGCATCATTATTATGAAGAAGAAGAGAAAAAGGAGTTTGCACACCAAATGAAAAAACACTTTGACGATTATCATGAGACCAGGGGAGAGGACAGAGGGGGACGAGGAGGGTGGGGGTGGGAAAAGAGTGAGAGAAGATGGAGGAGGAGGAGGGGGAGCAAAGCATATATATGGGACAGTTGTCTCTGTTTTCATGTAAGGCCTAGTACGTCTTTCTTTATATGTGTTATATTCACAACTAAACAGGAAAAAAATCAAATGAATAAAATTCAAACAGATAAAACGAGAGAGAAAAGCCTTCCAGAGCCCTCACCCCTCAGGTGTAAACGCCGCTCTGAGCGGCAACAAAGGGCGAACAGGTCATTGGACACTTACCTACCCTTCTGGTGACACCCACCCTAGTTTCAGACCAACACGATCTGACTCCACCGAGTCGGGAGATGTTGCTGCACCGTATGGAATGCCCCACCCCCACCCCACGCCTGCAGACTGGGGACTGGGGTTGTTGGCAAGGCTAATCTTGCTTTAGAATCATTTCCTGGGTGTTGCACGTCCTTTAAAAGCCTCCAAACAAAACTATCTTGGGGAACCTTATTCCGTTTACCTTCCAGCCCTGCTCTGCCCCTTCAGGCTTCCCTTTGTTTCTGCAACTCAGAGAACACAGAGGAACAAGGCAGATTCTGAGGTACCGCCCGCCCGCCCCTGGAAGAGCCCAGGACCTTCCAGGAAGGCTCAGGGAGACGGGGTGCTGCCTGCAGCAGTGGGGGCCGTGCTGAGAAACCACGGCTTTCCTTGGGGCGATCCCTGTGATGCCTCAGAGGAGAACAGCCGGGTCAAGGGTTTTCATGTTTGTCAGGGAGGAGGAGAAGGATTTGGCCAGGATCATTAGATAGCGACATGGTCTTTTTTCTTTCCATTCTTTGCAGGTCTGGGGAAAGTATTAAAAAAAAAAAAGAACTCAAGAAATTGATACACACACACACACACACACACACACACACACACACAAATACACGGTTCTTCTCAAAGCACAAACAGGCCGCAGGAGAGAAAGACAGACTTTCAGTGGGGTGTTTTCCTGCTTCTTCACCTACAAGGACACTGAGTGTTTCCCCAGCCTCACCGTCCTCTAGGCGGCCCTGGAAAAGCAGATGATCAGGCCATTAGACGGTCTCTGGGGATATTTAAGATGCTCGCCGAACGTTCCTCCTGTAGACCAATACATCATTCATCCCCCTCTGAGATGGAGGGGGCTCATCCAATTCAACTCATCCTTCTCAGCTCCATTCTCACCCACCCTCCTCCTTCTGTCATTTAGGACGGCAATGTCCCACTCCTAAGCCCGTGCCATTGCGATCCGTGCAGGTTTGGGCCGAGCAGCGCTAAGAGATGCTCCTTTCTGTTAACACCACGCGCCGGTGGTTGTTGAGGAAGATGGTTGCGTCAACAGGATGGCGTTTTGATGCCAAGCTTGACATACCGTCTTTACTTTTTTCTTGTCACAGTCACGGTCGCGCTGGCATGAAGACTCTGTAGACAGCTGTCTGTCTGTCTGTCAGTGAGTCTTGCGCTGTGGTGGTTTGTGTGATGCCGGAAGCTATGTCACTGGTATTTCCCATACCGGCAGGGTCACCCACAGGGAACAGGTTTGGGCAATTTGGGGACTCAAAGCAGACTGACTACGAAGAAGTCTTCCCCTTTGGAGGAACTGGTCACTGAAAACTGTGTGGCTAGCACGGAGACGTTGCCGGTGACTGAACACCTAATGGCCAGAAGGAGAAGACGGTCAGAGACGGAGCCACGAGCTGAGGGCTCCAGGCCAGAAGGCACTCAACGGGTGATGGAGGAAGAGCTTCGTCTTCCACCATAATAACGGCTGAAGTCAAACCTGTGGGAGTCACGCCTTCGGGACCTTCCTTTGCTGCCGAGGGACAATTCAGAAGGAGCAGGAGCAGCTGCAAACATCAAGTACTAACGGAAACTTAGAATGTGCGAAGTACGAATCTTGGAAAATGGGAAGTTGTCAACCAACCGACCCAACCCATGGCATTTCCCGCCACCGCGCGGACATTGAAGAAGGAAGACGGAAGGGTCACTGATGCCCCCCAATTGTGGTGCTGGGGAAGAACCCTGAAAGCGCCACTCAGGGCTGCTAAACGGACGAACACATCTGTCTTGGAAGAAGTACGGCCAGAGAGCTCCTTAGAGGCGAGGATGGGAGACTTCCCCTTACCGACTTTGGACGTGCTGTCTGAAGAGACCAGCCCTAGAGAACACCATCATGCTGGGTAAAGCAGAGGGGCAGCGAAAAAGAGGCCTGTCCTCAATCCAGACGGAGATGGATGGCCTCAGTGGCGGAGACCAAGGGCTCAGGCACAGGGACCATTGTGAGCATGGCGCAGGACCGGCAGTGTTTCCTTCTGTTGCCCCTGGGGTCACTATGGGCTGGAACTAGCCGGCTCAGGGGCACCTAACAACAACAACAACAACAACAACAAGAGCTACCACCCCTCGGGCCCTCCGTGCTACGGATGAGGTATGTAATGGATTCATTCGCTCCCCTGACTCTGTCTCTGGACTCTGATACCGTCCTACACTTGGGGACACCTCAGTTCACCCCAACCCCCTTCAGAGTGCCCAGTGGCTCCCCATGGCAGTGACTGCCATATTGGACAGGGGTGGGGTGGGGTGCAGGTGAGAAGACCCTCAGGTGTGGACTCTCAGGGGGAGGACCTACTCTAGCCCACCTCCTGTGGCAATAAGCTTCCTTCTCCGGCCCATGGCTCACCCCTACTGCCCTTGGAGGCACTGTGAGGAGAGATTTTGAAAGAGAGGAACACACACACACACACACACACACACACACACACGAAAGGAGTGAGCAGTACCTTCTAAGCGAGGTCTTCAGGGAGATGCCCACTCCCCCTCTTTAAAAAAAAAAGTTTTAAAATGAAGACAAGTCGACTGTCAATCACCTCGTGGCATGAGAAGGCCAACAAGCTGATGGTACCTGTTAATGGCCCATCAGTAGCTGGCTGAGACATGGCAGGCAAGAGAGAAAAAAGAAAAAAAATTCCTTTCATCTCACAAGGCTCCTCCTGCCCCCCACTAAACTGCTTTCAGGGGAGGATTAATGGCAGGAAGCCAGGAAGGTAGATTGGACAGGGGCTGCATTCCAGAACCCCCCATTGCATTCCACCCCCCACCCTGCCCCCCTGCAGGCTGTAACCAGGAAGGCAGGCCCCTGGTGACCTTCCATGACCTGGGCTGTACTCCTGGGAGGCCTGCTGTCATTTGGTCTGCATTTACAGGGTGCTCAAGCACAGAATCCTTGCTTCTCATGTGCCAGAGACCCAGGTTCGATTCCGGGCCCATGCAGCTTACGCACACCTGCGGATAAGGCTTGGAGTTGCTGTGGGGCTCCACGGGTTTCAGCAGAGCTGGACTCAGAAGGGCTAGAAAGAAAGGCCTGGGAATTCTTCAACTCAGCCTAGGCTCGTCATGGTCCCGCCCACAGGCGGGGAGGGCACCGGGCTGGGCAGCTTCCCATTCTGCTTCCGTTGGGGGGTTTCTTCTCCGTAAGGATACAGGCTGGGTTGGGACACAACAGAGGACAAGAACTGAACCTGCTGTGGATACAGTTGCAACATCAGGGAACCCCAACTTGCCCTGGGTTATGCACAGGCTGCTTACCGCAAGGCCAGCAGTTCAAAGCCACCAGCTGCTCCACAGGGAGAAGCCCGCACTTCTGCTTCCATCAAGATCTAGTCTCAGGAACCAGCTCTGCTGTGCCCGCGAAGGCCACTGTGAGAGTTGAGGTCCACTCGATGGCCATGAGTTTGGGACTTGTCATTGTTGTTCTTATCACTGCCAACATCATCGCCTTTGATGGCACTGGAAAGTTGTGTCTCCGGTGCAGGCACAGCTGGGTGAGGGCATGGAGCAAATTGTCGGGAGCATCTGGTCCAAGATGGGGCGGCGGAGGGCGAGCCTCGGAGAGCAGGAGGGGACAGTGAAGTGACGGACAGAGCGTGTGGCCTGGGACAGAGGTCCTGTGGGGCAGGGGTGGAGCTGGAGAGAGCACAAAGGCCTGCAGAGACCCCCATGAGAACCCCCAAGGCCACCCAGTTGATGTGGCAGGGAAGTGTCATATCTCTTGTGCTATGGGGGCAACTGTGGCCCCAAAGAAAGCCGATGTCCTCACCCCTGTGTACCCATGGTGAAGGATGCAGGCTGGGTTGGGACACAAGGGCTGAGGGTGCAGCCCTTAAAGCGCTTGGCTACTGATCAAAAGGCTAATGGTTCAAACCTGTTAGGTAGCTCGATACAGGGACAAGGGTTTGTCTTCCCATGCCTGCAAAGGTCCCCAGAAAGGAGGAACTCCGGTGACCGTTAGACACCTATGAATACTCCCAAACTGGGCATGATCAGATTCAAGCACCTGAACCAGGTGGGAGGTACACCTGGGCGGCCAAACTAGGCCCAGGTGGACTTCCCCTCCAATGGGGTCAACCAATACCTTCCACAACCTGCCCTCCCCGAGCCTGTATTCTAATAAAGGCAGGGAGCATGCTCTGGGACACCTCTACCCCTCATGCATTTTTTACCCTGCTCCTGGTCAGTGGCAGGTCGGAGGCTGAGGTCTACCACCCCCATGGGGTGCACATGCACCCATCCGTTTGGGGGCTCAGCCTCTCTCTTCCCCCAGCGCTCTCTAGTGCCGTGCTGTGCCATGCCACGCCGCAGCCTATCTGGCCTCAGCTCACCACGTGCGGGTACCCTGTTCATGAGCTTGCTCATGTCCGGCTGTGAGCCCCAGCGCGGCTGCCTCATGGCCTGGCACGCTTCCCTGAAATATCATGTGCTCTTCTGAGACTGTAAAACCTGAAACCTCTCCCATCCTCCATAAAAACCACTTGGATTATAAAACGGGCTTCGGCATGAATTCTTTCGTATGCGAAGCCAAGAACAGAGGTATTATCCATTCAAGAAACCTTATCAAGCCCTTCCTCAGGGGAACGATGAGGCTGTCTGCTCTTTCACGATGGGTGCTGGCTGGGTGCTCTCCAGTCAGTTCTGACTCGCCGGGACCCGTGTACCAGAGTGGAACACCGCCCAGTCCTGTGCCACCCTCACCATCATTCCTGTTTGAGCCCCTGTGTCCATCCATCGCCTAGACAGTCTTCCCCTTGCTTTTGCTGACCTGCTCTCTTACCAGACATGACATCCTTTCCCAGGACTGTAAAAATGCCATGGCCCGAGAGACCCCGTGGGGGTAATTCTCCTCCGTCCTGCAGGGTCTCTGTGAGCTGGAATTGGAGCCCCCGTGGTGCCGTGGGCTCACACTGAGCTGCTACCCACGAAGCCAGCGTGTTGAATTTGGGAAAGGTTTCCATCCCTGTTAAGAAGCCCCACCAGGTCTACCCTGCCTGCCCCATAGGGTCACTTTGAACCCTAGTGGACTCGATGGAAGTGCGTTTGGCATTTTGAGAGTGAATTGGAAGGACCCTGCTAGAAAATAGATGTTCCTTTTGCTATGTTAATGAGGCTGAGGCAGAACTGCGCGCGCGTGCGTGCGCGCGCGCGTGCGTGCGTGTGTGGTGTTCCTGAACCCTGCCCGCCCCTTCTGTGAGGGTCTTACAAAGAGCTGGGAGAGGCACCCAGAGACTCAGTGGGGTGGGGGTGGGGGGCTGAGGAGGCAGCAGACCCCAAAGATCTCTGCATCTAGAAGCTACCATGTAGCAGAGACCTTGCCCTGGGACCGATGCCAGACTGGTCCTGGAGGCTGGGCTCTCCCTTGAAGTCGGGGCGTCTGAGCATCCTCACCGCACCTGGTTCCCTCGGCAGGCTTTGTTTGGCTGAGAAGGTCACTTGTTTGGTCCAGGTCGGACACCATCCTCAGAACAGCGCTAGAGACCCCCTCCTGTAATCCTAGCCATAACTCCCTTCCTCTCCCCCTCCAGGTGGGCAGTCTCTGCTTCTGTTCTTCTACGACACTGTCCACCCCTTTGGGCATCCATGGCCCGGCTTTGCTGCAGCGTAAAGCACACTGGTAAATGGCAACTTGAAAATAAGGAGAAAGGGAGAGGAGATTGGAGTGCTCCTTCAAAAAGGAGGGGAAGAGAGAAAACACATACCCCTCCCCACCGGCTCCACCCCCTGAGGGGCGTCTCAGAGAAAGTTCTGCAGGGTCCAGTCCCTGGAGAAGGACATCTTGCTCGGAAAAGTGGAGGGGCAGAGGAAAGAACAAGACCCTGGACGAGATGGACAGACACCATGTCTGCCACAACGGGTTCAGACATAAGGACCATTGTGAGGCGGTCGCAGGACGGGGCAGTGTTTCATCCTGTTGTCTTAGGGACATGGTGAGTCAAAGTCCACCCCAGGTCCCTAATAACCCCCACCAAAGAAGCATATCCCTGCCAAATGGATGCTTTACTGTAAGACAACGCCTCTTCACCCACTGCATTTCTCCCATGCCCCTTCTCTGAGGTGCTGGGTCTGGGTGCCTTAGGGCAGCTGTAACCAAGGACCACCACCTGGGTGGCTAAGAGCCAGGTGCCATGAAGTTACTTCCAGGGATCCGATAGGGCAGTGGTTCTCAACCTTCCTAATGCCTTGACCCTTTAATACAGTTCCTCTTGTGGTGGTGACCCCCCAACCATAAAATTATTTTAGTTGCTACTTCATCATTGTCATTTTGCTACTGTTATGAATCGTCATGTAAACATCTGATAGGCAGGATTATTTTCATTGTTACAGGTTGAACATAATTAAAGCAGTGATTCATCACAAAAACAATATGTAATTATATATTGTGAAATACTTATTTCTAATGACAAATAAAGGAAATGTTGTCTTGAAGCATGGTGTTGCGTGGGTAACAG
>NW_022103899.1:59987856-59988497 GCF_000313985.2 Echinops telfairi | reverse complement strand
ATGGCGAGCAGTTCCATGCTGCCCCCACTAGACACTCAGGGAGGGTCATATGAGCAGAAAGCTGTTGTCTCACAGGGTTGGGAGGCCGACTGCAGCAGGCCAGCTGGGCCACACTCTCAGATGGCTCTCCAGAAGACCCTCCCCAGCCTCTCCCACCTCCGCTGGCCCCAGAGCATCATGGCTGCTCAGAACTTGCATCTCACGGCCATTTCCCTTTTGCCGTCTGTCTGCTTCCTTTCCTCTCTTACAAGGACACCGCTCTGGGCTTTAGCACCAGAAATCAAAGCCCACGGCCGTCAAGGCGATTCCGACTCATAGTGATCCTATAGGAGAGTAGAACTTTCTCCTCGGGTCTCCAAGCTTGGACTGCTTGACAGATCCAGCTCGGCCCATCTCCCTTGATGGGAGGGGCTGGTGGCTGCTGACCTCTGGGCTAGCAGCCCCACGCTGAGCCCACCATCCCCCAGGACTCCTTCAGATGGGACCTGGACTCTCCAATCTATGACCCTTTCTGGGTCATAGTGTGACCTCTCCTTAATCTCTCTGACAGCATCGTCAACGTCCCTGTTTCCAATCAATGTCCCATCTGCAGATCCCCAAGGCCGGGGTTCTAACCTACGGTCCTGGGCACACAGTTCAGT
>NW_022103899.1:59982228-59986489 GCF_000313985.2 Echinops telfairi | reverse complement strand
CTCCCAATCAACCCTCCTCTGAACCTGATGGCAGGTAGGGGCTGGCCATTGAGGAGTGGCTCAGAGGATCTCCCCATCTCAATCCGTAACTTAATCACCACTGCAAAGAACGTTCTTTCAGCGACAGGGGCACGTGGAAGTCCTGGGATCTGGGACCTGAGGCACTGCGGAGCCAACCTTGAGCCCTCTGGATGATGGTGTTGGTGACCTGTATTGAAGACGCCATGGACTGCAGAAGAATGGCCAAATGGGTGTTTGAAGACGTTCAGTCGGAAGGCTCCTTGGAAGTGAGGATTGGGAGACTTCATCCGCCATGTTCCTGGAGGGCTTGGTCCCTGGAGAAGGACATCGTCCTGGGAAAGTGGGAGGTCAACACACAAAGCAAGGGCTTCTGTGAGATGGCACGTCGGCTGTGTGAGGACGGTGCCGGACAAGTCGCTGTTTGGTTTCGCTGTACGCAGGGTTGCTGTGAGCTGGAACCCACTCCCCGGAACCTCGCAGAACACATTCTGCCTATGGTGGTGCTGTGCCTCTATGCGGCCTTCCTTTGCGGTTGACATTCATTGGCGTCTATTACTATTCTTCACGATAGAGCTTAACCCGCTCTTAGATCAAGCAGGAGAGGCACGCAGAGATTATCAGGGACCCCGTGCTGTGGCCTGGTTGTCAATCCACCTGTGCAGATCTTTTGGTTCCTACCTCCCTAGAGTTGCTGCTGAGATTGTTGTTGGGAATTAAACGAGGCAAGCCAAGGAATTATGGGAGTGTGAAGAATATTGAAAGTACCATGGGCTGCCCAAAGAACCAACAAGTCTGTCTTGGGAGAAGTAGAGCCAGAGTGCTTCCTAGAGGCAAGGAAGGTGAGTCTCTCAAGAACTTTGGACCTGCCCAAAGTACCTGTCGTCAGGGGAGACCAGTCCCGGGAGGAGCATACCACGCGGGGTAAAGCGAAGGGGCGGTGAGGAAGAGGCCCTTGGCTAGATGGGCGGACACGGGGGCTGCAACACTGGGCCCAGGCGCTGGAACCATCGTGAGGATGGCGCAGGGCAGGGCGGCGTCTCCTTCTCCTGTACACTGGGTTGTTGTGACCCAGAGCTGACTCGGGGACCCCCGGCAGGGACAGTCCGTCACAGGTCTGCTCTGCGTCAGAGATCACAGTGATGGCACCAGGTCTGGGTTTTCTTTCTCTTGGTTGTGTGTGGAGGGTCTGTCAATGGTGTACCAACATGAGGAAAAAGCGTGACATTTTTTGAGAATGACCAACAGGGACACAGAGATACGATGTGAGGAGAGGCTGCTGGGAAATGGTGCCCATAGGTGCCCTGGACTCAGGGATCCCACAAAGTTCCCATTTGTAGCAAATATGTCTGCAATACTGAGGAAGGGCTGATTGGAGATGAGGTTTTTCTCTGCAGTGAGACTGATCACGATGTTCTGAAACGGTGCTCAAACACCAGGAAAACCATCAAAATTATTGTTGTAGAGGGCTCTGGAGCACATTGACACACGTTTCATTGAACTCACACCCTGATACACACACATTCACATACATACATCACTTATACTCACACACACACATCGCAGTATACTCGTACACACACGTCACAGTATACTCACACACACACATCACAGTATACTCACATACACACACATCACAGTGTGCTCACACACATCACAGTATACTCACATCATAGTATACTCACACACACATCACAGTACACTCACACACACATCACAGTACACTCACATACACACATCACAGTATATTCACACACACATCATCACAGTATACTCACATACACATACATACATATCACAGTGTGCTCACACACATCACAGTACACTCACACACACACACACATCACAGTATACTCACATACACACATCACAGTATGCTCACACACACATCATCACAGTATACTCACATACACATACACACACATCACAGTATACTCACATCATAGTATACTCACACACACATCACAGTACACTCACACACATCACAGTACATTCACATACACATACATTCACATCACAGTGTGCTCACACACACATCACAGTATACTCACATCATAGTATACTCACACACATCACAGTATACTCATATACGCATACATACACATCACAGTGTGCTCACACACACATCACAGTATACTCACATCATAGTATACTCATACACACACATCACAGTATACTCACATCATAGTATACTCATACACACACATCACAGTATACTCACATCATAGTATACTCATACACACATCACAGTATACTCACATACACACATCACAGTATACTCACACACATCACAGTATACTCTTATACATACATCATAGTATATTCACACACACATCACAAGACACATACATACTATATACACACACCACACATCCACATGCATACACACATTCACACACATTGTAATACCTCATACACTAAAATACACATACACACACAAACACAAATACACATACACACACAAACACAAATACACATACACACCATATACAGACATTCACATCACAAGACACTCACATACATACATACTATCCATATACACACCACCCATCCAGACCCAAACACACATTCACGCACATCGTAATACACTCACACATGAAAACACACAAACACACACATCACAAGACACTCATATGAAAATACACACACACACACACACACACACACACACACAAACAAATGCTGTGACTGCCCTTGGTCAGTAAGGACATGTGTGTGCACACTAACCATGGGAAACCGTTCTCAGCTTGTTGCATGAAAGCACACTATTACAAATATGTGAGTTTGGGACTTAGGAAAAACACGTGCATTTCTTTTACATGCCGTCCATATTTTGGCCGTAAAGCTCTCTGTTGTGCACCTTTGTAAAGGCAGTAGCCCTGGACGCCCCTGCTCAAGCATGGTCTTTCTGTGTGGTTGTGGTTGTTGTTGCGAGTCGGCTGTGACTCACAGTGACCCCGGGTACAACCGGAGGAAACACTGCCTGAACCCCCGCCATCCATCCTCACAATTGTAATGTTTTGGCCCAGCATCCTAGCCACTGTGTCCGTCCGTCTGTCTTGTCCAGAGCCGTCATCTCTTTCTCTGCCCCTCTACTTTATCAGACATGAGCTCCTTCTCCAGGGACTGCTCCATCCCGGACTCTGATTAATTGTAAAAACATGCTTGTCAAATGAGTGAGCTGATTTCAAGAAAATCAGACACATAATTTTAAAGCACCCTGAAAAAGAGAAATGGGCGTTACTGCATTAGAACCCACAGGCCCATAATCAAGCACACTTAGGAAGTGACACCGCCGTGATGCAAGGACAAACCGCACTGCTGCAGGACCACGGAAACCTTGCTCCACAACAGCACACAGCCGTGAAGCCACGGCTTCTCCACCTAGTCTCCTTCTAGGTCGATGCCCTTCTGAAGGCACCGGTTCCAACTCTAGTCTTTCCCCCGAAAAAGTTCTCTGTCTGACAGCGTGCCAAAGGCAGTTTGGGCGTCCTTGAGAAGCTGGACTCACCTTCAAGATACCTGTTGGGTTTGGGACTCCCCCCACACACCAGAAGGACACACTGCACAGTCAGGCACCAGCCTCACGGTCTTGCTGTATCTGAGCCCATTGTTCAGCCACTGGGTCCAGCCATCTCCTTGAGGATCGTTTTGAGTTTTTCCTGACCCTCTGCTTTACCAGTCCACCAATCTTGATGTCTCTTTCCAGAGACCAGTCCCTCCTGATCACCTTCCAGCTCCTAGTAGCTGGTCATCTTGGATGTCCTTCAGTTTGGGGGTCCACTTGCCTCCGGACTGCCTGTGTTCCCTGCCTGCGTCTTCTTGTCTTTACAGCTCTTCCTAGCACTCAGAAGCGACTAGGTTTAGGACCCACCCTCTACTGGTATGACCTCCACTGACTTATTCCTTTACACCGGCGAAGAAGACCACCTTCCTTCACAGCAGGCCCCACCCGCAGGGGCAAGGTAAGGATCGCATCACAGTGAGATGGGTTTCTTTCGACAAAGGGCTTGAGCCACCCTTTGATGGGCGATCACATCACGGGCACCTTCGAGGACGACAAGCTCTTGGCCCCTGGAGGAGTGATGTCATCATCGTGCAGCTGAAACAAAACCCAACAAACCAAACTGAGAACAAAAACCAAAGTCTAACAGCTCCGGCGTCGATCCGGACTCAGCGGCCCCTGTAGGACAGGGTGGGACGGGCCCAGTGAGTTTCCGAGACTGTAACTCTTTACAGGAGT
>NW_022103899.1:59979426-59981028 GCF_000313985.2 Echinops telfairi | reverse complement strand
CCTTATACACACATGCACTGGTCCCCAACACGGCACACACAGAAACACACATGACCTGTGCACACACACCACATCCCCCACAGTCCCTCCAGGTGTGACCTCATTTCTGTTCACACAGCAACCTTGAGTCCTTGGCTCCGACTCCTCCCTTGACTGCTTTTTAATGATCTTGTACGGATGCTGGCAACATCAAACACTTAAGTGAAATTTCTTAATATGGCTCTTCTCCTGGCATCCTGTGACTCCCACCACATGGTTGGGCAGGACTAAAGCATGTAGGGCATGTGTCATGCTAATACAGGGGACCGGTCAGTTTTCTTTGCCACCACCCCCGACTGTAAGTAAGGATGAGCCCTCTTTGAGCAGGAACAGCGAGGAAAACCCAGGACCGTGGGAGAGGAGGGTCCAGTTGGTAGAGCAGAGGCACCAGCGCCTGCGGCATGGAGACCAGGGTACAAGGGCTGAGACTGTGGGACAGTGAGGCAGAGGGTCAGGGGGCTTCCTGGTCCACGGAGGGAGGCCAAGTGGCCCAGGGACCACGTGGCAGAGAGGCTGAGGATCCGAGAGTCACTTGGCTGCTGGCTGAGGGTAGGCGTGGCTGTGGGCCCAGGACTGTCCTCGACTGTCCTCCTGGCTTTGAGTGACCCTTGAACCCTCCTGATCAACCTCGGTAATTGTGAGTATTGTCTGGGCGTCCTGTGTGACCCTCGCAATGAAGAAGGGAACCCCGCCTAGAAGTAGAGCACTGTGGGGGTAGGGGCTGATGCCAGAGTAGCCTATGGCGGGGTGACCCCTACCTCGTGGCAAGAGGGAAGCCAGAGGTCAGAGGTCAGCTTGACACCCGTCCACCCCCACCCCACCCCCGGCCCTTTACTGCAACATCTTTTAGAAATCTTTGAGGGTAGAGAGAAGTAGCTAGACTAAGACAACATGTTCCCTGTGTCCAGCTCCGTTCCAGGTTCCAGCACTGCTGCCCAAACACAGTCCCACTTGAAACCCTGCCAGGACCCAGCTCCGGGCCCTGTCTCACGTTCACCATCATGAGCCTTTGCAATCTCAGCCCAGACTCCTTGGCTCCATGGCAAACGGCTCTCTAGCTAATTTTTCCACAGTTCCCCTGGAAGGTCCTTCCTCTGGGTCCTGGGTTTCTATGTAAGGGGCACAGAAAGTGACCGTTTCGCTGCTGTCTATGGCTCCACGCCCCATGCTCTGTTCAGCTGTCTTTGGGGAGACCTTTCCAGAGTGAAATGACTGGATCAGACAGTATGGGCAGGGCCTCCCAGGAAAGTTGGCCAGTTCCCACGCCCACCTGTAGCTTCTGGCTCCCAGGCGCCTTAGCCTGCTCTCTACGGCCTGTTCGCTCTGTCCCATGAGTAGGTGCTGGTACCCCTCCCCACTGCCCCCACCCCCACACACACATACAACTACCAGCCAGCTGGTTCTGACTCATAGCAACCCTGTATAGAGCTTCTGAAGGAGCCCGGTGGCTTAGTCAGTTATGCATTGGGTTGCTAACCTCAAGGTCAGCTGTTCAAAACCAACAGTTGTCCCATAAAGTCTTTCTCCTTCCAGGAAGTCAGTCTTGGAAACCCACAGGGGGGG
>NW_022103899.1:59976789-59978616 GCF_000313985.2 Echinops telfairi | reverse complement strand
CCTTGATCCTTCCAGAACCTTCATGGTGTCCCAGAACACACTCTGTGCCTTGGTCCACTGCTGCAGCCATCTAACTTCAGCAGAAGTTCTGGGGCCAAGAGAGTGCTTGACCTCACGATCGCCCCCCACGCCATCTTCCCCGGGACCAGACTTGGAGCAGGGAGACATTCCCTTTTCCCATCCCTGAAGGGCCAGGACATGTGGGTACTCTTTCCAAACACTTCCATTGCTGCGGTAGGCTGCCACTGAGTCAGACCCCACTCCCAACTCCTGGCCACACCCGGCACCACAGAGGCAAATGCTCCCCAGCCCTGCACCCTCCCTTTAAGACCTTTTGTACACACTCCTGTTTCCTCTGTGATCCAGCCGTCTAGCACCTACATCTCCCATCACAAGACCCTTCTGCAAAGAATGGGCCCTGGCTCCTTCCAGCTTGGACTAGATCTGAGAGCAGGCCCAGTCCATGCATTCATGTCCCCCAATTCACCCCGGACCCCAAACACCCTGACGGGAACGCGTTCTCCTCTCCTCTGTTCTCTGGAAGCCTGTTTTCAAGTGCGTGGTTCACCTTGAGAATGTCCGGGAGAACGGGGTTGCAAGCTGATTCTCTTTCTATGGACAGAAGTTAAAGGGTAGGAGGGGCTGGAAGAAGTAAGACTCCCTCCACCCTCCAGCCCCCCGGAAGCCTCAGGGAATGAAGCTCACATGCCCCCAATTAGGGGAGCACATGGTATCGCTGCTTCTTGTCTGCCGTCAGTGGGTGACAGACACCGCCATGATCAGTGGTGGGCTGGGCTGCTGGGGCATCCCGTGGCTACCTTTCAGAAAGAGATCACCAGCCCTTCCGGAATTCCGTGCCTGGAATTCAGGCTCTGGTCTTACCCAGAGGAAGAGTGATTTTGGAAGACAGAGAGCTTGGAGAGAGAATTTCATGTGGAGACTACTAGGAGAGAGAACTCCTTAGCAGCCAGCACGGCTGGCTTCAACGTTTTTTAAGAGTTCCCACGGGCAAGCAATGTTGGGACCTTTCAGCGGGGGCAAGAAGGGGTTCTGGGAAATGTAGACCACATGCTTTGTCCAAATCTTCCCCTTTGCCCTCTTGCCCTGGCTCATGTCACAGCCCATCTTGGTCTGGACGCTTGGCTGAAGCACGCTCACCATCATAGTCATGCACAGGCCTCCTTCAGCAGATGGTCACAGTGGCTCATGAAGCGCATTGGCTGGGAACTGAACCTGGGTCTCTTGGCTGGAAGGCAGGAGCTCTACCCCCGAACCATCAGTGCCAGGACAAGAATCTTTCCTGCCCACATGACTCCCCTTCCTGCTGCATGAGTCAACAGTCACATGGAGGCACAGTCAGCTGAAGGACGGGGACATAAGCCAGCAGCTTCTTCCAGCATTCCAAAAATACCATGCCGGCCAGTTTGTGGGTTGACATCACCGTCAGGTGCTCGTGTGTTGGCTGGTCTGGCTGATTTCGAGGAGTAAGGCAGGGAAGCACAGGTTACCCTGGGCAACGAGGCTCAACGGGTTTCTTGCAAAGATGTGCAGAGCCAAATGGGAATAAGCTGGTATAAACTCCCCTACAGACAGCGTCTCCTCAAGGGGATGGATGGACACAGTGGCTGCAGCAATGTGCTCAAGCCTAGGAGCAATTGTGAGGATGGCGTGCGGCTGGGCCCTGTTTCCTTCTGTTGGACAGATGATTGCTATGGGTTGGAACTGACTCGATAGCACACAACAACAACAACAACGACAGCATGTCCCCACGCCCATCCTTGAGGCCTCAGATACAGTCTTAAAATAGATTCATGGACTTTCAAACTC
>NW_022103899.1:59965545-59976689 GCF_000313985.2 Echinops telfairi | reverse complement strand
GCCTAGGAGCAATTGTGAGGATGGCGTGCGGCTGGGCCCTGTTTCCTTCTGTTGGACAGAGGATTGCTATGGGTTGGAACTGACTCGATAGCACCTAACAACAACAACAACAACAACAACAACAACGACAGCATGTCCCCATGCCCATCCTTGAGGCCTCAGATACAGTCTTAAAATAGATTCATGGACTTTCAAACTCAAGGACCCCTGGTGGCGCTGTTGAATATGCCTTGGACCCCTAACTACAAGGACCGTGGTTCAAACCCACCAGTCACTCTTTGGGAGAAAGATGAGGCTCTCTGCTCTCATTAAGATTCAAAGCTCACCTTTTAGAGCATCCCCGTAAGTTGGAATCGGCTCAATGGCAGTGGGTTTGGTTTGGGGTTTTAATCTCAAACTCATTGCCTTCGAATCCATCCTGACTCACAGTTGAGCTTACAGGACAGAGCTGAAGTGCCCCCCAGGGACTCCAAGGCCGTAATCTCTCTGGAAGTAGACAGCCTCTTCTTTCTCCCACAAAGCAGCTTGGAGACACTGACCTTTTGGTTAGCAGCCAAGAGTATTACTCAGTATGTTCCAAAGAATCCCTCTTGTGACTGCACAAGGCCACCCAACTCCTTGCTGCTACGCGAGCACACTTCCCTTTCGCATGACTAAGCAATCCTTGCTTGACCACATGTGTGCATGCAGCCAGAAAAAGGAACCCTGCCAGCAAGCCAATCTCAGCTCAAAGAGCCCCTACAGGACTTGGGAGAACGGCTGCCCTCTGGGCTGTCCTGCTTCCTGCCTTCCATCCACGGTCATGCCACTCCTGGCCACTAAGGACTGGCCAGTGCTACGTGTCTCCAATTCAATCTTCCCTTGAAAGCAGACCCAAGGGTGGGGTTGGTCATTATCCCATGTGTCATTGCCATGCTGGGCAGGACTGTCCTGCCAGGCCTTCGCATGGACTTCTGGGACCTTCTAGAAACTTCCAGCTTGTGGAAGAAACCAGCCAAAGTTAGAAAGCAGAGAGAGGGTGCTGTGGCTCAGATGTTGGGGGGCCTGGCATGGGCTTCGGGACCTTGGCCTCCATGGTACGGGAGAAGATGACAGTGCCCCTGCCACAAGTCCATTTCCACAGGGTGGAGGGGGCGTTGCTCTTATTTGTGATCCACCTTCCCCTAATGATATAATATTGCCTTTCTGATTGAACCTTACTCCCCAAGGACCATCCGGGCGTAAGCCCTCTTGGGAGGAACAGGGTGGGAACATGCAGTGACGCCATTGGAAAGCGGTGATGCCCAATAGAGACAAAGGGTGCCCGCTACAACTCACGTGTCCTCCAAGGGGGAGAGGCCTGGGGCTCCAGGGCTCAATGAGAATGCTCCTGGGCACGGAGGGAGGTGCTGCTTACGCAATCGCATCACATTCACAGGGTAACTCCAGGGACCTCAAAGCCTTCACACCGCACCCCTCCTTTGCGTGTCTCCCCTACGGCTCAAGAGCTTACTGGCCCCTCAGCATTTCCCCCCAGGAAACTAGAGGATGCTCTCTTAAACACGGTCTCTTCACAGCCTCTGTTTGGTGAGCAGGCAGGGGTGGGGTTTGGTTGGCAGTTCTGAGAGCAGAGCTTAAGAACCATGAGATGGTAGCTTTGTGGTGCTCCGGCTGGTGGCTGGGCTCTAGCCCGCTTGCCCTGCCATCCTTGGGGCCTCCCCCTCTCTCCTTTGGGGCCATTGCCCATATGATGTGACCATGCTGGGGAAAGGCCAGGGTTGTAGAAATGAGGTAGAGCATCCTCTTAGCTGAGAAGGTCCAGGGTGGTTTCTGGAAGGAATTTAATGATAAGAAGAAGCCAGGTGTGGGGGTCTCAGGGAGCTTTAGACCAAGGGAACGGCATGGGTGGGCCTGCTTTGCCACATGGAGCTGTCTCATTGGAGAAACTGAGTAAAGAAAAAGTCCCAGAGATGAGGGAGGGGCAGGCAGATGACCTGACTTACATGGAATGGTTCTCCTGTGCAACAGGATAGCCTTCTGTCGGGGTGAGCTGCCTTTGAGGGGGCCCCCAACTCCTGGTGACCCCGTGAGAGTGTTAAGGTTTATTGTGCCAACTTGGACAATAAACATGTGGGGTTAATTGAAGGGCAGAGAGATAAATGGCTCAGGGAGCCTCATCCTTCTGGTTCCTGGGTCTCTTGCTTTCTGATGGTCGGACCAGGTGCAGCTGCCTTAGCCAGTTCCCTGCTTCAGCTGGCAAGGCTCACTTCCTGCAAGACATCCCCGCAAGGACCTACCCCGATGCAGCCCTGAGTGCTGGAGCAGCCATGTGGAGACCCCTGCTAGCACTGAGATGCTTACACGCTCACTGATTCGGCTTTCCTCCTGCAGTCGGCATCATTGCATGTGGTGTGTGAGTCTGAAGAGGAATTTATGGACTAGGATCGGACGTGTGGGCTAATATCGGACTTGTGGACTTGATCTGGACTGGGCTGGGATGTTTTTGTAATATGCAATTACTCTTTGATAGAAAGCTCTCTCTAACACACATGTGAGTGTCAGCGAATTTGTTTCTCTAGTCTACCTGGGCTAACACAATTAGTTTCCTGTGGGTCATGAGATTTGCCATTTGAACAGCTATCATCAATCATCTCTATCTCGTGTCTGGACCCCCAGATCCCATCTCCTGGGGCGCAGACATGACGGCAGCCAAGCCACTGTGGCTAGTTTCCACCTGCTACAGCCATGGGGGAAGATCTTTGCTAATTCCCAGGTGAGGCGTTGGCCATCTCCACAGAAGAGAGACACCCAGCATTCCCACTTCCTCTTCCTCCTCTCCACCAACCTCCTTCCTCGTGGTACCATCATTCTTTGGGTCTGTCTGACATCAGCGCCCAAGCTCAGGGTGATTCATGTTTATGTGGACGCTGGGGCCAGGGGATGGTCAGAGGGAGTGGATGGAGCTGACTGGAACAAAGGTTAATGGCTTTGCTGATTCATGGTTCTGCCATGCGTCCAGGTTTCCATCTTGACATTAATCTCATTTGTGATGGTGTGCTCCAATCAGGAGCAAGAGAAAAGCCCCAGTGGAGCTGAGCGGGGTGGTGGTGGGTGCAGGTGGTGTCTGAACACAAGGACGGGGCAGCCGGGTTTGGGACCAACAAACGCAAGACTCGCCAGGAAACCATGCGGACCCGAGGGGTGGGCTCGCGAGGCTGCAACAAAGGACCTCCAAGCCCAGCATCCGAAAGCATCATGAATGTGTTCGCCCCCAGCTCTGGGAGGCTGGGAGCCACAGAAGGACCCTACTCCTTCCAAGTGGTCAGGGGAAAGGCATTCCTCCTTCCCGCAGTGAGCGTCTGGTGTTGTTCTAAGTTGGCGTGGAGTTGCCTCCAGTCATGATCGATGATGTGCACGTACCACAGAATGAATGACGCCTGGTCCCGCAGACAGATCATCAGGCCTCTCTTTCTGCGGTCAGAACACTGAAATACACTGTCACCTGCCTTCCAACCTACGGGACTCATCTCTCAGTACTATATCAGACAGCATTCTGCTTCTGACTGCGGTAGTTACATAATTTCATGTCAACTTGTTAAAGAGACTATAGGGTGGAGTCTAGCCTGTCAATCAGGTCATAGCCAATCATGCCTCTGTGTGGGCATGGCCTTCTCCTGAGGATTCTGGGAACTCCCATCTTCCTCCCTAGAGGCAGGACACACACTGCTTCATCTTCCTGCTGACATGGAATTACCCTGATGGAGCCAGCACCCTAGAGCTGGAGGAGTCACGTGGAGATCCAACAGCACTGAGATGCTTCCACCATCATTGGATCCACAAGACTTTCCACCCACTGACCTGTGATTTTCCTGCATTCAGTGTCCGTGCATGTGTTGCATGAGTCGGAAGAGGAATTTATAGACTGGTATTGGACATATGGGCTAATATCGGATTTATGGGCTTGATCTGGACTGGGCTGGAATATTTTCTCAATATACAATTGTTTTTTTATATATAAAGCCTTTCTTATGCATGTATGAGTTTCTTTCTCTACTCAACCCAGACTAACACAGTGACCCATTGGATTTTCATTGGCTAGCCTCCAGATCTTTCTTTCTAGTCTGTCTCCGTCTGGAAGCTTCACGGAAACCTGTCCACCGTGGGTGACCCTGCAGGCATTTGAAATACCTGGTTAGTGGTTATGTGTTGGGTTGTGAACTGCAAAGTCAGTAATTTGAAACCACCAGCCATTCCACTGGAGAAAGATGAGGCTTTCTATTCCCATAAAGAATTATAGTCTCAGAAATTCCCAGGGGCCATTCTACCCTGTCCTGTAGGGTCACTGTGTGTAGGCATCCACTTGACGGCAGTGAGTTTTTTGGCTTTTATTAAAAAAGAGTTGACTGACCAAACTCAGAGCATATGCCTTAGTTCAGCTAATGTCAGGAAGAAACTGTGAGACAGGTTGTGGTTGTTACCTCATCTGTTGTCAATTTGAGACTTACGAGTAAAGGGGTGGAGTTTAGCCTGTCAATCAGGTGTCAGCTTGATGACCTCATTTGGAGGCACAAAGAAGATAAATAGCTCGCTTTAGACGGGACATATTCTCACTCCCTGGGAGACATAGTGGCTGACTAGACACATAGAGCTACACTAGTGCCCTGAGCAGGAGGAGCCACAAGGAGATGCCTGCCAGCGCTGAGATGCTACAACACCACTGAATCCACAAGACTTCCCACCCACTGGCCTGTGACTTCCTGCACTTGGCATCATTACATGCATTTTATTGAGTCTGAAGAGGACTTTATAGATTGGTATCGGACTAATATCGGCCTTATGGATTTGATCTGGACTGGGCTGGGATGTTTTCTTAATGTGAAATTACTCCTTATATAAAGTTCTTTCTTGCACACATATGAGTGTCTATGAATGTGTTTCTCTGGTCTACCCGGACTAACACAGGTATTGCTCCTTTAGTCAGTGGCACCCTTCATCCCACTTCCTCCTCTGAATCCGGTTTGGATTTCTGCCCATTATCTCTCGATGTCTTGCTGTATCCCGTTTTAAACGCTCTCCCCCAACACTGTGATTGTGTGTGATATTCATGACACTGTCTGACTGCTTCCTCAGAATGTCGGGTTCTCACAGCTTGCGCAAGACAGCGGTGCCATCGTGCATCCTGCCTGCATTCCTTGGCATTCTCTCCGCTTGAGAAAGACCAAGGGTCTTCTTCCCCGGTGGTCTCCGGCCCTTTCACGACCATACCTGCTCTCCTGAGCTGCCTTTGGACAGCTTCCTTCCAGTTCTTGCACTTGGCCCCTTCTTCCACTCGCTTTAGCCACTCGGCGTCCGTTTATCCTATTAGCTGCCCTGTGCCACGCAGGCTGTCCTCTGACTGGGGCTCCGTGCACAGTGCTCATTCATCCATAGATGATGCTCATCCCTTCCCACCTGGCTCTGTGCTGGCATCCCTTCCCTGAGACTGAAGACCCTGCCAGAGGCTTCGATGCCCTCCTTTCCCATCTACTGGCATGCATGTCCCTTCTCCCCGTGCCTGGGAGGGACCCCTCTGTGGTGAGTGGTACCTGCTGTCACCCGCATCTCACGTGTCTTTCTCCAAACCATTTATACCCACAGAGGGTGCCAGGTACCCCTTGGGAGTGCTCATCTGGGGACTTGGCACAGGCTGTAACTGCAACAGGAAGCTGACAAACCCGATGGAGTGTGTGCCCAGTGATGGAAGTAGCCATGGTGCAGTGAAAGAGTGCTTGCTCTCCACGCCGTTCTCCATTCCAGAGACCTGAGTTCAAGTCCCTGGGTTTCCAACTCAAGTCTCGGAGGTCTAAGGAACCAAAGCAGAAACCGTATGCAAAGGAAAGGAGTGAACTTGACGTTGGTGGATCAAGCTGGGACCGGAGTCACCAAGACAAGCTCCTGGGGAAAATGGGGATTTGCCTTTATGTGTGTGCAGGTGATGGGGTCACGATGGGTCGCGCCGACTCAACGGCACCTAGCAACCATAGGGCCACAATCTGGAAACGGGAAAACCCAGCATCCAGACCCTCCCCAGACAGCTGAACTCAACAACTGGTGGTGACCCCAGAAACCTGACCTTCCATAAAGCTCCCTGTGGTCAGCAGCCAGGCTTGGGGCCCCTGAGACAGTGTCCCCATCTGAAATCGAAGGCCAGTCTCACTCACCGGGCTACACTGTAAGCGGCTGAGTCAAGCTTCCGTGATGTGCAGGGAAGAGGACGGTAACTCTTTGAGGAGTAGAAAGCCTCGTCTTGCTCCCACGGCATGGCTGGTGGTTTTGAACTGCCGACCTTGTGGTGAGCAGCCCAGTAGGTAACCACAACACCATCAGAGCCCTTGTGGGTGCAACAGGAGCTCAAGCAGAGTGATGATTGTGAGGATGGTGCCAGCCTGGGCAGGACTTCTTTCCACCGTCTGTGAGGTTGGTCTGAGTCAGCCCCGGTGATGACACCGGTGGGTTTCCCGGGAAGTTTGAGCCCGGCCCTCGGTTCTTACTGGAGGCTGCCTGAGTTACACACCCAGCACCAAGGTTGGAGAGTGGAGCCAACTGGCCTTCCTCCCAAAGTCTGCAGTTCGCGTTCAGAACATCGTGTGTGGAACTGACCTTGTCAGCCCTCCCTCAGCCTGGAGACACAAAGGATGCTGTGGGGGGCGGGGTGGGGGGGTGGTGGGATCCAGCGGCTCTGGACTCACAGTGGCCCTGGAGACAAGAGAAGGAAACACTGGCCGGGGCCTGGCCATCCTTACAGCTGTTGCCATGGAAAGAATACAGAGTCGGGGCAGAGTTAAAAATAGCAGGCTGGCTGGAAGCTCCTCAAGAGGTCAGGAATGCCAGCTATGCCAAGAGGGGTCTGGAATGCCTCACCTCTTGCCCCCTCCCACCCCCACCTGGGGGGTGACTCTGGGGGTTCACGGAGACATCCCTGCAAGCAGAGCTTTGAAAGCAGGAGATAAACATGATAGATAAAGGAGGGAGAGAGCCAGGCTCCCGCCAGGGGCCCTGGCCAAGCATCTGGCTGATGTGGGATTCCAGGGCAGGGGACTCCCACTCAGGGCTCCCTCCTGCACCCTGAAGCCCTGGGTAGGTCATGGGGATGCGTGCACGATGTTCTCAGCAGTGCCGGTTGATGAAAGGGACGTATAAGCCCAAGGGTGGGTGGGTGAGCAGAAGTCATAGCCCCTTAGTCGGATGCTCCCAGCACTCTGCTGGCTCAGCATGCTGGGAGGGGCCTTCCACATCTTATCTTGCAATCGGCCAGCCACTGCCAGGGTCTGGGTCCCTTTGTCCCCCATTGTCTGCTGTGGGGTTATCAACCAGAGACCAAGGCTGGACTTCTTCCTGGTGGAGGAAGATGGGGACACGCAGGTTGAGGTTGGGGGGCAGGAGGGTGGGAGCGGACAGCAACCCTGAAGAGCCTTCTAACAGGGTCCCATCTGGGCAGACACTAGGAAGACCCTTCGCGACTGTCCCAGCTCTCTGTCCTATCTAAGGGCAGAGGGACTTGGGGGCGTCCCTTCAAACCCAGCACCTCAGCCACACCATTGTCCAGGGCTCTTCCTGCAGCGCCCTCAGAACCGGAAACCAAACAAAACAGAAGCAAGCCCCCTGCCGCCCAGTTGGGTCCCACTCACGGCACCCTTTGGGGACCCCTGGTGGTGCAGTGCTTATGAGTTGAGCTGCTAACCCAAGGTCAGCAGTTCGAAACCACAAGACGAGATTTTCTCCTCCTGTAAAGAGGTACAGTCTGGGAAACCCACAGAGACGTTCTCCCCTGTCTTGTATGCGTCGCTGAGTCAAAACTGACCCAATGGCAGTGGGTTTGGGTGGCTTTTATTTTTTAGAATCTTTACAGCAGATGATCGCTAGGCCTTTGTGCCGCGGCACACGGTGAGGATTGCTTGGCCCCAACCATTAGGCTAGCAAGCCCACCCAATGAAACTCACTACCGCGAGTCAATTGCCAATCAGAGTGACCCTATTGTTATAGGGGAAAAACCCCAAAGCCAAACGCACTGCCACCGAGTCGACGCTGACTCACAGTGGCCTTACAGGACTGGGTAGAATGGTCCCGGTGAATTTCTGAGACTGGGACTCTTTACTGAAGTAGGGAGCTATCTTCCCCCTGCGGAGACGGTGCTGGTTTCAAGCTGCCGTCTTTCCGGTTAGCGGCCCCGTGTGTAACCACGATGCCACCAGGGGGAGAAAATGGAATGCAGATCCAAATATAATTTATAGAGAGGCCTTTATTACATCTTAAACAGGATAGAGACAAGGACAATTCCTCCAGATGAGGGAGACCACCCCCCACGGCTTCCAAAGATTGACAGAGACGGGAATTCCACAAGACCAATTCCCTGCCATCCCACCAATCCCGAGTCAGAGCCACCCTCTGGGACAGAGAGTAGAAAGCCTCAACTTTCTCCTGTGGAGTCTCTGGTGGTTTTGAACTGCTGATCCTGTCTTGCAGTCCAATATGTGGGCAGCTATGCAGCATGAGCTATTAAGTAGGATGTCAGGTGCAAGGGACTGTGGCAAATGCGTGATTGGCCGATGCATCCCAGCTACAGGGGCAACTGCATGATGGGGACGAAGCACCCTACTCTGAGCCAGGGCTTACAAGATGGACTACAGGGTTTTCTAGCAAAGGCAGTCAGGATTTGACAGATGACCGTGTGGCCAGCACCCCAAATTCCATCAAGAGCGTGCCCAGGTAAGTCCCTAAGACTAGATGAGTGACCTTTGCCTTCACATCGCCGCTGTAAACTGTGGCCTTTTGCAAATTTCGTGCTCAGAATTTTAAACTCTAATGGGCTACACACAGAGCTGCTCAGTGGTTCAAACCCAACACACTCCTCGCAAGACAGACGAGGCTATCTGCTCCCAGGAAGATTTAAAATCCCAGCAACCCACAGGGCCGGTCTCCTCCGTTCTATAGGGTTGCTATGAGTCCGAATTGACTCGATGGCAGGGAAAATGTGCTGGGGGACACACCATATGGGCTTCTGAGAGTGTAAAGCGTTACAGGAACAGACAGCCTCATCTTTTCCCCAAGCAGCTGCCGGTGGGTTTGAACCACCGACCTTGCAGTTAACACATTGTACCACTCAGGGACCTTTTGGCTCCTAGGCTTCACTTGAAATCCCCTGCCTGCACTACCGTCCAGAGAGCCCAACAGGTGCTGGTCTGGAAGTCCTGCCTCCAGCCCTGGAAGCTTCTGCCCAGCGGACCGCACCTCCACCTTCTTCTTCTTCAGAAGTCTCTGGTCAGAGTTCCCCACAGCAAGTTGTTCCATGGTTCCTGTCCCGTGTCATGTTTTGTCTTCTATGTGGACATGCATCCACTACAATTCGGAAGATAGTTATGGATCGGAAGATTGTAACCACGCTCCAGGGCTTCCTCCATTGATGTCGGTGTGTCCTCGGGAAGGGGTGGATTGGAATGTGCTGGGTCTGGGCTCTTTGATCTCTGGTTGTCAGTTGTCATTGCGTCCACTCCGACGCACGGTGAGCCCACGCACGGAAGGCACAACAGAAGGGTGCCCAGTCATGCGTGGTGACCGCCGGTACGTTTTGTTGACTGCTTTTTCCACGGTGCCTCTACCCTGGAGGGTCCATCTTCCAGCACGGTCTCTGGAAAAGCTCTCTTGGGATCCAGAGTGTTTCCCAAATCGATGGTCAGCCCTTTCTCCCTAGTCTCTTGGAGTCTAGAAACTCTATGGGAATTCTATGGTGACCCTGTAGACGCTTGAAATAGACGGTTGGCAGGCTTCCAGCACCCCAGGCACGCAGAGAACACCGCAGTGGGACCCAGGGACAGACGGGAGGTGGTGGGAGACGCATGGACTTCTCCTCCTATGAGAGGACGGTTGAGGGGGGCGGGGGCCCAGATGGCTTCTCAGAGGCTCTGCACCAGCAGTCAAGGCCCCTGCTTCCTTTGGGTGGAGCCGCACATCATTCCTCATTGTGCTCCAGCTTCCTCCTTTTGTGTCGGGAATCCCCTCTTTCCGGCCAAGCTGTTCATTTTTCCTCGGCTTCTGTGGTCCCTCTAAGTGTTCAGTGACCGGCAGGAGCCAGCGAGTTCGCCGTCCTCACTGCGTCTCTGGGAATCGAGCGTGCAGCCAGTGTTTCCCACAGGATCTCTGGCACCGCTTACTCCTGCGCCTCCAGCTCCAGCCGGCCAGTGACTGGACACGGTGGACAGGGCTCTGGGAGTGGTCTCATTCGAGTTCCTCCCCAGATGGACAGTGGTGGGAATTCCATTTGTTAACTGGGTTCATTTGGAAATCAGAGGATGTTGGTTTTTGTTTTTTTTTAGTTTTCCCATACATGATACTCGTGATGGTGCCGGGTCTGTGGTCCACAGGATGTCATGCAAACCGTGGATTTCTTGGGAGACCACAGTCTCCCCCTGCATCGCTTCATTTGGTCCTCCCCATAGTCCTGACTTCACATGTGGGGAAACTGAGGCACAGAGAGGCTGAGCTGCTTGTCCGACACCACACCATGAGAGGGCAGGGACACTTGGCTTAGTGGTCAGCTAAGCCCGGGATTGCCAGCTGGCTCGCCTGCCCCCCACACGAGGCCACTTCCATTAAGATGTGCTCCGATCGATGGAGGTGTGTTGGGACAAGTGATAAGGCTGGTGGCAGGATAATGGCCTCCCAGGAGGGGACATGTCAGCTGAGTCTGGGATGAAGTCCTGCTCTTGGGGGGAGGGACAGCAAGGCCAGGCAGCCCCACACGAAGGAGTGAGTCACTGGGCGGTGAGCATGCTGAGTGGTCACCTGGAACCACGTCTCCACCTCGTCCCCAGCCATGACCACCCCCACCCCCATCCTCCAGTGTGCACAGGGATCTGATGGCATTGGTGCATCTGGGGACTTTTGAAGGGCTCCGACGGCATGCCGGCAAGGGTCACTGTGACCACCTGGGATTCAGACAGAGGCCACAGAGGCTGGGCTGGGAGGGATGGGTGGCTGCAGGGAATAGCTTTTCAGGGGATAGAGGATGTGAAAGAACACAACTGTGGACTGTGAAGGGGATAGGTGAGCAAGGAGAGGAAAGGAGAGAGAGGAGAGAGAAAGAAGAAGAAGAATGAGGAGGAGGAGAGAGAAGGACAAGGAGGAGGTGG
>NW_022103899.1:59950262-59961145 GCF_000313985.2 Echinops telfairi | reverse complement strand
TGTGTGTGTGTGTGTGTGTGTGTGTGTGTGTGTGTGTGTTTAGGGGGGACAACATTCTCAAGGCCGTTCCCGTGTGCTGTTTTGATTGGAACCTTGCAAACGCTCCATCCTACCAGTGAGAAGCAGTCACAGAGGGGCATTAGGGACCAATAAATGCCGCCGAACTTTGGCCCTCTGGTTGAAATGGCTTTTGCTTGTTAAATAGGCCATCGTGAGATTATATATATATATCCCCAAGCAGACTCTTACTGGACCTAAAACCAAAAGGGGAAAGGCCCTGAGGCACACAGCTTCCAACGTTTTGATAAGAGCCTGATGTTCCTTTCTGGATCATCATCCGCTTGGCCACGCGTGCGTGGCTGTGACGACATGCAAACACTGTCTTCTTTTTAAAGTCTGAGCTCGGGATTCGTGCTGTCACCTTCCCTCTGATGACTGGAAACATGGGTCGGACTCACGATGGGTATTTTGAGGCTTCCTGGAGAGGATGCAACACTGTGGATTCACTCCTTGTGAGGCAGGGCGTCGTACACTTCCTGGGTCCGGTTTCTGGGGAAGGTGCTCTGTGCTCGTGGGCACGGAGCTGGGAGGGTCTGGGTGACACGTCCCAGCATCAAGTGGTTTCACTGTGAAGACCACCTGGCCCAGCTCGATGGAGGAGGAAGAGGAAGGCCAGAGGCTCAACCCCAGCACCTGCTTGTCAGTTCCTCACACACGTGGGCCTTGGGGGTTGCTGCGATGCTGGACACTGTGCCCCGGTCATTCAAAGACCGAGTTTCCAAGCTGAGGCAGACCATGAAGAAAGACCACATGATCAGTGCCCCCAAGTCAGCCAACGAGCACCCGGCCGAGTGAACTGAACATCATCTGACACGGAGGGGGTCTTGAGGATGGAGGATGATGAAGATGGAGTAGGATAGAGTGACGGAGGAAGCAAGGTGAGCAGGAGCTGGAACCCTCCCAGCCCCCCCTCCCCCCCTTCTAGTGCCAGCCAGCAATGGAAACTTGCCTGAGGCCACACAGGCCATCCAATTCAGAAGTGAACCACCTGGGATTCGAACCAGGGCCCTTTGATTAAATGCTCAACAGCTAACTGAAAAGTGGGTGGCTGGAATCCTCCCCAAAGGGCCACTCACAAGAGAAGCCACTGGAAAAATCCCGTGGAGACCATCTCTGCTCAGCACTCATGGGCGACCACGAATTGCAATGGATGGACATGACAGTACTGAGGGGGGACTTTTGTCCTCTGCTGCCATACTCCCCCATGCCCCTAGCCCGCCCCCTTCATGCCCTCCCCACAGGAGGCGACCTGTTCAACACCCCTGTAGCTCCAGAGCTCCCTGATTCCTCTGGCCAAGTTGCCAAGTGGGAAACTAGAGATTTTCCTTTTTAATTGCCAAATGGGAAAACCAATTCACTCCTAGGACCCCATGTAGGGTTTTGAGGCAGTCAAGCTTCATGGGAGCAGACAGCCTCATCTTCCTCCCCAAGGAGCAGTGGATGGAGTTGAACCTCTAACCTTGGAGTCAGTAACCTAATGTCTCACCCGCAGCTTACCCCACCGTGCATCTTCCTGTCGTGATTTCTTCTAAAAGAGAGAGAGATGGCATGCACGCCTAGACCTTGAATAGAGCATCCTCTCTCAGCAGGCAGGACTCTTTCTCTTGTAATTATATTTAGGGTCCACTTGGATTGTCTAAAGGAGTTCTGGTAGCTCTGTGGGTTAGACATTCGGCTGCTCACCACACGCTTGGTGGTTCAAACGCACCAGCCACTCTTCAGGAGAAAGACGAGGCTGTCTGCTCCCTCACAGGTTTATAGTCTCAAGGGGCAGTTCTGCTCCATCCTATGGAGCCATTATGCATTGGAATGGGCTCAGGGCTAGGGGGTTTTGTTATTTTTGTTGTTGTTGGATAATCTAGAACTATCTCCTTTCTTTTAAGATTCTGAGCTTTATCCCATCGTTTGCCACATACAGTGGAATCCACAGCTTCAGAGATTATAGCCTGGACATATCTTTGCGGGGTCCCCATTTATCCCCTTCAGGGGTCACCCCTGACTTGTCTCTGAGTGCTGACACTCTGCTTGTCTTTTCTGGTTCTTTACTACCCTCCAACATTTCTACAATCCACCGTACGCATTCAGAATCAGGATCAAGACCCTCAAAGGTGTTAACCCTAAAATAACAACCTCTCTTTTTGTGTGTTTTCCTTTTTTTAAAAAAACGAATATTTCTCAGGTAGGTAGAAAAGCAGAGAGAAAAGTGTTCTCATCACAGAATAGCTTGGCTTAGCAATTGTTAACCTTCTATCCTTTGTGTTCAACATAGATTTTACTGGGGAGTTTCAAATGACAGACATCATGCTATTTTCTACCTGAACATTTCAGTGTGCTCCTTGACACGATGCAGAGACTACCTGCCATTCCAAGCCCACCTAGCCAATTCACCTTAGCAGGGATGTCTTTGCACTCTCCAATAATTCTGCCTACCGCCTGTACGTCCTCTCTGGTGGGCGTGGCCCTCACCACATGAGGTCGTTGGAGTTCCTGGATTCCTAGGCTTTAAGCTTTGAGGCACCTTGAAGAAGGGAGGATGGGGGGTGAGAGACGATGGGTCTCTGGCCTTGCTCAGTGGGAGCTGCTTCTTCAATTCCAGGTGAACAGTGTGCAGTTAGCAAAACACCTGGCAGGAAGGTCACCTCTCGGCAGTGGGGCCATAGTGAAGCCCAGGCACATGGTGGCACGTGGGTGTCACGTGGGTGGCATGTAGGTGGCTCCCCATCTCTGTGGGTCAACAAATTCATTTCCAACCTCCGGTCCTCAGGACTGGGGCTAAGAACGATTGCAGGGCAGAGGCTAACCATGCAGCGAGGGGTGGGCATACTCTTCCTTAGAGCCGGTACCGATTGATGGACGTGTGCATCCATGGCACCAGGTTCCCACACCCCTCTTCCTGTTGACGCCTGCATTTCTGCCTGGTCTGTTGGCTACAGTGGAGGAGCCAGCGCAGATACATTCTCTTCAACAAAAGTCCGCCTTGACTTGGAGGTTCACTTGCTGGGCTGGACCACTCAACAGGTATGGGCCAGTGGGCACCATCAGGTACTCACCACTAGAGTATCATGTTATTCCCACGCTGTCCCTGTGTCTACCTGTAATGCGTCTCAGTTCCCTGGGGCTGCTGTCACCAAAGGGCACAAATGAGGTGACTTATCAGGACAGGCAGGAATGGATGGCCCCACAGTTCTGGAGGCTGGATGGCCAAGATCAGAGGGTCAGCAGGGTTGGCTCCTGCTGAAGGCTCTTGGGGAGGCACGGGGCTCTGATGCACTGGGGTACCTGGTAACAGCAGGTGGTTCTTTGTTGGGCTCCTGTCTCTGGGTCCCTGTCTCTTGGTCCCTCCTCCTCTTCTTTTCCCAAGGACACTAGACATCCAGTGGAGCCATGTGAATGAGCCACCGTCCTTTCGATCGCTTCACCTGCCCGTGGAAGCTGGACTTTGAATAAGGCAGGCTGGAGAAGGATGGGTGCATTTGAATTAGGTGCTGGTGAAGGATGCAGAAAGTCCCACGGACTTCCAAAAGAAAGGACACGTCGTCTGTCTTGGAAGCAGTCCCACCGAATGCTCCCTGGGGGCAACGGCGGCGAGATGTCACCTCTCGTGCTTTGGACATGTCATCAGGAGAGACCATTCCCTGGAGAAGGACATCAGGCTCGGAGGGGCAGTGCAAAAGAGGAAGACCATCAACGAGCTGCATTGACACCCTGGCTGCAACAATGGGCTCGAATCTAAGCCCAAGGCTGAGGAAGGCAGGTCGTATTTTGGTCTGTTTTAATAGGGTCACTGTGGGTCAGCACCAACTTGCCAGTACCTAACCACAACAACGGTCCAGTAGGATTAGGAGCCGCATGGCTTGGGCATGACCTCTTGGTAATCTACTAAGAACATCTCTTCGAGCCTGTTTCCAAGCATCGTCAGGCTGCCTTCCTGCACGTACTGTGAAAGAACTCAACCAGTTTACAGAGCACATTCTCGTACGTCCCCATCCCCAGCAGGTGCAGGGCCAGGCTCCCGGTGAAGCAGAGGGGAGGGCAAGCCCAGGGGGCAAAGCCAGAGGCTTCCTCAAGCTCTTGCTGTGGAAGCGTGTGGACCTGCTACTGATGAAGCTTTCACACCTAAATATCTTAGTGTGCACCTTGACACAATGCAGAGACACCTGCCGTTTGACGCTCCCACCTAGCAGATTCACTGTAGCAGGGATGGCTTTACACTCTCCAGTGATTCTGCCTACCGCATCTACGGCCTCTTGGGAAGCCCCCAAACATGGGGCTAGAGGGTTTCAAGGTCCCCAAGGACCATCATTAGAATTGATCCCCCCCATCCCGGCTAAAAAAAAGTAGGAAGATTTTCATGCTATTTCTACATGGTAAATATAGGTGTCTGGGAAACGGAGTGTGCATTTCAAAGTCCCGAAATAGGTAAGAATAGCCAAGGTTTCAAGGGACTTGCACCCCGCGGCAGTCGGTCTTGGCGTGTGGCGACCATGTGGGTACAGAATAGCCCTAAACTGGGCAGCGTTTTCAAGGCGGCAAACCTCGCAGAAGCAGATCGACAGGGCTTTCTGACATGGTATGTTAGCACCGCCACCGTTGGGGCTAGATGCCAAGAGCAAACAGTCTGACAGCACCCAGGCCAGAAGCATGCCCCCTGAAAGCACTCCACGGGCCCGGAGAGACTGCTTTACCATATTCACAGCTGGCTTCTCTGGCTGCGCCTTTTCAGAAGCTGTGATCAATCTGCCCCATTGCATCCCTTAGATGTGGACTACTCCAAGCTCCACCTCCCACCCTGCCTTTTCTGTTTGAGGTTCTTCTCCCTTGGGCTGGAGGTCCCTTGGACCAGCTCATGGCAGGGGCACAGACACCGTGCCCTCCCACAGATATCTGTATCGAGGCCAGGGTTCTGGTCACCCTGAGCTGCAGCATCAAACGCCCTAGAAAGCCCGGTCCTCTGCCTTGAAAGCCCCAACCAGAGAGCCACTGTCATGCGCCTTCCTATGAAGAACTGAATGAGAGCCCTGCCCTGCCTTCTCACCTACTATTACCAGCCACAGTGGCCGCTGTTGAGTGCCCATGCTGGGGCTCCAACCTTCCACAGAATCACCATGGCTTCTGCCCTCTCCCACCCCCCGGATCAGCACCAGGAAGATGTCTACTCCCTTGTGCAATGCCTGCACCTTGCTCAATCACTCAGGGGGCGATGGCAAATTTGGAGGGCACCCCGTGGCCACCTGAAAGTATGTAATGGTTGGAGAGCTTGGTCCCAAGGTGCCTGGGAGCTGGTTCAGAGGGTGTATGGGCAGAGTCACCACGGCCAAGCCCTCTGCTGGGTGTAGGCTGGTCATACATCTACCCGTTGTTAGGGTTCAGTCTTACATTCTGCTTCTCTTGGTACATGGAGACCCTTGCCAGCCTCAGTTTCTCGTTGACCCCAAATGAGGACAAACCAACCAAACTGAACACCCAGAAACAGACCGACCCTCTTTCCCCTGTCCTTTCCAGACACGAGTGTGTGTCATGCACAAGGAAACCACTCCCGCTTCTTCAGGCCGAGACTAGCGGCTGCACACTCAATTCCACTGACAGTGTCGGCCCAAGACCAGACAAGCCACGACAAGGGGAACGGATTGGGGCAGCCTGCCGGGGTGCCGCCAAACCCACCCAAGCCACTGCCATCCAGTGGGTTCAGCTCACCATGACCTCATGGACAGAGTGGACCTTCTCCACGGGGTCTCCAAGGCCAAAAATCCTGAAGGAAGCCCACGTTTTATCTTGTCGGTGCCACATGGGGAGGACACCTGAGCATCTTCTTTCCCAGCTGGGAACTTGATCAGAGGGATGCCTGGGCAGCCCCGGAGCAGTGGGAGGGCTGCCCCTGGCACAGGCTGCCTCTTGTGGGGAGGGCATTGGGGACCCCAGTGGCAGGGAGCAGTATGGCGGCAGAGGCCATGTCGACTCCAGTTCGTGGCACCCCCATATGTGCCGAGTCGAGATGGTCTTCACGGGGGTTTCCAGGAAGCAGGTCACTGGAGTAACCCGCTGTGCACGAGGGCTCCCAGTCAAACCTGATTCGCTGCTGTCCAGTTGCCTCCAACTCACAGCGACCCTGTACAGGGTCCCCAAGACTGCAGAGCCTTACGTCAGCAGACAGTCTCATCTTTCACCCTCGGAGCAACTGGTGGGTTTGAACCACCGACCTTGTGGTTAGCAGTCTAACGGTTACCAGACAGCACCACCAGGGCACCTGCATTACACCTTAGGTCGCTGTGACTGCATTGCTTTTTGAGATACCTTAACACTGAAGAGCTGAGCTCCTGGACGTGGTAACTCTTTGTCACCTGGGAACAAGGCCTGTACTTACCTGCTTATGTCATATGTTGACATCAGATGTGGGGACTTGCTGTTGGTAGTGGCCATCGAGTCCGTTCTCACTCCTACCAGCCCTCTGGACCCCGCCTGGCCTGGCCCCTCCTCACAAGGTTCTTACGTCAGAGCCCGCTGTTGCAGCCACTGGGTCCTTCTGTCTTGTCCAGGGTCTTCCTCTTTCTCGCTGACCCTCCACTCAACCAAGCACGATGTCCTTCTCCAGGGACCGGTCTCTCCTGAGCACCCGTCCCAAGTCCGTGAAGTCCCGCCAGCTTTGCTCCTCAGGGGCCGTCTAGCTGTGCATCCGGCTTCCCACACCAATGGGTTTGTTCTTTTGGTCATTGGTGGTCCTTTTCAAGAGCCTTCGCGGAACCCTGTACAGTACATGAACATCATGTAAGCAAATACTGTAGGGAGTACTGAGTGGCACAAACGGTTAAACGCTCAACCACTAGCTGAAAAGCGGGCAGTTCAAATCCACGCCACGGTGCCTTGGTTTGGCGAGCTGCTTCTGAAAGGGCACAGCTTTGAAGCCCCAGGAGCAGGGTTTTAGTGGGTACTCTGGAGCCTCCGGAGTCAGGAAACAGGTTTCAAGTGCCCGGGGCCGTGCTGAGTCATTTTTTTGTTGTGTTTCCTAAGAAAGGGGAGGGAGGCCAGATGTGTTTGGAAGCCTAGGATCCCTATACTAGTCCATATTAGCTCACTACTCTGCACAAGAGAATGAAACACCGTCCGGCTCTGCGCCCTGCGCACCCCCTCCCATCATTGTAGCCACGGTGTCCCTCCATCTTGCAGAGCCTCTACTTTACCGCGCATGCGTGTGTGTGCGTGTGTGTGTGTGTGTGTGTGTGTGTGTGTGTGAAATCATGCACAGCAAACCTTGCTCCCATCCCTGTGTCTAGACGTGATGACCAGTGACATTGGCTGCATTTGTCACACTGTGTCAACATTCCCATTTTTTCTGGGCTAGCTGTTTTGTTACCACTTGTCATTTCCTCAGATCCCCTGCTCGACGCCCTCCCCCAACCTTCTCATCTGGGCTTGGAACCAGTCTTTCTCAGGAGCTGCCCGCCTGGTCCCTGCCAGGAGGGCCCGCCCTCTCTGCTGGGCAGTCCTTCTGGAGAAGGCTGGTGGTGGGCTGGAGCTGCCGGCCATGGCGGGGTGAAAGGCCACGCTCCACAGGCCACATGTTCTGTCCTTGCTGAGTCGCCGCTGATGCCCGCTGCCAGCGAACTGGCCCTTGAGTTAGGGTGCAGCTGTGCACGATGGAACCAGAACCTGCCAGGCCTGCGCACGCGCTGGGTCAAGGGTGGATGTGACCCGCTGTGTTCCTGCCACAGGGATTCCCTTGAGTGGTTTTCAGAAGCCAACAACCAGACCTTTCCTCCTTGTCTCTCTTCGTCTGGAAGTTCGGCTGACACCTGGACAGCATCGCGGCAGCACACAGGCCTGCATGGAGGGAAAGGTGGTGGCCATGCCTGACGGGAGGTGGTCGGCCATCATACCATCTGGAAGGTGGATCTGCTACCACTGAGCCATCACACAGGACACACACACACACACACACACACTCACACACACTTTCATAAGGCTCTCAGTTCCACTGCCATTGAATCAATTCTGGCTCAGAGCGACCCGGTAAGACAGGCCAGACCTGCCACTGTGGCTTTCTGTAGATCTTTACAGGAGCAGACAGCCTCCTCTTTCTCCCTTGGGGCAGCCAGTGGGTTCAAACCGCTGACCTTGTGGTTAGCAGCCCAACATGTCATCCACCTTGCCACTGGGCCTCCCTTTCGGAATGTGGCTGCTGTGGTCAGGTGCCATCAAGATGGTTCCCACCCATCGCCGCCCGGCGCACAACGAAAGGAAACACCGCCCGGTCCTGCGTGCGCCCTCCTCACCATGCCTCTGATGTCCGAGCCCAGGGCTGCAGCCGCGGTGTCAGTCCATCTGTCCAGGGCCTTCCTCTTTACCGCCGCCCCTCCATGCCACCACGCTGTCCTTCTCTGTAAGGTTAGCCCTGCCCACCGAACCAAGTCTTCCTTCATCTCCTGCGGTGCCCTCCTCATAAGTCCCCTCCCTCCTCCTCCTCCTCCCGTCTTCTCTCCTTCCCCTTGTTGCCTCTCCTCTCTTGTCCTTCCCTGTCCTCCCCTCCTCCCATCCCTCGGGGTTTCATGAGCATGCCCATTCTGCCCTTTCCCTCGCTTAGAAGGGAAGGCACAGGACAGGGCGGTCTTGTCCACGCCGCGGCAGCCCACACTGCCAGAGAGAGAGAGAGAGAGAGAGAGAGAGAGAGAGAGAACAGAATTGAGAGTGATGGGCTATAAACTCAGGGCCACGTGGACCTGCCAGCCAGGTCTTCTTTGTATTGTGGCCACGGTGTGGCCACAAGTAACTGAACCTTGTGCTGGGCTGATTGTGGAGACAAGGAGCCATTTGTTACTTGTTTTAATGACCCAAGTGGATCATTGTTTCTGGCCTGAGCGTACTGGGCCTGCTCTCCTGAGCTCTGGGTCCGATCCGCACCTGTGGAGCCGTTCTCCAAGTTGAGGTCGCATGGCTGCACTGGAAACCCAGCTCCCCGTCCTCCTGCACCCAGGGTCATCTGGGGAGATGAGTCCTGAGATAGCCAGGCCACCCCTGCTCCCTCTCACAGAGGACAAGGGTGTCACTGGCAGGTTCCTGCAGGCTGGCTAGACAATGCAGAAGGACAAAGGGTCCCCTGCTCTTCCCAGAGTTCCCAGGGGAGAGATCACACCAGGGACCATATGCACAGGCCTCTGGTCAGTGATGGCCACCACTGTGTTGGCTGTAGCAGAGCACGGTGTCACTGGTGTGCCCTGTGCTGAGCCCAGCTCAGCGTCTGGTGCCCATAGACAGACACCAGCAGCCGTCCTAGCCCAGGAGCCCCACCGCCACCTTCACGGTCAGCTCTGCTTGGAAAGCAAACCCTCACTTCCTCCCGCACCAAGGCCACAGCTCCCAGGAAGCTGCTGTCCTGCTTTCCAGAGAAGACTCTTGTTGGATGGAGCTCTCTCCAACCCTAAGAGCCAGACACTACACTGCTGCCCCCTCAGTCCCCCTAAGGGGTCTGCAATGCACGTGGATCACAGACAGGCCACGAGAGCCACAGAGAATCCCACGGAGGTCCTGGGGCAAGCTGGCAAGGGCAGTAGATGAGCAGCTCATTCTACTGCTTCTCACAGCATCTGCTGAAGAGCAGGAATTGCGACCTTCAGGGTGGATCACAACTCAGGGAAACGGCAACCAAATCCTCACAACGAGACCCCTGGGAGGCATCATGAAAACGGAGAAAAGATTGACGTTGGCAAGGACTTCGTCTTGCGAGGCTCCCCAGCCCATGCCCAGGGGAGGAGCATGAAGAGGTCCAATGACCCACCGGCTGCACACGCCCGCTTCAGGGTGTCGAAAAGCAAGGTTACTTTGAGGGTGGCGGTGTGTCTGAGCCAAGCCGTGCTCCTTCCCATTGCTTTCTACACGTGGGGACGGTGCGTGCAGAGTGAGGAAGACTGACAAAGTCCATGCACTGGAGTGGCGGTGCTGGGAAAGACGGGCAGTCCCGCGGACCCATCCGTCTTGGAGGAAGTATGGCTTCCTCTCACACACTTTATGCTTGTCAGGAGAGACCAGTCCCTGGAGACGGACATCATGCTTGGGGAAGTGGAGGGGTAGCAAAAAGAGAGGCAGGCGCTTGACAAGGTGGACGGACACAGCAGCTGCATGGACGGGCTCGAGCATTAGACAGTCGTGAGGAGGGGCAGGCCTGGGCAGTGCTTTGCTCTGTAGCACACAGGGTAGGTTTGCATCAGAGCTGCCTCAAGGGCATCGAACTACCACCACCACCACCACAACAACACAGGCTCACATTTCCCAAGGGCTGGGGTTCATATAAACAGAAAGTCTGTGGCCGCCTCGTGTGGAGGAGCAAGTCTGCCAGAGCCATAGCGTCACGCAGGGGCTCCCTTTGTGCCTCTGTGTCCGTGCCGGTCACTCTCCCCGAAGTCTACATGTCTCCATCCTGCTAGTGGACAGCTCACAGGCCCCAGGCTAATGTCTGTGCCCGACAAACTCCAAAGGAGCCCCACCCTGGCCTAAGTGCTGTGCCCAGGCCTGTGGTACCTCTGAGGTCACCTTGTGCCTCTGGTTTTGTTTGAGGGAGTTTGAGGAAGTCAGAAACTTAACAAGCCTTTCTTTGTTAAGTAGCAGCATTTGTCAACGGTGCCCAAAAGGGAAGGGGGAGAAGAACTTGTTTTGGATGGTTGCAAATGTCCCCACTATTTGTAAGCATTGGCTTTGGAGGATGGATGATCTGGTGTGTGTGTGTGTGTGTGTGTGTGTGTGTGTGTGTCTATGTGCCTCTGTGTGTGTGTATGTGTGCCTATGTGTGTCTGTGCATTTGTGCATGTGTGTGCCCGTGTGTGCATGTGTGTGTGCAT
>NW_022103899.1:59934039-59950162 GCF_000313985.2 Echinops telfairi | reverse complement strand
GTGTGTGCATGTGTGTGTGCATATGTGTCTGTGCGCATGTGTGTGTGTGTGTGTCTCTGTGTGGGTGTGTCTCTGTGTCTGTGTCTGTGCGCCTATGTGTGTCTGTGCATTTGTGCATGTGTGTGCCCGTGTGTCCATGTGTGTGTGCATGTGTGTGTGCATATGTGTCTGTGCGCATGTGTGTGTGTGTGTGTCTCTGTGTGGGTGTGTCTCTGTGTCTGTGTCTGTGCATGTGTGTGTGCCTGTGTGTGCATGTGTGTGTGCATATGTGTCTGTGCGCATGTGTGGGTGGGTGTCTCTGTGTGGGTGTGTCTCTGTGTGTGTGTCTGTTCCTGCGTGTGTCCGTGCATGTGTGCGTTTGTGTTTGTGTGTGTGCATAGAGCTTGGGGGTGTACAGGATATTGCACATCAGCTCCAGATCATGTCTCAAATGGAGAGCTTTTCTGGGGATTATGAATTCTTAAATCTTTTGAATTCATTTGGGTAGAGTCACCTTTAAAACTGTTGAAAATATTGGACTGAAAATTGTGGCATGTGCATTCCTGGCCCCCCCAGACCCCCCAACCAAACTCCCTGCCATCGAACCAATGCCCCTCACGGTGAGCCCACCAAGCTGGCTGGAACTGCCCCTGTGGGTTTCCAAGACTGCCACTCTTTCCAGGAGTAGAAAGCCCCATCTGTCTCCGGAAGAGCTGCTGGTGTTTTTGAACAGCTGACCTTGTGGTTAGCAGCCTAACAGGTAACCACGCCACCACCAGGGCTCCTCATTCCCGGCCCCAGGCCCAGAAAAATCTAGGGTATCAGAAATTTGAGATCCATGCAATGACTTATAAACAATTCAGGTGACACTTTGCAAGGACCATGAAAACATTGTTATTATGACTATGTTACGATGTTAAAGGTGTGTTAGCGTATTGGAGGTACTTCTTTGAGATGTCCTTAGTACTGCATACTAAGGCAGCATAGTGCATACTCTATACGACGGTTTCACTGTGAGTTGCCATTGACCCGATGGCACTGAGCTTGGCTATCCGGAAGACGGATATTCATCTCCTTGACATTGGCTATGAATCATGACTTCACAGAAGACCTTGGCTTAAAGATGATGTTAGCAAAGTGTCCGATTCCCATAACGTCTGAATTCACAGCAAGTATCACAGACCTTACGCGGGGCCTGGCTGTCCTAAAACCAGGCGGCCTTTCTCCCCTTCTTCTCTCTTCATCTGTGGGCACCTCACCAAGCTGAGTTTGGGGCCCACCCCCTGAGCAGCTCACCCGAGAAAGGGCGAGGCGGCTTTCCCAGGCAGGCCTGGAAGATGGAAACCGGCCGGCCCCGGAGCAGGGACGTCCCATCCCCTCTGCTCTGAGGTGGTTGCGCATTGACCACAGAAGGAGCGGCTCGTGTGATGTAGAGAGGCTCAGACGCTCTCTTCTTCCTTTGCCACCTGCCGGCAGGGTGTGGCGGGGCTTCATAATGGGGGGACGGGGGATCCCAACAGAGGTGGAAGTGTTAGGATTCAGCCTGGAAAGACCCATCTGGTAGCAGGTCCCTGGAGGGATGAACGTCTTCGACCCGAATGAACAAAGGCCTGTGAAAGGCACCTGAGCGTCAACTGGACGATGGAGTGGGTTACCCATCAGGCTGCTTAACCACAGGTCTGGCAGTTCAAAATCACCAGCAGCTCTTCGGGAGAAAGGTGAAACTTTCTACTCTTGTAAATGCTTACAGCCTCAGAAACCCACAGGGGCAGTTTTAGTTCATCCTATAGCAGGGGTGGGGAATGTCCTGCCCTTGGGCAATAAATAGATCAGAACTCCCAAACTCACTGCCATCAAGTTCATTACGACTCCTGGTGACCCAAAAGGTCCATGAAATCATCAATACCAGCTAACATCACACGCCTCACCCAAGACAAACAGTGCCAGCCAGCACATTACAAAAAATAAAAACAGCAAAACAAAACAAAACCCCTCACTGCCATCGAATTGATTCTGACGCATAAGGACTCTACAGGACAGAGTAGAACTGCCCTTGCGGCTTTCTGAGCCTGTGACTCATTATAAGGGAACAGAAGAATAGGAAGCCTTGTCTTTCTCCATATTAAGGGTGAATTTGTGGCATGCTTGGCCAGTATGGCCCTCGAACAATGTCATAAATATTCAAATGGCCCCGGGCAGAAAAAAGGTTCCCCCATCACTGACCTATTGATAGAAAGGGTGACTTAATCTGCTGTTAACCAAATACTTTAAAGACAACATAGTTTAAGACTAAATTTGTTTTAAAAATCCAAAATGCTACAGTCCCTTTCCTTGCAGTAAACATTCCTTTTAAACTTCGTCAGTAGGGTGTCCTGACTCAGGAAGGAGGCCAGCAAGGCCATTAAGATCAGTAGCCATGCCCATTCGGAGGCCTGGGGGCAAGGTCTGGCCCAGCCAGGCACAGAAGCATCACCCCCATTTAGATAAACAAGAGCGCATGAAGCTTCAGGGCATGGCAGTCTAATAGAGGTGGATCCAGATCATTCCCCAGCGACCATTGCGAAACCTGCCTTCTGAGAGCACCCATTGCATCCTGCGACATTGTAAAAGCCTGCTCCTCTCTTCCTGTAATCATTGTGAAAACCTGTTTCTTGTCCCACGTGGTTACGTGTGCAGTCGGGACTGAACTCTGAAACAGCTCAGAGAAGAAGGCTGGCTGTTCTCCTACTATCAGCACTCGCAGGAATCAATGTAGAATTTCTCAAATCACCCTGGTCTCTGTCCTTGACTCTGGGGACAGGCATTGTAGACCCCGGGCAGCGGGCATCGCTATAGGGCTGCTACTATTGGTCAGAATGCACGGGTGATCGCAAGTTATTGCTATTGTTGCTTGTTTGCGTTTCACACCAGTGGGCTTATTCTGGCTGTAAGCGGTTCTTTATTGCCCAGAACCGAGGCCCAGTCCCAGACCAGGGACACAGACTATCTCTGCAGCCCGAGCACCCATCAGCTGGCCGGCAGCCTGGGCCGGGTGTAGCACTGTAGGAGAGACAGCATGGATCCTGGACCCCAAGAGGCCTGGCTTCCAATTCCGGCTCCACCACCATGAAGTCAAGGGATGCAACCATGCTCAGCTGCTCCCCCCGCCGCCCCCCCCCGCCAGGCTGGCAGTTCAAGTCCACCAGGAGCACCATATGGAGGCCTGGTGGCTCCGTGGTTATGCGTGAGGCTATGCATGGTTATGCGTGATGCTCAAGGCCAGCAGTTCAAAACCACCAGCTGCTCCATGGGAGAAAGACGAAGCTCTCAACTCCCGTAAAGCGTCTCAGAAACCAACATGGGTAGTTCCACCCTGTCCCATAGGGTCACTAAGCGTTGGCATCCACTTGATGGCAGGGAGACTATTTGGTTCTTTGAGAAACACCTTGAGTGAAAGATCTGGCTATCTATTTCCAGAGAACTCCCTGAAAGCTCTCTGGTCAGTCCTGTTCTGACCCTCAGTGGGCACCAGGCGTCGGAATCCAGTCAGCAGCAGCTGGCTGGCACCGTTAGGCTGATGGCCTGGCTGGTCACTGTAAAAGGGTCTCAAACTGTCCTTAGCACAAGGCTCAGAGACCCTCCTAGAGGACAGAGCACCTTTTTCCTGCATTGAGAACTCACTGCCATCAGGCCAATGAAGACTCACAGCAAAGCTACAGGATCAGGGAGACCTGCCCTGTGAGTTTCCAAGACTGTCCCTTTCCATGGGAGTAGAGAGCCCCATCTTTCTCCTGAGAACCAGCTGGTGGTTAGCCCCCAGGGCTCCTGACAGCCAGTTTAAGGGCAAAATGCCTGCCACTGAAATGGGAGAAGAGGCATGGCCCCTGCTAGGGTCTCAAGAACCTCGGTCAAGATAGAGAATGAGCTTCCTGGGCCCCAGAGTATCAGGGACCCCCCACTCTGCTGCTTCCTCCTCGGAATCTGATTTCAGCAGACATGGGTCTGGGGCTGAGGCTGAGAAGGGTGGGTGAGTGGGGATGAGGGGGAGCAGATCCCTAACCCAGCTGCTGCCAGCATGCAACTTATGCAGGAAACAAACCTTTATTGTCCAAAGTAGCTAATTGGGGAAGGTTATTTAGTAACCAAAGACTGGTTTTTTAAAAACAAAAGCAAAACAAAACAAAAAACTCTCCCAGTAACCAGGCACTTAATCTGCTTTGAAGCATCTGATAGGGCCCTGCATGCAGAAGCAGACAAACGGGTTTGCAAGGGGAATGCATCTGGCTGGGGGGGAATCCAGCCAGGGACCGCCTCTCCACTGGCAGTGCCTCAGGAAGGCAGGAGGGCATGGGCACAGCCAGGGCCAGTGTTTACACTGCTCCTGTTTGCCATCCCTTCACCCGAGGTTGTTTCCTCCGTGGAAACGCAGGGTCTAGAGTCCCGGAGAAACACGCAGGTTTGGGAGAAGCACGGTGCTCCACCCCCCTCCTCCGCCAAGGCAAAGGCGCCCATTGAAGCTGGGAGCAGCCGCCCCTGGGCAGCCGGAGCCTGACCTCTCTTGAGTGAGGGATGGCGCAACACCTCTCCAGCCTTCCAAGCAGAGATCTATTTTCTGCAAAGAGCTGAGCTTGAAAAACCTGCTTTTGTCTTCATGCCGCTCCCTTTGCTGAGCACCCCTTGCCCAGAGGACAGAGCATTCCTGCCACAGAAGACTTTCTCCCTCCTCCTCCCCGCCCTCCCCTCTCTCTCCTTGTCTCCCCCTGTCCCCTCTCCCTCTCTTTCCTTCTCTCCTTGAGTTTCAGCCTTCATTCCCTCGTGCCTGGACTTGTGTCTTATTGCGGCTGGTCTCTCTCCACCCTGTTAGATCCCACACACTGATGCCAGATGGATCAGCCTCAATCCCAGCTGGACGGAGTCTTCTTGGAGCAGAGACCTTTGCTGAGCTCCGTTATCCCCACTCCATGCTCTCCACTGCTTTCCTAGGATCTCAGCCCTTTCTTCACAGCCTGCTAACCGCAAGGGCAGCAGTTCAAAACCACCAGCTGCTCTGCAGAAGAAAGATGAGGCTTTCTGCTCCTGTTACGAGTTACAGTCCCACCAGGCATTCTATGACCTTCATTCCATTGATTTTAGTTCACTTGTTGTTTCCTTGTCCCTGGGTTGCCCTCCCCTTCCTTTCCCCCACCTCCCTTTCTACCGTATCCCCCTGGAACCATTGGCCCCGTTCTTTTCATCTCCGAAGGGCAATGTAGCAGTGAGGAATTACTAAACCCGAATGAAGGCCAAACGTGATGGTGGGACAAGAGGGAGGTATAAAGGAAATAGAGGGAAGAACCAGGAGGCAAAGGACATTTATAGAGGCCTAAATATAGGCATGTACATATGTAAATATATATATATTTATAAATATATAAATTTATAAATAAATATATATATATATTTATAAATGAGAGGGAAATAGAACTATGTACTCATATCTATATGTAAGAATTAAGATTGTATGTGGACATTGGGCCTCAACTCAAGTACTCCCTAACACAAGAACACTTTGTCCTAACAATCTGGCATTCTGTGGTGCTCACCTTCCCGACACGATTGCTGAAGACAAAATGGGTACATAAGCAAATGTGGTGAAGAAAGCTGATGGTGCCCAGCTATCAAAAGATATAGGCATCTGGGGTTTTAAAGGCTTGAAGGTAAACATGCAGCCATCTAGCTCAGAAGCAACAAAGCCCACATGGAAGAAGCACACCAGGCTGTGTGATCATGAGGTATTGATGGGATCAGGTTTCAGGCATCAAAGACCAGAATAAAATCATACCCATGTGAATGTGGGGAGGCATGGAGTGGAGACCCAATGCCCATTTGCATACAATTGGACCCCTCACAGAGGGGTCACTGGGAAGAGATGAGACAGTCAGGGTGCAGTATAGCACCTATGAAACACACAACCTTCGTCTAACTCTTTGGTGCTTCCTTCCCCCCACTATCATGACCTCAATTCTACCTTACAAATCAGATTAGGCCAGAACATGCACCCTGCTACAGATAAGCACCCACAACACAGGAATCCAGGATAGATCAACCCCTCAGGGTCACCAAAGAGAGTAGAGATGCCAGGAGGATTAGGGGAGGGTGTGGGGAGAAAGGGGGACCCGATCATAAGGATCAACTAGAACCCCCTCCCAGGGCGACGGATAACAGAAAAGTAGGTGAGGGGTGACAGAGGATGAAAAAAATAATCCATATGGAAAAAATAATCTATAACTTATCAAGGGCTCATGAGGGGGAAGAAATGGGGAGCTGATATCAGGGGCTCAAGTGGGAAGAGAATGCTTTGAAAATGATGATGGCAGCATATGTGCAAATGTGCTTGACACACTGGAGGAATGTATGGATTGTGATTAGAGATGTAAGAGCCCCCAATAAAAGTAACTAAAAAAAAGCGTTACAGTCTCAGAAACCCACAGGGGCAGTTCCATCCTGTCCTTATCCGGTCACTCTGGGTCCGCATTGATCCGATGGCAATGCATTTGTTTTTTGTTGGTTTGTTTTAAAATAATATGTGATTCCTCTCACTTCTGAATGCCACCTTCTCATGCGACTTCCAAACAGGTTAGAAAAATTGGGAAGAAGAAAACAAGTGTGCAAAAAGCAGGAGAACAGAAACCCAGCCATGCCTTGCTGAGCGAGTCGAGCCGAATGCTGACGGGGGTTTTTCTCTCGGGGTCCCTGGTGGCTACACGGAAACCCAGCCCCAACTCCCTGCCATGGAGTCGCTGCCGACTCGTAAAACCCACCGCTGTCCAGCTGGTTCTGAGTCCCCGGTTGTACAGGGTTATGGCTCCACTTTTCCTTGTGGATTAGGTGGGGTGGGGGAGGGGTGTTCCAGTTCAGCACCTCCTTTTCCCACCAGACTGGGATCACTTTCTAGGGTGGTGATTGCTCTGGAATCTGCCCCTTGGGCACCGGCTGCCTAACGGAGGCCTGGCTGGAAGGCATCCGGAAGGCGAGGATGCCTTCACCACAGATGTTTTCCATCCAGCAAGCACGGGTGGCGGGAGGAAGCCCGTACTCGGTTCCCAGTTTGTGCTCACAACCTCAGTACAGTTGATGCTACGCAGCCAGGATTTCCCGGGGTTCCTCTGGCGTAGGACCAGGGGGGATGACAGGAGGGGCAGCTTCTCCAGTGGCCCTGCTGACACCACCCTACCCAGTTCCTGAAAACCCCAAACAAAAACCTACCCACTGCAGCTGACCGGCCTGGCACACAGACCCACCCACTGGGAACAGAGCGGTGCTGCCCGTCGGGTCTCAGAGGCTTCACATGAACAGAGCAGCCTCATGCTTTCTCTGAGCAGCGAATGGTCGGCTCGAACCACTGACTCTGAGCCAGCGGCCAAGCACTTGAACCACTGCACCACCAGGGCTCTGTCTAAGACCCTTCCAGCTCAAAGTCACTGCCAGGGAGTTCAACTGCCCCTGTGGGTCGCTGAGGCCCCCACTCTTTACAGAATTGGAAAGCCCGTCTTTCTCCCAAGGAGCTTTTGAACGGCTGACCTTGTAGATGGTTGGAAGCTCAACTCGTGACCCCTATGCCACCAGGGCTCAGGACCCTTCATCCTGGGTCTTTGATGCTCCCCTCCGGCAGGTTGTGTTGTGTTAGAGGTTGGGGGCTGGCGGTTGGAAGTGCAGGAGAGAATGAGGGGCTGTAAACAACCCACCTGCTTTGCCACCTAAAATAAATGCGATCCCGGGGAGGCAGAAAGGGGAGTGGTTTTAGGGTGTGAGGGTGCAGTGGTTAGGAAGGAGACTGCCAGTGGTTCAAACCCACCAGCTGCTCTGCAGGAGAAAGATGAGGCTGTGAAGATTTACGGCCTCAGAAACCGTGGGGCCTGCTCTACTCTGTCCCGTAGGGTCCCTGAGAGCCCGATTAGACTTGACGACAATGGGTTTCGGGTTTGGGGGAATTTCAAAGCAAGACTGGAAGACAATTCCTGGCACCAGGCCCAAAGGGCCCTGTGTTTGTGGCAAGCGGCTCTGGCGTGACAAGAAGGGCCGGCTGTAGGTTCCAGAAGGGGTGGGAGGAAGAAGCCGTGCCCGCACAGCAGTCAGAAGTTTCAGGTCACACTTCCTTCTGGGAGCTCATGGCGCAGGGTGGCTTTCTCAAAACCTCCCTTTTCTCCCGACAGAGCCGGCCACCGTACGGGGTGCGGGGTCCTGCAGTTGATCATCTCCCTTCCTGTGTTCTGGGGCCACCGTGAACCCCCTGCAGCCATCATCTTCCTGGAGGGTCAGGGATAAGCCAGGCCCCAGATGTTTCTGCGACTGCAGTTGCTTCCTGGACATCAGCCATGTCAAGATGGAGGAGAGGTCAGTGCAGGCAGGGAGGCGCAGTATGGACCCAAAGGGGGAGATCTTAGAGGGGAACCCTGCTTTGGGGCCTGGGCAATGCTCTCTTGGTCCTTGCCTTAGCAGGCTCTCCGGTCATGCGTTCAATTTTCACTAGGAGCAAAGCAGGCGTGCATGAAGAGTGCAGTTTAAACGTTCATGCGGATCAAGAGAAAGGCAATTAGCACTGCTGGGCGAATGCTTTCTGTTGGTTGGTTTGAGCTTTTTATTGTGATTTGGGTGGGATGGGACAGCAAGTCCGTGTTCCGTTCAGCCACTGCTGCACCGTCTCTTCTGGGGCACATTTTTGGTAGCGTGTGTTTGCTGGCGTCTCTGTGTCACCATTGGGCCCGTCTCACAACAGTGCCCACAAATGGGCCACTGTGTGTTCTTGCTGGGGGCCATGGAGTCCGTACTGACCCGTAGCCACCCCAGGCACACAGAACGGGCCTCAGTGGCCCTGAGGTCTGAGCCCAGCATGGCAACCACTGTGTCATGCCATCTCGCCTGGAGGGTCTTCCCTCTGTCCCTGCCCCTCCGCTTTACCGAGCACGTGTCCTTCTCCAGGGACGGGTCTCCCCGATCACATGCCTAACTTGTCCGCCGTGCAGTGTCAGCATAGCTTGGAGACACACAGGGAACCCCCAACAGCCCTGGGGATCACGGTATCGCGATGCTTCTTCACTGCGGCGCTCTGGAACCAAACCCCCGTATCTCTGTGCTGCGCCTTGACGCTGTTCTTCCAGAGACGTGCGAATCAATGCGTTCGAATGATGGTGCGGGCAGGGGACACTGAAAACAGCCGTGGACAGCCAGACGAAGAAGGAGCACACCTGTCCTGGAAGAAGTACAACCAGAATGCTCCTTAGAATTGAAGATGGTGAGACTTCCTCTCAGTGCTTCGGACGTGCTGTCAGGAGAGACCCGTCCCTGGAGGAGGACCTCCTGCTCGGTAACGCAGAGGGGCCGCGAGAAAGGGGAAGGCCCTCCAGGAGACGGCGGACACTGGCTGCCACAAAGGACTCCGAACAATGGCGAGGGTGGCGTGGGACCGGGCACTGCTTCGCTGTGTTGTACACAGGTGGCCGTGAGCCGGAGCAGCGACAGCACCCAGCAACAACCGCACGGAAGGGTCGTCGAGCCCTTTGAGCCTCCAGCGTGGATTCCTTGCGACGTGCAGCCAGTTGATGTGGTCCAAGGCTAACAGAAAACCTGGAGGCTCAAGCCCATTCACCGGTGCCTTGGAAGCAAGGCCTGGAGATCTGCTTGTGCAAAACCAGCCAGTCAAAACCCCGGGGGCACAGTTCTGCACCCACACACCTGGGGAGGCCTGGAGTCAGGATTGTCGATGGCAACCAGAGAACGCAGACACACACACAAACTCCCAAAACGGCACGTCCTGGGGGGCAGTGTTGAGACGAGAGCTTGGAGGAAATGTGACTGCCCCCAAGAGTGCCCAGCCCCAGGGCCCAAGCCTGGCCAGGTGTGGCTGTGCTCATGTGGTGCGGGTCACGCCAGCTTTGTTAGATGCAAAACCCCAACCTTCCCACAAGCGATTGGATTCCGACAGGTGAGGGCCTGACATCACGTGTGACGTGATGGCTTGGTGACCAGTTCTTTCTCTGTTCCCTTAGGACGCCCACCTCCAGACAGCTCTGGAGTAACTCCCGGTGGCATGGAGAACGTCTGCCCCAGTGAGTTCAGTCCTCCGGTCCTCTGGCAGGAGACAGGACCTTTGGCCATCAGGGATCCCTTGGAGGCGCAGGACATGAGCCCAGAACTGTTTTTGCTTGAGGGTGCCTTTTGCATTGCTGTCTGGACAGCCTGGGGGTGTCATGGGTGAAGGAAGGCAGAGGTGCCCTTTTGTGACATTGATTTATTGATTTTTACTCCTTGGAAGCTGCTTGAAGAGGCCCTATGTGCCTTCTTTGGTTTGTTGGTTTGTTTGTTTGTTTGGTGAACATCAAAGCTGAAGGGTTGTCTTGGGGTCAGGAGAGGAGGCCCTCAGGGGCCCACTGGTGCAGGGCATGGAGCTGGTGAGCGGATAGGGACCGCTCAGCGGACTGAGAAGCAGTGGTGGGAGGGAGGGAAGGAGAAAGCAACTAGCCTCAGACTTAGAGCAGGACATCTTCTCTGACACCCGAGGCTTTGGAAGGAAGAAAGAGACGGTGTGTACAAACCCTCACCCACCGTCACGGACAGAGATGCTCAGGACCTTCCCAGGAGTCACAGTGACTCATCCTTATTCTATCAGTCTGCAGGGGTCAGAGGAGGGCAGGATGGCAGGGCATGCGTGCGTGTGTGCGTGTGTGTGTGTGTGTGTGTGTGTGTGTGTGTGTATGTGGTGTGAGGGGGGCGTAGTTAGCACTCAGGAGGTCCTCACCAGGCTTACCTGAAACAACTAGATAAAGTCAGGGTCCTGGGCCACTGTTGCTCAGCCCCCCAAACGTTCCTTCCCTACAAAACTTTATTTTGAACTTCTTATTGTGATTCGGCGGAAGGTTCACAGAGCAAACTTGTTTTCCACCAAACGGCTCATGACCACTTTGTTCCGTGACTTGGATTCAATCTGCGTGATGCACTAGCCCTCTTTCCACTTCCTCCCTGGCTTCCTGCTTCCATTCATCCCCCTTTCCTGCCCCTTCCTGTCCTCTGAGCTTCCTCCCTGGGCACACGCTACCCTATTGAACTCGTGGGGTTGATTGTTCTAAGGACTGCTCCCTCTCCGATGTCCTTGTTCGTCTCGCAGGCTGGTCTCTCACGTGGCCACAAGGTGCTCTGTCCAGGCATCTTCCCCAAACGGCTGCCCACGAGGCCCCCAGGTCTTGCCTGCAGCATCAGGCAGGGCACCTAACGCATCACCTAAACCAGGAACGTGCCAAGGGTTCCAGGACGCGAGGATGAATGGAAGTGAGTGTTCACAGTCTCAGAAAACAACCGAAGGAGAGGTTGGCTGGACTCCATCAGAGAGAGTGGGGTGTCCACAGGCACATGGTGAGGATGTACTTCCAGATGCATTGCCCCACAGACTTGATCATGATGGCAATTAACTTCAAGGGAGCAAGGTGTTGCTGTTACTATTGTTGTCGTTGTCATTGCCGTTGAATTGGGTCTAATCCATAGCGACCCTGCGCACAACAGAATGAAACACTGCCCAGTCTTGCGCCTTCCACAATGGCTGCCCCTCTACCTTGCCAAGCAGGAGGTCCTGCTCCAGGAGCTGATCTCTCCTGATGACTTGCCCCAAATATGTCGAAGTAAAGTACATCAGCGTGGTCTCCTGACAGAATGAGCCACAGGCTAGCCCCCTTCGAGCAAGAGATCCAGGTTCGAATGCACCTCATGCACAGTCATCTCTTGGTCAGTGGAGGTTTGTGTGGCCATGAAGCTAGAGAGATCTCAGTAGAGCTTCCAGACTAGGAAGAAAGGCCTCGTGATCTACTTCCAAAAATAAGCCCAAGGAAGCCCCCTGGATCACAATAGTCCGAGTTGCAACTCATCGCAGGGATGCCTTTTTGGTCTCCTGTCCATTGGGTCTGGGTGGTTCAGACAGTAGCCGCCCAAACCAGAGAATGATCAGACTCTCCCTGAGAACTGCACAAAGGCAAAGTATTTCCCAAGGTGCTTTGCAGACGGTTGGTTAGCAACTAAAGGGCTTCCAGCATCAACTATTTGAGCAACACTGAGTTAAATGGAGAGAACCGTGATTCCTTGTGGCAGGAATTCTCTTTGTCCATTTCCACCGCACCCCACTGCAGACGTCATCTTTCCAAACGAGTGCCAACTGAAGACTTTCTAGGAAATGCTGGGCCACAGAGCTCCAAGGGTCCTTCCAGCTCTGGGAGTCCACAGCCCTTCTGGGTGGGAGAAGATAGGACTCAGACAGACGAGAGGGAGGGAGACAGGTAGCTGTCCCAAGACCTGCTAGCAGCCCTCACACATCACGCGATGTTCAAAGTTACACAGGAAAAGAAAATCCACACCTACCACGTATCAGAGAACTGCCTCTCCAGAGAACCCCCCCCCACACACCCCCAAAATCAGACTCACTGCTTTCAAGCCCATTCTGACTCATCGGAACCCCTACACACAGAGTAGAACTGCCCCTGCGGGTTTTCAAGACTGTAACTCTTTACAGCAGGGAAAGCCTCGTCTTTCTCTCAAGGAGCAGCTGGTGGTCTTGAACTGCTGACCTTGAGGTTAGCGGCCCAGTGAGTAACCACTATGCCACCAGGGCACTCACACCATTGTGAAAAGAAGACTGTTTATGATGGGCCCTCAAGAGTCCAGCTAACAGCCAGCCTGGTTTCCCTTATGGGCCACAAACTCAAGCGCAGTCACACGACCTCAAGACTTCAAGGAAGATTCCTTTTCACTAAAAAGCCAACCATCTCAACGAGGAGAAAAAAAGCACAATGGCCATCTGCAACTCTGTTCATTTCTTCTATTCTGAGCCGACCTCATAACGCCAGCTGCAATCAGATCAAAAACCCTCGGGGAGCCCTCCCCAGGAAGGGCAGCTAGCACCACTTCCCCACCACGGCAGGAGGACCGGGAAGGAGAGGGGACAGAGCCAAGTATGCACTCTGTCTTGGTTGTCACCAAAGCAAACAAATGAACATCATCATTGAGTGGATCCCGCCTCAATGTGACCCGCAGGACAGGGCAGAATTGCCCCCATGTTCCCGAGACAGTACATCTTGTCCTCTTTATCAGGGGAGAGAAGCACCAGAGACCAGTCGTGCTGGCTGGTGAGGTGATTTCTCTTTCTCTTCCGGCAGATTCTTATCAAATTTCTATATGCAACCGCCACCCCCACTCCCCAAAAAAGAAAAAAGAAAATAAATAAATTTATGGGACTAGAAAGCCTCACCTTTCTCCCTCAGAGCAGCTGATGGTTCGAACTGCTACCTTGTGGTTAGCAACCTACTGTGTAACCTACTGCACTACCAGACTCCTACCTTAGTTATCTAGGGATGCTATAACGGAGCTATCACAAGTGGGGGAGTGTACCAAACAGAAGTTCATTTTCTCACAGCTGATGAGACAGGTCTGCTTGGCATGGGCTTTAGGGCCAGAGGAGCGCCGGTGGTGTAGTGGGGACACACTGGGCTGCGAACCTCAAGGTCAGCAGTTTGAAACCACCAGCTGCTCCGAGAGAGAAAGATGGGCTTTCTACGCCTACCAAGTGTTTAGGTTTCAGAAAACCCATAGGGGCAGTTGTACCCCGGCCTATCGGCGGACTATGAGTCAGCATTGACTTGTTGGCAATAGGCGGCTCAGCTTCTGTTCTTTGGCTCCCTGGAGATCTTCACGAGGCAAGACATCTAGCTTCCCCGTACCGCGCCTTCATCTGTTCCTTTTCTGATCGACTTAAGACCCATCGTCCACTGACGCTGCTCTTGTTTTTAGGGGTTGTAGAGTTGGCTCTGACTCACAGCGACCCCATAGATAACAGAACTGAAACCACCGCGTGCTCCTGCACCCTCTTCACTACTGCTGCAACGTCTGAGCCCATTGTTGCAGACCCCCGGTCAATCCACCTCGGCAAGGGTCTTCCTCTTCTCTGCTGCCCCTCCACTTTGCCCAGTAGGATGTCCTTCTCCAGGGACTGACCCCTCTGAGCTATCAGTCCAAAACCCATGAGACAAGGTTTGGCCATCCTTGCTTTTATGGGGCATCTGGCTGTTCTTTTCCCAAGTCCGTCCATGGGACCTTCAACATGAAGGAACTCAGTTTATCATTCATGAGATATAATCAGATAAACGTGGGCCAGTTACCAGCTTCCTTACTAATAGCAATCTCTGTCTTGGAAGAAGTTGATGGTGATGAAGGATTTGTTGCAAGTAGGATTTTGTTCAATGATTTCAACAGGAGGGCATGGTTACATAACTTCAAAGGACAAAGGAAGCCCGCAAGTCAGACATTCTCAATCCAAGACAGCTTGTAATTCATACAGTATTGTGGGAGGAGGGCCAGCCCCTGACCGGTAATCACGGGTTCGATAGGCACAATTGTACAGTTGAGATATATGTATTATAATAAAGTCATAGAGAGCATGAGAGATAGAGATTGAAATAATGGAGTCAGACACATTTCATAGTAGCATGATCACCTCAGGCCTGCTTGGTGGTTCACTTGAAGAGAGGGGGAGGGGAAGGAGGACAAAAGGAAAGGGAACAGGGGAGCGAGGATGGGAGAGGAGAGGGGGACCCCAAGAGGGGAGCCCAATAGAGCTCTTTATTGCTAACCCAGGCAATACCTTTGAGGGGGCATGCAAGCCCCCTAGTTACAGGTAAAGACATACGTCACAGGAAGAGGTTCACTATAGGTTATACAGCAATGAGAGGGGGACAATCTAGAGATATACAGACAATAGGAAGAGGAGGGATTGGGGGTATACATGTGACAAGGAGGGTGGATCAAGATTCAGGATGGCAGCTAACTTTGGATGTCACTGAGCCGGTTTGACCTGCTCTCTGGATCTCCATAGAAACCATTATCAGTAGGGCATAAACCCACCCACAGGAACCAAGCTAATGGTCACAAGCCGTAACAGCAGAGAGCGGGGCCTACTGGCAACCGACTGCCTTCAGGGAGGTAGCTTGGCAATCATTTACCATTAGCTGCAAGCAGTGTCCTAAGTCTAACATATATTTGTGGAGACGACTTGGGAGAAATCTTTCTGCTTCCCACATAGTATACGTGATAAGGACTCTATTTATATTGCCTCTATACATTGTCGACAGCCCATCATTTAAAAGATTTGACTACCACAGAATTAAACTTTGTGTGTGATGACATTCCATCAAGAGTGTTAAGACGGAATGAGCAGACTCAGGAAAGCAGCAGCCACATGCATAGCCAACATAGGGTTAACATCAGGCACCTATAAATCATTTGGAGGCTGATGGCTTTAGAGAAGCAAAGGGGAGCAGCCAGCAGGAGCAGCCAACCCTGCACTAAGTGGTCTCTGAGTGTTTTCTCAAGAAGCAAACAGAGGGACCCAGAGAGGAGATGCCAGTGGAGGACAAGCGTTTATCTTCTGTCACCACCCCCAGTTCCTTAACCCAAAGCCCACTGCTGAGCGTCCACACCATCTCACAAATGACCCTCCTTGGACAGAGTAGAACTGCCCTGGTGGGTTTCCAAGACTGCCAGTCTTCACGGAGGCAGGCCGCCCTGTCTTTCTCCTGGAGAGAGGCTGACCTTTGGGTGAGCAGCCCAGGGCTACAAGTCGGTTCTGAATGATAATGACCCTGGCAGGAGGAGCCCTGGGGGAATAGGGGTCATGTGTTGGGCTGCTAACTAACCCCAAATCCAGTAGCTCAAAACCACCAGCCAGCTCTTTGGGAGAAAGACGCGTCTCTCTAGTCCCCTAAGGAGCGACAGTCTTGGAAACCCGCGGGGCAGCTCTATCCTGTCCTGTGGGGCACTGGAAGCCAGAATGGGCTCGATGGCCGTGAGCTTGACTTTGTGAGTGATGCACAACCGAGAGGAACACTGTCTGTTCCTGCACCGTCCTCACAATGGCCTCACAATGGCCTCTGTGTTTGGGCCCCTTCCGGCAGCCACTGTGTCCATCCACCTCATTGAACGCCTTTCTCGTCTTCTCACTCAGGCAGTTACACCATCTCCTGTCAACTCGAGGGAAGGGGTGGAATCTCGCCTGTCAAATCGGGTCATAGACAATGATGCCTCTGTGTGGGCATGGCCTTCTCCTGAGGATTCTGGGAACTCCTGTCTTCTTCCCAGGAGGCGGGACACACTCTCT
>NW_022103899.1:59928482-59932708 GCF_000313985.2 Echinops telfairi | reverse complement strand
GGTTGGGGGTCCCTACCACATGAGGAACTGTACTGAAGGGTGGCGGCATTAGGAAGCTTGAGAATCACTGAGGGCATTCGAGAGGGACCTTTCAGATGATCTGCTGCACACAAACCCCAAGTGTGGCTGAGTCCATGAAGTCCGCAGGTGAAGCGGCTTGTTCTTGACCATCACTTCCTGAAGGCAACCTCAAGACTGGGACTCCCCCCAGCCCCTACCCCCTGCCCATCCCACCTCCTGCCAATAGCAGACTTCTCCCTTCCCGGGGGTGGTGAGGGGTGGCGGGGCGGATGGAGGCTCAGAGAGAGTGCGTCAGCCTCATCAGCAGATGGTTGAAAACGGATTCAGGGAGAGCAATGGCCTCTTGAAGGAGGACACAAAGCGGCTCTCTGTGATGCTCAGAACAAAGAGGAGCGTGGCTTCGTGCAGTCCCCGAGCCACGAGAGAGACCTTTTGAGAAGCCAGGATTCCCAACAGGATCCTCTGAGCATTTTCCCAATTCATCCAAGGTTCCTCTCCTCCATCCACATCCAACACCTCTCTTCTAAAGGCCACAGGGCAGGGACAGGCTCTTTTTCGCAAGGAATCTTTGTGGGAGAGGCCACGGGAAAATAGCCTTTGGGAAAGAGAAAGTCAGGGTTCCTTTGTATTAAACCAAAAATGTCAAACTCAATGCCATCGAGGCGATGCTGATTCACAGCAACCCCGAAGGCTGGGTAGAACTGCCCCTGTGGGTTTCTGAGACCTTGCCTCTTTATGGGAATAGAAAGCCTCACCTTTCTCCTGTGGAGCAACTGGTGGTTTTGAACTGCAGACCTTGAGGTTAGCAGCCCAACGTGTAACCGCTACACCACTAGGGCTCCTGCCTTTGTGCCAGCGGCTCTTCACCTCTTTTCTGCACAAGAAGCACCTGGAAAGCTTGCTGAAAACACAGATCCCAGAGCTCTGTCATCATTCCTATCCAGTAGCTTTGGAGCAGTGGTTCTCAACCTGTGGGTCGCGACCCCTTGGGGCGGGGGTCAAACAACCCTTTCTCAGGAGTCGCCCGATTCTTAACAGTACAGCATTACAGTTGTGAAGTAGCAACGGAAATAATTTTATGTTGGGGGGTCACCACAACATGAGGAACTGTATGAAAGGGCCAAGGCATTAGGAAGGTTGAGAACCCCTGCTTTGGAGAGAACCCACAATTTTATGTTGGAAACCTCTCAAGAACTCACTGCCATCAAGCCGATGCTGACTCACAGCGACTCACAGCGACGCGGTAGGACAGGGCAGACCTGTCCCTGTGGGTTTCGGACACTGTCACCTCACGGAGCAGAGAGCTTCCTTCTTCTCTCATCATGTAGCTGGTGGTTTCAAACTGCTGACCTTGTGGTTAGCTGCCCAACACATAGCCATTATGCTACCACTAGGGCTCCCGTCTTAAACATCTTGCTTGGTTTAATCAGATGCAAAATGTCTAAGGAGCACAATGGATTAAGCCTTCTGGGAGGACCCCTGAGGGTGGAATGGGAGGGGGGTGGGCACTGGCTGCTTCCTGTTCATGAACAGTGAGAAAGTCTCCATCCCCCCTTTCTCCCCTGAGCCCAGGTATTTTCACACACACACCCCCAGTCGAATCTGGGGCTAACCATTTTATGTTCAGAAGGCTGCTGCGGGTGACACTGCTCTGCGTGCAAAACCCACGTGTTTGTGAACAGGAACTGAAATGTGTTGTTCTTATCGTGAGCCCCATCGAGGTTTCGGAGCTGAAGACTTCCTCCACCCTCCCTGTTCCACTGAGTCACAACGTAGGCCCAGAAACCACTTCCACACCGTGATGGACACGCGCAGATAAACTGTTACTGGAAATTTCCCTCTTAAAGAGATAGACACGATTGGGTGCGTTCAGGGCGGTGTGGCCATAGACTCTGTGTATGTGTGCATGTATTGTGATAAGAGCTGTATGAGCCTCAATAAAATGATTTATTAAAAAAAAAGAAGAGGTAGACAGGGCTGTTCCATGATCAGTTCAGTGCTACCCTTGCATGGGCAGAAAGGTCAGGGCTTCCACCCCACCCAGTCTCCTCAATGTGAGCGAGATGAGGCTGACCGTCCACTCCGGTCAAGACGCAGTCTCGGAGCCAGAGAGAGCAGAGCCATTGGGTCACACACAGAGGCTTTGTTTTCAGTTTGACATCTCTATAAACAGGGGGAACATAAGGCGTTTATTATTCACTTACATGATTTCAGCTTTTTCAGCCAGTTTCACTCTGCGTTTTTCAGTTATGTGGCAAAAAAAAAAAAGTGCCCACAGAGCTTGTCGTCATTGCCTGTCGGCATGGGAGGGGAAGACGGGGGGGAAACGGGGAGCCAGCAGTAAGGAGGAGGAGAAGACACTGTCCTGACGTTGATGGTGGGGCTAATGGAAGAAATCTTAATGCGACTGAGCGATTGCATTGTATGCTAGGTGAAGTACCTTCAATAAGACTATAAACAAAATCCCACGGTGCTTCAATGGATTCTTTTCGTTGTAAGTGAACACTTGGAAGTCACCTGCCTTGTAACGGGATGTCTCACTGAGCCACAACAGCAGGTCAGCTTTTCAGGACAGACGTCCACGCTGCACTGCCCTTCTCACGCAGCTCCGGATGCCCCTCCTGACAGAGCCGAGGGGCTGGCCACAGCGCGTGGACACGGACTCGCACAGAGGTGTCAGGGGATATCGAAGTCCAAGGGTGTGTCTCAGGCCTCCAGACTCCCTCCTGGCGCGTGTCTGGGCCCTCATTTCAACTGCGGCCCTTCTTCTCAGCACCGGGTTAGGCTGCCAAGGAAGAGCGTCAGGGGGCTGGATGGGAGGCCCAGGGGAGAATCAGAGCCTGCAGGGAACCAGCGCTGTCTTCCCGGCTGCGTCCCTGTGCAGCCATCTCCGACTGTCCATGTGGAGAGCCCCTGATGTAAGCTCCCCTCCCTCCCTCCCTCCAACGGCCTGGCATGGAGTATGAGACACCTGGGTGGGTGGAACAGCCCTGACACGAGCTTCTGAGCAACAGCATGGCTTCTGACCGAGGCTGCCTGGGGTGGTGTCCTGGAGCCAGGGTCCTTTGGGACCGCTCCCCTCGCAGCTGGTCTACCCTGCTCTTTTCCTCTCTGCCCATCTCTTTATCTCCAACGATGTTCCCATGATGCAGCAGCGTGCCCCACAGCACCCAAACTCGAGCAGTGATAGTCGGAGTGTGGAGCCCGCTCCCATGATGCAGTAGGGTGGACCGGTGCCTCCACCTTCTTCCTGGCCGCTGGCACATTTGGGTCCAGGAAGGCCGCATCCCATAAGGATCCATAGGGTTTCCACTGGCTGGGCTTTCAGAAGTAGGCCGTGGTCTTCGCTGCCCACCACGGGTCACCCTGCTGGTGTCCGGAAATACCCAGGGCGTGGCTTCTGGCAGCACAGCCACGTGGGAGCTGTCGCAGGATGACACCTAAGGCTAGGGGGTGTGGGGTCTCGTGAAATCCCCACCCTATCCCCCCAATTCCCCACCAGTGCTCAAGTTCTTTCACTTTGATTTGAACATTTTATGGTGAATTATTTGGGGGGTTACATATCACATCATCATTTTGGCATTTAATGACTTCACTCAGCAAACCTCCTGGTGGCTTGCCTGGCCACGCCCTGCTCGGTGCCTCCCTCTTGTCCGGTGTGATCTTCCATTCTCTTCGGCAGCTGGCTTGCTGCTAAGGAGACTGGGAGGAGCCTCAGCAGCCCCCTGTGTGAGCCTCTCTGGTGACAACGGGAACCTGTGGTTTTGTCAGGGGAAAGGGCGGCCCGCCTCCCTTCACACATGCCCTATATCCGGCCTGAGTGCCCCAGACTGACCACGGGATGCTTCTCTGTACCCCCTCTACTCCCCGCCCTTCTTATCCAAATGGGATAGAGACCTTGCCTGGGAGTGCTGTGTGACGGTCTGAGAATCAGTGCTGCCACAGTGCCCTGCCCTGGGTACAGAGCATCCCGTGGGCATTAGGTGGGCAGGGCCTGATGGCAGGAACTTGGTTTTCAGTGAGGGCACAGGGAGAGCCCCTGGTCAGCTTGGGCGCCTGCGCCTTGGGGCTCTGGCTGCCCGGTAATTAAGGAGGGGAGATGCCAAGCCCCACACCATTAGGTTGCATTTTCTGGGAACGAAACGTTGTTGGGGACCAGCATTAAGAATGCAGTGTTGTGCTGGCAAGAAATATTGAACACACCA
>NW_022103899.1:59926671-59927644 GCF_000313985.2 Echinops telfairi | reverse complement strand
AAGGATGTGCGGGTGTCCTGCCTCCAGCAAGCTATGCATCTCCTTAGTGCCTCCAAATGAGGTCATCAAACTTCGACCTGATTGGCAGGCAAGACTCCACCCCTTCACTCTGAATCCTCAAATTGACCAAGTGATGTAACTACCACAATGTACTATTTTGTTTTGTTTTCAGCTGAAATCTATGAAGGATGACTTTTTGAGGCATGAGATTATTGGGTCTCAGATTGAACTTTTCCCCCCTTTTTAGAAAAAGAGCAGGAGAGAGGCAAAGAGCGATGCTGTCCCCCAGCATCAGGATAAACCACTGCCCACGCCAGCACCATCCTGACAAGCAGTGCTACACTTGAGCTCCTCAGGGCAGCCGCTGGTCTTCCTCTCCCAGGTGTTCCTGTTTTCACTGACCCTCTCCTTAGGCACAGGTGTCCTCAAACTACAGCCTGCTGGCCATGTGTGGTCCACCGAGGACATTTATCCGGCCCACTGGGTGTTTTTGTCCGTTTATTTTTTTACTTCAAAATAAGATATGTGCAGTGTGCATAGGAATTTGTTCATAGATTTTTTTTAAACTACAGTCCAGCCCTCCAACGGGTCTGAGGGACAGTGAACGGCCCCCCTGTTTAAAACGTTTGAGGACCCCTGACTTAGGGCTTAGCTGTCCTCCTTCCAAGAAAGCACGGCTGGTGCCTCCGGCAACTTGTGGCACTTCCTATATGCTTGGCCAGCACCGCCACTGAAGTGCACCCGTGCTTATTCCGGGTCCAACTTTCATGCACATACGAGGCAACCAAAAATACCCTGGCTTGGGTCAGGCCCATGTTCGTCCTCAAGGCAACCTCCTCGCTTTTCCACACCTGGAAGAGATCTTGTGCCGCGGACGGACCCAGTGTGACCGTCGCCTGCCCTCTTGACTGCTGTATCTGTGAGCATTCACCGCGGGGCCAAGCGAGACGAGATCCTTGGCAACTCCAACCTC
>NW_022103899.1:59916628-59925693 GCF_000313985.2 Echinops telfairi | reverse complement strand
CACCCCAGCTTGTTTCTCGGCGATAACATTGTGTCTGAGGTTGGCGCTGAAGGTGCCTACAGCCCCTGTGTGCACTTGAACTCCTGGAGGCTGCATGCACCAAAGAACTGCCCCTCACAGCATCTCCAGTGGGTGATACTTGAAATGTGGGTCACCAGACCTTACTTCGGAGGTACAGGGGGAGGGACACAACCTCTGCCCGTGATTGCCTTGAAGGGGGGAGGGCAGCCAGAATCAAGGGAGCAGGAGCCGCAGAAGGACACGGCCCCTTTATTCTGAATGCTTTAAGTAATTGACACCCCCAAGATTTTCATCCAGTTTCTATGTAACGTTCTTTCATGATTTAAATAAAAAGAGAATTAATTAATAAAACCCAAATCTGGTTCTTTGAGAGTTGGGTAAATCTCATCAAGAAAAAGTCATATATGAAAAATTAGAAATGAAAAAGAGGTGGATAGTAAATTCTCTGGGGGGAAGTCCACTGTCAGCAGTAAGACTTTCTGCTCACAGATTCGATTTTTAAAAAAAGTTTCTGAATAGCAACCGACATAAATATGTAGCAATGGAAAATGTTTCAAATGAAGATTAATAATTGGAAATAGAAACCAAGTGCTACTTTCTTCCCACTCCCTGACCCAGAAAAGTTCACTGTGGAGTGTATTTTCAATTACAAGGAATAGAGACCCCCTATATTTTGTCAAGGAGCCCTGGTGGAGGAGTGGGTGACGTGTCGGACAGCCAATCAAAAGGTCAGCAGTTTGGAACCATCAGTCGTTCCATGGAGAAAGATGAAGCGTTCTACTCCTATAAAGAATTACAGTCTTGGAAACCCACAGGGGCCGTTCTACCCTGCCCTATAGGGCTGATATGGATCAGAATCAACTTGATGGCAATGCATTGTTTGTTTGTTCATCTTGTAATAGCTGTATACACTCTTCTCCACCAAACTGGAAAAGACGGCTCCTCTTCTTAGGAAAGAGCATGTTTTCTCATGGCAATGCCTCGATAAAGAGGACACGCTATTAATAGAACTGCAAATCCCTCAAATTTAAAAAGAGCTTGCATTTAAACTCATAGGTACATTGTAATAGTTTGTTCTTCAGAACAAACAATTCTGCTCTGGAAACAATATGGCCAGATTCTGCTTTGCATGAGGATGAGGTGACAGTGTCTCATCCTTAGGTCAGGTTGTCAGGAGGGACCAGTCCCTGGAGAAGGACGCCGTGCTTGGTAAGTCAGCTGAACCCAAACAGATCACAGCCATGGAGTCAAGGCCAACTCATAACCACCTGGGGATCATTTTCTCAAGGGTTCCTCTAGACGGGAGCCGACAGCTCCGTCTTCTTCCAAGGAGTGGCTGGTGGTGTCAGCCACCAACCCTGTGCCTCCTAGCTCAATGCCCGACGGATACAGCAGCCCCAGGGTCCGTCAGGAAGAAGAAGACCCTCAATGAGACGGACTGGCCCACGGGCTGCCCGATGGGCTCAAACACAGCACCCATTGCAAGGACAACACCGAACTGGGCGATGCTGGGTTCTTTGGGTCACATCCGGTCGGTGTGAACTGGAATCAGCTTGATGGCCCCTGACGACAACAGCATCACAACATCAACAGCATCACAACATCAACAGCATCACAACCACATCTCTTGGTCTCCAGGAGGTCAAAGCACCAGCAAACTCACTGCCATCAAGCCTGTTCTGACGCAGAGTGAACCTACAGGACCGGGTGGAACAGCCTCCAGCTGAGACTGTAACTAATCCAGTATTTTTTTGGAGACAGAAGGGATCATCATTTTCCTTATTTGTAAGTTCTATTGGCACTCCATCCATATAATACAATTCCATCGCTCCATCGCAACAAGAAGAGCGGTACAATCATCGCCACGATCAAGTTTAACACATTTTCTTCTTCCTTGTACTCACTGGGACTCCTGAGATTTTTTTTCCCATTGTGGTAAAAATAGACACCACAAAACATCCTCCCATTCCACAACCTCTGCATGCATAACGCAGTGCACTGGCTATACTCTTCATGTTGGACAACCTCCACTGACAGCTCGGTCCAAATATTTCCATTAACAAAAACTCAAGGTCCCTAAATGAACACTCCTCCTCCTTCGCCCCTGGTAACCATAGGTCAAGTTTGGTGGGTTTTTTTAAAGTAGTTTTTTGGATATAATATTCACATATCATACACTTCCATACTTACATTTATTTTAAATGAGTGGCATATACATCATCACCATCTGTTTTAATGCTCCCTCCCCACTCCCACATTTAGACTGAAACTCTTCATGGGAGTAGAAAGCCTCGTCTTTCTCTTGAGAGCAGGTGAAGTTTTGAAACACTGATCTCACCGTTAGTAACCCCATGTGTAACCACGATGCCACCAGCGCTCTCCCAGGGACACGTGGGTATTATATATTATAGTAGTCAGAAACCTATTCCTGCAGCTTCAAACTACAAGATAAAAGCAGCAAATGCTTCAAGCTAAAGAGGCACCTGATATATTTTATAATCATTCTTTTCGAAAAAAAATTTTTTTTAGAAATATTTTCAAGGTGACTAGGCCTTACAGGACTATCCCTTAAACCCAACAGCTAAGGGAGAAGCGCCTCCGGGCATTTCCCATACACTTGGGAATTGGCTTGGAAAGACAGCATGCTTAGAAAGGCCACTTTATCCTCTGCTTCATTTTGTCCCTAGCCACACACGCTCTTTCTCTGGGACCCCCTACAACTTGTGGCCTGTGCTGATGGGCTCCTGCTTTGCTCTGGGGTCTGGGACACTGTGGTGCAAGGTTGGCAGGGGAGAGCTTTCTGGGCCTCCTGGTGAGGCTGGGCTGCCGGGAGCTGTGCCAGCTACTTGGGGGCTGACCCTGCTTGTGTTAGTCTGGGTAGACTAGAGAAACAAATCTAGGGAGACTCATAAGTGTGTCAGGGAGAACTTTATATCAAAGAGTAATTGTATGGTGAGCAAACATCCCAGCCCAGTCCAGATCAAGTCCGTAAGTCTGATATTAGCCCATATGGCTGATACTAGTCCATAAATTCTTCTTTCGACTCCCACAGCACATGCAATGATGCTGAATGTAGGAAGATCACACGTCAGTTCGTGGAAGGTCTTGTGGATCCAGTGGCAGTGGAAGCATCTCAACGCTGGCACAGGTCTCCACATGTCTCCTCCAGCTCTCTGAGTGTCTCAACAGCAGGGAAGGGAAGGCAGTGAGAGAGAGACTGGGTCGAGCCTCCAGTGCGGTGTTTATCTCCATCCTGCCTCCAAATGAGGTCATCAAGCTGTGACCTGATTGACAGGCTAGACTCCGCCCCTTCGCTCAAGTTGATAGGACATGATGTCACTGCCACACTGCTCTTCTATGACTTCGGGGCAGCTGCCTCGGGGCTGCGAGCCCATCTTCAAACCGGGGAAAGCCCGCCCTCTCCAAGCGGTGTGACCGGCAGTGGCAGCCCAAGAGACACCCCTAAAGAGTTAGAAGGCGGAATCCAATGGCCTGTCAGGCAAAGCACGATGCCATCCCTCCTTCTGACACATCTGGGACACAGAAGCATCGTTCGAGGAGACGACAGACCTGGCCTTCCGAGCAGGAGCTGAGTGTGTCTAAGGAGCCCGGGACCGGAGATGTCTATGGAAATGTCCATCCCCTGGCTCCTCCCCCCTCCCCTCCCCCCCCACTCTCCTGGTTCACCTGTGCTACGCGTGACCCAGGGGGGTCTGAGTCAGTTGGTTTCTTCTCCAGCTGAATACAGGATGGCCTAGATTTAAGTATCAGCCGTTGGTAGCTTATAGTCTTCCTTCAACTTTCTATTTCATGAACTATTGAAAAGGATGATGGCAACATATATACAAATGTGCTTGACACGATGGCTGTGTGGATTGTTATAAGAGCTATAAGAGCCCCCAATAAAATGATTTATTAAAATAAAATTTAAAAACCGAGTTGTTACAGTCTCAGAAGCTCACAAGGATAGTTCTACTGTGTGCTATAGGTTGCTGAGTCGGAACTGGCTTGATGGCAGTGAGTATATTGTTGTGGTGTAGTGGGTTACCAACTGGGCTGTTAACCTCAAGGTCAGCAGTTTGAAACCAAGAGCCGCTCCTTGGGAGAAAGATGAGGCTTTCTACTCCCATATTAAGCGGCAGTCGGAAACCCACAGGGGCAGCTCTACTTTGTCTTAAGGGGTCACTGCGAATCAGAAGTGACTTGTTGGCAGTATTTTTTTTTTGAGTTTGTATCGTAGGTAGCCAAAACATCTTAGAAATGATACACAATCCAGAAGTCCAGTGGTGTGTGTGTGTGTGTGTGTGTGTGTGTGTGTGGTGCCTTTATATTGGAGACTGTGTGTGCATGCATCTAGGTAAGTGTGCGTATATCTGTATACGTGTGTTTCTTTGCCGCTGGCTGTGTCTCTGTGTGTGTAAGTGTGTTTGTCCCTGGGCGTGTTTGTCTGGTGCGGTTTGTAGAGACGTAGACGGGAATGGGCATCTGTTCACGTGTGCCCATGGGTATGAGGATGTGAGTGCTTGTGGGTGTCTCAGGGGACGGATGCCTGGGGGGCAATGGGATAGAAGCACAAAAACCAAAACAGCAACAACAACAACAACAACAAACCCCAAATCAAACTCACTGCTGTCCAGTGGAGGCTGTCTCAGAGTGAGCAAGTGACCCTTTCGGCCAGGGTAGAACTGTCCCTCTGGGGTCCTGATCCTGTAACTTGATGGGCGTAGAAAAGCTCCTCTTTCTCCCCAAAGCAGCTGGAGTTTCCCTCTGCTGGCTTCTGCCCAGCAGTGTCACCGCTGCAGCCCTCGCCACAGCATCCCTGTGCTCCCGCAATGGGGTCAGAGTGAGCGAGGCGCTACAGCAGTCGGCCCCTCCTTCCCAGGAGGAAGCCAACCTCCACAGTGAAGATTCCCTGGTTCCTCACTGTGGTATTGCCTGGAAACCAGAGGCCCACGGCCAGCCCTGGGTGCCCCAAGTGAGCCTCATTCTCCTAAGGCAGTGAGACTCAGGGATGGCTCCTTATCTTTGCCTTGCTGACTGCAGCGTGGGCACCACACCGTCCACGTGAAGAATTCTCCCCCCAGCCTCCCCAACGCTAGTCCACAGCCCCTGCCTTTTTGCAATGGAAGAGTTTGCACTATCCGGCCCAAGCCCACAAATTATGCTGAGCCTCTTGGCTTGGTGTCACGGGGCACTGGTGATGTGAAACAGCGCTCGGAAAGCTTCCAGATAGCACAAGCCAAGCTGCCAGTTCTTGAAAAGCAGCCAATGGCACACAATGAGCCACGAAGTTCTCGCTGCCAACCCATCATGTGGATGGCGCAGAACTGGACAGTATTGTGCTCCATGGGGCAGGGGTGGCCACCAGCCCTTGCCCACTTGTTCCCCAGTTGTTAACCAGTTTTTTTTTTGCTTTTTTTCCGGACCTTGCCGTTTTTTAAAGGGGGGGGGAAGGGAGGGGGTGGCACCCATGAGTAGGGGTGACCACTCAGAGAGAAGCGAGGGGCAGAAGTTGGAAGATACCAGTGGGATTCATTTTAGGGGACCTGACAAGACCACCAGCCACCTTTCACCCTCGTGTTACTCAAAGTCCTTGTAGCGCCCTCTTTGGCCACCTCGCACTTTGATCGATGGTCCTCACGTTGGTCACAGGAAGGCTAGTGTCTCCATTATCTCTTCCTAGACAAAAACCAGGCAAAAAATATGCCAGAGTCACTTCTGTTTAGTTTGAACACTCCCCAGCCAACTATCAGCCGTGAGACCTAGGGGGACAGAAAGCGGCATGAGTCAGAGGGGATCCCGAGGTGACACCATGGCTCCCCGCAGTGTGGGTCCTGAATGTGATCTTGGAACAGAACTTAAACTCAAAACACAGGGCAGAACTGTTCCTGTGAGTCTCCAAGACTAACTCTTGTTGGGAGTGGAAAACTCCATCTTTTACCCGAGAAGCAGCTTGGTGGTTTTGAACTGCTGACTGCAGTTGGCAGCCTAACATGTAACCTCGATGCCACCACGGCGCCAATGGCTGATGTTTTTAAGTAGATCACCGGATCTTTCTTGAGATGCCTCAGTGTGGATGTGAACCGCCAACCTTCTGGTTAGCAGCCAAACACAGTAGCCTTCTGTATCCTCTCCAGTCTTCCAGCTGCCCGGCAAACCTGTCATCAGGAATTCTTCACTTTCCCAGCTCAGGAAGAAATGACAGATCAACGAGCAGCAAACAATAGCAGAAACCAATCAGGATTTGCTGTGTGTCAAATGAGGTGTCGCTGATTTGGAGAGGGAGGCAAAGGCTGCCCAGTCACCGATGACCTTAGCACTGGCAAGATATTTGGGGGAAACATCTGCCTCTCATTGCTCCACACCCCAAAATAGACTGCAGATTAACCAGAGTCCAAACTATAAGTAAAAATTAAATTTTAAAAAAAGCAAAGAAGAGAGAATGGTTCATTACTCTCTGGAATGAGTAAGTGCCTTTTAAACCTAAAATCCATGATTAAAGAGCAAAGCCCATTGCTCTCAGGTCAATTCTGACTCATGGGGGGACCCTCGAGCACTCAAAGTAGAACTGCCCCACAGGGTTCTCCAGCCTGGAAAACCTTTATGGAAGCAGACGGCAACTTCTCTCTTCTGTGGAGTGGCATTTAACTATTGGCCTTTCAGTTAATGGATGAGTCCCTTAACCACTCCTGCACTAGAAAGTGAGGAAACGGACCAATTTCGATGTAGCCACAAATTTTATATGCTCAACATCCTACTTTAAATGAAAGGCAAATTATTGGGCGGCATTTTCTTGTTGCCACGAACAAGAGCGAGGGAGGACTAGAAACGTTGATTAAAGAGTTGAGAAGAGTCGTGAGAAAAATCAGAATGGCTCGTTTTTAAGAGAGCAAAGGAAATGATTAGGACACTGAGATGAAATGCAAATGCTTGGGGGCGGGGGATACAGTCAAATGCATTAAGAAGGGAAGAGGAGCAAAACTAAAGGAAAGAGCACGTGATGACCCTTGAACTAGTAATTAATATTAGCATGCGTGAATGGGTAGCAAACCCTGCATTTTTATATTCTAGTAATGTGTGGATAATAATAAATGGTGGCTAGCACTTGGAGCTTCAGTAAACTTCACTGTGCCCATGTAAACCTGTACACAGACCAAGAGCCGAACAAGGGATTCTGGGTGGTTTAAAATCAGGCAAGGTGTGCATCCAGGACATGGCCTCTGCTCGCTTTGATTCAATCTTTATGCTGCGATTGAATCTCTGTGGAGAAGATCGTGGCATCCGGACTGGAGGAACACTCCCGAGGAGCTGGCAATCGCCCGATGAGACAACTTGCTTGCTGAAAATGAAGAGGACTTGAACTACTGAGCAGGATCAAAGATCCCAGCCTTCAGTATGGATTACACCCCCAAATGAAGAAAACGAGAATCCTCACAACTGATTGACAAGAACCATCAAGATAAACAGAGAAAAGATAGAAGGTCCAGGGTTTCGTTGTACTTGGGTCCACACTTGACACCCACAGAAACAGCGGTCAAGACACTGAATGACGTATCACAAGGTGCTGGGTGAGTCTGCTGCCAAAGGTCTCTTAAAAGTATAAGAATGCAACGAGGTCACTCTGAGGACTAAGGTCCGCCCCGGCGCATGTATTTCCCAAGAGTAAACTGGAAACGACGAAGGATGACCAACGAACTGCCGTCTCTGAACCACGGTGTCGGCCGATCCCACTGTATCTGTGGACTTCCAGAGAATGAGCCAGTCTGTCTTGGAGGAACTGTAGCCACACTGCTCCGTAGACACACGATGATGTGTTGGGTTGACTAGAAAACAATTCCCGTGACAATCATGTAAGTGCGAGGGCGCGCTTTCCATCAAGAAGTAATTATAGCTCAGGAAAATATCCCGCCCTGGACCAACTCAAGGCCCTAAGGGTGCTATTAGTCCGAAAGGCCCTCTTCAGACTCATGCAGCCACATGCGGGGATGCACCCTGCAAAGAGATCACAGGCCGGCAGGCGGGTGCAACGTCGTGTGGGTCCAGTGGGGGTGGTAACAGCCTAGGGCTCTGGCAGCCACCAGGGTCAGCCATCCACGAGGGGGTTTGACACAATGGCTGCAACCATGGGGACAAATGTGGGAACGTGGTGATGGCGGCAAGGATGGCACAGGACCAGGCGGTACTCCCTTGTGGTTTGCGCAGGGTGGCTATGAGTTGGGACCAGCCCTAAGGCACCCCACAACAGCAACTGTAGTAGTGAGAGCACGCTTATAATTTGGGGGGACTGCTAATTTAGCGGTACGTGTAACGCGCTAAGTGGATGGAAGCAAGGGTTCACCTTGCGCGTCAGCATCCATTTAAAGTAAATAAAATCAGTACGACAACTTAAGAACCTTCGCAGGAACATTGCCGGGTGATTCCGGGTAGCCGGTGCTCTCGCTCTTGTGTTCTTCCAATTTTTTGTAACGAGCGCACGTGGCTGTAGTTTTCAGCCAGAAAGACGAACAAGAGACAAGCCAGAGAAGGTGCACACATCCTGGGTGCCCCTACCCCAAAGGGTGCTGTGCTGCCACACAGTGACAAGACTGAGGGCATTCACAGAGCAACGCTGCCACCAGGGAGGCACATAGCTCTTCGCCCATAATAAATAGAGCGTCAGGGCACTCATTCAATCAATACGTGGTTATTTGATCCTCTCCAAGGCCCGGGCATCTTGCTCTAAATGGGATCCACCCAGCCTCATGAAACCCACAGGTCACATTTAGACTCGAAAGGTTGATGAGCAGGGCTTTTCCAGGCAGAAAAGTCAGGGGCAGGTCCCATGTTCAAGGAGGATTGTGGGCAACAGGAGGCAGCCTGGACCAGCTCAGTGCATCTGGGGCTGGGTGTGGAGGAGGGCGTGGAGGTGAGATGGGTGCTGGACCACTGAGCATTAGAACTGGTCCTATACGGAGATGGGGCTGGGGGCATGAGGGAGCATGGCAAGTGATGGGGCCAGGCTTGTCTGCCTGAGGACCAGTTAGGCCAAGAGTAAAACGGGATGG
>NW_022103899.1:59914909-59916528 GCF_000313985.2 Echinops telfairi | reverse complement strand
GGCAAAGGTTGGTTGTTTGAATCCACCAGACATCCCACGGAAGGAAGATGTGCCCATCTGTTTCAGGGAGCCGAGTGCTATGCTGAGGAGCAGTGGTGTGGGTCCTGGCAAAGCAGGATTCACTTGACAGGTGGCTGTAAGTCAGAAAGGGCTCAACTGTCAGAGTCTAGTGCTGTGTCTGGGGGGAAGACTGTCCCAAGGTGATGGATTTGGAACCTTCTAGAAATGGTCTTTCTGGAAGGTGATGGGATCCTAAATAAGGACCCTTATTCTGGAGGTGAAGATAAGAGAGTGGATTGGAATGTCAGCTCCCCACCTGGCTTCTCTGGTCATTCATGTTTTCCCACCACCTAGAGAAATACATGGGCAGTAGTAAGTGGTCAATACACGTTTGCTGAGTGACTGGAAGGTCCAGACACTTGGAATGCCACACTAGAAAGCCATTGTGACTTCCTGGAGGTGAAGGTCACGGCAAAGCCCTCAGGAAGGTCTTTCTGAGACCTTCAAACAAAAATGCCTCCCAACAGCTTATCCCAGCAGGTGAGCTCATTCAGTGCTCCTTCGCGCATCTCTTTCAAAAGTACTGTGTTGGGTGTCGATTTGGGTCTAATTCCACGGGCCAGTGAACATGTTCAAGGGCCACTCATCTTTTGTTAAAAATAGATTTTAAAAAACTGCAAATGTTCTAGGGACATGAACTTCTGGTTCAATGAGCACAGAGGCATTTTCTCTCAGTCTGGTATCATTCAAAGTGATCTCAGAGTTGGGGGTTTTTCAATGCAGGCATTTCGTATTTTCATATTTCCTGAAATGTCTATCTAGACACCGCTCTCAGATCTCTCCCGCTGCTTCAGCTCCAAACGGTGGCAGCCGCACTGGCTTCCTGCTTGTGAGGGACGCGAGGCTGCAGCCCCGCGAGAGCGCTTCACCACTGGGGCCGAGGGGTGGGGCGGGGAAGGGCTGAGGGCTTATGGGAAACTCCGATGCGCCCTCTCTCCACAGCATGGGCATCAACATGGCCTCAAAATAAACAAGCAAAAGAACAGAGGAAGCCAACAAAGCGGCACGGTTCTTTCTGACGGAGGCCCTTTGCGAGCACAGCGCCCAAGGGTAAATCTAGAATGTCCCTGCAGCCCAGGAGAGGCCCGTCCCTGGAGAAAGACGCCCTGCTTGGTAAAGCGCAGGGGCAGCAAAAAAGAGGAAGACCCTCGATGCGATTGACGGACACAGGGGCTGCGACCATGGGCTCGGACACCAGAGCACATGTGAGGATGGTGCTGGACCGCTCGGAACCCCCTGGATGGCAATGGCAGTGAACACCGAGAACCTGGGGTTTGACGGCTCATTAGCTGCATTTCTGTACTGATGAGCCAGGGACAGCAGGTGGTAGGGACTCTGCTGCCTCTTCATCTTTTCTTTCTTGCTTCCTTTCTTTCTGTCTCTCTCTTCCTCTCTCCCGCTCTCTCTTCCTCTCTCCCGCTCTCTCTTCCTCTCTCTCTCGCTCTCTCTTTCTTTCTCTTTGCAATGAGACAACTTGCTTGCTGAAAATGAAGAGGACTTGAACTACTGAGCAGGATCAAAGATCCCAGCCTTCAGTATGGATTACACCCCAAAATGAA
>NW_022103899.1:59905265-59914809 GCF_000313985.2 Echinops telfairi | reverse complement strand
GGAAGGGCTGAGGGCTTATGGGAAACTCCGATGCGCCCTCTCTCCACAGCATGGGCATCAACATGGCCTCAAAATAAACAAGCAAAAGAACAGAGGAAGCCAACAAAGCGGCACGGTTCTTTCTGACGGAGGCCCTTTGCGAGCACAGCGCCCAAGGGTAAATCTAGAATGTCCCTGCAGCCCAGGAGAGGCCCGTCCCTGGAGAAAGACGCCCTGCTTGGTAAAGCGCAGGGGCAGCAAAAAAGAGGAAGACCCTCGATGCGATTGACGGACACAGGGGCTGCGACCATGGGCTCGGACACCAGAGCACATGTGAGGATGGTGCTGGACCGCTCGGAACCCCCTGGATGGCAATGGCAGTGAACACCGAGAACCTGGGGTTTGACGGCTCATTAGCTGCATTTCTGTACTGATGAGCCAGGGACAGCAGGTGGTAGGGACTCTGCTGCCTCTTCATCTTTTCTTTCTTGCTTCCTTTCTTTCTGTCTCTCTCTTCCTCTCTCCCGCTCTCTCTTCCTCTCTCTCTCGCTCTCTCTTTCTTTCTCTTTGCAGTTTGGATTCTAGACTCAGTGACAGCTTCACGTTTTGCGGTTCTCATTTTGCCCTAAGTCTGTCAGAATAGAACTGGTCTGGCAGGGATGGGGGTCGGGGGCGCTGAGTGACTGGTTTGGGGGAGAAGTTGATCACCGGGCATTTCTTCTGAGGCACTTCTGGGTGGACTCAAACTGCCAAACGTGGAGTTACAGCCGAGTGTGTGAACCGTCCCGGCAACACGAGTCTCTTACGGCGCCAGCATGGTGAGGCTGTCGCCACAGATCTCGCCGTTTCTTTCACTTCCTCCTGGGTGTGGTTGGGTCTGTGAAGGTCTGGGGTCCTTTCAAGGGAGCCAAACACGGACCGTTTCAGGAAGTTCTCTGGCCCGAGAGGGCACAGTGAGGTGTGTTTGTGCCTGGACACCACCCAGTGGAGGAGGTTAACCTCTCAGCATTGCGTTTGAAGAGAGTCTCCCGTCGCAATCGGGCACCCAGCATGGATGCCACGGTGTGGTTTTGAAATTGCGGAAGAACTCTCAGAGAGGTATCTAGGTAGACACTTTGGAAAATATCAAAATCTGCACCATGCAAAACCCAAACCAAGCCCAAACCCACCCTAAAATCACATCGGAAGACCATGGTCTGAGAGGGAATGCTTCTGTGAGAATCCTTGGATGGGTCAGTTCGTTTTGAGCTTCTTTATTTGGGGGAGAGCTGTTGGGGTTCATGGGCATGGTTCCCCTGACGGTGGCAGACACCTGTGGGGGCCAGGCCCCAGCTGTGTGGATGGTGAAAACACAGCTGTGTGTGTGTTAAGGACTGATTCTGCCCTCTTGTGCCTGGTCTCTAACACCTGCAGTGTGAATGGCACAGCCCTGGCCCACCAGACAGCGTCCATGCCCCAGAGCCCACCACCACGCAGCACCCTTGTCCCAGAGGGCGAGTGGGGAGAGAGACTCAGCCTCAGAACACGGGGGCCACTCTGTAGGTGCTGGCTGAACCCCCCTGGTTTCCTTACCCTTGTACTTCCTGTTGGGAACCCGGGTGGAGTAGTTGGGCTTGTTCACAGCAAGTTGGCCGTTTGAAACCACCAGTACACGCTCAGAAATCCACAGAGGCAGTGCTACCCTGTCCAACAGTGTCACCGTGAGCCGGCGTGGGCTCCAGTGAGTTTGGAGCGTGGCTTTGTGCAGTGCTCCTGTCTCCATGGTGGAGGCCCCATCTTTATCTAGAAGGTCCTCCTCCAAGTCCCCACTGGCCTCTCTCCAGTCCCTTAGCACTGAGTGAGCTCCCTGAAGGACGGATCTGATAGCATCACTTCCTGGTTTCCTGGCCTTCCACGACTAGTGGCCAAGGAGTCCACTGATCCCTGACCTCACCACATGGCCATCGTGTTTTCAGAAGTAGATTTCCAGTATGTTCTTTCAAGGTGCCTCTGGCTGACCTCGAACTGTCTACCTCTCTGTGAGCAGCCGAGTGGTGCTAACTGTTTGCAAGGCCCAGGGGCCACTGACTTATATCTACCTGATCAGACAGGATAGAACTGTCCCCTGTGAGTTTCTGAAATCGTAACTCTTTATGGGAGTACAAAGACCCATCTTTCTTCCACAGAACAGCTGGTGGTTCCGAACTGGTGACCTTGTGGCTAGCAGCCCAACGCATAACCACTGTGCTACCCGCTGAAGGCCGCAGGCAAGGGCAAACTCGATCCTTTTCAGACTCAGCCCTGTGACGTACACCTAAACCTTGTCGCAGAGCAAACACCTGTTCCTGCCTCTGAAGTGCCGTTCTCCTCCCCCTGGGGTGGGGGTCCCTGGGGAGGTAGCATGGGGCAGAGTAAGTGGGGTGAAGGTGGAATAGGATCTCCTCACAGGGGCGTCCTACCTTGGAGACAGAATGACAACATTCGGCCCCAAATGGGACAAGGACCAGGTCTCTTGCCTCCCTCGGTGCATCTCCATCTTTCTACCCGCTGCCCCTGCTGTGCAGGGTGGCTGAGCCCTTCAGCCTTGGACCGTCCATTCCCCTGGCAACCAAGCTGGCCCCACTACTCTGAGTCATACTTTTTGGGGGGTCCTTTATCATCCTGGGAGTCTCAGGGAGATGTTAACCTAAAGGCCAGAGGTCGGAGTCTATTCAGAGTGGTGCCTAGTGATCTGCTTCCAGAAGAGACCTACGGAGCACAGCTGGGCTCTGACACTCCGGAGTCACTCTGACTCTCTGACCTTGAATTGGACTCCACTGCACGACAACCAGGGCCTGGGGTTATTGTCCTACCTTTCACGCTGTGTCCTTCTTGTATGTCTGTGGGGGCCCTGGTGGCATCGTGGTTACGAGTTGGGCTGCTAACTACAAGGCCGGCAGTTCAAAACCATCTGCCGCTCTTCAGGAGAAAGATGAGGCGTTCTACTCCCATAAAGAGTTACAGTCTCAGAAACTCACAGGGCCCGTTCACCCTGCCCCACAGAGTCGCTGTTAGTGGGCATGCACCTCATGGCAGTGAGTTCTGTTTTTAATTAACCTTCTTGTTAGTGTTTTGCATTGCAGAACAAGCAGGAAGAAAAGACACCTGGAGTCCACCCCCCGAGAAGTATGAGGGGGTCCCCAAAGTTCTCGGGGACACCCCACGATCCTTGTATTCCATTTCCCCAGCAACTCTTTGGAAGCTGCCCCCAGAACATCCCATCACAGGTCACCGGGCTCTCCTTCCAAATCGGCAGTGAGGAGTTGGCCCCGTCCTTCATACTCACGTCCCATTGTGATCCGGTGCATGATGTCTCATGGGGTGCAGTCTGCGCTGAGCCACAGCAATCCCGCCTACAGCAGCATGAGCCCCCCCCCCCTCCCACCACATCCCAACCATACCACCGATGTCGGGGTTGAGCCCACTGGAGGAGCCACTGTGTCAGTACAGCTTGTCAAGCACCTCTACATCCCAAGTTCCCACTGTGAATGATGCCGGTCTCTTCTCATTCTGAGCCACGCCCACTAGCAAGTCAAAGACTCAAAGGCTTCACTCCCGGTTTTCTGTACCTGACAGTGTTCCGCTGCTGTCCAGGCGATTTCCCATGGCTCCTCCCCCAAAGTGGACAGCCTGCTCCTCCTCCGTCCTGCGTTCTTAGTCTGGAAGCTCCGAGGAAACCTTTTCATGCCAGGCGACCCTGCTGGTATGTGGAATTCCAGTGACACCGCTTCCAGTACCACAGCAACACACAAGCCACCACTGCATGACAGCCTGACAGACACGTGGTGGCGACACCACTCGTCACGGCACAAACACTCCTCTTAACGACTGCTCGCAGCCCATCCGGGGGCGATTCCTCAGTGCTGCGGCCCCTCCCCCTTCACTGGGCAGTCCCAGTTTCTGCATTTCCTGGGACAGGAAGTGCTTATAGGAATAGATTTTTGGATATCTATTCTCTTTGGGTCAACTTCTGGAAGTTCCAGGGTCAGTCAGACCATGTGAGCCCCACCCTGTGTGAGTCCGGGTGGACTAGAGAAACAAATCCAGGGAGACTCATATGTGTATAAGAAGAACAATTGGACATTGAGAAAACAACCCAGCCCAGTCCAGATCAAGTCCATAAGGCCAATATTAGCCCATATGTCCGATACCAATGTATAACGTCTTCTTCAGACGCACGCAACACATGCCATGACACTGAATGCAGGAAGATCACAGGCCAGTGGGTGTGGATGTAGTGGTGGTGGAAGCATCTCAGCACTGACAGAGGTCTCCACGTGGCTCCTCCAGCTCCAGGGCTCTGGCTCCATCAGGGTAGCTCCACCGGGCTCGTTGTCAGTAATGTCTCACAGGGAGTGAGTGAGTATCTCATCTGCAGCGAGCTATTTATCTCCTTAGCACCTCCAAATGAGGTCATCAAGCTGCAACCAGATTGACAGGCTAACCTCAACCCCTTCACAAGTTGACACCAGATGATGTAACTACCACAGGCCCCTTGGCAGGTGTGTGCACACCCACTTGCCTCGCTCGTCACCCTGAAAGGCCACAGCCCTCCCTCTGCTTCCAGGTGCCTTTGTCTGGTCTTGAGTCAGGTGGCGCAAACGGCTGAAGTCTGTGAAAGCCGAGAGAAAACAAAAACAAGTAGGAACAGTCGCCGTCAAATTGTCTCCGTGACTTGGAGAGGAACTGAGCTCCGGGCATTCTCGGGGGCTGGCTTTTCAGAAAGAGACAGCCAGAACTTTCTTCTGAGGCCCTGTGGGTGAACTTGAACTTCCAGCCCTTTAGTTAACAGTCGAGTCAAGGAACCATGTGCATCATCCCCATCCAAAACCCCACTCATAGCCATGAAGTCAATGCCAACACATAGCAACCTTGTAGGACAGGGTAGAATTCCCCTGTTAATATTCCAGACTAAACTCTTTATGGGAAAAGAAAGCCTCATCTTTCTCCCTTGGAGTGGCTAGTGGTTTTGAACTTTGGGCTTTGTGGTTAGCAGCCCAATGTGCAACCATTACACCACCGAGGCTCCTTTTGCATCATCCCAGGACTCCATAAATAGCTGTTCTTTCCCTACCCACAGCCCTTCAAACATCAGAAATGGGGCCAGAGAGGGCCAGATGCTGCTGAAAGGTCACCTTCCTTCTGGAGAAAGGTGAAGGAGGAGGATACAGGATACAGTTTCATCCCCAACCCGACCACATAGGCCTGCCGGCTGAGTTCGGACTGCAGCAGTCCCACTCCTGGGAGAACCAGACGGACAGCCAGCCAGCAGGCCTTCCCACTGTCCAGGGAGTGTCCCAGCATGAAGGAGCAGAGGAAGAACCCCTGTGCTGTCACCCGCTCCCACAGGAAAAAGCGGGCAGTAGGCTGAGCCGGCCTGAAGGCCCAGTCATAGAGTGAGTTCTCTGTAGCACCCATTCCGCGAGGTTTCGTCTTCTCCTGAAATGAGGACTCTAAGCCAAACCGGCTCCTAGTGACCTGACAGGACAGGTTAGAACAGCCCCTGGGTTTCTGAGGCTGTAATCCTTACAGGAGCAGAACACCTCATCCTTGTCCCACAGATTAACTGGCCTACACATGACCCACTATCCCACCAGGGCCCCTGAAGCGAGAGAGGGGCTGTTCACCCGTGAATTGCCAAGAAAGCCCGAGAGGTGGGGGGTCGTGTTTCCATGCCAGCCACCGTGTCCCCAGCTGCCCTCCCATCCTGGAGCCTGGAGTCAAGAAGGGTGACTCAGAGCCCAGTCTTTGGGAAATTAAGACACTCATTTTTTTTTGTCTGGTCGTCTAATTGCCATGCCAGGAAGTGAACGTACCCGTGCTGGCAATCTTTCATGGAGATGCTACAGCGAGCGCGAGCACAGGAGTGATCAGATACTGCCAGGAAGGTTAGGGCTTGCAGCAGGCCCCGAGGGCAGACATTGAGGCCCCAGCAGGCTCTGCCGGCTGTCTGCAGAGGCAGCTTCTCCCAGAAGGGTTTTCATACTTGATACCGTCGGTGGCCCCCAGCCCCAACCCTCCCTGACACCTTATTATTTCTTCTAGGTCCCAATGTGAACTATGCTTACTGAAATCATCTTTTAAAAATACAATCATCTCTGGGGATCGCCTTTCAGCCGACCTCGTACCAATAAAAGTGAATGTTGCACCTGTGGGGGGGATGAGCTGGGAGGCACCTGACAGCAACAATGCATCAGAAAGTGGATAATAATAAAAATACCACCGTGTTTAAAATTAGTTCATAGCCACCCCTTCTTCCCCCAACCCCCTTACCCCCCAAATTATTAGATAAACAAATAATACCTAAATATCTGACTCCAAAGGTTATAATTTTAACCGCTCTGCCCTGCTAATCCTTGTGGGTGATTAAAGTGACAGACGATAGAGAGAGATAGTAATAAGTTAGGTAGATAAATAGACAGGGGAGGGATGATAGGTATATGAGTGGTGGTGCTGTGGGTGAGGCAACTGCTGACTGCAAGTTCAGGAGTTCAAGCCCACGAACACTGAGAGGGAGAAAGATGAGGCTGTCTGCTCTCATACAGATCCCCGCCTCAGAGGGTTGCCATGGGAACGAGGGTGTGGGAGAAGAGCGAGGCCTTCAGGGACAGGGATTGATTGACACCAGGGCTGCAACAATGGGCGCAAACACAACCACCCTTTAGATTACGTTCAAAATGTGTCCAAAGAGCGATCCGATGACAAGATGTTACATTCCAGTCTAAGCACGTCTGCTAAAATCTACTTTACAGCGCTCGTTGTCTTAGGGCTGTTCCCATTCTTAGTCTACAGACAGTGGGGAGTCTTCAGGGACCCTGCAGGTGAATTTGGGGTTTCCGCCCTCATCCAGAACATTCTGCAAACTGGATGCTTAGAATTGAGGCACCGGTACCTTTCCCTCCTCCAGATTTGGGCCTTTATATTTACAATCCTTGGATCACACCGACTGTTGTGATCCTTCCATGTGGACTTAGCTGACTCCTCACTTAGCTGGCTTCTTGTTTTGAGACAAGCCTGTAAGACACCAGAGGCTATTTTTCTTGATAGCTGGGCACCATCTGATTTCTTCACCACATGTTGCTATGGTATCCTTATCTTCATTCATCTGCTCCTGAGGATGGGTGGTGAGCAGGGCCACAAGACAAATGGTTTTATTTACTTTTTTAGCCGGAGGCTTAGTGACTAGGGAGAGATGTTTTACAGTGTCTGCAAGTCAGGACAAATCGCTTCTAAGAACTAGGGGGCATGCGAGGGAGGTGAGGGTGACAACAGGGTATCAACTTCCTTGTGTTGCCGGGTGCAAGAAAGGAACGCACTGCTGAGTACATCTGTGTTTCACAGCCTGACATCCCTAGTATTCTCTTCGCCTGTGCAAAGGAAAAGAGGGATATGAAAACAGCCGGAGACATAGAGATACAGTCTGTGAACTCTTTACTTTAAAGATGAGCATTGTCGCGAGACATGGGCAGCTGCTACCACGATGGCCAGACAGGAGGAGGTGAACGTGCAGCATGTGCAGCATGTCATCGTAAGGATGCCTTTAGGTGTGCGTGTGGGAAATGATCTGTCAGGGCCCGGTGGTGCAGCTGGAGCCAGGATGGTCATGATGGAGCTTCCTCTGAACAGCAGTGCAACCCAGGAAGCCAGTTTTAAGAAGGAGCCCTTTTGTATCGTTATGCAGGAGAAGAAGAACACGGGAGGTCTGCCTGTGGGCCAATGGACACTTGCAATGGAAGCGATTGTGAAGGTCACTGGTCCTGAGTCCGCATGGCTTTGGCTGGCAGTACCCACCTGCTTTGCCACACATCAGTCTGGGTGCTGCTGTGGATGTATACACAGTGACAACGGTGGTTCAGCCCCTGGCTGCTGTGCTGAAGGGTTGGCACTGTGAACCTACCTAGCGGCTCTGTGGAAGAAAGCCCTAGAAAAGCAATAGCCAAGAAGACCCTATGGGGCACAATGAGTGAAATGGGACAGTACCGGATGAAAGCCATGGCACTTCCACTGTGTTTTCTGCATTGAAGTTTATTCTCTTCTGTCCCGTGGTCCTGAGGAGTTCACATTGGCTGTAGACTCTACAGCGCACAAACAACATGCCGGTATAAACCAGCCGACCTTATGTAAGGCCAATGATCCTTCCATAAGGCGAAGGGGCCTCATCCAAACAGTTGGAGTCTTAGGGCAAAAACTGTGATTTTTTTTTTCTCTTGGCCATCTGGCATACTAATTTTGGACTTGCCAGTCCCCACAATTGAGTGAGGAGGCATGTTCTTAAAATAAAACTCTCTTTCTGCATGTGTCAGTCATATATATGTATATATACATATATATACACACACACATATATGGAGATATGTATATATGGTTTCCCGTCTTCAGAGGACCCTGACAGAGCAGTGAAGGCAGGTGTTCCCTACAGGAAACCAAATCCCTCTACGTGAGAGACAGGCTCTGGGATAAACACAAGGAATGATGATAGATAAGGTAACAGACCTGGAAGAATTTTAACAGAAAACCAGCCGGACAATAAGACCCAGGAGGAACTAAATAAAAGAAGCCATCATAGAAACTGGACACAGAATTTAAAACAAACAAACAAACAGCTCTTCTGCACCAATAAAGCTTGAGCATGAAGATCAACGTGGCTGATTGTGCTGCTAACAAACTTAATGACAAGATAACCACTTGGAGACTTCTCTGCACAGCATTCTTAAAAAGTAGATGCTATGAAGTATTTATGTCTACAGCTCCTCGGGGACAAAGTAAATAGAATATGTTACCTTCAGAGAAATAAAATCATATTGACCACAGATCCCTTTGCAAGTCTAACCAAAAGAAGAGGAGTTTGCCTGGGGAAAAAGGAAGACGTTAAAATAAAAAGTGATCCTTATTCATATTTTATCTGAAGACTCTAATTGATGTCTGCAAGTAGAACGTGAAAAATGTTCCCAATATATGACGTCTCTTACACTACAACCCGTAACACCCTTTCCAGTGCAGTTACTTCATCCGAGTTCTTAAGCTCCAAACACAGAGCGAGGAAGGAAGCTGACTAGGGGATGGGGATCGAAATGATTCCAGTAAGAGGGATAGATAACAAAACTTCTTTTCAAATTACCCATAGAATAGAGGCCATCACTTGAACAATTACGATATGATGTGGTCCATTATCTCAGATGACAGTATGAATGATTGAGAAATAAGGGGAAGCTAGAGACTCCCCAGCTTCCATAAAAGAAAACAAAGCATTGTTCATTTGTTTTCCCAGAAAGATGCTCCATGCAATCTGATGCTTCACTTCTAAGTCTAGGTAGTAAGAACAAGCCCACCCCAGAGCTCACCCAGAAGATGGAGGGAAAGCAAGAAAGTGGGAACTAAAAAGATGTATGTCTATAAGATCAGAAAGCTCTAGAAAAGTTTTATGACAATAAAATGCTTTTTTAAAAGTCTCCTTTTGAAAAATCATAATTTACATGACATTCTGGAAAATCCAGCAACTAGCTCTCTCTATAAAATGCACCTTAAAGAGAAACAGAAAATCAAACAT
>NW_022103899.1:59902285-59903727 GCF_000313985.2 Echinops telfairi | reverse complement strand
TGCGGGTGTGGGTACCCCCTCCTTCAGTATTTCTGTGATTAGGTGGCGCTCATTTGACTGTGGGGTGAAGATGTGTTTGATCCTCCAGTCTGTGATCAGAGAGGGTCTCGGGAAATTTAAAATCAGTTTTTATTTATTTTCGTTTGTTTTTCAGGAGGGGGATGGATTGATTTTAAAGTACCCAAAAGTAATTGCTGCCTGAATGCATTCTTCTTATTCAAAAACTCAAGAATGCACCATTTTGTCATTATCCCAGGCTTAGCCACTGCTGAATCGTCCCCCACATGTCCTCTCCTTCTTTGATGGTTCTTGAACTGACTATGCGAACAGAGTTTTAAAGTCCACAGCTAGTCCAGCTAGATGTGAAAAGTAGACTACGCTATGAAAGCTTGTCATAAGGGAATTCCACCGGCCTAGAATGAAGAACAAATCTCTCTTGGAAAAAGTACAACCAGAAGGCTGCTTAGAGGCAAGAATGGTGAGACTTTTAGTTTCCTTAGTTTCCTGTACTTTGGACAGGTTACCGGAAATGACCAGTCCCCGGAGAAGGACATGGTGCTTGGTCAGTAGGAGATCAGGGTAAAGTGGAAGACCCTGGAGGAGAGGGATGGACACAGTGGCCCCTACAACGGGCTCCAGCACAGGAACCATCGGAGGAGGATGCAGGACCAGGAAGCTTTTCATTCTGTTGTGTAGAGGGTTGTTATTGGTAGGACCGAAACTTTCTTTTAAAATAAATCATTTTACTGGGGGCTCTTACAGCTCTTATAACAACCCAGATATCAATTGTGTCAAGTACATTTGTATCTATGTGCCCTCATCATTTTTAAAACATTTTCTTGCTGCTTAAGCCCTTGGTATCAGCTCCACCTTTTCCCCTTCCCGCCCGCCCCACCTTCATGACCCCTTGGTCAATTATAAATTGTTATTTTCATGTTGTACACCATCCGCTGTCTCCCTTCACCCACATTTCTGTTGTTTGTCCTCCTGTGTGTGTGTGTGTGTGGGGGGGCGGTTACACCTCGATCACTGTGATCAGTTCCCCTTTCTCCTGCTCCCCCCACCTTCCCCCAACCCTCATCGCATCACTACTCTCATTACTGTTATTGAGGGGTTTGTCCATCCTGGATTCTGTTGAGCGCTCCTAACTGTACCAGTGTACATGATCTGGTCCGGCCATATTTGCAAGGTAAAACTGGTCATGATAGTGGGGACGAAACATTAAAGAACTAGAGGGATGTTGTGTGTTTCGTCAGTGCTATAAAGCACCCTGGCTGGCTTGTGCCTCCCTGGTGACTGTTCTGTGAGGGACGTCCGGTTTTTCACAGAGGGGCTTTGGCTCTCCACTCCGGCACCCTCATTCACATCTATATGATTGTTTGCTTCGAGTCTTCTGATGCCTGAAACCTGACCCAGTCGACACCTCGTGATCACACAGGCTG
>NW_022103899.1:59899525-59900565 GCF_000313985.2 Echinops telfairi | reverse complement strand
CTTCTGGACCTTCTGGTCCTGCATCATCTTCTCATCCCTTGACTCACTTCTCCATTGTGTCAGACCATCCAGGTGAGGAACGCCTCCATTTTCATGGACCCTCTTCTTTATCAGATGTGCTCTCCTTTCCTGACTATTGTCGTTCCTGATGGAGGAAGCTGAAATTCCTCGTCCTCACGGCTAAGGAGCATTTGGGTGGCATTTCCCCCTCATTTGATCATTCTTCTTGCCAGGCTACATTCAATATTGTGTGCATGTGTATGTGTGCGTGTGTTAGCTTAATACTATAGCATGGATAATTTCCATACCAGTATATGGAGTGCCACATAATGCTTAATATTCCTGTATTTTTCTATATGTTAATTTATCCTGCCATTCTTCTCTATCAGAAACGAAGGTGTTTTCCAGCTAGTTCCCTGGTCATAGCAATACTAATAACACGGAATATCCTGCACGTCTTTGTACTCTTATTTCTTTAGGATGAATTCTTGGAGGTGTATTATGGGGTGTAGTGTTAAGCAATTGTTTTTCGGTGCCCCCCAAGTTGGTTCTGACTCCTAGTGACCCTATGTACAACAGAAGGACACACAGCCCAGTCCTGCGCCACCCTCACAATTGTCATGACGCTTGAACTCTGTGTCCATCCCTGTCATGAGGGTGTCCTTCCTTGTCTCTGACCTTCTGCAACACCGAGCAAGATAGCCTCTTCCAGGGACTGGTCTCTGCTGATAGCATGGCCCGACTGCATGAGATGAGGCCTTGCCGATTTCTCTTCCGTAGAGCATTCTGGCTGTACTTCCTCCAAGAAAGACTTGTTGGTCCTTCTGGCAGTCCATGGCCCTTTCAATATTCCCTACCCCCATCCTCCGTCAGGTTCAACAATTCTTCTGCCGTCTTCCTTATTCATTGTTCAACCTGCACCTGCCGATGTGTTAAGCCACTCTGTTCGAAACAGTGTGGTGATAGGTCAAGAATATATAGGAAGTAGATGAGAATACAGGACCCCATAAGATGTATGAGTGTAATATTGGAAACATGAC
>NW_022103899.1:59897116-59898266 GCF_000313985.2 Echinops telfairi | reverse complement strand
TATTCTCACTGCTGACTAATGTTTAAATCGGCATGGCTCAGAACTGTGGAAAAGCACATGGGTGTGCCTTGAACGCGCTGAAAAGGAAGACCATGAATTTGAGGACTAGCGTGCTCCTGCCCCAACCCTCTGTGGCATGCACGGCACAGCTGGACCCTGAAGAGGGAAGACGGGAGAAGAAGCAAGGCATCTGAATGATGGTGCTGGCAAAGAAGCTTGAAAGTACCACGGACTGCCCAAAGAACAAACAGGGCAGCCAGAAGGCTCCTCGGAAGCAAGGATGCTAAGACCCTGCTCACGGAATCTGGACGTGGAGTCGGAGAGACCAGTCTCCGGAAAGGGACACCACGCTCTGTGAGAGAGAAGATCAGTGAAAAAGAGGAAGGCCCTAACAAAATGGATTCACGCCGTGGCTACAACCACAGGCTCGCACATCAACAACTGTGCGGCTGGGGCAGAACCGGTCACGCTGAGTCGGAACTGACTTGACGGCACGCAGCAACAACATCAGAAAATGACCGAGAAGAATCTCTGAACGTGTTGAATACACTCATCTGCCTTTTGGTGGGGTGGTAGTTTTCCCTTGGACTCCATGGCCTTTAGTTTGGCTCCAGGTGTGTGCACACCTGCTGTCCCAAAGCAGAGCTGCTTTCTCTGATGCCACAGACACCCTTGCTCTGCTTGTGCTCCCCCTGTCCAAGCACATTGTCTTTGCTGGTTACAACGTACCCACCCTGTACAGGAGCCGGAGGTGGTCACCTGCCTGCATTCTTGAACATTAACGTATGGATTGTTATAAGAGCTCGAAGAGCCCCCAATATAATGATCTTTCAATAGATTACAAAAGCACCCTAACACAACTGAGATGAGCCTCTGACAACTATGGCAGAGGCATGGTGAAGCAGGTTTCATTAGGGGCCAACTGTGCCTATATGAGCTGGAAAGCCAGTAGCAATACATTTTTACTTCTCTTTGTATTTTCCATTGAATAATCAACATCTTGGCAGCAGGGCCCATTTCTGACTCTGCTTTGGATTCCCCACTGACCGCAGCACAGGGAATTACGGAAATATGTGAGAAAGAGGTCAACATGGCTTGAGCAAATTAATGTTGGTTTTTTATCAAGGTCCACTTTACCTTCTTATCGAAT
>NW_022103899.1:59885426-59894430 GCF_000313985.2 Echinops telfairi | reverse complement strand
ATATACAGAGAACCGCATCTATGTGGGAAAAGCCAAGACAAAAAACAAACAAAAAGACGGCCTTGAATTCAATTATGTTATGGTTTTGAATCATCTAATTAATTGGCTGAAGGCTAGCTAGAGCCTAGAGCAGTGTAAATTCTATTGTGCAGACGGTATTACCTTAAGGAGCTTTTTCTAATGGAGAAACAAATCAGGGCATACCAGGCTCTACACTCCTTATAAACTCGGGGCCTTCGATGACCAGAATCTGCCTTGGTGTTGAAGGACTTCACAAACCAGTGGGTGATCCCAGAGGCAGGGGCCCTGAGCAAGAGGGCAGCCCTTTCCTCCTCCCCAGCCTTCCCATCGAAATGAGCACAACACAAACCCTCTGGGATCATTTTGGAAGCAAATAGCCATTGCTGTCTCCAGATCTGTCCGCAGACCCACAGCGCTATCGACAGCTAAGAACGCAAGACGGACAACCCATGGATCCTGACTGAAAATGGGAATGAACCACGTCTCAGAATCCATGTGGAATTCCTGCAACGGCATTGACAGGGCGACACAGAAGACGCCAACGCTCGCTGGAGATGTCACACCCAGAGATAAAAACACCTGGACAAGAAGGAGGAATTTTTTTTCCCCTCTTGTCCACCGTCCTTCAATGAAGCCTTGCCACGTCAGTTTCAAGGCAGCAGTCTAGCTGTACTTCCTCTAAGGCAGGTGTGTTTGTTCTGGCTGTCCACCACAGATTCAGCATTGCTCACCAACACCGGGATGCAAAGACACGTAGTCTTCTGTGGTTTTCCTCATTCATCGTTCAGCTTCCCAGTGAACAGACCATGTCTTGGGCCCAGCACACCTTAGTCTTCAAATGAGCTGTACTTGTTATTGAAGATTTTGAAAGATCTTTTATCTAAACTTGATGGTGGAGATGATTCTTCCTAATACGGTTTAACTATTGCATTGTATGATTCGTGGATTATGTGCCACTGTAACCATCAAAACAAATAGATAAGCAAAGGAAGGAAGCGAGAAAAAATAATAAAAAGATCTTTTACAGCAAATTGTCCGGTGTAGCACGTCATTTGATTTCTCCCATGGCTGCGCCCTGAGGGGGTGGGGTGCATTATGGGTCCAAGTGAAATGGAAACCTGGCAACTTAAATACTTTCTCTGTTTATTTTGATGTTGTTTATTGGTCCCATTGTGAGAATTTTTGTTTTCTTTGTGTTGAGTTAAAATCCACACTGAAGGTCTTGGTCTTTGTCAGTAAGTGTGCCAACACTTCTTCCATTTCAGGCAGCAAGGACTTGACCTTGATCAAATACCATTAACGTCTTGTGACGGTTAAGGGCCTGTGCCCATTTGGCTATGCTGTGAGGCCCAGTTGTTTGATCCAATACTGGTCTAGATGTTGCTATGTAGATGTGTGTGATACCTTAATCAAGTAAAGCATGTCACCCTCCACTTTTGGAACAGGAGTGATTCAATTTGTTGAAGGCCTTAAAAGCAAAAGAGTGATGTTTCTTGGCCAGGAAGGACTTTGTTCCCAATCTGTGAGTGGGCAGGACTTCCAGAATGTCCAGCCTCTCACCTGGATTTTGGACTTGCCAGCAATCACAGCGATATCAATCAAACCCACAAAATAAATCAATCTCTCTCCACAGCCACTGTACCAAAAAGAAGCAGCCAACATTTAACCATTTTCACAGGTAACGTATTATCAAGAACCAATGATGTTGAAGGAAGAAGTCCAAGCTGCACTGAAGGCATTAGTAACAAACAAGGACCCAGGACTTGATGGGATACAGGTTGGAATGCTTCAGCAAATTGATGCAACTCTGGAAGCACTTGTGAGTCTGTCAAGAAGTTTGGAGGACGATTGCTTGGCCAACAGATCGGAAGAGACCTTATTTGTGCTTGTTTGAATACTAGTTGACTCAACAGGATGTGGACGTTCTCACTAGTGTGAATGTCACATGTAAGTAACATCTTGCTGAAGATAATTTAAACACAAATGCAGCAGTCTGTGGAGCTTCCAGGTAGTCAAGCCAGCTTCAGAGGAGAATGTGGCAGAAGGGATTTCATTGCTTAAAGGAGACGAACCTTCATCGATGATGCACTCAACTCAGGGGATGATAACAAATTACGGAGAGCCATGAGGAGAGGGGGAATTCAAGAACATGTGGAACCTGTACAAAAGCCAGGAGGTAGCCACTCGAACAGACCAAGGGGGTCTTGAATGGTTTACAATCAGGAAGGGTGTGCAGCACAGTTATATCTTTTCATCCCCCCGTTTCAGTCTGCATGCTGGACAAATAGCCTGAGATGCTGGGTTCTATAAAGAAGAATGATGCAGCCAGGTGAGAGGACGGCTCCTGAACAACCTCTGATAAGCAGTGGACATCGCCTGGCCTGTGGAAAGCCTGCTGAAGCACTTAGGGATGAAGACCCAAAAGCAAAGTCTTCAATATGGACTGTAGCTCAGTGTAACGAGAACAAACCTCCTGAGAACTGACACAGCAGACGCCACGATAACAGAGAAAGCCGTGCCGCGGTCAGAGAACTCACTTTACCTCGACCTGCGATCAGCCATGGACCTACAGTCAGCCATGGACCTGTGGTTAGCCATGGACCTACAGTCAGCCATGGACCTGTGGTTAGCCATGGACCTACAATCAGCCATGGACCTGCGATCAGCCATGGACCTACAATCAGCCATGGACCTGCGATCAGCCATGGACCTACAATCAGCCATAGACCTGCGATCAGCCATGGACCTACAATCAGCCATGGACCTGCAATCAGCCCAGGTCATGGAATCCTCAGTGCCCTCATATGGATGTGAAAGTGTGCAAGGACTAAGAAAGCCCAGGGAAGAACAGATATGTTGGATGATGATGTTGATGAAGAATATCGAAAGCATGGTGGACTGGCGGAAGAACACATGAATCTGTCTTGGGGGAAGAACAAGCCTGAATGCTCCTCAGAAGCGAGGAAGGGAGACTTCAGCTCACATACTTTGGACATGTCCGTGCTTGTAGAGGATCAGCCCAAACAGAAAGGCTCGATGAGATGGACTGACAGACACGGTGGCTGGAACAATGGACATAACGGTAGTCCTGAGGATGTGCTAAGAGCAGGCAATGTTTCAAATTGGACCTACCTGATAGCCCCTAACAATATGTAGGTGCATGTATTCCTGTGTATATATATATATATATATATGCATATACATGTGTGCATTTATATGTATGTGAAAAAAACCAAACCAAACTCACTACCATCAAGTCAATGCTGACTCAGAGACACCCCCAGTGAGGTTCCGAGACTGTAACTGTTTATGGGAGTAGAAACCCCAATCTCTCACCAGGAGCTACTGGTGGTTTTGAACTGCCGACCATGCAGATCACAGATCGCAGTCCCATGTGTAACCACTGCCCCTATGTGTAACCGCAGGCCCATGTGTAATCACTGCCCCTATGTATAACCGCAGGCCCATGTGTAACCAGGGCTCCATGTCTGTGCAAGGATAAATAAAAATCATTCAAACCTTTATTAAGCAAAGAATCTCACAATGCGAACCTATTGTTTCTCAGCACAGCCTCCAACCAGTGCTCTATACACGTCTGAGGGCAGTGTCCCCGTCTCTCTAGCCCTCCTCAGGGGACTCACACTGTGTTCCTTTGAATTGTTTTCTTAGTTTTGAGATCCAAAGGAAGTGGGAAGGATCAAGATCAGGTCTGAAGGGTGGGTGCGAGAAGGTCAACCCGGGAGATTATGGTGGATTAGCCTTTGCCCGCCTCCAACAGTGAGCAAGAGCATCATCTGGATGGGAAAAATTCATGGATGCACCTTTCCGGGCCTTCTCCAAGTGAAGTTTTCCATTCCCGTAAGATCTTCCTAGTAAGACGCAAGGATCACCCTGTGTCCTTAGAGAGAGTTGACGAAGACGACCCCTTTGTCATCCGCCATCATCCTCTGAGATGACCTCTCTGTTCCCAGCAGATCCCCTTGGAAGCCCCCACTTTGAACGGATCATTTTACAGGCACCCGGAGACCAAGGTAAGTGTGTTATCAAGAGCACCTGTCTGCAGCCATCCACTAATCACTGAGGCATGTTTAAACACAGCGTGTTTGGAATGAACCCATGCCTACATGATTTGGCCCCAAGTTGCAATGCTTTTTGACTTGCCTTCATATATCTGACTGGTTTCATTTCTCCAAAGAGCGCTAAGACAGCTCTCTAATTTTGAAGCATGAGCTCTTGGTAGATGAGGCCTACGGGCAACTTGGAATTTTAGACACTCTCTACTGGATTTTGCTTTCTGTCCGCTCGCTGGAGAACTGAAACTCCCTCAGGGTAGGAAGCATGTTCCTGCTGGGTGGTCTGTCCCAGGAACAGGCAAGGTGTGTGCTTGGGTGTGGGGGAGTGGGAGTGGGCAGAGGCATTTCCCCCAAGTTCCCCTAATCATCTCCATCAGGACTGAGGCAGGGGGGAGGGAGGGAATGAAGCTCCTGTTGGAGGATGCCTCCATTGCCCTGTCTTTGTTGACCCTCCCAACACCACCCCCCCCACACACACACACACATTTCCAGCCACTTCACCTACTACTGTCTTTCATAATGTGTTATAGATAAAATACAAGACACCCCAGTTCAATTTGATCATGGAGAGCAACGTTTTTTATAAACAAATTTATGTCTCAATAATTCCATGGGAAATAGTTATACTAAAGATCATGTTAGCTATGTGAAATTCAAATTTTACTGGGCTTCTTGTAGTTTCCACCTACCATCCTTTGCCCCTCTCCGCTCTCTTTCTATTTCTCTTCTTCCTTTATTTTTCTCTCCTCCTCCATCTGATCCCTTCCAGAACGACAGACAAATAGCCACCAGTCTCAGTAAAATGTATCCCTTCCAGAACGACAGACAACATAGCCACCAGTCTCAGTAAAATGTAGTGGTCAACCACCCACGTGCCTGAGAGAAGATGGCCTGGTCTCTAACTCTGGGAGTGCCACGCTATCCTGCCGGGCCTCAGTTTCCCTCTTTATCAAATGGAGATGAACTAACACCCACCGGACACAAACTGGTCCAGGAGAGATGAAACCCTTGCCTAATGTTCGTTCTGCGCAGTGGCTGACTCACATCAAGCACGGTGCAACTCTTTGCTAAACAAGACTTCGGCAGTAGCCAGCGTGACTCTCCTTGATTGTGAGCTGCCCCAGGCAGGCGTTTTCTCTCTGTGGGACCAAGGGGTCTCCACGGCTTACGCAGAAAGCCTGAGCTCTGAGTTGCATTCTTCTAAAATTCCTTTTCTGGACCAGACAGGAGAAAGCCCCGAGGAGCTACCTTTGTCTTGTATTGGCAGAGAGGGCCACAAGACAGTTTGGTGATTCAAGGACGGCTATGTTGACGTTGGATGGTGGGGCATGAACGGGAAGGCTGAAGAAAAGAGTCAGCCGTCCTGCATGTGTGGCGGTGTTCTGGGCCCGGGTCCTCGGTGGACGTAAGCCGGCACAGGGATGGAAGAGCCCGCAGAACGGCGAGCGCGGGCTGTGAATTCCACTCACATGCAATGGGTCTTATGGTCTGAACCTGCTGGGAGGATCTCATGATCTGAATTCTCTAATTCGTATCTAAACCCAAGCTTCCTAACCCCTCCCCCTGTTAGAGTGTGCCCTCTCCCTCAGAGGTCTCACTCAGTTCCAGGTGCTTACAGGTCACCAATTGGTTGTCAGTTCCCAAATGTCGCAGGGTGAAGTTGTTGATAGGTTGATAGGTGGTAGCCCTACCCTTGGGCCTGTTTACAAAAGAGGCCACGGTGGATGTACTAGGTAAGAGGGCATCAGTAGGGTAGACCCCCTCTCTTCAGGACTCCTCATGAGAAGAGGACCCAGGGCGCAGAGTGAGACAGAGAGGAGATGGAAGCAGAGACTGGCGCGGTGCTGCTGCATCAAGGCATGCCGGGAACCACCAGAAGTCAAAGAAGGGTCTGCCTTCCTGTGCCCTGTGACACGTCACGGAGATGCTGCGGCTGCTCTCGTCGCTGCTGCCTGCTGCCTGTCGGCTCTCATTCTCCAGGACCTTATGTGGGAGGGAACACAGTGTGACCTGGCCCTGCCCCATCGTCACAGTTTCGGTGTTTGAGTCCATCTTGTGTAGGGTGTTGCGTCTTTAGAGTGAAGGTCTCCCTCATTCTCGCGGACCCTCTTTCCACCTTGAGGTCCATTTCTAGCGATTCGTCTTGTCCAGAATAAGTAAGCCAAAGCCTCTCCATCCTCACTTGCAAGGAACGTTTTAGTTGTATTTCCTCGAAGACTGATTTTGTTGTTGTTCTGTCAGCCCACGGGATAGTCAATGCACGTGGCCCCCTTCCCGCCACTCCCCCCCTCACCTCTTTCGAACAGATCTTCCTTTATCATTGTCCAGGAGGGAAAAAAAAGAAATGGTTAAGGGTTATATTGTACTCGAGTCTGCCATCCCTGTTCAGGAGATCCAATGACCTATGGCATTGCCCAATCTGGTGCGCACGACCTCTGTAAAGTGTTGAAGAAGACAGTTGCCACTCTGAGGGCTCTGGTGTGCCTGGGCCCAGCCATGGACTTTTCAATCGTCTCCAAGCAGTGCCTCAGCTGTCAACGTCGATGCTCTGGGGACAAGAGGAAGGCCTTGAACAAGATGTGGCCCAGTGGCTGCAACCGTGGCCTTGAACCTGACAGGGTGAGGATGGCGTGGGGCGGGCAGCGTGCCCTTCTGTTGCATGCCGGCTCGTTATGGGTCAGAACCACCCTGGTGGCACTTGACAACAACAACAACGAAGTTGCGTTTTCAAAACAACACCAGAAGAATATCATCAAGAGGGCCCCCCGCTGCTTTAGAAACAAGCAAGCAGACAAACAGACGTCTTCATTACCACAAATGGACCGCACGCATTATCCTGTGAAGGATCTTAATCTTCTGACAATGGGACAGTCATTGTCCTCCGTGGCCAAATGTTAATGGGAAAACAGCAGGTGTTTCCTTCCCACCCCTTTCTCCCTCTTGGTCTTTCTGGTTACTTGGCAGCTGCCCTGGAAGTCGTGGAAATGACCGACACATCTATTTTCACGTGTTCGTCTGCCAAGGACGAGGCTAGACCGAAACAATTGGAATGTTCACTCCAGAGCGGGGCTTCCCGGTGTCTGCAGTGACTTGCAGGTTGCAGTGTGGGGGCAGGCCCGGCATTGTTCACTGTTTTCGCAGGCCAGGCCCGTCTCTCTTTCCAGACCCAGCCCTCCCTCAGGGATGCCTATCTTCTTGTACAAACACTTCACGTCTGAAAACGTGGGGTTTTGGATTGCACGGCCTCACCACGTCTCCGTCCGCAATGCAGAGCCCGGAGTTTAAGCCAAGTGCAGTTGATTCGGGATGTGCAGTCAACAGGATGATCAGAAGAAGACAGAGCTGCCACGTGACGGATGCTTCTGCTGCGGAGTCCGTAACATGCACTTAGTCCACCTGCTTCTTGCTCCTGCCCGGCCCGTGGACAGGAGCCAGTTATGTGGAGCAATATACAGAGAGGCAGATAAATGGGAGCTGACATTCCAACAGAGCATCAAGAAGACAAACAAGGGAAGACGCAAAGAAAATAACATAGGCGTGCACTGCCATGTTCCCCAAGAACCGCTTGCCGTGAGGTGAGGGCTGGGAAGAAGGGTCCCATTTAAGGAAACTACTGAGGGGCATTGAACTTCTGTTAGAGGAAGCCTGGTGCTGCTGTAGGGTAAGCACTGGACTGCTAAATTTGAGGTCATCCGTTCAAACCCACCAGCAGCTCTTGGTGTGAAAGATGAGGCTACTGGCTCCCATAGAGATTTACAGTCTCAGAAACGCTGCAGAGGGTAAACTATGAGTTGGAATGGACACAATTGCAGTGGGGTTGGGGGGTTGGGGAGCTTCTGTTAAGAGGGATGGGAAATTTTATAAAAGTAAAATGGTGATGGTTGTACTCCATGATGAAAATAATAAATAGCCCTGACTTGTGCATATAAAAAATGCTGAAATGGCAACTTTTTGGTTAAGGATACTCACCACCATGCAAATGATTAAATGACCTGTAGAGTCATTATATTGCCCCTTGGCGGCTGAGCTCGGCATTCTCCGTCTTCCAGATAAGACTTGTTTCACCCACCCCAAACATGATCAAAGGATAGCGTGTGACAAGTTAATGGGCTTCCCATTTTCAAGTCATCGTTCCCTGTTTTATAGGCCAGCCTTTCAAAGACGTTTCTTATCATTGATTTCGTTTCCTATTCCTTGAGTCTTACTGAGAACGTGACTCAGATATTTTCTCACTTCTCTTTCCTGGAGGAAAACTTATTTCGGTCCCTTTGTGAAACAGTTCTTACTGGCTCGTCATGGGCTTGAGAAGTTTTCGTTTTCTGCTCACCCTACGCTCAAGCCCTCTGGCTGAGGCGCATCAGGCCCTAGACACCTGGGCCAACGTAGAGACGGTGTGACCAACCTGCTTATGGGGGAGTCTTTCCCTCTCAACCACACCTGACTGGTGAAAATGCCTCTGACAGTCAGCAGTCAGCGTCATGAGGAGGGTCACCGTTGGCTGGACCATGCGCTGGAAGCTCAGCAAGGTCCCTTTCGGATCCTGGACAGCTCTGTGCATCAGGCAACCACCCTCAAGAGTGTACGGCAGAGCTGGCACCTTAGGGATTAAAAATGATGGTTTGAAGTGAGTCACCAAGGTGAAACAAAAATGCAAAGGAATGAAAGGCTTGGAGAGTCGACGAGCCCCGGAGCACAAGTGAGTGATTCATCTTTTCTCCACTCATGTTATTATAAATGCGTCTCATTGTTGAAAGCCTACCTTTCACTTGTTTGGGCTGGGCCCTTTTCTCCAAATATTTGAGGGATGAGTCCTCAGTTTTAAAAAATGTTTAATGAGTGAAAGGGAGTTCTTAAAGGTAATGGATGGTGTCTCTGGTGTCTAATCAGGTTGGCCCCAAACCAAACCAAAT
>NW_022103899.1:59872658-59885288 GCF_000313985.2 Echinops telfairi | reverse complement strand
GACTTTTTCGGGGTACCTTGCACTACACTTGAACCTCTAACCTTTGGTCAGTAGTGGGACATGCTCTCCCTCGGCATCCCCCGAGACTGCTCTCTCTAGGAAAATAGATCCTGCTTTAGCTGAGTAGTGTACACTTTTATGATTTGACCTGGCACGCTTTTAGCATGTGTGCCCCTGGCAGGTCTCAAGTTCATTGTACAATGGCTCCCTCTGCTCCAACGGAGGCCAGCTGAAAGGAGTACTGTGGTAGATGGATTCCCGAGGGAAGTTAATGTGAAATAGTATGCTGCATTGAGAAAGCCACCCTTTGTGTTTCTGATTTCTCCTACTGAATTTCTAGACTAAACAGAACCTGTGGAAATGAAAGAAGAGGCAAGGGGAGACGTGTGAGTATGCTGTGCTAAAACTCCAGAGGGGAGCTCTGGTGGCAGAGTGGGTCCAAGTTAGGCTGCTAACCACAAGGCCAGCAGTTTGAAACCACCAGCCATCCTGTGGGAGAAAGAGGAGGCTTTTACTCCTATAAAGAGTTATAGCGTCAGAAACCCACAGGGGCCGCTTTATACCCTGTCCTACTGGTTCACTATAAGTTGACATTGATAACTAACTAAATCTCCTAATGGTTTTTCTGCAAAGCTGACTGCTATAGAAAGAAATGTGAAGGTCTTTTGAAGGTCTTGAAGAATTAATGTAACAATGCTGGCAGTCATTGGCAGGAAGGCTCCAGCTTAGAGTACATCAACCATCAAGAGCCCGAGGAGGCAGGATGAGACTGTGAGAGGAACAGGGAGAAACAATGGTGGAGGGAAAATGAAAACTGGGACTGGAGTTCCATGCAGCTCCACCCCCTCACCCTCTCTGTCCCTGAAGGGGTTAACTTTCAGAAAACTCTTGCATTGCTTCTAAGAGCCTTGGCAGCACAGTGGCTATATGTTGGGCTGCTAACTGAAAGGTCAGCAGTTTGAAACCAGCAGCCACTATGTGGGAGAAAGATGAAGCTTTCTACTCCCGTGAAGAGTTAGTCTCTGAAACCCACATAAGCTGTTCTGTCCTGACCTAGAGGCTCACCGTGAGCCAGAAATAACTTGGCGGCAGTGAGTTTTTCACCATTTCATCTCATTTTCTCCCCATATCAAGGTTTCTCAAAAAAATAAAAATAGGTAAAATAAAATTCTGGAAGATTGTATTACTTTACCCAGGCATCTATTATCATTTCAAATCATTTGTCTCCAAAGCATTATATATCTGGTCCTTAAATGTGACCAGGGTTTTTTTTTTAACTTCATAGAAATGAAAGGAATTTGCGCTGCAGACATCCTTGCACCCAACAGGGACCTTCCTTTCTGAAAGTCGGGATTTTCGCACACGTGGGCATCTTTTTAATGCAAATCCGTGGCTTGCCACCAAACTTGAGGTCCTTTTCCACCTCTCTGCTCCCTGAAGGTGAAAACATAAAGCCAATCCATCTTCCTTCTTGTTCATCTTCTTATCCTTTTTGTACATTGTTTTTCAATGAAATAACTTCCACCCCGTTGAGGCATGATCCATAACCCGATAAGCCACTTTCAGTAAGTCTCTCTTGCATCTTTTGAATTTTGGATTTTTTCCAAATATTAAATAAGAAGGTTTAGAGTGGTCAAGGCCTGGTGGGTAACTGAAAGGTTGGTCGTTCAAGTCCACCCAATAATACCACTAATGAATGGAGTAGCAATTTCTGTTTCCAAAAAAAAAATCAGCTGTTGAAGAGCCTATGGAATACATAAGGAAATCACTTTTGGCCTTTTGGCTAAGATCAAGTGTGGAATACGTAAGGAGCCTTGGTGGCAGAGTGGTTATGTGTTGGGTTTCCGTCCTAAGGGTCGGCAGTTTGAAACCATCAGCTGCACTGAGGGAGAAAGAGGGGGATTTCTACTCCCATAAATAGTCTCAGCTTGAGAAACTCACCAAGCAGTTCCACAGGGTAGAGCCCTATCCTGTAGGGTCACTTTCAGTCACTCTTGACTTGATGGCAGTGAATTTAGTTTGGGTTTAAAAAACTTTTTTTTTTAATGGAACACGTGCGATATTAATGATATTGTTTAGCAATTTCCACATTCTGTGGGGTCCTTTCTTTGGAACGGGCACAAATAGGCATTTATGCTAGTCAGTTACCAAGTATCTGTCTTCCACACTTGGTGCCATTGATGAGTGCGTGCTGCTAGGGCTTCAGCAGCTTGGCTTGTCTCCTAAAGGCTAAGCCAGGGCGAAAACGAGGACACAGGTTTCTTTTTGCTCTTGGTATGTCTTAGTTTTACTTTTTAAAAATGTTCTTTAGTCCTACACTACCAGTCCTACTCAAAATAGCACTATTAACTAAACAGACTAGAAGGTGTCGTTGGCCAACGCCTTAATCACGGCGCATGTGTTTGTTTGTTGCCTTTCCTCTCATTGAATATGTGTCTACACGCTAGCTGTGGGTTACGTTGTGTGCTGCTACCAGCGAGGTTGGTATTTCAAACCCACCAGCCACTCCATGGGAGAAAGGCGGGGCTGTCTACTTTAAAAAAAATACTAATTGTAAACTTCACATATCATACAACTTAATCATTCTCTCATATTTAGAAGATTTGTACAGTCATCACCACAATCCATTTCAGAACATTTTCTTCTCATTCTCATTGTTGTCAGCTCCCCATTCCCTTCCATTCTCCCCTGCCATCCAGGATATGAGGATCTGTAGAAATAACAACTGGACTGATCATGGCCTCGGGGCAGGGCTACTTTCTCAAAGACTTAGAGTCTCAAAATCTCTCCAGGTGGCTCTGATTCAGAATGGACTCACCGGCAACGAGTTTGGTTTTGGTTAACCTCCAGTTAGTAAGCTGATTTGATTTTCTAGTTATTACATCCTGAACTTGATTTTCAGAAAAAGAAAAAGAATTGTTAAAATGCTGCTTCTCTATTATGAATGGTGGCGTCTACTACAGGGGGAGAAAGGGTCCACTTTATCAAACCACTCAGCATAAGCTGAAGTCATGTTAGCTTATTTTGTTTCTCATGATATTTTTCAGTTCAGTTTTGAACTTGCACATATTTAAATCTGCATTGGCGGCAGCATGCTCTATTAGAGTGAAGCAATTTATAATACATTTTTGAGATCCTTGAGAGATGAGATACTGTTGATTTTAATTTTTTTAAAAAATCAACCCTCGACCCTCACAACTCTTGAGACTTCCCACAGAGAAGTTGGCTTCTTCCAGTCAAGTGGCTGGGAGGAAAAGCAGTGTGAAGTCCTTCCAATTGCTCTGTCAGCATGTAAAACGACATTCTGCGTGCATTGCTTCATCTGCATATATGTCTTCTTTTTCTTTCTCTCAGTCTCATCCTGGAAGAGTGTGTGTGTGTGTTTCTTCAGGACAATAGTAACTCACTCTTCATACTGCCTTTGTCAAAACTCAGTTGCTCTCAGCATCAAATGCACCAGTCTTGGAAAACCCACTAACAACCAGCGAGTACTCGCGGGTGGGGGGCAGGGGGGGAGGCAGTTGAAAGACAGCCGACTCTTTCTCCAGCTTCTCATCTCCTTTTGCTACTCGCCCCTGAAAATACAGCGAGTGCCAGTTTCCACGTCAGAAGAACAAAACACGCAACTAGTCCAGAGTTAAATGAGACATCTCTGAAATAGAAGGAGGTGGGGAGGTGAGAAGTCAATAAACAACGTGAATAAAACAGGGATTGGGGAAAACAAATAAAACCATCAATAGGGATAAGAAAGGTCCCTCTAGACCAGCGGTTTTCAACCTGTGGGTCCCAACCCCTTTGGGGGTTGAACGACCCTTTCACAGGGGTCGCCTAAGACCACTGGAAAAATACATGACACCACGTATTTCTGATGGTCTTAGGAACCAAGACACCACTCTTTTATCTGTTTCCAGGTGGGTCCACCCACATGCAGATACTCCAACATAGGAGTCCCTGGCTTTATGACATCATCGCCCCAACCCCATCACATACACCCTGTACAAATACAGATGTATGTGACAGGGTTGGCGCCATAATGTACTTATGCAGATCAGTCACACATGTGTAGAGAGCAGCTACTGTGTAGAAAGCAGCAGTATTGGAGGTAACATGACACTTCATGAATTGTAATTACTGGGCAAATGTTGTGGAAGATAATCTTTGTTGTGCTCTTGCCAAGACCATCTGAGAATTTCTGGTTTACTGAGAAAGAAGCTATCTCAACCTTCACACTGGCTTTTTACATATACTGTCGCAAAATGTAGCAATGTAGTTTATTGTTGTTATATTAAGACTGTTACCCTGCTACACCATGCTTCCAGACAAAATTTTGTTTATTTATCATTAGAAATAAATATTTCACAATATACAATTACATATCATTTTTGTGATTAATCACTATGCTCTATGTTCAATTTGTAACAATGAAAATACATCCTGCATATCAGATATTTACATTATGAGTCATAACAGTAGCAAAATGACAGTGATGAAGTAGCAATGAAAGTAACTTTATGGTTGGGGGGTCACCACAGCATGAGGAACTGTATTACAGGGTCAAGGCATTAGGAAGGTTGAGAACCACTGCTCTAGACCCATGTGAAACTTCCAAAGTTTCGTGACCCTGAATAGCTGTCTGCTCCTATCAGCAGCAGCAGCCTCAGAAGCCCTCTCTCTGGGTGCTGCGCGTCAGAATCAACTGACCCCATGGCAGTGGGTCAGCAGTTACAGGGTTGCTGTGAGTCAGACTTGACTCCATTTTTGAAAGTACCTTCAAAATTACCAAAATAGCAAACCCATTTTCTTTTCTCTCTCTTTTTTTAGCTAACCCATTTTCATCAATTAGGTTTTGGCCCAGGGTGACACCTCCTAGTAGAGAGGGGACCTCTCACATGGAGCCTCTTAGCTGACATCCTTATGGAAGCAGATAAGCCAGACCTTTCTTTTCTTGGTCCCAACAGGTGGGTTCAAACTGTGTACCTTTAGGTTAGCAACCCATCTGTGCCACCCTGAGACCTTAGCTTCGAAATACATGGCGTCGAAGCTGATGAAGCTGCATGGAGCAGGTGAGGTTTCCATCGCTAAGATGAGAGACTTCAAGAGCTCCCTCTCCATTACTGACATGAGAGGGAGACAGAAACATTAGTATAGATACAGAAGATGTGTCCAATATTATTGAACAAGCTTGACATCATGAGCATTCATATCTACAAGCTTCCAACCATGGGAGAATGTGGACATCCCTCAGGCACCGATGGCATATTTACAGAATAGGGCAGAGACCTTAACAGAAGCTTCAAAGAAGACCATCTTCCAGGCTCTAGTTTTTTTGAACCACACTGTTATAAATCAATTTTAAATACCTATGTTTTAAAAGAACTTAATATACACATTTAAAATTATAATCATTTAAGTCATGTTTCAGAGACGCTTTCACATGTAGACATTTTTGTAGACCTTAATGTGGTGATATGTATATGAATTTATAAGTGAAAACTTGTATGCAGTATCTTCTATTACTGTTGCTAGGTGCCCTTGAGTCTGTTCCCATGGATAGAGACCCTGTTGTGATACGGACAACAGAACAACACATGCTCGGTCTTCCACCATCAGCCTTATAATCGTTGTTACGACGGAGCCCTTACCGTGGACCTTGTTCATGGTTTTCCTCTTTTTTGCCAACCTTTTACTCTACTGAGCACGGCGTCTCCCTCCGGGGCTGGTCCCTCCTGACAACGTCTCTGAAGGAAGACGCAATATCACCCCCCTTCCTTCCAGGGATCATTCTGGCTGTACCTAGTCCAGGACAGAGCTGTTTATTTTCCTGGCAGTCCACGGTATACTCAAGGTTCTTCGCCGATAATGTCAATACCAATTGTGGAAGTTACATAATTTCATGTCAACCTGATAAATGGAGGGTAGGAGTGGAGTTTAGCTTGTCAATCGGGTCACAGCCCCATGATGCCTCCTGGTGGGCAGGACCTTCTCAGGAGGATTCTGGGAACTTCCTCTCTTTCTCCCTGGAAGTGGGACACACCCTCACTCTGCTTCACCTTCCTGTTGAGGAGCCATCTGGAGACCCTCACCAGCACTGAGATGCCTCCACCGGCACTGGATCCACAAAATGTTTTACTCACCAGCCTGTGACCTTCCTGTACTCGACATCATGGCATGTGTTGCGTGAGTCTGAAGAGGAATTTACAGACTGGCATCGAACCTTTGGGCTGATATCAGACTTATGGACTTAATCTGGACTGGGCTGGGATGTTTTCTCAATATGCAACTGCTCTTTGATATAAAGTTCTCTCTTCTACGTATATGCGTGCCCCTGGACACTCTTTCTTTAGTCTACCTGGTCGAACACACCAACATTCAACACCACAATTCAGATGATGAATGCTTCTTCAGTCTTCCTCTGTAGCGTCCAGGTTGCACGTGCACTGAATGCACTTTCACTTCTGTCCGCGCACCTTACGTTGCAAAGTGACATTTTTCCTTTTGAAAACTTTAAGGAAGGGTTTTACAGAGATTTGCCTTGTGCAATGCACCATATGGATGCGTGACTGCTGCTTCCAGAGACAGTGATTGTGGATCTAAGTGCAATGAAACCCTTGACCACTTGCACCTTTTCCCAGCAGCCGAGATGTCCCTTACTGGCTCGGCTGGGAGGGGTTTTGTTGTCTTTGTTGAGGTGTCCTTCATAGTGAAGGCTGTCGTCTGTGATCGTCGTCAGTCAGTGCTTCGAGTCCTCTTCATTTTCAGCAAGCACATTTGCGTGTCCTCTGCATACTGTAGGATGTTAATGAGTCTCTCTCCAATCCTGGTGCTGTGTTCTGCTTCATATAGAGCAGTTTCCCAGATTATTTGATCAACATACAGATGCCATAACTACGATGAGCAGATACAACCCTGATACACACACCCTTCTCGATTTAAAATCACATAGGATCTCCTGAATCCACTTGATTCACTGCATAATGGATAGGTACAGGTTCCGCACAAGCACAATGGAGTGTTCTGGATCCACATAACGGCACTCCGTCGCAGTGTGGAAATACTAGTAAACATCTTTCTGGTGTGCTCTGCTTGCAGCCAAGATCCATCTCACATTAGTATTGGCCAGGCTGATTGGTATTGGCCAGGCTGATTGGTTGGTGATGGATACAGTGTTTTACCTATTGGTTTTTCCTGCACCATCATCTAGTTATGGCCTAACTCATGAGGCTTTATTCTATGGGACACACTGGGAAGTCGTGCGTCACACCAATCCCATGACTTATGTACATAAACCTTATTATTTTTATTAAGCCTGTATAACATCTTCTAGCAACTGTGAGCCTAGAATGACTTGCTTCTCTAGGACACATTCTCATAGAGGCCCTGGTGGCACACATGGTTAATGGCCAAGCTCTCAGGTACTAACCAAAAAGCTGGGCATTTGAGTCCACCCCAAGACACCTTCTAAGACTGGCATGGCCGCCTACTGAAAACTCAGCCTCTGGGATTACACGAAGCACAGTTCCACTCTACCGTACCTGGGTTCCCCAGGAGCCAAGGTCAACTCCACTGCAACTCCGTTATTCATTCTAGCAATGTCGTGAGCCGAGGCTCCAGCTGAGAGGGGCCAGATACGCTGTGCACAGCCTTCTAAGGTACAACCATCTGTCCCTGCCTGATCAGAACACAGAAGAGGGAAGAAAAGCAATGCTGCACGGGAACAACAAGTCCAAAGGGTTGATGGACCATGGGAACCTCCGCTTCCATGACCCTGACACCAGAAGAACTAGATGATGCCTGGCCACCTTGGTTGGCGCCTCCAAAAAGGATCATAATACAAGGTCCTAGATAAAGTATGAGGAAATTTTGGAATAAAATTCAAAATTAAAACAAACAAAAATCCAAGTTTATGGTTCTGATGGAGATTGGTGGGACCCCTGAGATTATAGCTCTTGGTCACTCTCCAGACCTGGAACTGAACCAGCCGAGCAGTAGATTGGCCTTTTGGGGGGGACAACAACACTATTGAACTAGGAACTCTTCAAAAGAGTCAACGTTATGGAACAAAAGGGCAGCATTTGACCAAGGATAAAGTTCAGAAGGCAGGAATGGATAAGAAAAAAGGATGAGTGGAAACGGCCAACACCCGGTAGTGGGGGTGTGTGTGGGGTGAGAAGAGCACTATGACATTGTGGGGATTACAACCAAGGTCATGAATTCATGGGTCTGAATGGTTGAGTGGAAAACGGATTTGTGCTGTAGACTTTCATCCAAACACAACAAAAAGTAACACACACACACACACACACACACACACACAGACACGGCTGAAGTCTTTCCTAGCACACGGCCACGAAGAACAGGAAAGAATCATGGTGGTGTGAAGAAGGCTTATAGGAACCCAGGAATATTTTGTGCTTTCAAACCATCATCATTAAAAGAAGAAGGAGAAGAAGAAAAACCATGTGAGCTACTCAGTAAAAACAGGTGAAAGCCCTGAGGCCCACTATAAGATCTCGAAAGCTGTTTCCACATTCTAGAAGCAGCTGTGAGTCTCCTGGGTGTGGCCTTCGTCCCAAAGACTCACTTTCCAGACAGTCACAACGCTCACAACTCCTCTCCAGGTCCGAGAGGCTGCGTGCGACAGGACAATGAACAGCCCTGTGGACAAAGAGTCTAATTCATGTTGTTGTTTCCAACCAGTGGCCGTTCCTGTGTCTCTCGGGGTCTTTGCAGAAACCACACATTCGCTCTGCTTGATCGGGGCTCCAGCACCAGGTTAACCCGAATGCATCTGAGGGGGGACGTTCTAGCAGACCTTACCTATGGACTACCATGAGCTGCTAAAAGGACAAACCAATGTGTCTTGGAAGAAGTGCAACCAGAGTGCTCCTTAGGGGCGAGAATGGTGAGAGTTCATCTCACAAACTTAGGTCGTGTTGTCAGGAGAGACCAACCCCTGAAGAAGGACGTCGTGTTTGGCAAAGTAGAGGCACGGTGAAAAAGAAGGTCCCCAAGGAAGCAGATAGACACAATGGCAACAGCCGTGGGCTCAAGCACAGGAGCAATAATGAGAATGATACAGGGCTGGGCAGTGCTCCCTCCCACTGCGATTAGGGTTCTTGGGGGGTAGAACTGACTGAAGGCACCGAACACCTAACAACAACAACAACAATAACCACCACCTATGCATCACAGGAGAGCATTGGCCAACCCACAACTGATCACGGGGCTGTGCAGGACTGGCAGTAATATTGGCCATGGGATCACCATGAATCAGAGGCCAATTTGACAACAGCTAATAAGAAGATAATAACTTAAGACACATCTTGGAGGGGGTACACTGGGGGATAAAACCAAAAGTCCATTGCTATCCACTTGATTCAGATTCCTGGCAACCTTATAGCACAGAGTAGAAGCACCCCACAGGATTTCCAAACCTGTAAATTGGAAGCAGACTATAAATCTTTCTCCCATAGAGACACTGGTGGGTTCAAATTGCCCACCTTTCAGCTAGAAGTTGAGTGCTTTAAGCATTGCATCACCAAGATCCCTTGAAAGGCAGGTGCAAGTCTTCTAATAGAAAAGCCTACTGACAACAGGAACAAGGAATGGAAAGAGAGTCACAGACCATTGTGGTGCTAAGGTAAGGTTGTATGCCAGCTCGACTGAGCCCTGGTTTTCAGCGGTTTGGCAGTTATAATATAGCCATCTCTCATGATGCGATCTAATAGAATGTAACCACCTCCATGGCAAAATCTTTGAAAAGGGAGTTGCCCCAGGGATGTGGCCTGTTTGGACACTCTGGGAAAGCTCTCTCTGGCTTTTTGATTGATCTGGATCCTGGCTCTTCAACATGACCTCAGGTTCTTTAGACTTGAACCAGTGGCCTGCCCTGTGGCCTGCCAGTCTCAGCGTCATCAGCCTCCAAAGCCAGCAGCCAACACTCTTCCTTGAAGCTGTGCTTGCTGTTGCTAGTTGCCATCCTGTCAACTCCAACTCCTGGCAAATCCATGGACCACAAGACAAGATGTTGCCCAGCCCCGTACCACCTTCTCCTCATTGGCTCAGTCCCATGGTGGTGACCCTGTGTTAGGAGTGTCTTCCAGCCTGGGGGCTCATCGCCATATCATATCATATCAGGCTAGGTTGTTGTGACCCATAGGGTTTTCATTGGCTGATTTTTTAGAAGTAAATCATCAGTCAATTTCTCCTCATTAGTCTTCATCTAGAAAAGTTCCCCTGGGAACTGTCCACCAAGGGTGACCCTGCTAGTATTTGAAATACTGGTGACATAGCTTGTACCAGTGGTTCTCAACCTTCCAAGTTCCTCATGTTATTTTTGTTGCTACTTCATAACTGTAATTTTGCTACTGTTATGAATCAGGTGACCCCTGTGAAAGGGTCCTTCAACCCCCAAAGAGGTCATGACCCACAGCTTGAGAACCCCTGGCTTACACTATAAGAGCAACACATGAGCCATGGCAGTTTGTAGTAATCTATGCAAATTCAAGAGGCCAGGTAGGCAGCTCTGGCATCTGATGTGGGCAGGCAAAGTGTACTCACTCCTGTTGTCCTGCTGAGGGCTTGAAGGGTGGGCTCTGCCTGAGACCCTTGACAAGACATAGGCAATCTCTGCTCACCTATGGCCCCAAGGCAGGCAAGTCCCTTCTTTGTCTAACTTTGAAGATGAGTGGCACCTAAGCACCTAAGTTCCACTCTTCCCTGTCTCTTTCAGGAATGCAAGGGCTCATTGCTCTCTGATTGTCAATAAATTACCAATAAGTTAAAAAGAGGGTGTGGGATGTGAATCACTGAGTTAAACATGTCCTGTCGGCACATTCCAACCATCTGTTTTTGCTTTTTCCTCATTCCTTTGGTTACAAATTTATACCTTTGAAGACACAGGTCTGTCACACCCTGGGGAAATAGTGTTGGCATCTTTAAAAAAAATGTATTTTCCGCTGTTTAGCCAGCATAGGCCAACAATAAAATAAATACCTTTAACATAATCCCTTAAATAATTAAAATATTAACACTGACTCAGGGACACACTCGTGCATAAGCATGCATGTGCCAGCATGCACACACACAGACACATTCACGTTTTCACGTCCACTTCTTCTGCTCCAAAAGGAGCCATCGTTTCACCACGACGGTCTTCACATCCAATGGACACAACAGACTTATAATTACAGACTCAAAGTTTCAACCACCAGCAGATTCTAATCCACGCTCTGTTAGCACCGTATGGATGTAGTAAAGCACGCAGGGGACCACGTTAGGAGGACTTCTTAGCCATCACCAAACACATTGAGAGAAGGAGTCGCTGGACCCAGGTATCCGTCTGTTCTTTCTCTAGGCCATTGCCTGTTCTTGTCCCCAGGATGTTTCTCACTCTCCATCACTTCTGCCCCATAGGCTTCCAGCCACCTCTACTGCTTTGACTGTGAATGTCTATTTTTTCATAGGTAGACGGCTGCCGCCAGGTTGACGCGGACACAGGTTGACGCAGATGCGGTAACCTTATGCACAGAAAACGCTGCCTGTTCCTGCATCATCCTCACCAACCCCAGAATGTCCAAGTTCATCCTCGCAGCTCTTGTGCCAAGCTGTCTCACCAACGGCCTCCCTCACCACCCATGACATCCTCCTTCAACGGCTGATCCTTTAGGATATGCAAACCAAGCGAGCAGGACAGTGTTGTGTTGCGATCCATAAGTTTTTCGTCCTATTGCTTTATTGGGTGATTTCCAGTTGATTTTTCTTTAACTTTTTGATTCTGATGTGAGTGAAAGTTTACAAAGCAGACCCGGGTTTTACATTCAGCAATTCAAACACCTTTTGTTTGCATTCAGTGATTGCCATCTCCTCACGCCCCATCGCTTATTGTGCTTTCTGATCCATCACTCCTTTCCTAACCCTCTGAACTTCCGCCTTAGATAAATGCTGCCCTTTTGATCTTAAGTGGTTGATTATTTTAACTTTCATTCCAGAGCCGAAGGGTGACTAAGAGCCATAGTAGTGGGAGTTCCGCCCAACTGGATCCTAGCAGTAAGTCTGGTCTCTTGTATCATCTGAGTTTGTTCCTTTATGTTTGTCTCGCTCTGCCCAGAGCCTTCCCATGTGATCCTTTGCAGGGCAGTTGGTCGTGGGAGCCAGGCTCATTTATTCTTCTGGTCTCAGGGTTGTGGAGACTGGTGTTTGCATGGTCCATCAGACCACTGGACTCATTGTTTCCTTGGGTCTCTTTATTTCTATCGATCTTCTTTCCACTAGGAAGGGAGAAGACCAATAGTCACACCTCACATGGCTGTTGATGAGCTTTAAAAGACTTGAAGATAAACAAGTGGCTATTCAGTTACGAAGCAACAAAGCCCACATGGAAAAAGCAAACCAGCCTGTGTGATCATGAGGTTTCTATAAGATCGGGGATCAGCCATCAAAGAACAAAAGAATCACATCATTGTGAATGAGGAGGAGTGCTGAGTGGAGATCCAAAACCCATCTGTAGGCAACTGGACATCCCCTTACAGAAGGGTCACAAGGAACAGACGAGCCAGTCAAGGTGCAGCATAGCACCAATGAAACACACAACTTTCCTCTAGTTCTTTAATGCTTCCTCTTCCCCCACCA
>NW_022103899.1:59865314-59871212 GCF_000313985.2 Echinops telfairi | reverse complement strand
AGCCATTGTGTCCACCCATCTTATCAAAGGTCCTCCTTTCTTTCACTGCCCAGCTACCTTACCAAGCCTGATGCTCCTTTTCCAGGGGCTGGTCTCTAGGTAACATGCCCAACGTACCTGAGAGCAAGGCTTACCACCCGTTCCTCTAAGGAGTATCTGGCTGTGCTCTTTCCAAAAACCAGATCTCCCGTTTAAAGAAGGAGAATGATTTCACAAGGGGCACTCTGGATTATATTAAGCTATGCTCTAGTAAGCAAAGCTATGGATAGAGGTATAAGCATAGGAGCACATACATGTAAATACATTAATTCATAAAAATACAGGTATTGGCATATGTACATATATTTATATGGCAATACATTGAGGTAGTGGACAGATTTGGGGCCTCTGCTCAAGCCCTTCCTCAACACAAGTACACTTTGTTCTAACAACCTGGCTTTCTGTGATTATCCACCCTCCCAGCACATCTCTGAGACAAAATAGGTGCACAAGCAAATGTACTGAAGAAAGCTGATGGTGCCCGGCAATCAAAAGTTATAGTACTTGGGGTCTTAAAGGCTTGAAGTTAAGCAAGCAGCCATGTAGCAGAGAAGTAACAAGCCCACATGGAAGAAGCACACCAGCCTGTGTGATCTTGTGATGCTGACAGGACCAGGTAACAATACCCAAAACAAACAAACAAAAAACATATTGTTGAGATTAAGAGGGGTCTGAGCAGAGACCCAAAACCCACCTGTTGACAATCTGTAGAAAATCCCCTCACAGAAGGGTCACAAGGAAGGGATGAGTCAACCAACACACAATATTCCTCTGGTTCCTTGAGGCTTCCTCACCCCCCACTATCATGACCCTAGTCCTACCTGTCACTGTGGGCTAGACTGGAGCATGTACACAGATACAGATAAGAGCTCAGGACACACAGAATCCAGGTCAGATAAACCCCTCAGGAACAGAAATGGGAGTAGTGATACCAGAAGAGGAGTGGGAAGGTGGGGGAAGGAGAGGACGAAGGGGGAACTGACCACAATGATTGACACATAGCCCCCCCACCCCACAACCCCCAGGGGGATGAACAATAGAAACCGTGGGGGAAGGGAAACAGCGGACAGTGTAAGATGCAAATAAAAACTACATATGATTTAGCAAGGGGTCCCGAGGGTGGAAGGGGGAGTGTGAGAGGGAAAAAAAGAGGGACATACCAAGGGCTCAAATAGAAAGTAAATATCTAGAAAATAATGATGGCAACATGTGTACAAATAGGCTTGATACGATTGATGTATGCATTGTGATGAGAGCTGTCGGAGCCCCCAATAAAATGATCTTTTAAAAAATAAATGAATAAACATAAACACACTATGCTGCTGCTGCTGTGGTTAGATGCTGCCAGGTGGGCTCCCACTCACAGCAGTGCTGCGGGCACCATGAGCAAACACTGCTCGGTCCTGTGCCTTCCTCACAACTCTTGCTATGTTTGAGCCCATTAACATATCCAAAGTCACTAAGAGCCATTTCTGACCCTCCAAAGCATCAAGAAGGCTATTTTCATTAAAGTATCTATCAAAATAGAAAGAAAAACCTCAGTAACTCTGAGCACTTGTCTATAATTGATCTAGCGCCACATGCTTTTGTGAAGAACATTGTCCTAGTTTTCATTTGAATAAGTTGTCATCTCTGCTTCTCCACTGTGCAGACTAGGGAAGACTTGCTTACTTGCTTCAGCGTTGAATGTCTAATTTTCCTTAAAAGGCTGCTTATACAGATGAGTTCTCAAGGAGGGCTCAAGAGCCCATGAGGAAAAGTGTAATGCTTATTCCATAGAAGCTTTCAGCATATGACTCTGTATTGAAAGGATTTTAGATGCTTCCACTGAGGAGGGTGGACATCCTCCAGGCTTGGTTATGAAGATAATCGTTCTGTACGCTCTCCTAGAAATGCGGCTGGCTTCACAGAAGGCCAATGGGTACCTGCAGGAGGACGGACTGTAGGGACCTTGAAGGCAGGAAATGGATGTTGTTCAAAATGGACTCCTCGCATAGAACTCAGTGCCCAGGTCACAGAGAGCATCATGTGGGTTAAATGAAGGGCCCATTGTCAAATAAGATATATAATAATTGGAGGCAGAAAATCAAGACATGTTCACAGACTCTCTGTGTTAGTCTGGGTTGAGACTAGAGAAGCAAATCCAGAGACACTCATGTGTGTGTAAGAGAGAGTTTTATATCAGAGAACAATTGTATATTAAGAAAACATCTCAGCCCAGTCCAGATCAAGTCTATTAAGTCCAATAGAAGTTCAATATGTTCGATGCCAGTCTATAGATTCCTCTTTAGACTCATGCAACACATGCAATAAGGCCGAATGCAGGAAGATCACAGACCAGTGGGTGGACAGTTTTATGGATCTAGTGGCAGTGGAAGCATTTCATCCCAGCACTGGTGTGGGTCTCCACATGGCTCCTCCAGCACCAGGGCTCTGGTTCCATCAGCATAGCTCCATGTGGCTTGTCAATGGGAATGTCTTGCAGGGAGAGTGTGTGTCTCCCCTCCAGGGAGGAAGACAGGCGTTCCCAGAATCCTCAGGAGAAGGCCATGCCCACATGGAGGCCTCATTGACTATGACCTGATTGGCAGGCTAGACTCCACCCCTTCCCTCAAGTTAACAGTAGATTATGTAACTGCCACACTCTCTGAAGACCAGCTTGTGTTGGTATTATCTCTCCTTAATGCTCTTGCTGTTATGAGATGCCCACAGGCTGGGTCTGATGCATAGCAACCTTATGCACCACAAAGCAAACTTTGCCTGGACCTGCACCAGGCTCACCATTGTGGCTGTACTTGAGCCCGTGGTTGAAGCCAATGTGTCGGCTGATCTCATTGAGGGTGCTGTTCTTTTTCTGTATGTGCTGATCGTCTACCAAGCACGATGTCCTTCTCCAGAGACTGGTTCCTTCTGATAACTTGTTCCAAGTGTGTGGCATGAAGTGTAGGCTCCCTCGGTCCTAAGGGACCTTCTGGCTGTCCTTCTCCCAAGGTGAATTTGCTTGTTCTCCTGGCAGTGCAGGTGGGGTCAGTATCCTTCAACACCATCAACGCGCAAGTGTATTTTGTGGAGAGTCCACTCAGAGTGTCTTCATAGGTATCAGAATGGAGCAGGCAATGAGTGGCTAATGGGCAGCAGGGGACTAGTGCTCCCGTGGTGGCGGACGATCAGTAGCACATAGCCACATGCCTAGTACTTCTCTGAAGGATGAGGGTGCTGTTGCAACTTGAGCACCACAGACCGTGGGCATCAAGAAATGAGTTTCTGTAAGAGGACCAGATGAAGACTTGGGCTCCTCACGTTCTATCAAAGAGAGTAAGTCCTTTCAAGAATTGACGCTTCCTCCATGGAAGTCACTCACAATGGAGGCCCAGCTGCAAACACAAGCTATTTGCTAGGTGGCAACAGTGACATCAGTAGGCTTGCTGGACTCCTGGCTTACTGATGCTCCCCACAGCTGGTCCCGTCTCTCACTCACCGAGGCAGAGAACCTCCTCTCTGTCGGCTGGCACTCACTCAGAACGGCCGGTGATGGGGATGACGGTGATCAGCTATTACACCGGGTGACAGATGACCCGCAATGGCAGTCCACCTGTCACTTCTGCTACAGATCCTATGGCCATTTGGGTGTCACATATACTCCCAGGGACACCTGTTACTTAACGGGCTTTGATACCCTCAAATGCAAAAGGACTTTCACACTCATTTCCCATTGGCAGCTCAAAGTGGCCTTGCTGGTTTGTCATGATAACCTCCGTACTACACCTGCCGGCCGGATTCCCAGAGCTTTCCCATTGCTTCAGGCTCGAGTTGTCAGGAGAGACCGGTTCCTTGAAAAGGATAGGAAGTTTGGTGAAGTCCAGGGGCAGCGACAAAGAGGAAGGTCCTCAGCAAGATGGATGGACACAGGGACGATGGTGAGACTGGCACAGGACCACGCAGTGTTTTGTTCTGTTGTGCACTGGGTCACTCTGGGCAAACCGACTCATTGGCAGCTCCCAACAACAACAGGTTCAAGTTCACACCAGGACTTAGTAAACGCTTTTCACCAATAGCCCTTGCTGTGTTGTTCAGGTACTGTGAGTTCGGCTTTGGTCTGCTAACCACAAGGTTGGTGGTTCAAATCTGCCAGTTACCCCAAGAGAGAAAGATGAGGCAGCTGCCTCTATAAAGATCCATAGTCTCAGAAACCCCACGTAGGTCGGGTTGCTCTGAGCCAGCATTGACTCCGTGGGCAGTGGGTTTGGTTATTGTTGGGCTGTCGTTGTTAGGTGTCTGCAAACCACTTCCACCTCATAGTGACCCTGGTGACAGAGTAGAACTGCCCCCGTAGGTTTCACTAGACTGCCCTCTTTGTGGGAGCAAGATCTCCAGGTCTTTCTGTGTGGAGCCACTGGGTGGGTTTGAACCAGCAACCTTTAGGTGAGCAGCTGACCACTTCACCATTGCATCACCAGGGTGCCTTTAAACAGTCCATCTTCCTGGTCCTTTGTCAACCAGCCGAGGAACGAGCACTCCATCTACAGACCAGCACTGGGTGTTTGCTGCTCCGTCCTAACCACCCTGGAGGCAGCTCTGCGGCTGCAAGAGCTCCACGCAAATGGTACCGGGTCAAAATTTAAATGTCAGGGCATCAATCTGGGTCTCATATTCAATCCCCCAGACAGAATGCAAATGAGAGGCATCTAAGGGTTGGAACGGGGAGTGCTAGGCTACTCCTTATAAATGTCAAAGCGATCCTGGGGCTGACGTTCAACTGGTATCTTTGATTCTCACTCTGCAGACCAGAGCATCTCAGCGACTGCACGTCCCCCCTTTGCTACAGCTCCTGCACACCCTCCCTACACCATTGTTTCCAATTCAGCGGGTACTTCCTGAGCACCTGCCCAGGGAAAGGCTTATTGCACAACCATTCCTCCCTCGGACCGCACGGATTCTAGCTCCAGTAACTTGTCAAGATGCTTCAAGCTGAAGGCCAGATTCCGATCCAGAGACTTTCGCTCTGCAAAGCGAAAGCTTGTTTCTCCTCACCTTGACCTATGGGTTCTTTAAAATATGCCGGCACACTCTCTTTTTAGTCTTTGCAACGATTGACAAGTAGAAGCTCAATCCTCCCAAACATGGCACCATGTCGCTGCAAGTAGACAGATGCTCTTCTGGGACCCACTTTCCGAGGCGTGTGTGCTGTTGCTCAGGAGACTTGGGAAAGCTGTCAAGTGTGTCCACGCTGAACTGAAGGTCTGAAGGGGAAAAGAGCATTTTAAAACAGAAGTTAAAAAGTAGTGCTACCCCTGCCCCTCCCCCCAGAAGAATTTACTTTAGAGGACGGCACTGAAGCAGCAGATCAGGGAGAGGGACATGTCTGATCAGAGCACATGGTAGCAAATGAAGGGGGAAGAAGAGAGAGTGGTGCACATCCTGGCCCACCGGGTCTGGAGGATGATATCCCTGCTCCGAACAGCCAATGCAGAGTGGACCATATGGCCGATCCCATTATGAGACATGAGGTCCCTTGCTGACCCATGACCCTACGGGAGACAACACTGGAGACTCAGTGTCGGGATTGGCCTGGTCTGTCCCCGTGACACTGAGGCAAAACACGAAAGGCGTGCGGCGGAGCAATGGGGGGAGCAGAGCAGGGAGCTCCTGTGGGAGTGCAAAGGACAGACTTTGGGGCCAGAGCGTGGCACCCCCTCGGACTTGACTGGAGCACAGGCCTAGAGGTCAAAAATCAGACCTTTATATGTTTACGGGTTTTTCTTTTTATTATTATTTTTAAATTAATTTATTCTTTTCTTGGTCATTGGTTTTCTTTGTTGTTGCCATCGTTGCGTTCTCTTTTGTTGCTTTTTCTTGCTA
>NW_022103899.1:59862381-59863528 GCF_000313985.2 Echinops telfairi | reverse complement strand
CATGCATGGGGTCTTCCTTCCTCAGTCTTCCTCATTCGGTGTCAGACTTCCACTACGAATACATGGCTCTGTTCTCTATGCAACACTGGAGGCAAAACACTGCCGGCGAGCCCACTCCGCTCACAGGGACTCACAGGAAATTGGACAGGGGACTGCGGATCTTGCATTGCCCCTTTCTCTGAAAACTAAGGTGCACTGACCCAGGCCATGGTGGTTTCGATAGCCTCAGAGGCGAGCAAACACTGATCACTGAATAAGGAAGACACAAAGATACTCCACAGATTTAAGTATTGGCAAACGTATTAAATATGCCCTGGACGGCGAGGAGAACAATGCTTGGAAGGAGACCTTGGACGTACTTTTGTGAGGTTGGCGCAGGGCAGGGCACTTAAAAGGAGCCCAAGGGCAACAACTGCCCCTTCCTCTTCTGACTGCTGTGGGAGAGGAGCAGACGCCTTACTGGTTGTTCTTGGCATAGGCCAGCCGTTCAATTTTAGCGCACGGTGACCTCATGTGTCTCAGCAATAAGAACTAGTCAGAGGTCCTGCCCTAGACCTGTAAGACCGGATCCCCAAAGGGGAGAATTATGTACCCAGGCCAGACCTTTCTGTAGCTCCGGAGAGCGTAGAGACATGCTTGTCCTCCTCAAAATTGCATTTCTCATTTATAAAAATCACGCAGAGAGCACTTGGTTTGTGAGTTAAATCAGCACTTAGTCAAGGACTCGTTCAGATGGACAAAAACACCAGGGGTGCCAGGAAAGTCACAAAGACAAAGGTGCCACCCACCAAGTTGGTCTCTGTGGCCCAAGCAGGCCAGTGACAGTTCAGTGGAAGGTCATTGACAAACACAGCTTGTGATCAATTATTTAAATTGGACCGAAGACAAATGTGGTGCAAGGCCCTCCCAAACCAGACACAATCGATTTGCTGAAAACAACGCCTTGCTTCCGTGAGCACAACCAGGCCCAGATCGATGAAATTACCCCCAACCCTAAACCCTTTGTCCCAGGCCCCAAGCTGATTTATCATTATCAATACCTTTTAACCAAACAAGTCGTGTCTACAGCACTAAGAGACTTCTTTGTGGTCTTCTTCATGAAAAGGCTTGGAAGCAAAGAGAGTAATTTGTCCTTCAGGTCAGGCAA
>NW_022103899.1:59859502-59860635 GCF_000313985.2 Echinops telfairi | reverse complement strand
CTGTGGATTTGTTTCTCCTAAGTACCCAGACTAATTCAACTACCACCCACTCTAACATGCTCTTGCCTTAGGTCCTCTCTCCCACCAGTGGGACACAAATTCCCTGACGACTTTGCCTTCGTTCTGTCCTCTGCATCATTCCCAGCCCCCATGCACCGCCTGGCACGTAAGAAGCACTCCCATAATGGTTGGGTGAAAGAATGGAATCCTAGCCCTCACTCTTCATCTCTGGCCTCTTCAAAGGTCCTATTGCACTGGCTCATTTTTTCCCTGCCACGGCCAAGCCAGCTCTCTCTCCAGCCCTTGCAATCCGAGATATTACAATCATGATCTTCCATCTGGAGTCCGCTCTGCCCTCTAGGTCTCTGTGATCGGGAACCCACTAGACAGCAAAGGATCTGCTTTGGTTCTTCGGGTTGGAGGTGTTGGAGGCAAAGGGACAACATCTAACTGAATGAAAACAAGGGAGAAGCCTATTTCAGCCTGCCTCAAAAATACATGAGAAACTCAACAAGCACTGAAGTACAAAAATTAAAAATACGGACACACCAGCACTCTTATATTACTCATCTCATCTTGAGGTAGGAAAAGAAGCCTTTCCAAGGAGAATGACAGAAAAGCAATGCTGCCCATGATCCCAAATGTCTTAAGGTTTCTATGGAAAACAGGAACGTTGCCACCAAATGTGAGTCTAAGATAAATGACAACCTGGGGCGAACACTACCGGCCTCCATCAGCCTCGCTCCGTAACAATTTGAAAATCAACAAGACAAGAGCAACGTTAGGAAACAATAAAGGAGACATCTGATTTAGACAAAAAGGCATACGAAAAATAAGAAAAATAAGAAAAAGTTTAACCTCAGCAGGACTCCACAAAAGGAAGATTTAAAAAACGGGTGGTATTATGAATTTGTGTCATCGAAACTACTAAGGATTAAAAAGAATAACATCCAACCAGGTGAAATTGCACGAGTTTCTGGTGGGATGCTATCATTTGATATAGCTCTTCCGGAAAGGGCATTCCATCCCACACGAATCACAATGGCCCCCAACCCGTGTGTCATGTGATGCCGTGGGGCGTGCTCTGGCTGGAGATTGGAGTATGTTTCGGGGGACTGTGTGTTCTGAGATCA
>NW_022103899.1:59852927-59858831 GCF_000313985.2 Echinops telfairi | reverse complement strand
CAGCCTCCCCGCTGTGCTTATGTCTGACCCACGGCAGTCACTGTGTCCGTCCGTCTCCTGGAGGGCCTTCCTCCTGTGGCCGCCCCTCTGCTTTACTGAGCATGGTGTCTGCCGCCAGGGACTGGTCTCTCCTGACAACAAGTCCAAAGTCCGTGAGATGAAATTTCATCATCCTAACCTCTAGGGAGCCCTCTGGCCGTCCTTCTTCTAAGACAGCTGTGCTGGTCCTTTTGGGAGTCCATGGTCCTTTCGATGGTCTTCGCCAGCACCACAGTTCAAACGCAGCGATTCTTCTTCTTCACTCTTCCTTATTCAATATCCCACATCCGCATGCATAGGAGGCAATGGAAGTATCATAAAATGGAGGCGTGAAATTTCGTGTCTCGGGATGCTGCAAGCCGAGAGCACCAATGCAGGGTGTCAGCAGGGCCATGCTGCAGGGAAGATCCTCTTCTGTCTTGCAGCGTCTGCTCCTTCCAGGTGTCCCTTGGCTTGAAGATGCCTCTTCAGCTGTCTTCTTTCCCCCAAAGACTGTCTTCGTGTCTGTTCTTCTCTTCCGTAAGTCACCACTCAGAAGGGATGAGGACCTGCCCTCCTCTGGTATGACTTCTTTAACTTGACCAAAAACATCTCGAAAGAAAATCTTATTTCCAAACAAAGCCACCTGCGCAAGGATGGGGGTGAGGACTTCGCCGTGTGCTTTGTGGTGGGAGGGGGACCCGATTCTGCACCGAGCAGGGTGTTCTCCTGAACCAGGTCGGCAGGGAGGTGTGGCCAGCCTCTGTGAGCAAGTCCCATTTGATCCACCAGGGTGGGTAGATCCCCACCCCAGGATGACAACCAAGCCCTCACGGCTCCATCCTCACTTGCTTTTCTGTGGGCCTCATCTTCCACCCTCCCTCTACCCCCCAAATATGTAATTGTTCTTCACCAGGAGCCCTGGTGGTATAGGGGTTATGCATTAGGCTGCGATCCACATAGTCAGCAGTTCAAAAGTATCAGCAGCTCCTCTGGAGAAAGACTGGGCTTTCTACTCTAGCAAACAGTTGCAGTCTCTCAAACCTACAAGGGGAGGTGGTGTCACTATGGGTCAGCATTGACTGGAAGGCAGTGAGTTTGGTTTGGTTTTATCTCTAGAGGACTAAGCTAGACACTAGAATAAAATCCAAACAAGCTTTCATTTCAGTGAGAATGAATCTGATCTGCTTCGGTTTGCTGGTACTTCATCGTTACCCTTGTAGACGGTCTTGAATGCGTTCATGTTTTCCAGACAGCCTCCCATATGGGGGGAGGACCACACGCAGGTCCGAGGTTTCAGTCTGATCAGTGAGGTGCCGAGGACACCAGCCTTCGCATCACCACTTGCATTCGGAAGCAAGGACTGATGCGGAGATAAATCTGTGTTTAGAATAAGCTACGTCTTCACAAGTTATGGATCAGAGCTAACAGGTATGCCATTGGCTCAGGTGTGCCAAACAAGGGAGTGTCATTTTGCACCATGTTGCTCATGTTGATCTGCAACTGTTCATTGCGATCGAAGAGGTGGAAGGGCAAGGAGGGGACCCAACCAGACTCATTTCCTAATGGAAGGTTTCCCAGACTCCATGATGCTGTTTTCAGGTGATTCTCATCCACTTCTCAGGAAAGTTACTTTATCACAAAAAATGGGGGAGGATCTTGAACCTTCCACTCTCCTCCTGTGTCCTTTGATTGGCCAGTGCCTTTGTGGACTTTGTGGATGCCTCAGCCCATCTTCTCTGCCTGCATGGACCATATCCAGAGGTCCCCTTGCCCAGTAGTTACTGGTTGCGTTCAGCCCACAGGGAACTGGGCAGGAGATTGGAGGAATTAGGAGAATATGCCAGGTATTAATTTCCCTGTTTCCATCCCTGAAGGGTCATTGTTGCTGACTGGTATCTTAACTAAAGGCCATGTCTTGAGAAATAATCCTCTCTGTCTTGAGTTCAGTGACTGCTTCTCAGCCTTGCCCAGTGTCACCAATTCCCCCTGTGGCCTCCTGGCTCTCTGATGCTCCTTTACAAATAGTGACTCTACTCAAGTCTGCTCCAGGTCTTCCATCGAAGTCATCTGCTATTTCTGAGAGGAATTCTGGCCAGGGATCCGGAGTCTTCTCAAGCCTCCATCTGATGGCCTGGTTGAGTGTCAATCTGCCTGGTCCTTGAGGCTATTGAAATAGCAGGTGGTCTCACATCATAGCCAGGTGGCCCCAGGAGTCCCACATGGTCCTCCTCCAAATTGCCAGTCCCCAGAGTCTCAATCACCTGCTTATCTGAGCACTCCCAGCCTGTGAGATAAGTTCACCACACCTCAGTATGGGCTCTGAGGCAGACCTAACCCTGCAGATCTCAGCTTTCTTTCTCTGGGCCCCATGGCACAAAGAAAAATGGAGTCTTTGCCCAAGCGGGCCAGACCACCCTTGAGTGGTGTGACACGGGCCCACTGGTTTTCTCCTACAGCCTTCAACAAGGAAAGGGACCCAAGCCTTCTGGGGACCACATTTTCTTCCTGCCTTTCATCTTTCACACTCCCAGTGGGAGCTGCATCCCACTAGGATGAAGCAGGACTCTTGTGCTACCTTTGTGACAGTAAGACCTCCTCTATGCCACATCCGTCTCTACCCCACGAGCCCCTGATGTAGGGCACTTGGCTCTTCCTTGAGGCACAAGGCTAAGGATTAAGGGCGCATAAGGAAGATGGGGAGAAACCATACTGCTGCTGCCCAGCCCATTCCAACTCATGACAACGCTGTGGCCAACAGAACAAAGCATGACTCCATCCGAGCCCTCCTCACACTGTTGCAGCCACCGTGCCAATGCACCTCGTTGAGGGCCTGACCTGCTACTTCACAAAGCATGCTGTCGAGGGACTGGTCTTCCCTGAGAACATGTTCAAAGTAGGGAAGACACATTCTCACCCTCTTTGCTTCTCCGGAGTATTCCAGCTGTACTTCCCCCAGACAGGTGTCCTTTTTCTTCTGGCATTCCGTGGTAGAAGCGATACTCTTCATCAACGCCATGACTGAAGTGCATCAAGTCTTCTGCAGTCTTCAACAGCCACTGGACAGCTTTCATGTGCATATGGCGCGATTAAAAAGACCATGGTTTGGGGTCGGGCACAGCTTCGTCCTCCAAGGGCGAGATTTGCTCTTCAAAACTTGAAAGAGGCCTTGTGCAGCAGATCTGTTCAACGCGATACACTGATTTCTTGATCCAAGTAAAATGGAATGTGAGCGATCAATACTGGCATTTACCTAAGAAGACACTAGCATAGGCTTAGCCATTCGTGCTGGGAACCATACTTGGGAAGTATGAAATCTTTCTGAGGATTTCAGGCTGCTATGATGGCACCGTGGTGGCTCAGTGGGTTATGCACTGGGCTGCTGACCACGAGGTTAGGAGCTGGAAACCACCAGCCACTCGGCACAGGGAGACGAGGCTACTCCCGTAAAGAGTCCCAGCCTCGGAAACCACAGAGCAGCTCTACCCTGTCCTAGAGGGTTGCCATGAGTCAGAACTGACCAGATGGCCGTGAGTCTGAGCATCTGTTGTTATTGGTAACTGCCATCTTACGATGGAAGATCTCCTGGAGCCCATCGTCCATGGGGGGCCCTGGTGACATTTGAAATAATTGGCGCAGCATCCAGCATGCAAGCCCCTGGAGAATGGCAGACTGACTGGCAGATAATGGACCACGATGGTAGGTTCTTGTTGTTGTCATTAGTTTCCACTTAGTCTATATTCCAACTCACGACGGTCCCAGGTATTAGAATAGGCCTGCTCCCAGGGTCTTCAACACAGTGGTCTTTCAATGCATATCACCGGGACTGTCTTCCAAGGTCCCTCTGAGCGGGCTCCAATTGCCAGTCGACTGGCTAGTTGTCATCATCAGCCCTTCTGAAAACTAACTCTGGGGAGGGGGCAAAAGGACAGCCCCCTCCCTTGCGACCTTCTCTGAGCCTCTCCCTAGCTGTGTGTTAGGACTGCCTAAGAGAGCTGGGCAGTGTCTGCCTTCTCCTGTATGTGTCCGTGGGTCTCTTTTATCCCTAGCTCGTCTCGGGGGACCGGGGCTCTGCCAAATGGTCCGGAAACCACGGCTCTAACAGGATTAAGTGTAGAAAGTCAAAGTTCAAATCCATTCCAGACAAGAAAAGCAAACTAAACCGATTTCTCCCAGGCAAAGGGCCCGGGAGAAGGGAGCAAGGAGCGCGTGGTCACTGGGAGCGTGCATGACAGTGGCACAGGGCAACAAATGGATCCGAACCTCTTATTAAAGTCCGGGTGCTCGCCCTGACAGGCTACACACAGCAAGATGCCCAAAGGGGACAAGGGGGAGATTAGAAAAAATAATAAAAGGATGAGCTCATAGGCAGCATGAAATTGTTCACACAGATCAAACAAAAATAGAAGCATAATTGCAGGGAAATTGAATTCAAAATAAATGCTATTGAGTGGGGGCAAACAGGGTCATTTTTAATGGACACAAACCCAAGCCCAAATGAGAGGATTATTCCAGCTACGTACATGGAATCACAATAGACAGAGCAAAACCGAAAGGAGGCGGGGGAGGTAAGTGATTGCAATGATATTTTTTTGCAAGTGATATTTCTGAAGGTGGTCAGAGTCTAAAACCATATCACCCAAACTTCCACCGGCCAAGAGTAAATAGGAACACAGCAGATCTGATCAATAGGAGGGGGCTTCAGATGTTTGTGGACAAGCCCAATGATCATTTCACTTCCTGTGGTCATCAGGAAGGAGAACTGTATAGGCCTCGTACTTCTAGAGACTGTGGTGAAGGACAATGATGTCACGTGGCTCCTCCTAGCCAGTCTTTGTAGCTCCCATCAAAGAACTGAGTGGGAGTATGCAAATTCGGTGTGGAGGACACTGACTTGGGATTGGTCTGCTCTGTCACGCCACTGAGTACCAAGTGACCACTCTCAGAAGTAGGGGCAGAGAATTACAGGACCATCAAGAGGGAAGCCCCCACCCCCCCTCTCCGCCCCGTGGAGCACACACAAGGTCCCTGCCTGTAAGACCATGACCCAGAGCCACCAGCTTCCCAGCCCACACCACAGGTAAAGCTGAATGCCTTTGGGGGTTGTGGCTGGCGAGACCGGCTTGCAGAGTGAGGTACCCCTTGGCTATGAATCCCTCAGGTGTACTCGGTCTGATATAAAGCACATGTGCTAAGTGTTCACTTTGTACTAAGGAAACTCCAAGCTAAACTCCCTGCAACCGGGTCAATTACGACTCATAGTGACCCCATGGGACAGGGTAGAACAGTCCCTGTGGATTTCCGAGATTGTAACTATGGGAGTAGAAAGCCTCATATTTTTCCATCAGAGCGACTGGTGATTTCGAACCGTTGACCTTGAGGTAAGCATCCCAATGTTAACTACTAGGCACCAGGAATCCTCCCTAAGAGATACTATTGGATAATAGGAATGTCTGAGTCAGAGGAACTGGAGTGCTTAAAAGGGGTTCTGAGAGGAACAAGGGAGCTTCTGGGGTGTTCTGAGTCGTGTTGTGGGCAGTGATTACCCCATGGGCATCAGTTGTATGTTACAAAAATCTGCCAAGCTATTCTCTTATCTGATGTCCTAGAGTAATTTCAAGAGTTACCTGGCTCAGCTACCAACCAAAAGGCTGGCAGTTCAAATCCACTCGGACTTGCTTCGTCTTTTTTGTGTTTGGGGTTTTTGTTTTATTTATTTATTTAAAATTTTTTAATAAATCATATTATTGGGAGGCTCTTACAACTCCTATAACAATTGATACATCAATTTCATCAAGCACATTTGTACATATGTTGCCCTCATTATTTCCAAAACATTTTCTTTCTACTTGAGCCCTTGGTATCAGCTCCTCATTTTATCCCCTC
>NW_022103899.1:59850187-59852103 GCF_000313985.2 Echinops telfairi | reverse complement strand
GTGCCTGGCTGCAGACCCCCTGCCATGCTGTTGGCTGGACTTGTGTTGGCTGCGCAGCCCTTCGAAGGTGAGTCACGCTGTCGCTGGAGGATGCAGCCCCCACCTTCTCAGAGAGGCCTCTGAGTAATTCCCACATGAATGGGAGCCTGGAATTAATCACTACCTATTAAAGCAACACAAGTATTTGAATTAGGGGCCCATTAAATAAAACCAAACAGACAAAACATGTTTTGGGAGGGCAGAACAGAGACAGTATACCTCTGATGTGCGTTTCAGACCAAACAAGGTATCATCCACATCGTAAATTCTCTCTCTCTCTCTCTCTCTCACACACACACACACACACACCTCCTATGCATGGCTGCGTGAACATGCCAAGGCTGTCCCCTACTGTGCCCACAACAAACACATGGAGCCGCTACAAGGATAAGACCAGGAATGTAATCTTGATTCTCTTATCTGCAATACATGGGAGTCGGGGCCGAGTTGTCCCTTAACTCTTTTAGTATCCCTTAGTGTGAGTTTTTTCACACTCATAGTGACCCTAGAGGACAGAGTAAAATGGCCCAATGGGCTTCCAAGGCCTGGAAGGAGTCGAAAGCCTTGCCTTCCTCACAGGAGCATCTGCTGGTTTCCACCTGCTGACCTTTTGGTTAGAAACCTAGCATGTAACCCACTGCCCTACCAGGGCTCCTAGGGTCGCTACGCATGGGAATCTACTCACTGGCAGTGAGGAGTGAGTGAGTGAGTGCATGAGTGAGTTAGTGAGTGAGTGTGTGAGTGAGCGAGAGAGTTTGGTTATGGATTATGAATTAATCCTAACCACAAGGTCAGTGATTTAAACTGCCTAGTTACTCTTCCAGAGAAAATTGAGGCTGCCTAAGCCTTAAACCCATTCACAGCATCCTCTTGTGGTCCCCAAGCCTCTGGCAAATCCCCTCTGGCCGTTGACCAGGGATGTGAACAGCCTTGCTATCTGAGGAGGGCATGACTGGAAAGTGGATGAATGTCATTAGTTTACAATTTAACACCATTTGTTCTCCTTTTGAACCACTTTAAATTTGTTCTAGTTTTTATTATTTTCATTAATTTTTCAATTCGGGTTTTTCTGTTTTATTTTGCTATTTAGTTGTTTGTTTGTTGCTTTTGTATGTTCTTCTTGATATGAAATCCAGGATAGATAAATTTATAGAGACAGTAACTGGATTAATAGGTTCTTGGGGTTATGGCAAGAGAAGTTGGGGGAAATGGGACACAAATAATGAGTATAAGAAAAAAGAAAATGTTCTAAAATTGATTGTAGTGATGACTGCACAATTCTTCTTAATATGCTTAAACAACCACATTGTACGGTATGTGAATTGTATGACCAACCACTACAAACAAAAATAAAGATAGCATGATCAATAAAATACAGGGTCAGTGAAGATGAGCAAAATCCATTACTGAGATGGATTGACACAGTGGCTGCAACAAAGCACCAAGCACACCGATGGGCATGAGCAGGACCAGGCAAGGCTCCGTTTTGCTGTACATAAGCTCGTCAAGAGTCTGAGCCAACTCAGTGGCAACTATCAACTACCCACCTGTAAACACAGGTTAATTTCTGAGCATGACTCCAAGGTAAGAGGAACTTCGTTAGGCAGGGTTCTCTAGAGAAACAAAACCAGGACACTTATGAATGTATATGTATATATATATGTGATAGATTTATACAGCACAAAGGAATATAGTAGCTAATTAGTCCACACAGCAGAACAGAGGGCTCAGTTCAACTCACGAGGGCTGCTGGATCCAACGTCAAGGAAGCAGACAGCTGAGTCTTCCCTCGAGCAATGCAGGCAGTCTGCCCACAGGCAGCAAACAGCAGGGCAGATCACCAACAGTCAGCAGCTCAGGAGCTTGGGGAAGCAGGC
>NW_022103899.1:59848261-59849526 GCF_000313985.2 Echinops telfairi | reverse complement strand
CCCACATGTTCCTATTGGCCAGGTTGGCACAATAAACCTACCTATCACAGGAACTTATTAAACATTTTCATGGCAAGACTCAAAAGTCCTCACAGCCAGAGGGAGAGACAGATTCCAGATGCTGTGGTCACTCTCCCATGAAAGGCAACATCTCTGGGTTTGGCTCTTGGTCTTCTCTCTTTCTGATTGCATGAGCTTGGCTAAATCACGTGGTCGACGTGAACCTCAGTTTCACGGTCTCCACTGAAACGCAGACGTCCAAACCGACTGAAGGATGGGTGGGAGGGTTAAGGAGACGATGCCTGCTGCAACTAGATTCAAACCCAGCAGTGCCCATGAAGGAGCAGGCAACATTTGGTGCTGTCATCCGTAAGGTCACGTGGCTCAGAGGTGACCGGAGACCAGCTAACAATCACAAGCAACAGTGCAGGTGATCACGCTGGGAAATACTATCGGTCTCTGTCTAGTCTGCCCAACTGCCACTTCTCACACCTTGAAGCTTCTGAGGGGAGGCTGAGCCCTACAAAATTCTTACTTGGGGGCCGGGGCCACCTTGGGCGTACCACTGAATCTGAAAGGGATGTTCTGAATCCATACTGTTCTACAAGGTCCCCTCCAGGCACTCACAGACCATTTCGAAGACCACCCTCCAAAAGACAGGGCAGAGCCAGACAACATCTCCTTCTGTTAGAGTGAAGGTTGCCCCGAGTGGGAGGCCACTTGGCTGCCACAATCAACCACATACGACAACACAGGAGAAAGGAAATACGACCAGAAGGCTACTCTGTGCACAGCGCCCTCATCATCGTTCCCGTTTTATTCCCTCTTGGGTCCAGAGTTAGCGCTCAATTTCTTGATAGGATGCTTTCCCACGTGGCTGAACCCTGATGGCCAGTCTGTAGCTCACCCTCTTCCTCCTCCTTAAGCCCCACGTCTTATATCCTGAACCTGGACTTGGCTTCCCAGCACCTCCAACACAAAGAACCAACTTCTTTCACTTACCTCCCTTGGTAGCTATTTCCCTTGTTAGACCCCCCGGCTGATACAATTCCATAGACCAGGACATCTCCTAGAACTTGACCAATGACAAGAAAACACAGCGAGGAAATCCAGATACGTCCTCAGATGGCCTTTTCCCATTTCCATCCAGTTCCATTTCTCCCTCCTTGAAAAGTAGGCTCCCGAGGAGAAAACAACGGGGCTGACAGTTCCGGGGGAACATGGGATAGGGGGAGGTGGGGGGAAGGGAAGAGGTGTTAACAAAC
>NW_022103899.1:59844700-59845893 GCF_000313985.2 Echinops telfairi | reverse complement strand
GCCACACAGGCCTCTACTGCAGATGGGGGGTGATTGTGCGTGGGGTGCCTTGACAGGGAATTGCACCAGGCTTCCTGAACAGTCGGCGAGGAGTCCACCACTTCTACTCCCATATTCTTCTACTTTTACTGCTATGGCCGTGTGTGTGTGTGTGTGTGTGTGTGTGTGTGTGTGTGTCTATTATATATAGATGTAGACATCGGTATAAATACCCCCTGCTGCCAAGTCCACTCAAACTCCTACTTGCCCTGCATAGAGTTTCCAAGGTTGTCATCTTTACAGGAGCAAACTGTCTCATAGTTCTCCCATGGAGCAGCTGAGGTGCTGAACCTCCTACCCTGTGGGTCCAAACGTAACAACTGTGAAGATGGTGCAGGATGGGGCAGAACTTTGTTCTCTTGTACCAAGGGTCACTATGAGTCAGAACCAACTCACAGACAGGCACCTGACCACCACCACCACCACCACCTTACCCAGCAGCCCCCACAGGGCTCCACATACACACCCCGTGTCTCTGTACAGAGCCTTGGTGGTGAAAGGGGTAAGCACGGTGCTGCTACCCAACAAGTCAGTGGTTCAAGCCCAGCAGCCATTTCAAGGGAGAAAAGCCCTGGTGAGCAGCTTCTGCAGAGAGTCCAGCCAAGAAGCCCCGTGGGAGCAACCGTTGTCGGTCCCCAGAGTCGCTAACATGGGAGCCATTCTACTCTGCCTTGCAGGGTCGCTGTGAGTTGGAATCAAGATAGCAATACACAACAATGGACTGTGTTTATCTCCATGTAGATACATGTACGTACATATCCAAGTAGATGGTCTGCTCTGATTTACAGACAGCACAGCAGCAAAGGCATTTGGAGTTTAGTGTCAATGCTACAGAATGCTGATGCCGCAGCATGCCTGGCCCTAAACTCTGCTCTGTTCGCTGGCTTCCGTGGGCGGCCGAGGAGAGGGATGTGTTGATTTCAGCTCATCAGCAACACTTCTTCCCAGTGAGCATTGTGTGGACAAACCTTCTGCGGTTGCTAAGAAACACCACACTCCGACCAAAGACAAAGGTGCCCCTGGGGTCTCTGGGAGGAAGGAGAAGCCTGGGGCCAGCCAGGGGAGAAGGAGTGTGGGAAGTTGACAGATGGAGAAGGAGTGACAGGTGTCCCTGAGCCTACCTGAGAGCCGTATCCAGGTATCATAAAGGGGAC
>NW_022103899.1:59841857-59843646 GCF_000313985.2 Echinops telfairi | reverse complement strand
CAGGAGCACACATCAACCCACAGGGGAATGTCCTCTGGGAGTGTGTTGTTACAGCAGCGCATCCACCAAGTTCATGTCTTAGACCAAGACGAGCCTTTCTTCCACCTCCTGCCTGCTCGTAGGTTTGAGTCAGAGAAGAAGTCTCTGCCCTAAGCGTGTCTCCTGGGCCTCCTAGCCACCCCTGTCCACTTCTCCTGCCTCCTCCTTCTCGGTGCTGCAAGACTTGAGCTTTCTGGGCTTCCACCGTGGTGCCTGTAACCCCACTCAGTCCCTCGGTTCACATCCAGGACGACTTTGCAAACACCAAAGACTCCTCCCTGTGAGATTTCAGCCTCCTGTGATTTATCTTCTCTTTCCCAACTACTGTGAACAACTCTCCCCTTGGGTGTCCCCAACCCCCCTCCCTTTCCAAAGAGTGTCCAACTTCAAATGAGAAGTCACTACTTGGGGCACACACCCCCATACCTCTTCTACCCACGTTTCCTCTTAACCCATGGCACTGCCACCTAGCCAGTGATCACTTGTTAGATGCCACGAGTCAGTTCTGACTCTTGTGCACAGCAGAAGGAAGCCTTGCTGAGGCCCGCACTCTCCTCTCAACAGTTCCGATGTCTGAGCTCCTTGTTGCAGCCGCTGCGTCCACCCATCGCCTGGCGGGCTTTCCTCTATTTTGCTGCCCGTCCTGTTTACCAAGCACGATGTCCTTCTCCAGTGCCTGGTTTTCTCTGGACAACATGTTCAAAATAGGCAAGAGGAAGTCTCACCATCCTTGCCTCTAAGGGGCACTCCGACTGTACCTCTTCCGGGACAGATTTGTTTGTGCTTTGGGCAGCCCGTGGGACTTTCCGTATTCTTTGCCAGCACCATAATTCAGACACACCGATTGTTCTTCAGTCTTCCTTATTCCATGGCCAGCTTTCACATGCGGATGAGACTGCTGAAAATCTGTGGCTTGGGTCACACAACTTAGTCCTCAAAGTAACCTCCCTGTCTCCAACAGTCTACAGAGGTCTTGCGCAGCAGACTTACCCAAGGCAACATGTCAGTCACTAGTCTTCTCGAAGTTCCCTCTCTCTCATCCGCCACCCCCCCACCCCCCACGATATACACAATCTGTCTTGGAAGAAGTGCTTCCAGAACGCTTCTTAGAGAGAAAGATGGTGAAACTTTGTCTCACATGCTTTGAGCAGGTTCTCAAGGGGACCAGTCCGTGGAGAAGGCCAGCATGCTTGGTAAGGTAGAGGACCAGAAAGAGGCCTAAGACCCTCTGTGAGATGGACTGACCCAGTGGCTACAGCAATGGCTCAAACAGAGGCACTGTGGGAGGATGACGCAGAGCTGGGTCGTGCTGTGTTCTGTTTCACACAAGGCTGCTGTGTGGGTACTAACTCGAAGGGACCGTCCAGCAACTTAATAACCTTGTCACGGCCTTAGGTCTCTCCCAATCCCAAGATCCCGTCCTTTCCATCCTTGCTCCCTACTGCTGCCTCGGTACCCTTTGACATTTCAAAGTAATTACCTCTTAAAATCCTCTTCGCCATCAACAAACCACCATCCCGCATTAGTCCGTCTCTTGCTTGTGCTGGTCTTCCCAAACCCACCTTTTGCAGCCCCCAGCTATCTCATGCCCTCCAGCCAGACGTCCAAGGGGTTCCTTCCATTCTGCTGAGGTTTGGAGTTGAGACCTGGATCCACTTAATCAGAATCTACAGTGTAACAGCCTCCATGGTGGTGCTTATAGATCTCCTTGTGGATCTTAAAGATCCCCAAGTGATTTCTTACAGCTCTT
>NW_022103899.1:59838891-59840983 GCF_000313985.2 Echinops telfairi | reverse complement strand
TTTGTTGTTGTTTCCTCATGGAGTGTGAATGCCCCCATTTCCCGATTAGCACAATTCTGTCAGGTAGCATATGATATTTGCAAAAAAAATAAATGTTAGTGGAAAGAGTGCGTGCTTGGCTGGCTGGAGAGTTGGATGTGGGTGGCCAGGGCTTCATACGGAGCGCTGTGGAAGGATGGAAGAGATGCTGCATGCTCCAGGCAATGCCACCAGGCCCCCAACTGCAGAATCCGAGGCAGACAGCCACCTCAGCCTGAACTCAAGGAGCCCAGAGGGAGAAATCGGTGGTGGGAGGCTGAGGCGAGGGATTTCACAGAACGGTTAGTCAGGGTGTACGTGCTAAGAAAGTTTTCTCCTGCCCCGGAATGCCCCCCAGTGCGACCGCGACAGCTCCAGACAAGTCTAGCAGGAAGCTGTTGGTGACTGAGCCCACCGGCAGAGAAAGGAAGTGGCAAGGCTAACGTCACCTCCTGTCTCTCTGGTGATGGATGCCTCAAGCAATGCGGTCCTTTAGAAAGTCTTGAGATTCTAAGTCATCTGTGAAGTCCCTTTAGCCCCAAATCCAATCATTCTCAGCAAAAGAACAGGGTGGGAGAAATGGACAACAGGGCTAGGAAAAGTCGGGGAAGGAAAGTCAGGTGGGGCCGAGAAGACAGTCCAGGATTGCCAGCCTCCAGGGATCCTGAGTCCTCTTAGCTCAGGAGTGAGGACAACAGACTCCAGGAGGATGAGTCCTGGGCAGCCTCAGGAGTTGGCCAACCACTCCAGCCACCATGCTGCCGTAGGTAGAACACCTCGTCATGCATGTGTCTTCCTTACCTGTTACGTCCTGTTGTTGCATCCTTCAGAACACGTCCCTCCAATGCCTCCCTCCTTCCAGCTCTCCTTTCTTGAGCCACAACCAGTTTCCTGCTTCAAAAACAAATGCCACTAGGCTATTCCGTTCTTTTTATATATGCAAAAATACTTTACATTTTGAATTGCATGAAGGTTTACAGAGCAAATCAGTTTTCCACTCAACGATTCATACGCCTTTTGTTTCATGTCACTGGTTGCAGTTCCCGAAAGGTAGCATCACTTATCCCACTTCCTGTGTCTCCTGAAGCTCCCCAGCTTACTGTCTTCACAGAGGTGGGTTCACATCTCCACAACCCTTTCTGACCATCTTCCACCATCTCTGCTCTACTCCACTTACACTGAACATCATACTGTTTCCAGAATGTTCCTGCTTTTTTTTTTTAATGACCACAATTTGGAATGCCTTATGGTTGTTTTGTTGTTGTTATGTTTTGTTCTTGGTTTGCAAAACAAAGGCATCAGGGTATGGTTCTGGTGGACACAGACTTGGCAGACTGGTTTCCTGAATTTGAATCCTGGTTCTACTATCTTATGCTCGTATCACGCCTGTCCCTTTGCTCAATTTCTCATTGCCTCAGTTTCCTCATCTGTAAGATCACCTGTCCTGAAGGAAGCACAGCTTCTTAGAAGTGAGGATGGCAAGACTCCATCTCATGCACTGTGATCATCTCATCACAAGGGGCCAGTTCCTGGAGAAGGAAGTCACACTGGGTAGAGTAGGAGGTTCTGAAGGACGAGGAAGACACTCAATGAGATGGAGTGACACAGTGGCTGCAAGGCGGCACAGGACACAGGCGGTGTGTTGCTGCTGTAGGCAGGGCCACAGTGAATTCGAGCTGCCTTCAAAGCATCTCAAAACAAGGTGTTTCTCTCAGGGTGAGGGTGAGGAGTCAGTGGGAAAGCAGGATGCCCTGTGCGTGGCACCTGGTGAGCCTGAGATAAATACTAACCGTTATTCAAGGCTGAAAATCTGGACCCAGATATCCCACAATGCAAATTCACAGTCAGCTGCTATGTTCCTGGGATGCCCACATGGCTTCCTAAGTAGTAGACGCATCCACACACCATGGGTTCTGGAACCTCTTCTACCTGACAGCAACTGCACAATGACTACAATTCCTGAACACTGTTTCTGTTCGTCTCGGATGTTGTCATTGTTGTTAGTTGACAGAGTTCGTTCCGACTCCTAGTGCCTGATGTACAGCAGACAAGACACTCCCAGGAGGAGCTGCGC
>NW_022103899.1:59830572-59838313 GCF_000313985.2 Echinops telfairi | reverse complement strand
ATCCACAGGACTTTCCACCCACTGGTCTGTGATCTTCCTGCGTTTGGCATCATTGCATGTGTTTCGTGAGTCTGAATATGAATTTATAGATTGGTATGGGATACATGGGCTAATAGCAGACTTGTGGACTTGATCTGGAGTGGGCTGGGATATTTTCTCAATATGCAATTGCTCTTGTATATAAAGCTCTTTCTTAGACATATATGAGTATCTGTGGGTTTGTTTCTCTGGTCTACCCAGACTAACACAGCGTTGATTCATCTTCATTTCAAATGATAATATTCACTTCAGTATCAGGAACACAGATCACGACTACTAGCCCCGGAATAGTCCCACTCTGTTCCAGATGCACGGTCCTGTTTGGCTGGCGGATTCTTCAGAGGTTATGATGTAGGCATAGGGGCTTATCCCAAGCCTGGGAAGAAGTAAATGTTAGTGGATTTTTATGTATGATTTTTATGCCATATTCTCTATGATGTGAAATCTTTCAGGACTTGTCCCTCCCACCCCCGCCCATCACCACCCCATGAATGCATAAGAGCATTTCAGGAGAAGGCTTGCTAGTGTGAAAGGAGTACAAACAACATCTCACTGGGGTGATCACTTTCGATTTTCTAAAATACGCATTTGTCCTTGTGAGCATCGCCCAGGCCCAGGCAACATTTCCTCATGCTGTGTGGGCAGCCGCTATGGTTGGCACCAACTGGATGGTACCTAACATTAGCAACAGTGATTCTGAACCCGGCTTGGCTTCCTTAACTGAGGGCTGCTTCTTCCAATTCTATTCAAACTCTGCTCAAGCTGCTCTGTTCAAACTCTGTCCTTGGCCTCTTCTGTGGGAATGTGGTCATCTCATTACTGATTTCTGGGAGTCGGACATAGTGGTAGGTGTGGCAAGAATCTTCTCCTGCCCAGCTATGTGTCCCTGGTCTCAGCCATGTGGCCCACTGATGATCAGACATTATCCATGCTCGAAGAGTTGAATTGACCACATAGAGCCCTGTGGTTTTGCTTCTGAAGGTCAATTCCTTCCTAGGAGCTCCTAGAAAATCTCCTCCCTTATTTTCACTGGTTAACATTTCAAAGTTGCCTTGTCTGTTGATGTCCGCTTCCTCCTGTCCAGCTCACACTGGCAAGGCAAGACAAGGCCAAAGCCTAACCTCTGGAGCAGGGGTCCTCAAACGACGGCCCATGGGTCACATGCGGCCCGCCGATGACATTTATCCGGCCCGCCAGGCGTTTTTGCCCCGTTTTGGTTTTTACTTCAAAATAAGATATGTGCAGTGTGCACAGGAATTTGCTCATAGTCCTTTTTAAAACTAGAATCCGGCCCTCCAATGGGTCTGAGGGACAGTGAACTGGCTTCCTGTTTAAAAAGTTTGAGGACCCCTGCTCTGGAGTCTCTAAAGATGCCACGAGGGATGAGGACTGACTGCAAGGTAGAGCATCCCAGGCTCCATCCACATCCCGACAGCTGCCGCCATCACCATCAGCACCATCTTTGGTCCTAGAGAGACCACCTGAGCTGAAATCCACCAGCTTTGGTCACTTGGAGGAAGAGATAGAGACGTGAGCACCTGGGAGCCTCCCCCTGTCCTCACCAGCTCCCCAGCCAGCAGGACTGTTGTCTGGCCCACATGGCACCCTGCCAACGCCTGGACCCGTGGTCCCGTATTTGCTGCCAATTTGTGCAGTAAAGCAACAGCGAATGATGGTGCCAAGGAAGCATTAACAGAATGTAATGAATTTGGTCTCTAAACTGGAAGCAGCTTCTGGTCAAGTGGGGTTTTAAACTCTTGGCTTCTCCCCCCAAAGAACAGTAGTTTGAACCCACCAGCCTTTCCAAGGGAGAGAAACGAGGCGCTCTGCTTCCACAAAGATGTGTTGCCTGGGAACCCACATGGGACAGTTAGACTTGGACGTATAGCATCGCTGTGAGTCTGAATAGGCTCGACGACAGTGGATTTCCCCTTGGGGATATTTTGTTTTCCCTAACCTTTACTCTCGTGGCGGACCCTGGTTATCCTGCACCGCAGACTCTGGTTCAAGGCAGCACCCAATCCCCCCAGGAGCTGCTCTTGACCTCGTCAGTGGGGGTGGGGACATGGTTTATGTCTTTGCTTCCCCTCCTGCCTTTGCCCAGCTCCTGACATGACATGTTCCGAGCTCCAAGTCACGCTCAGTCTTTTGAAAATTTTGGAAACTGAGAAAAGTGCCCCAAAGAAGAGACAGGGCTGACATTCTGCTCATCAAAGATAAACACAGTGATGCACAATTTGGGCCCATTTTCTTCAGATCTTTGCTCCACCACCCCCACCACCCTCTTCATCTTCTGTTTTATCTTGAGTCTGTGGTGCTTGCAAAATGATGCATAATGACATGTAGGCCTATTTTCCCCTTCTCATAGAGGGACTGCCTGCTCACCACAGAGAAGCTGCTCCTGGGTGGCTTAGCCCCTGCTCCAGTCTGCAAACTATCCTGTGAGTCAGGCTCAGGCTCACCATTATGAATTTTGAAGATGCAGAAAATCACCGCTTGAGTTTCTGTTTGTCATTGTGCAATTTGATGCCTCAGTGTTTATTTGCGCTGTGTGTGTGTGTGTGTGTGTGTGTGTGTGTGTGTGTGTGTGTGTGTAGGAAGCGGGAAGAAAAGAAATCCCCTGGGTTTAGTCATTCTCACGCGGCAACCACATAGACTATGTAGCCTTTCTTAGGATGTGCTGGAACAGAGAGGCTCTCTTGTTATTTTAAGAGACATCAGGACCGGAGAGAGAGTCCAGGTAAGCTGAGAAGACATGCAGCAGAAAGCTTGCAAGTGTGGGGGGGATCCTTGCAGATGTACTTTTGGACACCTGTGTGGACCGGTGACGAAGAGCCAGGGCAGTCCTCCACTCCCAGTACGCTGGCTCTGTGCAAAAGCCTTGGGATTCCCAGAAGAGAGATGCAAGTCACATGGAAAACCCAAGCTCCTGGTTCCACCAGCCTGGCCCAGTGGGGATTCAGTCTGAAGCTGGGTTGGATTATGGATCACACCCATGTTTCTGGACCTTTTGTCCATCGGACATATGTGGTGGCCCGTGTGTTACTTTGATGGAGATTATGCCTCCCGTGTTTCAAATACCAGCAAGGTCACCATGGTGGTAAGGTTTGGGAAGAGCTTCTAGACTAAGACAGAGTAGGAGAGAGAGAAAACACACACACCAAGAAAGGCCCTGATGAGCTACTGCCCCCATGCAGCCAATGAAAACCCTATGGCTCACAATGGCCCCATGCAGCCAATGAAAACCCTATGGCTCACTGTGGCCCCATGCAGCCAATGAAAACCCTATGGCTCACAGTGGCCCCCATGCAGCCAATGAAAACCCTATGGCTCACAATGGCCCCCATGCAGCCAATGAAAACCCTATGGTTCACAACCGACTATTGTCTGATTCCCAGGCATTGGACATGTCCTCATTGTTAGAGGGAGACATTGTGTTTGATGGAACACAAACCCACCAAGGGCATGGGAGGTCCTCAGGAACATGGGTTGACACAGTAGCTGCAATGACAGACTGGAACACACTAGTGATCATGCGGATGACATGGGATTGAACGATATTTTGCTCTGTTGTACATGAGGTCATCCTGAGTTGGAGAGGATTCAGCAGTAACTATGTATCTCTCGGTGCTAGGTTGGACTCTCGAGAGAAGCAAGACCAGTGATGCTTGTATGTGCATACAGAAAGAGATTTATATCAAGGAATGGCTTACACAGTTGTAAAAAGGTGAGTCTAGTCTGGTTCAGGTTCCTTGGAGTCAGATGTAAGCTGAAAGCTTCTCTCGAATCATGTAGTGGCAGGAAAAGAGGAACAGGAGGCAGGAAGATGAAATGGGAGGGCCACAGGCTGGTGGATGCAGAGCTGAATGAATCCATGGTTGGCAGTCTGATGATGACTCCTGGGGTTGGCAGGCAACACAACAGGAGATCCACGAGCCAGACACAGGCTCAGATGCAGCAGAAGGTGAAGGGGCAAGAGAGAGCTTGGTTCTTCTGATCAGAGTCTTTCTTATGCCAAAGGCACATCTCTAAGGAGGGGTCAACAGCCTGAGACCTGGTTGATAGGTTGGCTCCACCTCTACTTTCGGCCAGATATGTCCATTGACAAAAGTCTAACCATCACACTGTCATAGGAACTCAGTTTTCTTCCTGAATGGCGATTATGGAAATCCTGATTTGTGTTCCTAAGATCTCCTACCTAGTAGACTCTTAAACCTAATAAGAATGACCCCTTTATAAATAATAATAGTCCTCTCTTTCCTTTCTCTCTCTCTCTCCTTTCTTCTTTTTCTCTCTCCCTCCTTTCTTTTTTCATTCTTTCCTACTTTTTTTATTGTGCTGTGGGTGAAAGTTTACAGAGCCAACGAGTTACCCATTCAACAATGTAGACACATTTTGTTTCCAGAAATTAGTCGAGATCCCACAATGCCTTCTTCCCCTGCCTCCCTGGGGTCCATTTGTCTTCTTTCCTGCCCTCCCTGAGCTGGACCCTAGAGCAAATACTGTCTTTTCCATTTGCTGGACGGAGGAGGGAAGTCCTCCCTGGGGTGATTGTTCACTCCATAGGCCTGTTTGTTGTCGGCCTGAAAGGTGATCCCCAAGGGTGGGTTCAGTGTATTTACTGAGCATGTAGTGAGGCTGGTGGGCAGGGGAGGCAACCTCCTGTGACCACCCTCTCACCCCCTCCTCTCCTGGAACATAAAATTACTTCCCCTTTATGGGAGAATGTGATTTTCAGCAATATCTCAAGTGCTGTCAATAGCCTGCCCAAGCCTTTGTAATTAGAGCATATTTAAAGAGCTGGTCCAAACTTCTCTGCCGAACTGGTTATGAATTTTCTATATATAACCAGAGAGCTATTTTTTCCCTCTTCTTTGGGAAGCCAAGTCATTCCATGATGTAGCCACTGCAATTAATGTGAAACAAACCCTGGCTCAATTAATATAACCTTTCATTCGGAGCCATCATTTATTAGAATTTTCTCCCTGCATGACCTTAAGAAGGTCCCCGCGGCCCTTGTTTTTCTATGGTCCTAAGGGACCCTGTGGTGTAGTGGTTACACGTTGAGCTGCGATCTGCAGCAATTGGACTTTCAATCTGGTTGGCAGTTCAAATCCAGCAGCAGCAACTCTGGAGAAAGATGAGGCTTTCTCCTCCAGAAAACAGTTCTAGTCCTGAAAACCCACAGAGGGGTCACTATGAGTCAGCACTGACTCGATGACAGCGAGTTTATGGCCCTTATTTCATTATGTTAATGAAATTATATATATTATATATAAATCTATACAAGATGTAATGTATGTAATATACAATGGCTACATAATTAATTGTATGGAATATCTACATTATATAATGTACTCTTATATATGATATACATTTCATATCCATTGCCTATGTATATGAAATATATGTGCATATATATATCCTGATGGCTTAATGGGTTACACATGAGGCTGTTAACCACAAAGTCAGTAGTCCAAACCCACCAGCCCCTCTCAGAGAAAGATGAGACGTTCTTCTCTTGTAAACATTTGCAGCCTTAGAAACACACAGAGGAGCTCTCGCTGCTCTATAGGGTCACTATGAGTCAGAATCAACTCGATGGCAATGAGTTTGGTTTGATTTTATCCCTCTCTCTCTCTCTCTCTCTCTCTCATCTCACTGCCACTGTGTGGAGTCCCACTCATGGCAACCCCAGATAGTAGGTAGAGCTGCCTTTGTGGGTTTCCAAGGCTGTAGCTCTTCACGAGAGCAGAGAGCCTCATCTCTCTCCCACTGAGAGGCTGGTGGTTTTTACTGCTGACTTTAATATTAGCAGCCAGGCTTAAAATCCACCCTTCCACCAGGGCTCTTATTTTAATAAGGGTTCTTACATATGATATGTAATGGATAAGTTCTATAGTATAAAGTCTATATTATATACAATAGTCTTATGTTGAGACTTTATTTGCAGTCCAGTGAAAAACCAATTGATCAAGATCTTATTTCTTTCTAAGAGATGCATATCTGAATTTTGCATATTGCATTTGTGAATTCCCTTGGGCTATTGACAAACTTCTGTTATCCTAAAATTAAAACACCTCCATTTTTAAAATCCTCTACCATCAGGTAAAAGAAATTGGCAAAGGTTTGATTCACACAATTGACATTGACGTAAATTAAGTTTATGTGCAAGAAGGATGTGCAGCTCTCCGTCCCTACGCACCCTAGATAATATAGCCAGGGTTATAAAGATCTTGCACAGCCTGGGACAGTAGTCACAGGTATGTTTTTCTTGTCAGTGAATGAATTGCTTCGGATAAAATATCTTTCTATTCCTTTTTGTTCTTTGTCTTCCTCCAGTTAGCTTCTCCATGCCCTTCCGTCTACCTCCTAGCTTTCTCTTCTTGTCGAGTCACACAACCAGGACACGTACATAAGCCAACGCAGAAACAGATCACAGCTTCTCATAGTCACATGACCGCCACACATTACATAGACAAACACAGAAACTCACCGTACCTTGGAACGGAAGCAAATATATCCCATAAACATTTCAGGGAAATTTCTTTTCTTTTCATTTAATGTCATTTTCTGAGCAAAAAGGACTCACTGAAATATTGATAGAACCCCAGTCTGCTTCCAGCTCCACTCCTCTCAACTCCCCCTCCCATCACAATGACCACCAGGACACGGAATTCGATAGACACCTGCAGACTCACAGGAAAGCAAGCAGGCCTGCTGCCTTCTTCTGTAGGGCAAGTCCCTGTGGAGTCAGTGCATCGGTGCTTGGCTTCTAAACTGAAGGTTAGTCGGATGAACACACCCAACCTTTCCAGGGAAGAAAGGTCTGATGATCTGTAAAGCGTCCAGTCACAAAAACCTCTGGAACCAGCCATTCTGCTCTGCGACACAAGGGATCACCGTGTGTCAGAGGGGCTTAAGGCAATAGGTTTGGTCTTCTGGAACTCATGTGTGTTGGAAAGACGGAGGGATCTGTGCCCAGCATGGTGATGCTGTCCAGATTACAGTATAAGGTCAGCAGTTTGAATCCACCAGCCCCTCCATCGGAAAGCGATGAGGAGGATACCTACACTGGTCAACAGTGACCATCTCTGAAACACAAGCAGAGGCAGTTCTATCCTGTCCTATCGGGTCGCTAAGAGCCAGGAACTCAGTGGCATGGAGTTCGGTGTAGCACTGAAGAGCACTTGAGAGTCAGTCTTTGAAGTTGTATGGCATCCACTAGAGAAAGGTCATCTACAAGATGACCCTCTACCTAGAGAGGGTGTGGGTTTCATAGCTACCTTACCATGACCATGAACGATGCGGCAAAGTCTCACCTCTTGACAGCAGGATTGCCGGAGAACTTGCCATGAAACACACCCCGGTTACTAACCACTGGCGGTGATACATTTAAGGCTGGGTGAATGGCCAAGTTGGTGCTTTAATAGAGACACTAGGACTCATGTTTGAGGACCGAGGAAAGCGAAGACTGTCGCCCCTTGAATGGTAAGGCACGGGGGTGAGCCAAACAGAACTGCTGGAGCCATTCCGCCAACATCATGCTCTCCCATGGACAGGACGTGCAGCTGTCCAGAGGCGACTGGCTCACTGTGTGAGGCAAGAAATGGGCACGTGCGTGCTGAGAATTACTATTGTTACAGGTTGTTCTATGAAGTAAGGCATCCTGGAGATGAGATTCTGCAAAACTTTTGACTTT
>NW_022103899.1:59829069-59829932 GCF_000313985.2 Echinops telfairi | reverse complement strand
GGGCTTGGTTTTCAGGTGTGTGTTTGTTGCTAGGCACCTTTGAGGAAGTTCTGATGCCCAGTGACCTTGTGGAGCTCTAAAGGAAGGACTGCCAGGTCCTGCACCCTGCTCACGTGTGTTAGGCTCGCGCCCCTTGTTGCAACCACTGTGTTAATCCTCACACGGAGCTGGTTAACTTGTTGATGGAGGGTCTTCCTCTTTTCCGCTGCCCCTCTGTTTCCTATATTTATATATTTACCCCAGCGAGGGTGATTTCTGCTTGTTGTTTTTAGGCTTCATCGGGTCAGTTCTGACTCAGAGCATCCCTATGGTCACACTGCTTGCCCCTGCCCCATCCTTACAAGGGTTCTTGTGCTCCAGTGCACCGTGGCAGGCACTGGACCAATGCATGTTGTTGAGTGTCTTCTGCTTTTACACTGTCCTCTTACTTTACCAAGCATGGTGTCCTTCTCCAGAGACTGGTCTCTCCTGATACCATGTCCAAAGCACATACATGATGAAGTCTCGCCATCCTTGCCTCTGAAGAACATTCTGGCTGTACTTCTCCCAAGACAGATGTGTTTGCTCACTGGGCAGTCCTTGGTACTTCCAATATTCTACTCCAGCACTACAATGCAAATGCATGGATTCTTCAGTCTTCCTTATTCAAGGTCCAACTTTCACATGCATATGAGGGAATTGACAGTACCAGGACTTGGGTCAGGAGCACCTTGGTAGTCAAAGTAACATCCTTGTTTTTCAATACTCTAACAAGGGCTTGTGTGGTAGATTTACATAGTGCAATGAGTCTGTTGATCTCTTGACTGTTGCTTACAGCTTACTTTCTCATCTGACTGTCAACCATCTAAGACAGTCCCTTTTTT
>NW_022103899.1:59827679-59828891 GCF_000313985.2 Echinops telfairi | reverse complement strand
CACCTTTCCTGCCCCTAAGCTAGGGAAAGGGGGATGCTGTTCGCTCATCCTTGAATCTGCTACAGCACCTGAGATGGTTTAGCTTTGGTGCTCAGTGGATAGCCATCGAAATGGAATGTTACTGAGCATGACGATTCTGCTAGCGGTGTGTTTTAGCCCTTGAAAATTCTATGGAGCACAGTTTCACGCAGACACAAAAGGTCACCATGCTTGTTGACAACCACTTGCCTGTTTTTTTAAAGTATATATATCATCCCTAATATATGTGCAACTTCTATGTGGATCAAGAGGCAGTTGTGTGCATAGACCAAGGGCATCCTGCATGGTTTAAAGTCAGGCTAGGTGTGTGTCAGGGCGGCATCCTTCCATCGTACCTATTCAAGCAGTACAGGGAGCAAGTCATCAGAGAAGCTGGGTTCTAGGAAAGAGAACGCTGCATCGAATTGGAGGACGGCTTATTGACAACCGGAGGAATGCCCATGATACAACCTTGCTGACTGAAAGTGAGGAGGACTTGAAGCCCTTGCTGATGACGGTCCAGGATTGCAGCTTTCAGTATGGAGGACAGCTCAGTGTAAAGATGACCCAAAGCCTCACAACTGGACCCATAGGCCACATCATGAGAAACAGAGAAAAGATTGAAGCGGGCAAGGATTTGGTGCTGGTTGGATCCACAATCAGTGCTGCAGGAAACAGCAGTCAAGAGATCAAACGAGTTGCATTTGGGTCAATCCGCTTCACAGGACTTTAATTGAGACGACTGAAATGCTGGGCTAAGGTGCGCCTGACCCAAGCATTGGTCTTTTCAATCCTCTTACGTGCTTGTCAAAGCGTACACTGAATAAGGACGGTTGAAGAAGGATCAATGTGTGTGAATTATGGCCCTAGCAAAGAATTTTGGGAGTACCACGGACTGCCAAGAGAACACAGATCTGCCTTGGAAGAAGTACAGCCAGAATGGTCCTCCGGGTCAAGGATGGCAAGTCGTGGTCTCACATACTTTGGACATATTGTCAGGAGAGACCAGTCCCTGGAGAAGGACATCGTGCTTGGTAAAGTAGAGGGGCAACAAAAAAAAAGAAGACTCTCAATAAGATGGATGGACACGGTGGCTGCAGCAATGAGCCCAAGCATAAGAGCAAGGGTGAGGACGGGCTGGGCAGTATTTCGTTCTGTTGTGAAATGGGACCCTGTGGCTCAGAGCCGACTCAG
>NW_022103899.1:59826418-59827364 GCF_000313985.2 Echinops telfairi | reverse complement strand
TTCCTTCATTGGCACAGCTGGGAAGCACCCTGGTGTAAACTGTAAGGAGGGACATTTATCAGGATGACCATGCAGGATGTGGCTTGACTTCTCAAAACATTCACAAACACAGCCCACGTGATTTCCGAATAGTGTTATAACCAGAAGCCAAAGACAGAAAGGAAACCAAACAGGATTTAACAGCAGGAGGGTGTGTGGCAGTTCTTTATACCGCTCTCTTGCGTTAGGAGGGTTTTGCTTCTTCACTAAAGACACCCTGTAATTCTTCACCTGAGAACACTGGCACTGCTCCTGGCGTGTGGAAGTTTATGAGGTGATGGTATTGAGATATGGAAGTGTTATATAGCAGAAAATTAACTAGTACTGTTGCCAAAATTTAGCGAACTTTCAGAAATACAGCCAAGGCAAGGCAAACGAATGCTGTGAGAAAAATAAGCTGAATTTATAAGTCTCTGTCCTTACTTTATTCAAGAAGGCAATCTCTAAAAGAGTAGATGTGTTTTCCTGATTACTAGAAAAGAACATAATGCATTATAGAAATGCTAGAAAACATGCGGATGTATTTAGGAAGAAAAACATACTATCCAAAAAGCAAGATGAGATCCCTCCTTCCAGTATGTTCCTATAAATACTTTGACTTGGAATAGAGGACTCATTCCATTGGCCATCACCTTGTTTTAATGGTTCATTCTATGCACCAGGAGTCTAGTAGTATGGTGGGTTATGCATTGGGCTGCTTACTGCAGAGTCAGAAGTTCGAAACCACCAGCTGCTCCAATGGACTTAGAGATGTTCTCCTTCTGTAGAGATTTACAGCTTCAGAAACCCACAGGGGCAGCTCTACTCTGTCCTAGAGGGTGGCTGTGCGTCAGAAGAGTCTGGATGGCAGTGCGTTTGGCTTGCTGGTTTTTTGTATACTTGTAATACACATGCTCGCAATGCCATC
>NW_022103899.1:59817260-59826226 GCF_000313985.2 Echinops telfairi | reverse complement strand
GGTCCTGACCCGTAGTGAAATGAAGCACAACCAAACTAAACACAACCCGGTCCTGAGCCATCTGCACAATCGCTCCTTTGTTTGAACCCATTGCTGAAGCCACCGTGTCAATCGGTCTCCTGAAGGGCCTTCCTCTCCCTTGATGCCTCTCCACCTTGTCAAGTATGATGTCCTTCTCCAGGGATTGGTCTCTCTGGACAACATGTCCAAAATATGTAAGACAAAATCGCTCCATCCTTGCCTCTAAAGAACACTGTGATTTAAGTGCATTGATTCTCCTTCAGTTTTCTTTATTCATTCAAAGTTTAACTTTCACATCCATACAACGCAATGGAAAATATCAGGGATTGGGTCAGGTACACCTTAGTCCTCAATGTAATATCCTTGCTTTTTAATACTCTCAAGAGATCTTGTGCAGCAGATATACTGGATGCAACACACCTTTTGATCTCATGACTGCTGCTTCCAGGAGCATTTATTGTGGATCCAAGCAAGACCAAATCTTTGACAAGACAGCTTCGATCTTTTCTCCATTTATCAAGATGTTGTCTACTGGGCCAGTGTGAGGGTTCCAGTCTTCTTTATATTGAGTTGTAATGCATAAGGAAGGCTACAATCCTTGGTCTCCATCAGCAAGGGCTTCAAGTCCTCCTCACTTTCAGCAAACAAGGTGGTGTGATCTGCATGCCACAGTTTGTTAATAAACCTTCCTCCAATCCAGATGCCACATTCCTCTTCATATACTCCCCAAATTGTCTCTGATGATTTGCTCAGCACACAGATTGAATTAGTGTGCTGAAAGGAATCAACCTTGACACACACCTTGCCTGATTTTAAACCATGCAGTGTGCCATTGCTCTGTTCTCGCCACCGCCTCTTGATCCATGTACAAGTTGTTCATGAGCACAATCAAGTGTTCTGGAATTCCTATTTGTGGTATTTAGACAAAACTATTTCAACTTGATGTATGAAAGTGTATGGAGTGGTATCCCACCTGTCAATTAGCTCACAGCCTGATGGTACCCCCTTGTGAGCGTGGTCTTCTCATAAGGAGAGCCTCAGGGACCTCCTCCCCTCTCTGCTAATGACCTTGAGAGCTGCTGTATCCCAGTCATTTTTCCACTGATCTTGGATCCATGTGACTTTGTACCTACGGCCTGTGATCCTCCTGCACTCTGCGTCATTGCATGTGGCTGCATGAGTCTGAAGAGGGACTTGTGGTCTAGTTTAGGACTGATGGATTTGAGTTGGACTGAACTGGGATGTTTTCTTGGTCTACAATTACTTCTTGAGACAAACGTCTTTCCTACACATATATGAGTACCACTGGATTTGTTTCCCCAGCCAACCAGCCTCGGCCTAACACACCGTTCTTCTCAAGGTTATCCATAGTTTGTAGGACCCACACAGTTGAATACCTTGGCCTAGTATATAAAACACACGTAAGTATCTTTCTGGTATTCTCTGCTTTCAGCCAAGATCCATCTGATGTCAGCAATGATGTCTCTTGTTCCACAGCCTCTTCTGAATCCAGCCTAATCTTGCATGCAACTTTTGATCAATATTTATTGTGAAAACCATGGGGGAAGCTGAAAGAAACATGCCAAAGAATGATAAAAGATTGACATCCCATGTAGCAGACAGAGAGTTAATATGCAAATAATCCCTTCAATAAGATCTACTTATAAGACCAAAGAAGTCAGTTCAAACAAAACAAACAACAACACCTAAGCTCACCGCCGTGGAGTAAATTCTGACTCCTAGGGACCCTACAGGACAGGACAGAACTGCCCCTGAGGGTATCCAAGATTGTAAGTGGGCCAGAAAGCCTCAATTTTCTTTCAGGGAGTCGCTGGTGGTTTTGAACTGTGATTAGCAGTGCAGGTCATAATCCACTACTCTGTACGTTAATTGGTTCAATATCAAATGGTTCAAATTCACTCATAATAAAAATAAATAAATAAACAGCAAAGGAATGACAAAGATGTAGTTGCTTTCAGATTATCAGTGGTTGGTAATGTGGATGGAGTCCAGTGTGGACAAAGGTGTTAGGAAATGGACAAGAGAGACTCCGCTCATATTTCTTTAGTGCAAACAAAGTCTCATGGCCACATCTAATTTATAATGCACAGGAAAGTTAAAATCTAAAGGAAGGGGTTAAACTACCAGCAGTTCTAATAAGCAGAGAGTCAGGGAAAATTTGGGCAACCATCAATGAAGTACTGTATATACTTGAGTATAAGCCGACCCAAATATCAGCCAAGGCACCTAATTTTACCACAAAAACTGCATGAAAGATGTGCTGAAAACCTCAGCTTACAGGTAAATATATACAGTAGATTGACACGATAGCTTCAACAATGGCCCATCCCATAGCGATGACCACAGGACTAAAGTTTCATTCTGTTACACGAGATCAGCTTGAGTCAAAGTTGACTCGGCAGCATTTAACAGCAATGACGACATCGGATGCTGAATAGATAGCTGATTCTCACTCTCTTGCTTGAGCCTTTCAATATCATTTGTTTGTTTTTACAGTGAACATACATCTTACCAAAACAAAACAAAACTCACTGCTATTGAGGCAATTCCAATCCATAGTAACACTACAGAGCCGGGGAGAGCAGCCTCTTCGGGTTTCCGAGGTTTTAAATCTTGAATGGTGCAAACAGCCTCGACTTGCTTTCAAGGAGCAATGGATATGTTCAAACCACTGACCATTCAGTTACCATTTCAGTTCATAACACACTACCCAACCAGTACCCCTTTACCAAAACACAGACGCTGGTCAGCTAGTTTTATTAGAATAATCTTTAGTATTTCTTTAATAATCTGTTGAGTGACTAAATCATCATTTGTTATCCATTACTCGATCATAGCCCTTCCTATTTTGCCAAATCTTGTGTTGCCATCGATGTCGTTGTCAGGGGCCGTCTAGATGGTTCCAACTCACGGAGAAGGAGAAGCTGCCGCTCCCACACCATCCGCACACTTGCTGCTATGTTGGAGCCCACTGTTGCAGCCACTGTGCCCACCCATCCTGTGAAAGGATGGGTGTCCTTCTCCGTGAAAGGATGGGTGTCCTGTGAAAGGATGATGTCCTTCTCCGGGGACTGACCTCTCCCGATTACATGTTACAAGTGCATGAAATGTCTCGCTCTCCTTGCCCCTATGGAGCATTCTGTCTACACTGCTTCCCGGGCGGATCTCTCTGCCTGGTACTTTCAACCTTCTTCTCCAGCACCGTGATTCAAGTGCACTGGGGCTTCCTTGGTCTTCCTAATTCAATGTCCAATTCTCACATGCACAGAAGTTGTTTCATAGATACCACTAGGATCAATACTGTTTTGGGAAGTAGCTTTACTTGTTTTTCTGTGGGATCCATATACTCACAGCAGGATTGGGGTCTTCGATGACACAGAGGTTTTCTAACCTTTCTTTCTTATTTTAACTTATCTTCCATACAACAAAAGATGAATTTTATGAACTGAAATGAACAATACGAAGAGCGAGAACATGCTCAGAACTTAAATGAATCCCTCACAAGGTCTGGCAATGTATTGCTGTATTGGTTACAGAGCAGCGTCACTTCATGAACTTTAGAGAACGTTTTGTGAGAAACCAAAATCAAACAAGTCTTGGAAGAATGAAAGCCAGGATGCTTCTTACAGGCAAGGATGGCAAGACTTTGTCTCCTGGGCTTTGCACATGTTCTCAGGAGAGACCAGTCCCTGGAGAAGGTCAAATGGCTTGGTCAAGTAGAGGGAGGGGCAGTGAAAGAAAGGAGGACCTTTGACAAGATGGATTGAACTCAAACAGAAGAACTATTGTGAGGACAGAGAAAGGCCACGCAGTGGTTGTTCTGTCGCACAGGGGTGACTGAGTCAGAACGGACTCACGGGCACCTAACAAAACCAGGGGTTCCAAGGTTTTAAATATATGCAGAAGCAGACGGACTCATTTCCTTTTCTCCCGGGAAGAAGAAGGTAGATTTGAACCACTACCCTTTAGGTTAGAAGCCAAGTTCTTAACACATGGCGCCACGAGGGCCCCAGGCACATCTGTAGCAGTGCAGCGCACCTGCTGTGGGTATTAGGCCCTCATCCATTGCAATATGACACACTGTTGCTGCATTTAGATGTCGTCAAGTCAGTTCTGCCTCAGTGACCCTCTGTAGAGCAGAAGAGAGGCTGCCCAGCCCTGCACTGTCCTCCCAAGGATTGTTACGTGTAAGCCCTTGGCTGTACCTCTGCGTCTTGTCCTTGTCCAGGGACAGGTCTCCCTTGTCCAAAGTCCGTGAGATGAGGTCTTGCTGTCCTTGCCTCTAAGAAACACTCTGGCCGCAGCTTTGCTTGCCCTTCTGGCAGTCCCTGGTGCATTCAATACTCTCCCCAGCACCATCATCCAAATGCTGTACTTCTTCTGCGCTCCTCCTCGTTCACTGTCCCACTGTCGCATGCAAATGAGGTGATCCAAGTACCTGGGCGTGGGCCAGGTGTGCTTTAGTCCTCTCCGTCACAGCGTCACTCCTAGCCAATCTGAAGAGCTCTTTGGCAGCAGACTTTTCCATTGTCATATGTAGTTTGATTCCTTGACGGCTGCTTCTGAGTGCATTGATTGTGGATCCGAGCCAAAGGAAAAGCTGGACTGTTTCAATCTTTTGGTGAACATCCATTGATCACGATATTGTTCATTGGTCCAGCTGTGAGGGTTCCCTGCTGCCCGTTCTTGTCTTGACATTGATGGCTACACGTACCAGTGGCCAGATCGCTCAGATGCTCGTCTGAAGATTGGTGGTTTCCAATGAGCAACTCCTTGGCAGCATGACGTGGCTTCCATAAGGATTCTGTCCTTGGAAATTCTGTGGGGCAATTTCACTCTGTGCTGTACGGGCCCTAAGGATTGGAATAGAGTCCGACAAGGAGTTTGGTTTCGGCTGGGTTACACCAGGTGCCCTGACAACAGTGTCCGCACAGACTAGTCAGTGATGCTGGTGACGCCTCTGTTTGTATCCACGTCCTCACTAATTCCCTCCCGCCGGTTCTCCTCCCCCCAATGTCATCTCACAGCCCCCCGCATTCCTCAGCAATGCTTTAGAGTCGCTGCTGCCCACTTGGCTTCATATGGTGCTTTTAAAGGAGCACACTTTTCAGGGGTGAAATCCTTTATCTATTTATTTATTTTAAAGCTAAACCTGTTACTTAGTTAAAAGAAGATTTCAGGGGATACTTCCTGTTCAAGGTTTAAGGACAATCCAAAGAGACTCATGGGGGTCGCCCTAAGATTTTCTAATGACTGAGTTTTCAAAAGCGGAAGGCTAGGCTTTCTTCTGAGGGAGCTCTGGCTAGATTCGAACCTCCAATCTATTGCTCTCAGCTGGATGTGTTAACAGGCGCCATTAATCATCCTCCCTCTTGACCAGACAAGACTGTATAAGAGTCGGGCTGGCTCAGATCCCTTTTCCAGTTGCACCTCTTCTGAAATACAAAACTCTGGGCATTGGCATAAGCACTCCCAGTCTCAGGCCACAGACTCCGGACTAGGGATGGATACACCCACCATTCACTTGCTTTCCTATGTATCTTTGGAGCCCTGGTGGTGTAGTGGTTATGCACTGGGCTCTGATACGCATGGCCAGCAATTCCAAACCAGCAGCAGCTCCAAGGCAGATAGACTGAGTTTTCTACTACCACAAAAAAATCAGTCTCTAACAGGTCAGCAACTGGAGCAAAGCAAAGCCACAAAACCCTTGAAGAGTCCCCAAAATAGACTTCAGGCTAGGAGGGGCAGCTCCCAGAATTCCCCCAGGACCAGTGAGTGGGAAGACAGTCATAAAGGTCAGCGGACAGACCTGTAATTATGTATGCTTTCTTTATTTCAAACTTTCGTTTTCTTTGGTCCCTGTTATTGTTAGGTTGCCTACTCATATGAGATAGGCATGGGAAGCAAGCTTGAAGAGAAGGCAACGGGGTCAACGGTCCCAGGAGGACTCGGGGGAGAAGGAGGCAGGAGAAGGGAGTGGTGAGCAAACAACGCCATAGACAGGGGAACAACCAGGGAATTAAAATCAACAACAAGGAGGACGTAGAGATCCTGGGGATGTTGGAGCAACAGCAGTCTAGCTGAGAGGAAGTACTAAGAGGTGAGCATGGGGGGGGCCGGGGGCAGGAGGAAGGTAAAAGGAAACAGAGGAAGGATCCAGGAAGCAAAGCTATAGATAGAGGTATCCGCATGTGTGTACAAATACATTAGTTCATAAAAATAGATGTGTCGGCCTATGTATACATACTTATATGGCAATACACTGAGGTAGTGGATGGACTCCAGGCCTTTTCTCCTGCCCTCCCTTAATGCAAGAACACGTTGTTCTAACAACCTGGCATTCTGTGATGCTCACCCTCCCGACACAATCACTGAAGACAAAATGGGTACATAAGTAAATGTGGTGAAGAAAGCGAATGGTGCCCAGCTATCAAAAGTTAGAGCATCTGAGGTCTTAAGGCTTGAAGTTTAAACAAGCGGCCATCTAGCAGAGCAGCATCAAGCCCACATGGAAGAAGTGCAGCCTGAGTGATCAGGAGGTGTCGCCGGGACTGGGTAGCAGGCATCAGAAGAACCAAAATAAATGAACAAATAAACAAGCAAAAACCATATTATTGTGAACAAGGGGAGTCAAGACAGAGACAATGGGACATCCCCTCACAGAGGGGTCACAAGGAAGGGATGAGTCAATCAGGGTTCAGTAAAGCACTGATGAAACCCACAATACTTCTCTGATTGTTTGAGGCTTCCCCAGCCCCCACTATCGTGACCCCAGTCTTGCCTTTCACTGTGGGCTAGGCCAGAGCACGTGGTACAGATAAGAGACAAGGGCTTATGACACAATGACACATGGAATATAGGAACAGGATTGGAAATAACAATACCAGAAAGGTAGGGGGAAGGCAGGGAGGGGAGGAAGGAGGAACCGATTGCGATGATCAACACATAACCATACACACACCCCACCTCCAGGTGGGATGAACAACAGAAACCAGGGAGGAAGGGAGACAGTGTTTGGTGCATGATATGAAAATAATAACTTATAATTTATCATGGGGTCATGAGAGTGGTGGTGGGGAGGGGGAAAAGAGATGCTGATACCAAGGGCTCAATAGAAAGTAAATGTCTAGAAAATAATGATAGCAACATATGTACAAATATTCTTGATACAATTAATGCATGGATTGATATAGTAGCTGTAAGAGCCCCAATAAAATGATCACCTTTAATTTAAAAAATTAGTTTTGGAAATCCACAGGGGGTCGCTACGAGTCAGCATTGACTGGATGGCAGTCGTTAGGTTTTAAGGGACTCAATGGCACCTCACAATGACAACAACAACAGTATTAACATGCTGAGAGCGAAGAGTACTTGACACACTTACTGATGAAGGTCTAAGACTATAATGGCTTCCATTATGAATTGCACTTCAATATAAAGGAAAAAAATTCCCCAGAGCTAGATCACTTGACAACATCATGATAAATGGAGAAAAGATTGACGTTATCAAGGATTTCATTTTACTTGGATCCACGATCAACCCTCCTGGAAGCAACAGTCAAGAAATCAAACCACATACTGCACTGGGCAGACCTGCTGCAAAAGACGTCTTTGGAGGGTTAAGGAAGGGAGATGTTACTTTGAGGACTCACGTACACCTGATCCAAGTCACGACATGACAGTCTATGGCCTCACGTGCACGTGAAAGTTGAGCAGTGAATAAAGAAAATTGAGAAAGAAATTGTGCATTTGAATCACTATGCCAGCAAGGAATGTCAAAGACACCCTGGGCTGCCCAAAGAGCCAACAAATCTGTCGTAGAAGTGCAGCCAGAATGCTCCATAGAAGTGGGGAGGCTGAGACTTCCTTCTACAAACGTTGGTCATGTCAACAAGAGGGACCAGTCCCTAGAGAAGGACCTACCATGCTTTGTAAAGTAGAGGGTCAGTGAAGTAGAGAAAGGCCCTCAACAAGATGAGCTGACACCGTGGCTGCAACCGAGCTCAAGCATAGTGACAATGGTGCGGATGGCGGAGGACCGGCAGGCAGGGCTTTGTTCTGTTTCAGAGGAACCAACTCTGGGCACCCGGCAACAGCACAATCGACATACACTAGAAGCCCTGTTGAGCTGTCTGCCAGGAATCGCTCCGGTCGCTTTTGCGGTGATGGAATGACGTCAGCTTCAGAACTGGTTGCCAAAGAAGGAACATAAAGGAGGCTGTGAGCTGTGATGGACACTAAGAAGAAAATCGATAAATCGATCAGAGCACATTGACGCGTATTCCTCACACCAACCTCCTTCTTCCATTGTCACTATTGGAGCGGATGCTACTGGCATCTAGTGGGTAGAGGCCAGCGAGGATGCTGTGTTCCCTAAAATGCACAGGACAGCCCCCCACAACAAAGAATTGTCTTGTCCAAACTAGCAGCTGCTTCCCGGTTCATAAGCCTGCAATTGAACGGACAGACCAGGGTAAGTCAACATGTAGTATGATAGGCTCTGATTCACACACACGAGATTCTTCCAAGCCAATATGTTGAAGCATGCCTCGCCATCGGTGGAGACTGCGCTGACCAGCTAGCTCAGCAAGGCACTTGCCTTAGTCTTGCTACAAAGCCTTCCACAAACAAAAGTCCACTCAAACTCGTGACTTCCAGGGGATCTAATGAGCCAGTTCAATCCCGGGCAGAAAGCTCAGCTCAGAGAGTTATGGCAACTGTTCTGGGGGATTCCTTGATAGATTTTATTGCAGAACACGGAACAATCACAAACAAAAACAAAAACAACAAATTTAAAGAGCCCTGAAAACTGCCTTGGTGAGAGAAAGTCCAAGAAAGTTGTGTTAAGTAACATTTTACTTAACATCAGAAGTAGCTACCTGCTCATTCTCTGAGGGTGGCGGGGGCTGTCCTGAGAGACTCTC
>NW_022103899.1:59805120-59815449 GCF_000313985.2 Echinops telfairi | reverse complement strand
CCCCGCTGCTCACTGTCTTCCCTGGAAGGGTGGGACCCTCAGGAGTCACCATGCCTCCCCCTCGGCCTGCCTTCCATGACGTCGCATTCTGCAGACATGCTCGGAGGTCCCTGGCTGCTGCCAAAATGCATCCTCCCTGGTCTCCAGGGTGGCCGTCTCCTCCTCCTTGGCATTGCTTCTGGATTTGAAGACGGGTGGGGATGGGGCAGGGGCACGCTGCGTGTGTTCACTATGTGAACGGAAAAGTCCTTGCAGTGCTCCACTGTCTCCCTGTGCTTCCTTCTCTCTTGCTCGTGTCCCTGTTAGTGGCCTTAGAGTCAGTCGATCCCTTCTTGCAAATGGGGAGGGGGCAGACAGAGCACAAACTCGTTTCGAAGGGAAGGAAGAGTACGTGCCAAGGAAGCAAGCTTTGAAAGATGTCGTGCTGCCATCCCAGAGAAGCAGTGGTTCAGGAAGATGTTCTAGCTCATCTCACTGATGAGTCGATGCCGACTCATGAGGACCCTATAGGACAGAGTAGAACTGCCCCAGTGGGTTTCCAAGACTGTAAAGTGCACAGTAAGCAAACAGCCTCATCTTTCTCCCATAGACTGGCTGATGGCTTTGAACTGCTGACCTTGTGGTTCACAGCCCAAGTCACCACCAGGGCTCTGAGGAGGCTGTTAGGAGGAGCTGAAGACTGACTTTGACCACATCTTCTTGGAGATCTCAGCTCCCTTCCCACAACTTCTGCCTTTCAGTCAGTGGAAGGCTGTCTCTTCCCAAATAGATTTGTTAAACCTAAGGCAACCTTCCTTGTATGGTGTTACTACAGAGGTCAGATTTCATAGTAAACCCATTCTACACAGCCCCCCTCCTTTCAATGCAGATCCAATTATTGGAAACAAAGATGTGTTTGGCACCTCCTTAAAAACATTGAAAATCTTTCACACCAAGAGGCAGGAGAAGATGAAAAATCTCCACCATTTGTCAAAAGGTCCATTAAGCTCATTATTTTCTGAAAGGAAATCTTTATCCGCCTTTCCTTGGTCCCAAACTTAGAGCCAATCATTCAGAATGCCTAAGTGAAAGTGGTGGGGCTAAGAGCGGCGATCGGTGCTATTTTTAAGCAAGCCCATGCGTCCTCCTCATCAGGCCTCCCAAGCCCTGCTCCTCGTTAACCAGAGAATCAGGAGCTCGGGGAAGACACTGGTCACTCATGTCAACAGCCCACCCAAGGAGCGATCAACTCAAACAAACTCACTGCCATCGAGTCAATGTTGACTCAGAGCGACCCTCTAGGACAGGGTAGAACGGCCCTTGTGAGTTCCACAAACTGTAACTCTTTATGGGAGTAGAAAGCCCAGTCTGGTGGAGCAAGTGGCTGGTGATTTTGAACTGCTGACCTTATGAATGGCAGCCTAACACATAACCAAGGAGTGATGCATCTCTATAAACATCTAGTTGGCTATTGTGGTGGAACTTGATGTTGGGGGACTTGAATGCACCTTGCCTTGATACATTGACACTCTTATGTAATTCACCTCCCGCCCCCCACCCCCCTGGACTGAATGCTTGCTTCCAAACTCCCTGCCACCAAGCCCATTCTCCCTCATAGTCATCCTGCATTGAGTTCCCAAGATTGTCAATCTTTACAGAAAAAGACTGTGTCTTCTTTTTGCCTACCAAAAGCTTGGTGGGCCTAATCCACAGGGTCACCAGGGCACTTTGCTTGCACGTAAATTTTTTTTCTCAGAAATTTACGGGCTATCAAAATATGTAAATTATTCTCTCAATGTTTGCTGTCGCTCTTAGGTGCCATGGAGTTAGCTCTGGCTCAAAGCAGCCTACGTGTAGCCGCAAGAGCTGCTGCCTGGTCCTGTGCCGTCCTCACCGTCGTTCCTGTAGTTGAGCCCATTGTTTCAGCTACCGCATCCAGCCATCCATCTCGTTGAGAGGCCACCTCTGCTTCCCTGTCCTCTACTTTACCACACATGATGCCCTTCTCCGGGGACTGGTCCTTTCACACAGCCAAGGTATGTAAGACAACGTCTCACCACCCTCACTTCTAAGGAGGATTCTGGCTGTATTGTTTCCAACACAAATTGGTTTGTTCTTCTGCAAGTCCCTAGAATATTCCAGATTCTTTGCCAGCACCACAATCCCACAGATGAGTCGTCAGCCGTCTTTGTTCATCCTGCAGCTTTCCCAGGTCAGCAGAAAGACCGTGGCTTGGGTCTGGGGCACCTTCAGCCTCAAAGTGACGTCTTGGCTTTTAACACTTCAAAGGAGTCCTTTGCGGCAGATTTGCCCGGTGCCAGATGTCATTTCATGTCTTGGCTGCTGCTTCCGTGGGCGATGTTTGCTGTACACACATCGATAGGATACGACGAGCAAGGTTATTAGCTAATGGATGCAGAGCCGAGGGGAGCATGCTCATTGAGTCCTTGGTGTTGATCTCCCAAAGGCTTCTAGACCAGGAGCTGCGCTGACGCAGCCCCAAAATTCGCCTGCTATGGCTCAGGCTGTTTTGTAGTTATTGCTGAGACAGACTGTGGCATTGAGAATTCAATTATTGATCCAATTTTATGATCAATGATGGCCTTGTTACTACAACAGACATATGGAACTCTGTATTTGCAGTGGAGATGGCCAAATGACCAGATGGTGTGGCCCGGGGAGGGGAAGAGAGTTCTGCAGCCTTGCTTCAAGCGGGATTAATGTGCATGATAATGTGATGTTCACTTGAATCCAACTCATAGCAACCCCACGTGTCAGAGAGTAGAACTGCTCCATAGCCTCTTGTTGGCTCCCATCTCCATGGAAACACATCACTACGGCCTCTCTGCTCTAATCCTGCTGGGTGGATGGAACCACCAATCTTTGCATTTGTAGTCTAAATGCTTAACCATTTGCACCACCTAGGGACCTACAAGATGACACTTCTGACATTTTTAAGAGCCCTGGTAAGATGGCATGGCATTTGAGGGCCCAATGGGTGCCTAGTACTATTTCCAGTCTTATTTCGTTGTCCCCAAAGCACTCCTCCGCTTGCATTTCTTCAGAGCCTGTGGTGAGGAAGACTTGAAGCCAGAGGACTAGGCCTGGGCTTGGGCCCACCGAATCTGCCACTCCCTGGACTTCTTAGCAGGGACTGAGTTGTTAAATCCCTTTGTGAATTAATTTCCTCATTTATGAAATGATAGAAAACACTTGGGTGGAAGAACTGGTGTGCTGTCTGCTAAACATGTAGTCAATAATAACCCAGAAAGTCACTGTCACTGAGTAGATTCAGACATGTGGGGACCCTTTGTGACAGAGTAGAATGACCTCATTTGGGTTCCCCAAAACTTTGAATCTTACATGAGGTTATTTACATAGCCATGGAGACACTGCTATCATACAGTAGACCTCTGCAAACCCTGACGGTCACCTTCACTCCACCTCCTTACTGTTAAAGTAGGCCTAACAAAGGCCTACAGAGGTGGTGGTGTCGGGTAATGGTCAGAAGTTCAGACCCACCAGCTGTTCCTCAGAAGAAAGATGAGACTGTGTGCTTCTGTAAAGACTGACAGTCCTACAAGTCCAAATGGGGCAGTTCTACCCTGTCCCTTAGGGTTGCTAAGTCAGGGTTCACTCAATGGCAGTGGGTTGAGTAATGAGTAACAAAAGGGTACAGGAGCCTGGTGGCATTATCAAGTAGGAGTTGAACTGCTAACCACAAGGTTCAGAGTTCAAACCCACCAACGACCCCTCAGGAGAAAATTGAAGCTATCTGCTCAACTTTCTGTAAAGATATTTGTACACGTCAGAATTGACTTGATGTCAGTGGGATAGTAACAACGGCCAATAATCCTCACCAAGTCTGTACAGTTGACCCTTGAACCTCATGGGTCTATTTACACATATATTTAAAAACAACAACAAAAAACCCACCACATGATGGCAATCACCGTGGCATGAGCACGTCATCTCACCAGTAGCTGGCAGGTCCACTCATTGCACCCATGCCCTTCATTTTTATTGGACCTGCCCTTTCCCAAGTTGCCTCCAGGCATTAGCTTTTCCACCACGAAGCACATCCATCTACACCACTGTCTTCTTTTATTCTTTATTCAACTGCATACAAGAGCTGACATTCTCGGCATCTTACGCCACTGGGCAGAAATCCCACTATGGGGTGGCTTTAACCAACAGAAACGTGGGTTCTTTCAAACTCTAGGAGGCTGGAAGTCTGAATTCCGCTCCAACCCTAGGAGAATGCTTTCTTTCTGTTGGCTCTCAGTTCAGTAGGAAGGTCTTTATCTCTTTGGGGCATCTGTGGACTTAGCATTTCTTAGAGATCTACATGTGTCTTGCCACAAGTCTTCTCCTGGGTCTAGGAGGTTCCCACCACAGGGACCTTGGGTCCAAAGAACATACTCTGCTTTTTACTGTTTTTTCCTGGGACTGGTAAGTTCTTCTTTTCTACAGGCCACACCCCAGGGAAACCCCCCATATATTGGATCCGGCTTGTCCCCCACAGTATCCTTACAACTGATTCACCGACCACATCAGATTGCATCATAAAGCATGGTTACAACATCACATAACTGTCACCATTACATAACTACTAAGCAACTGAGAATCATGGCCTAGACAAGTTCATAACTGGGTGACACAATTCAATCAATGGCAGCTGATATGGATTAAGCAAGTGTCTCCCAGGGAAGGACACAGAGCCTCGTGTTGTTCCTATGATCTTCACGGGACTCCGGGAATCCCCTACATTATTCATTGGATGAGCACTGGAATCTGGATTCAGGCAGCCACAATAGCACACAGTCCCTAGATGTGGGCTGAAGGGTTCAGGTCAGGGGAGCACAATAGTCACCAGAGCCAAATGGCTAAAATACGAAGGATTACACAGACGGAAAGAGAAATCTCAAGGGTGGTTTAAAGTCTCTCCTCCTGTCCTTACACCCAAACGATACATACCACTCCTCCCTGGCGGAATGGCATGGACTGCAAAGGAAGGAGAGGCCCTGTGCTGAGTGAACATTATTCTGGATCTTGTCACCAGACCATAAAACCCGATGCTGTGGAGGAGATTCTGGCCCATGGTGAGCCCACGTGTGTCAGCTCCATGAGGTCTTCGGTGGTTGATTCAATGGCTGGAGTCGATAACCAAGCCTCTTTTCTTGGAGGGAGGGGAGCTATCTACTCCAAGTGGACTTGAACTTCTAACCTTTTGGTTAGCAGTCAAGCTTGTTAGTTTTTTGCACAGCCCAGGCACTTCTATTGTGACCCAGAATCTAATTTCACTCAACACTCATCTCAGAGCTAGATGCTGTTTCTCCATTTTATAGATGAAGGAGGTGCCAGAGTCAGTCAACTGCAAGATCCGAGGCACACTCTCCACGAGACCGCTCTCCACCCGGCCTCCAACTGCAGTGTGCGGAGGTCGGAGCGATTTCCCCGAACCACACTAGTCGCCTCCATTTCCCTAGAAGGGCTCTCAGAGCTGATGGAAAGCCATTGGGGCAGACCTCAGAGATAGTGCAACCTGGGTTCTAGACCACCGCAATAAAACAAACCATCGCAATCAAGCAAGGCACACAAGTCTTTACGGTTTCCCTCTAAGCCACATTCATACTACACTGTGGTCTGTTCAGTGTGTGAAAGAAGCATCCAGAAAAGCTTCAGCTATTGTGAGAATGACCAAACCGTAACACAAAGGCACAAAGAATGCACATGCTGTTCAACATGTTTGACGCAGGGGTGCCGTACCCCTTCAATCTGTGAAACACACACTATCTTCAAAGTGCAATAAACTGAGGGATGCCTGCATACTTAGAGGAAAGACTCACTACGAGGAAGAGTTCCTAGCTGAAACCCAAGGAGAAGCACATAGGGCAGCGTCTGTGGTTCGTCGGTGCCACCTAGTCCGTGTCAACTCATTGTGACCCTAACATACAGCAGAGCCAAGCACCGCCCCGCCCTGTGTCATCTGCTCAGTCATGTCTGTGGTCAAGCCCCTTTGTAGCCACGGTGTTGATTCTTCTCCTTGAGGGTTTTCCTCATTGATGGTCCTCTATTTGACCCAGCATGAGATCCTTTCCCAGAGACTGGGTCTTACTATGCCATGTCTAGGAAGGTTCGCATATGGAGCTTTTAGCTGTCTCTCCCCATGAAGTCCAGATGGGCTCTTAGAGCAGGTTCTCTAGGGAAACGAACCCACCGACACTCAGATAGGTACATAGAGAAGCAAGTTGCTATCAAGGAAATGGCCCACAGAGTTGTGGACGCAGGCAAGTCCAAGTCCAGGAAGGCTCTAAATCCAGGGGTCAGGTGTTAGGCTGGACGCTTCTCTTGACTGGAGTAGCTGATGATCCACAGGAAGACCACAGACTGGTGGCTGCAGTAGTAAATGAGTTCAAGGTTGGCAGGTCATATGATAGGTCACCGGGGACTTCCAGGATAATCAGGCAGTATGACAAGCTCTTTGCTCAAGTCCAAAGAGCCAGAGGTCCATGAGCCAGATGCAAGATCCAAACGAAGCAGAAAACAAACAAGTTTCCTTCAGCATCCACTTATATTGGAAGCAGACCACACCACCAACACAATTCATTGCATCAGGGCTGTGACCGGCATAAGGCTGTTGCGTTCCACTCTAATATTATCCCATTTTGGAGACTTGCAATGGATTGGCTATGATTACATTGTGTCTGGGCGGGTCTTGGGGATCCCTAGTGTTAACTGCCAAACCACGCATAATCCGAGCCTTGCCAAGTTGACACAAAACCTTAACTATTACAGATGGTATTGCCCACTCCCAGTCACGGCCCTCTCCTGTCTTTCCATTTCAGGGGGCTGGGGGGTCACAGCTCAAGCCAGGGAAGATCAGATAAGGCACGTGTTACTGTGAGCATCTGTATTTTCCTGTAACCTGCACTGGGGGGAAAGGCAGATAGTTTGACTTCAAGCTTTGCTTCCATGGTCTTCAGTTTGCCTCTGACCGGGCTCCCTTTGGGATTATTTCAGCACTGGTCCCTTTTCGGTCATCCCATGCGGTGACCCTCACCTGGACAGGTGTGACGGATCCTTCAGGGCTCTGTTATTTATCCCACTCTGTTTCCTGGGCCCCTCAAATGGTTGGCTGGGTATCATACACCCACTCCTCTGACTACCTGTCTTCCTGACCTTGAGGCAGTTTTGCTAAGTCTGCAGGTGCAACGGGGACAGAAACAGAAGCAAGCCTGTGTCTGGAAGGCCAAGGAAAGAGATGCATCAGGGAGGAGGGTGCAGTTGTTGGGGGCAAGAGCTGCTGCAAGTTGAGTAAGACGATGAAGAGCAGATATTGGTTTGGGCAAAAGGGAGGCCCCTGATGAGTTTCAGGGAAGAAGGGGGAGATGAGGGTCTAATGGGAGAGGGCTCCAGAAAAGCCCAGCAATATCTTCTGTTATAAATACTCTCCAACTGTGCAATCTATGGTGGTCTCTTAACACGGACATCATTTCACAAAACTCAAACACGCAAGGAAATGCTTGAGTCCATCAACTTTCAAACCGAGCCACATGGGTGTACTTGGGCCCCCACGCTGTGTTTAGATGAAGTTTTTGATCTCAGGCAGGGACTGAATTTTGTCCCTCATGCTTGAGTGAGACATCTGACCAACCTCTTACCTCCTGGTCAACTGGCCAATGATCTGAAAGAAAGCAGACCTGGAGATGCCAGGAGCTAGGCATCATCTAAAGATCCATCACTGTGATTTCAATGTTTTACATTCGAAACTCAAATGGCCCATAGTAATTACTTTCTTTAAAAATGTAGTGGGCATCCAAGACCCAGTCAAGCAGGCCTGTGCTAAATTAAATCACAGCAGAATAGAACTTCCCTAAGTGTGGTCCCTTCTTCTCCTTTTCCTTGCATCTCCACCCTCCCTGTTGAGTTTCCTGCATCCTCCAGCAGGAGTCTCGGGGTTGTATAAACAGTGAACCCCTCTCAGCTGCCGTGTTTCTGCGAATTACTTGATCTGGCTCTCCGTCGATATGGCTGTTCGAGCCATAGGTCTTCTAACTCCCACCAAAGGATAATTTTTTCCTGCTGGCTTTGTGGAAGAGAAGGTGCTGACGGGAAGATGGGATTCAGTTGTGAGTGACTGTGAGCAGAGTTCAGAGTGATGGCCAGCATGGGCCATCGGTCCATTTTGCTATCCTGCTGGGTGTGAAAGGAGCCATCTCAGACGCAGGAAGGGACATGTCATTACCATGAAGAAAGAAGAGCCAGGAGTGGAGCATGTCCTTGGGATCCTGAGATGCCTGTAAATTGAACCTCCTTGATCCAGGGACAGAAATCGAGGACACCGGAGAAGCAGCAGAGGTGTGGCAGCGACAGAACCAAGAGCCAGAGCAGAAGACAGAGTAGTGGGCTCCCCGGCCCATGGAAAGAGCCAGAGTGCCTTTGGACAGGAGGCTCGATTGTGGAGTGAGGGGCCTCTAGGCATGTAGGTGTGGAGTTAGGCTTGCTGACTCACAGAGCTGGAGCCCATGCCTTCAGGCTGAGGTTTATGGCGAAGTGGCATGCCCATCTATGGATGGCCCTCAGAAAGCTTTGTGACTTTGCTGGAGCAGGGATGAGGCCAAGCACCTGCATGACTGCACGGCCCACCTGCAGGCTCGTCTGGGTAGGTGCCTGAGCAAAGAACTGTATGAGGTCTGTCTGAGCGAAGGGGCGCTTCTCAGACACAGCCAGCATCTCTAACCCCTTCTCCATCCCGGCCGAGCTTAACGTCCCCCCCCCCCAAGAATGTCTCAGAACCTCCCCTCCTCTCTTCACTGTTCCGCTGGTGCCACAGCCAGTCGGGGGAAGTGGGGGCTCCTTTTAGACATAATGATTTATTTCTGCCCCCAACGTTTGTTAACACGGGATTCCTTTGTTCGCCCTCCCTGATTTTCTTCACCTTCTCCTGTGGCCACACATGTGTCCCTCTGTCTCTTCCTCTCTCTAGCTCTCCATTTCTTACGTTCAGCTATTCTCTCTTTACTCTGTCTTCCAATCTTCCCTCACTCTGCCCCCTTCATGCTCATTCCAATCTAAGCTTCCCGGTGGCAGGTCATTTCCTCTAATAAAACCTGTTCCTTAAAACCCAGGCTCTGGCTCCACTTTCCTTTTATCCTTGTTCTAGAATTGAGTGCATTTCTCCAATAAGGCCCAGAATCACAAGTATTACCTGAATTTGGTGTGACTATTGCAATGGATTTCCAATTACTGAACGCAGCAAAACAGTAGGAAGTGGGTGGGAGGGATGGTTGGTGCCAGAATTGGCAAAGAAGATTACAGGTGGGTAGGGAGAGGTGTGTTAGGCCAGACAGACTAGAGAAATCCAGGGACACTCATATATGTGAAAGAGAGAGCTTTATATCAGAACTAATTATATAGCAAGCAAACATCCATCCCAGTCCAGATCAAGTCCAGAAGTCCGAAACTAGTCCATAAATCCTTCTTCAGACTCACACAGCCACACACAATGATGCAGAATGCAGGAAGATCGCAGGCAGTGGGTACAAAGTCTTGTACATCCAATGGCGGTGGACACCATCTCCAGGACTCTGGTTACCAGCCATCAGCACGGCTCAAAGTGGCTGGTCAACAGGAAGTTGAGGCAGAAAATGGGGTGGGGGGAGGTTCCCAGGACCCTCCTTATGAGGAGGTCATGCCCACAAGGAGGCATCATCAGGCTGTGACCTGGTTGACAGGCTAGACTCCCCCTCTTCCCTCTCTTTATTGAGTTGACAAGAGATTGTGTAGCTTCCACAAGAGGCATGTCTGATCTCTGCCTCCTGGGAATCGGCCTTGGGCTGATGAGCTTGGGTCACCATTCCCCTTTGAAGAGAGAAGAGGTTGGGTTCTGGCTCCACATACCCATGTATGTTTTTTTGTCAGCTGCTAAACACAAGGTGGAAGGTTGAGCCCATTAGGTTCCTGGACTGGGAGACCTCGGTTCTTGCCTGGTGGCACTGAAAGAATTCCCGCAGCAGACGCATATTTTGTAATCCAAGTGACTTCCATGAGGAGAAGGGAAGTTTCAGGAATTGCTGTCTCAAAAATACACACTGTTTCTAGAAAGCATGCAAGGCCACACAGGAGTTCATGGCTGAATGAGAAAAAAAAATGTGGAAAGAATACAGGAACAGGACCCCAAAACCCGTGCTTATGGCACTATGAAATCCCAAGAGACTAAGAAAGAGTGTGGCCCCGGGCAGGCCCTGGGTGGGCATGCAGGTGCTGTGTGTGCCGGCCTGTGGGAGGGACTCCTACCCTTTGCTTACATGTACCTGAGCAAGAGCAGAGTAAAAAAAGGGGGGCCAG
>NW_022103899.1:59801088-59802649 GCF_000313985.2 Echinops telfairi | reverse complement strand
GGACAGTCACACAGAACAGACTGGAACAGAGACCGTAGCTGATCCATCACCGAGCTACCACTGCCAGGACTTCCGTGCCCACTCAGAAAGATGTACAGGGACTGTCTAGAAGTGGGGAGCAAAGGCAATCCGGTAACTCTCAAGAGCAAAGAACCATAGTCAATTGATGAGAAGCGATCAGTGATTGTTGTCAGGCATCATCGTGTCAGTTCCGACCCATAGCAACCCGATACCCAACAAAACAAAGTACTGCCCAGCCCTGTGCCATCCTCACCATCGTTTCTAACTTTGAGCCACTGTTGCAGCCATTGGGTCAGTCCATCTTAAGAGCCTTCTTTTCCGCTGCCCCCTACTTTACCAAGCATGATGTCCTTCTCCAGGGACTGGTCCCTCCTGACAACATGTCCAAAGCACGAGATGAAGTCTCACCATCCTTGCCTCTAAGGCACATTCTGGCTGTAATTTTTCCAAGATAGATTTCTTTGCCCTTTTGAAACTCCACAGTCCTTTCAATATTTTCTCCAGGACCATAATGCAAAGGAATTGATTCTTCTTCCGTCTTCCATAGTCAATGTCCCATTTTCACATGCAGATGAGTTGATTGAAGGTACCCTGGCTTTGGTCAGACATACCTTAGTCCTCCGGGTAAACTCCCCGATTTCCAACACTCTGAAGAGGTCTTGTGCAGCAGATGGACCCAATGCAGCACATCCTGTGCTCTCTAGACTACTGCCTCTATTACCAGTGATTGTGGATCCAAGCAAGATACCATGTTGACAACGTCAGTCTTTTCTCTTTTTATCCTGATGGTCCGGTCGTGAAAAAGTTCATCTCCTTCGCACTGAGTCATAATCCACACTGAAGGCGGCAATCCTTTGTCTTCATCAGCAAGTGCTTCAAGTCCTCCTCACTTTCAGCCAGCAAAATTGTTTCATCTGCATATTACAAGTGCTGAATAAGCATTCGTCCCATCCTGATTCCGTATTCTTCTCCACATAAGCCGGCTTCTCTGATGATTTGCTCAGCATTCAGATTGAGTAAGCCCTGAAGCACACCTTTCCCCATTTTAAATCGTGCAGTATTCCCTTGCTCTGTTCACACAACTGCCTCTTGATCCATCTCTAAGTTGTGCAGAAGCACAGTGAAATGTTGTGGAATTCCCATTCTTCTCAAGGCTATCCATAATTTGGTAGGCTCCACATAGCCTAATGCCTCTGCATTCGAAAGTAAAAATCGAATAGAATTTTCTTTAGCGCATTAGTTCACAGATGTGTCCTTGTCATTAAACGTTGTGTAAAGTTATACCAGGGTCCGTAATCTATATTCACGGAAGCAGCAGTCAAGAAATCAAATGACATATTGCACTGGACAAAGCGGCTGTATGAGACGTCTCTGAAGTGTTAGAGGGCAAAGGCGTCACTTGGGACTAAGATACAATGTAAACCTGTACTCAAGCCAGGGTATTTATAGAAGCCTGGTATATATGTGAAAGCTGGACATGAATCAGAAAGATCACAGAATAATCGATGCATTTGAATGATGGTTGTATTAGTCTGGGTAC
>NW_022103899.1:59797214-59799624 GCF_000313985.2 Echinops telfairi | reverse complement strand
ACGGGGGACTGGTTTTGCCACCATGACAATGCACCTGCTCACACAGGCATCTCAGAGCACCAGTCAGTTTTTGGCAAAAAACAGCATGCCTTTCTTGCCCCACACACCTCACTCACCTGACCTTGCTCCAGGTGACTTCTTTTTGCCTTTGCAAAATAAGAGGGCCATGAAAGGATAGCAATTTTGCATTGCAGGAGAGGTGAAGAAAAAATTGAGGGAGATGCTGTCAGCTATCCAAACAGATGAATTTTAAAGATGTTTCCAAGAATGGAATAGCAGATTTCACAAGTGTATCAAGTGTCATGGAGAATCTTTTGAGGGGATAAGGTTGCTTTGTAAATATATATATTTACAAAATGTGTATATATATATATATACACACACACACACACATAGCTTTGGAAAAAATTCTTTTTTTGTTTGTTACCCCCATGTATATCAGCTTTTTGTGCTGTGGAGACTTGCATGGCACTGTGGCTGGAAGTTATACCACTAGTATTTCAAATACCAGAAAGGCTGGTTGCCCACAGTGGACAAGTTCCAGCAGTTTCCAGACTAAGACAGACTGGCCAAAGGGACCAGGCAATCCATTTCCGAACAGAATTGTCCAGTGTAAGAAAACCTGAATGCCAGTGGAACGCTGTCTGATTTGGCCCCAGCTGACGCGTCTGCCTTGAATGACCTAGATGGAGTAAATCTTTTAGGACTTTAATCCGCTCGTGTGCACAACTGAAAAGAACAAGCTATAGTTACAGACATCCATTCATAGTTGACATGTGGATGGAACCTCTAAAGACCCCTATGCTAGGCACTAACACGCTGAAACAGACTGGACTGGTTATTTTGAATCAGAGAATCACTGGGTCTTCAGGTCAGAAAGACAAACTGAAGAGAAGCGGTGTTGCATCCACTGTCACAAAGAACATTTGAAGAGCTGCCCTGAGGGACAAGGCTGCCAGTGATGCTGTGACTGTGCCCACAAAGAAGACTAGTGACTATGTCAACGACCAAGACATCGGAGATGCTTTACCAAGGGTGGCAGTCTGAATTGCTCAAAGGTGCCTTTAAGATGTACTGATGATTACGGACAATGGAGAGAGTGACCTTATGTACGACAGAGGGAAACACTGCCCAGTCCTGCACCATTCGTATCACTGCCGTGTTTGAGCCCACTGTTAAGCAGCCACTGTGCTGATCCATCTCACTGCAGGTCTCCCTCTTTTCCCACGGACCCTCTACTCTACCAAGCATGATGTGTTGCTGTGGGTAGTGGTCCTTCCTGATAACATGTTCAAAGTTTGAGAGATGAAGTCTCTCCATGCTCATTTCTAATGAGGTTATTGGCTGTATATCTTCCAACCTAGATGTGCTCACGCTTCTGACAATCTATGGTATGTTCCATCGCATTCCCCAACACCGAATTTACACGCATCAGTTCTTCTTCACTTTCCGTTATCCTTGGCCCAGGTTGTGCATACATAGGAGGCTATGGCTTGGCTCAGGTGCACTGTCATCCTCACAGGACATGTTTGCTCATCAACACTGTAAAGAGATCAGCCCAGTGCAACACCTCAGGTACTCCACGAGTGTTCACTGTGGATCGGAGTAAAATGAAATCCTTTGCAACTTCACTTTTTTCTCCATTTGTCCTGCTGTTGTCTATTTATCCACCTGTGAAGGTTTTCGTTTTCTTGACGTTGAGTTGTCATGCATGTTCGCGGCTGTAGTCTCTGGCCCTAATCAGTAAATGCTCCACGTCTTCTTTGGTTCCAGCAAGAGATGAGCCTTCCCCCAATCCTGCTCCGGTGTTCTTCTTCATACAGACCAGCTTCTCGCTTTATTTAGTCAGCACACGTATTAAGTAAGTACACTGAAAAGACACAGCCCTGCCACACAACTCTCCACACAATACCCTTGTTCTGACTGAACAACTGCCTCCTGGTCGACATACAGGTTGCACACGACCACAAGGAAGTTCTCTGGAATCCTATTCTTCACAAGTTTTTTTCACAGTTTGTAACGACCTGGACAATCAAATGCCATTGCATGGTCAATCAAACACAGGGCATCATTTTTCTGGGATTGTCTGCTCTCATAGAAACAGTCCACAGTTTCATAACCTCCTCTGAACCGGCTTGAATTTCCAGGCAATTCCCTGTTGCTGCACTGCTGCAACCATTTAAAAATCATCAGCACAATGTTAGTTGCATGTCACCTCGATGATATTGCTCCATAAGCCCCCTATCCTGTGGATCACCATTCTTTGGAATGTGCACAAACATAAATCTCTTCCACGAAGCCGGCCAAGTCCTTAAAATCCCATGTCATGGACAAGAGAGTATCTTCAGGGCTGCCTCCATTCTTCTAGAGAGCTTCACTCTTGAAGACTACAACTCCCCAAATGTTCTGC
>NW_022103899.1:59794224-59795769 GCF_000313985.2 Echinops telfairi | reverse complement strand
ATAAACACACATATGTATATGAGATAGTTTTATATAAAGGGTAATTGTACATTAAGAAAACTTCCCAGCCCAAGTCCATAAGTCTGATATTAGCCCATATGTCTGATGCCAATCTATAAAGTCCTCTTCAGACTCATAAAACACATGCAATGAAGCCAAATGCAGGATAATCACAAACAAGTGGGTAGAGAGTCTTTGGGTCCAGTGGCGTTGTAAGCATCTCAGTGCTGGCAGGGGTTTCTCTGTGGCTTCTCCGGCTTCAGCGGTCTGGTTGCATCCATGTGGCTTGTCCAGCTCAGGGCACTATGGTAGTTCCACGTGTCTTGTCAGCTGCAGTGTCTCCCAGGGAGTGGCAGAGAGAGAGAGAAGTGTCTCCTGTCTTCAAGGAGGAAGTACCCAATTTCCCAGAATTCTCAGGAGATGGCCATGCCCACACAAAGGCCTCATTGGCTATGATCTGATTGACAAACTAGGCTGCACCCCTTCACTCTTACTCCTCAACTAGACAAATGATTATATATCTACCACAAGTGTAGACCATGCCCATGAGGAAGCTGAACAGCTCCTTGACAACACTAAGGATCAATTCATCAGAGGTTCCTCTGATCTTGTCCTGGACAGAACTGGGTCTGACCAAGGAACGAGCAAGATACAGAGGCACTGAATAAAGTTGGTCTTGTTGTTTTCAATGTAGACATGCAATGTTTAAGCTCAAGGACCTGCAAAAAGGTACAGGGAGCAACAGCTACGGACAGTCCCAGGGAATAGCCATGGTTTGTAAGAAGAGACTTTGCTGGGAGCTGGTTACTGGATGATGGGCAATTAGTCAAGCAATTACTGATATGACCAGTGCCAGGAAGAATCATACCAATTGGTGGAGGTTTGGTTCTATAACCTATGTATGGGCTAAGAGTGATGGCAAAGGGCATTGCTAAAAGCCACCATCATTTGCCATGACCAGAAGGACCCACAGGAAAAGCTGGGTGAGGAAGAGAGAAGAGCCAGCTTCCCTACTACCCCACTGCATCCCACTCACGACACCTGTCTTAGTCTCCAGATGCCGCAGAAACAGAAATTCCACAAATGAGCAGCTTCAATGAACAAATATCTATTGCCTCGCAGGTTAAAAGGCCAGAAGTCCAAGTGCAGGGCTCTCTGTGGGCTCCGGAGGAAGGGCTTTCCCTGGGTTTCTACCAGGATCTTCTCGAGATCCCTCTGCGATCTCCTCTGTGCTTCCTTCTCCTTGTGCTTCATCTGCTTTGTGGTGGCTCAGAAGTCCTTAGGCTGAAGACACCCGCTGCACTAACAAGGCCTCATTCCACAGTCAAGAAAACCCAGTTCCCAAATGAGCTGAGACCCACAGGGATAGAGGTTGGAATTCCAGCACTCATGGAGGCCACGTCACAACAGTGTCCAGAGGAGGGCAAGAAAATGTCATTCTTTTCTTATTTTTTTTTAATCATTTTACTGGGGGCTTGTACAACTCTTATCAAAATCCATACATCCATCCATTGTACATCGAGCACATTTATACATTTGTTGCCG
>NW_022103899.1:59785945-59793904 GCF_000313985.2 Echinops telfairi | reverse complement strand
GTAGAATTGGGATCATGATGTGGGGTGGGAAGAGGAAACATTTAAGAACTAGAGGAAAGTTGTATGTTTCATCGTTGCTACACTGCACCCTGACTGGCTCATCTCCTCCCCGAGACCCTTCTGTAAGGGGATGTCCAGTTGCCTACAGATGGGCTTTGGGTCCCCAATCTGTACTCCCCCTCATTCATAATGATATGAATTTTTGTTCTTTGATGCCTGATACCTGATCTCTTCTACACCTTGCATTCACACAGGCTGGTGTGCTTCTTCCATGTGGGGTTCTTTTATTACTAAGCAAACTGAAAAGCACTCGTGTAAACTCACGGGAACCCTTTTAAAACACAAATAGCAACACGGGAAGCTGTAGTTTCTCAACACGCCCTCTATCTGGGCCTGTGCAGTGTTTCTGTCTCTCCAACCTCTCCCTGACTCGACAGCTCCTCACACCAAGCACAGGCGTGGTCTGGTCCATTCACACCACGTCCAAGTGACAGTGCGGGCATCCTCGGCAGACTTGAACTGTGTTCTTCTGAAATGCTCCTTCGCTTTTGCGGAGCAAAGGAAATGGGGAAATGCAGGACCGGGGCTGCATGGTGGGTGGGACTAGGTGGCATCCGACAACCCTTGGCACCCTCTGAGAATGAGCGGGTGCCTTGTCGTGGTGCAGAAACATTCTTCGGTGCAACATTGCTGGTCCTCTTCTCGCCGCTGCTGTTTTCAGTTCTGCTTAATAAACCCATGGCACGTGACTCTGTTCTGGGAGGAAATCTAATAAGATTACCCCTGTGAGTGTCCAAAAAACAGTCAACATACCTGATGAGAGACCTCTCTGCCTTGGATGTAGCTGGCCCAGCAGATGCTTTGGGGGACCACTGCTTTGATTGGCTCTATTTTTGATGGCACCCTCAGAGCTCTAAGACAGCTAGATGGCCGAGAGCACATGTGGTATTTTGAACGTGGTTTGCTTAGAATGAATCCATGCAGGTATGAACTGGAACCCCAGGAGCAATACTTTTCAACTGATCCTCATATGATCTATAATCCTCTGTGTGTGTGCGCGTGTGCGCACCCCTCCACAGGAGGAGTTTAACAGCTTTTCCAGAAATCTATTGAGTTTAAGGGCCTAAACTTTCAGGGTAAAGGTTCAGTTCAGCTACAAAGGGTTGAACCTCAGCTAACCGTAGGCTTCTCGGTGAAGGCAGTGGTGATGCCACAGTGCATGAAGCCAGTGGTTCCATAGCTGTAAAAAACTTGTCGTGATAGAAACACACTCCCAGGGAAGATGAGCATTTGCATCGCCTGCATTTTCTCAGTCAATGTGCGTATGTCAGCCTTGCGCTTCCATTTCATTGTGAGTGGCACGAACACGATGCCTAGGAAAGTCAATGAATATGTGAAACTGAACACACACGTGTGTGTATGCACACATACACACAAACATACAGGTCTAGATCATTTTCACCACAATAAAAACAGTTACATAAAATGTTTTAAATAGCACAGTGAGAAGAATACACGTGTTACAATTAGGCATAGGGCAAGATTAATTAAATTCAATTAAGAAAAATATATGGTAATTTAAACTTACTGAAAGGGGAGACGAGATTCTTTTTATTCTACCATAAAATCATCCCTAACGTTTCACGAGCACCATCTGTTGAGATGTTCCATATGAAGTTAGATGAATAAATTGAAAACACTGGATTCTGTAGTTAGAGGATGGAGGCTCCCAAGCTCCGTAACAGAAATCCAAGTGGGTTTTGGAGGCTGTGGATCCTTACAGAGGCAGACAGCCTCAGCTTTCTCTGTAGAACGACTGGTGGGTTCTTGTTATTAGCAGCTCCGGACATAATGCATTACACGAGCAGGCTCCTAATTTGATGGATATGTGCCCTTTATGATTTAGAGGTGAGATAAGAGAAATGGTTTGCTGATAACTCTGGCATAGCTCTTAAATCTAATAAAAGGCAGCAGAGTCCTTTGAAAATCTGGAAAATTGACAAGAAGGAGCCCTACTGAAACTGACCTTGGAAGTGTCTGTTGGGGAGACGGTTAATACAAACCTGAGTAGAATGACGAAGTTTGCCTGCCAACATGGGTAGGCCGGTTATTTAGTCACATATTCCTCTAGATGTTACATGGAAGGCCTTCTGTGGTCAACTTCTACAATCGCCTGTCAACAAAGGTGCTTATCCTCCGGGACGAGGGTGGACCTCACCCAATCAGTTGAAGATCAGAGGAGCAAAAACAGGTCTAGCAGAGGTAAAGATATTTAACCAGAAGACTGAAGATCATCCTGCTCAGACTCTATCCTATTGATTAGCCCTATGGATTTCAGAGGGAGCCCTGGTGTGGGAGAATGATGGGCTATCTGCTCCCATGAAGATTTACAGCCTTAGGAACACTCCATAGGGTCACAACCTAATCGATGGCAGTGATTTCTGTTTTCTTGTTTGTTTTCATGGATTTCAGATTTGCTGACCCCAGAATCGATTGAAGTTGTCAACAATTTCATCCACAATCGGTGCCCCATGGGAGCAGCCATCAAGAGATCAAAAGATGCATTGCACTAGGTAAATTACTGCTCAAGACCTCTCAGAGGGTTGAAAAGCAAGGACGTTACTTTGAGGCAGGAGATTCACCTGACTGAAGCCACAGTAGCTTCAACCTCTTCATATGCAGTTGGAAGTTGGATAGTGAACAAGAAATCTCAAAGAAGAATCAATATATTTGAATTACGGGGCCAGTGAAGAATAGTGAAAGTACCATGGACCGCCAAAAGAACAAACAATCCATCTTAAAAGATGTACAAACACAATACTCCTTAGAGGCAAGGATGGTGAGATTCATCTCACGCACTTCGGACACATTGTCAGGAGAGACCAGTCCCTGGAGAAGGACATCATGGTTGGTGAAGCAGAGGGGTGGCGAAAAAGAGGAAGGCTCTTGAGAAGATGGATGGACACAGTGGCTGCAACAATGAGCTCAGACAGTTGTGAGGATTTGCAGGGCAGGGTGGTGTTTTATTTTCTGTTGTACTTTGGGCCAGAACTCATGCAATGGCACTGAACAGTATAATCACTTGCTCCGATTCCTAGAAATAGACAGCATCTGAATAGCGATATGCAGTAAAGCATGCATACATAGATACCTGCACCGTGACTGCTGTTGGTGCTGGTTGCTGAATAGCCTCCGTTGCACCATGACCTTAGGGATGTGTAACAGAAGAAAATGGTGCCCAGTTCCGTGCCATCTTCACGAGCACTGGTATGTGGAAGCCCATTGCTGTAGCTGCTATGCCAGTCCACGCCTTAGAGGGTCTCCCTCATTTTAATTGACCCAACAGAATGTTCTTTTCCCAAGGGCTGGCCTTTCCAGAGGACACAGCCACCCTAAGCAGGAGAGAGTCTCACCGCTCTCACGTCTCAGGAGCGTGCCAGTTGAGTTTCTTGTATGGCTGAGTTGTTCTTCTGCAGAGCCATGCTCTCCATGGTCAGCTGCCTTGGTCAACACCACAGTGTGAATCCGTCCATTCTACAAGTTTGCGTATGAGGGGATTTCAACAGGTTTGTGGGAAAACTGAGTTTAAAAATAATGGCTCCCCCCAGCCCACCCCCCCATGCGCTTTTGGAAATACCCTCATCCTATCTAGCTCCTACTTCTTCCATAGAGAACCTGATGGATACACCAAGCTAGATCCTAAGAAGGAAAGAAAAAAAGTTCATATGCAAAGGTTTAGCGATCATATTATTTTGCCCCTAAGAAATTATCAAACTCAAGTAGCGGAGGGGGAATGGTTAGATGCCATTGGGTTGATTGGGATTCGGAGCGAACCTGTGTGTGACAGAAGGAAACACTGCGCCATCCTCACAATTGTTCTTGTGTTTGAGCCCATTGTTGCAGCCCCCGTGTCAGTCTGACTCATTGAGGAGGAGGGAGAAGGGGCAGATAATTCACAGAGAAGGAAGCAAGGCAAGGCCTAAGTTAAGGCGACCTCCATGGGCTCAGGCATAAGAACAACGGTTCAGATGGCAGAGGGCCATGCAATGTTTCCTCCTGTTGTGCACAGGATCGCTGTGGGTTGCAGGTGACTGGATGGCAATAACAGTGTATGGGGACAGCCAGCGCTTTTGAGCCTAACACCACCCACATGCCCGGTGCTTTTTGAAGAACTGCGGTGATGAGTGTCCCACCACCTGCCACTGGCATGCCGATCTTTCCTGCTAGTGCCACAGGGCCCCCTCTCCCTGGCCTCTGTGGCCCCTGCACCATAAGCCCTGACATGGAGCATGGTGCCACGAGCATGAGCACTGGAGCCCAGGCCTCACCGTCAGACCCAGGCCACTGTCACGCATCAGCCGTGTCCCCCCAACAGTCTCCTGCTCTAAGAGCATCTGTTCAGGGCCCTGAAGGAGAAGAGAAGTAGGGGGCCTATTCCTGGCCACAATGTTCTCCTTTTGCAGTGTTGACACCGCAGGTCCATTAGTCTGCTTCTGTCCCATGCGCGGATCCAGCAATACTGTTCATCCATCATCGCCCATGACACGCAGTCGCTTCCGTTGGAGAACTAATATCCTAATGGCAAAGAGGTGCTGTCTGCCAGTTCTTCCAGCAGTCTGAGTCTCGGCTGCATGCCTGATGAGGCCCGCATTCCGTCTGACCACAGATGACCCGCTGAGCTGGGAGGAAGCAGGACAGGATGATGGGAGGCAGCTGAGAGAAGGGAATGGCCAGCTCTCTGCCTAGGAGACCCCAACACAGAAGCAGCCTAGTTCCATAGGGACATTGGAACCAGGCTGTCTGCCTGGACAACGGGAGCCCAAGACCAGGGCATTCTCATTCTGCTAGACCACAAGAGGTGGGCCAAGGTTGGCTATCCAAAAACAAACAAACAAACAAATGAACTCAAACTCATCACCACTGAATCAATTCCAACTCATGGCCACCCTATAGGCCAGAGTCAAACTGTCCTTGTAGGTTCGCAAGACTGTCACTCTTTCCTGGAGGATAAAGTCTCATTTTTATTCCACAGAGCAGCTGGTGGGTTCAAACTGCTGACCTTAGAGTTAGCAACCCAATGTATAAACCCACTACACCACCAGGGTTCCTTGGAAATCGGACTCCGAAGTTAAGGACCAGCCACTGCCAAGTCAAGCCTATGCGGGGCCTCCTAGATTCCTGAGCAGTGGCCTGTGCAGTCTTCGTGCCTGGAGAAGTCCTGGCCTTCATTTGGGCTGGACAAATTCTACCCTCAGCCCCCAAGACTGATGAGCAGAGAGGGAGCATCCAACCTCCAGTGAGCTTCTAAGGCGTCCAGCTGCACTCCCTGTCTCCCAGGGGAAGGACTGCTGGTCTGAGAACCACTTTTCCAGGGTGAAGGTGCCTCCTGGGAAATGCACAGAGTGGGAAGACTTAGTAAACAGGGAGAGAGGGCAAGGGCCACAGAGGCTTCTTAGCCAGGTTACTGTGTGTGTGTGTGTGTGTGTGTGTGTGTGTGTGTGTGTGTGTGTTGAAACGTACACTCAAATGTTTGTCATGAATAGACAGTGACAGAAAAAATGGTAACATTGTACCCTGACAAAGAGAGGTGAGGTAGTTAGTTTATTGTGCCAACCTGGCTGATAAACTCAAGTGGGGTTAATTGAAGGGCAGAGGCATTAATGGCTCAGTGAGCCTTGCCTTTCTAGTTCTCGGGTCTCTTGCTTTGTGACAGTCGCACCAGGGTGCAGCTGCCTTAGCAGTTCCCTGCTTTAGCTTGCAAGGCTGACTTCCTGCAAGACATCCCCAAGGAGAAGCCACATGGACCTACCCCGATGCAGCCCTGGGTGCTGGAGCAGCCGTGTGGAGACCCCTGCCAGCATTGAGATGCTTACACATTCACTGACTCAGCTTTCCTCCTGCAGTCGGCATCATTGTGCCTGCTTTGTGAGATGGAGGAGGACTTTGTGGATTGGTGTTGGACATAGGGGTTAATGGGTTAATGTTGGACTTGTGGGCTTAGGCAGGCAGCACTGGGTTGGGATGTTTTCTTGATGCACACTTAATCTTTACATAAAACTCTCTCTTATACATGAGTTGCTGTAATTTGGTTCTCTAAAGTACCCAGAATACCACAGCTGGGAAACTTGCAAGACCCTGAAAAAGCAGGCGGTCTGGTCAAGTCCAATGCTCAAAGCTTTCACTGTATATAGATGGATCCATATATATCCATGGGCTGCCAGAAGAGCCGGTGGCTCAATTTTGGAAGAAAATCAGCCAGAACGTGCCTTAGAAGCAAGGAGGGCAAGACTTCATCTCGCGAGCTTTGCACATGTTGTCAGGAGGGACCAGTCCCTGGAGAAGGACATCATGCTTGGGAAAGTGGAGGGGCAGCGAAAGGCAGAGGAAGAACAAAGCATGGTCACACAGATCCCATTGTTGTGAGGTGCTGCGGAATCAGGTTTGACTCAAAGCAACCCTATACAGAACTGAACGAAGCACTTGCCGGACTTCCAAAGCACACCTGCTCATTCCGGCAGATCATGGGATGCTCAGTATTCTTCTTTATGGTAGCGAAGGATTAGCTCAACTGGACACTCCTGGCTAGGGGGGAAGTCAAACATGTCAACCGGGTGGCGGCCTGATGACACCTCCTTGATGTCCTAAACCTTTTGTTTAAGAGCAAGACAAGCAGAGACAGCCTCTCTCTCTGCTCCTCTGCCTTCCGGCTGGAACTCCGCCGGACCCTGGGAGCTGAGACCCTGGAACTCCGGTTGACTCTGAGACCCATGGCACCGTGCCATGTTCCCACTGACCCAGGATCCATGTGACTCTGTGATCTTCCTGTGTGCGACATCACCTCTCTGCGCTACCAGCCTGTAGCTTGTTGAGTCTGAAGACAGCCAGGCTAGCATCGGATCGATGGTCTTGAGTGAGACTGGGATGGGATGCCTTCTTGATGTGCGGTTGCTTCTTGATACAAAGTTCTTTCCTGTACACAGAGTGTCACTGGATTTGTTTCTCTAGACAACCCAGCCTAACACGTTAGTCACCAGAGTTGCCACCACTCTGTTATCAAATGACCCCAGTCTTCCTTATTAGTTGCCCAGCTTGTGCTTAAGTATGAGATTAAAATGTGCCGATACAGAGCCATACACTGCTTACCACCCACAGCTCCTGTTTCGAAGGACCTTAGATGATTTGACCATGATGCGAGCACCACCTCGTAGTCTGGACCGGCTGCTTCTTCAAGCAGCTTGAATGAGCTTTGTGTGTTAGCAGTGATGGGCCATGTACCCTGAGGGAGTCACTTGGTGTTTGGTCCCCAGTCCGCATCATGGTCATGGTCGAGGTCTTCCTCTCAGATACAGGTCCCCTCCCACTTCCGCTGGCCTTGTAGCGGGCACTGGAGCCCAATGTTCCACAGCGTGGAGAAGCTTCTCCTTGTGTTGGAGGAGTGCTGTGCTTACCGAGAGCCATGCGCCTGAATCTCGAGCAACAGCGTTCACTTCGCCTTGTTTAATGACCTTTCATGTCACTTCCAGGTCAACACTTCTCCTTGACCCCTTGCTGCTGCCATTGGGAGCACTGCTTGTACTGCCTTTGGAAGTCATGATGCATTTCACGGTAGTATTTCAGAAAGAAACGTGAACAGAGAGATATTATAGGCATTTATTGAGATAAATCCTCCATGCGATAAAATCCACCCTTTCAAAGTATGCAATTAGCTCGCTTTTAGCATCGTCAAAGAGTTGTGCAACCGTCACCAAGGTCTAGTTTCAGAGCGCAAGGCTGGAAATGGCCTGTGGGTCCAGGCAATGGTGGTTGCTGAAGGCATCGCGTAGCTTTACCAAGTGGGGCCCAGCCCGGCAGCCCAGCTGTTAAAGAGCCCTAGGCCTCCCTCCACAATCATGAGGATGAAGCTGCACCGGGTGGTGCTTTATTCTGTTGTAAGTCGGGTCCTCTGACTTGATAGACCCT
>NW_022103899.1:59764743-59785454 GCF_000313985.2 Echinops telfairi | reverse complement strand
ACTTCCTCATTTGTTGCATCTCATTATCTGGGTCTGGAATCTGAAGGTGGCAATTACTGTTTCTAGTTCATGGTCAGATGCCTTGGAAACACTCCACCAAGCACCACCCCAACCTGCACTCCGTATGTGCTGGGCTTTATAGGTTTTCTCTTGAACACCTGGCTCCTGAGAGGTCACTGCCAATTCTGAGCCCCTGGGTCTGGGTTGAGCCCCTGGCTCCCACACTTCCTGAGCTGCACAGGCAGGGGGCGTCACCAGTGCTCTGTCAGTGATTTCCTAAGGCCCCTCCCTGGCTTCATCTCATCTGTGTGGTCACTGGACGGGCAGCAGAAGAGTTTCCCTCTTCTTTCCCAGCTATCGATGGGAATCAGCCCGACTTCTTCACAGCATCGCTCCAGGGGAACCGTGCATCACCCAGCCACACTCTCCCTGCTCTCTGTGGTGACCACACAGAAACAAACCAAAGCCTGTTGCCATGGCGTTGCTGGGAGTCATGACAACCCCACGGGCATGATTGTAGAATTGTGCGCCATTGGCCTTTCTTTCGGGGGCTGATTCTCTGGAAATAGACCATGAGTCCTTTCTCCCAAGCTATCTTTGGATAGACTTGAAACCCCCCGACTTTGCGTCAGCAGCCAAGTGCACTCCCTTTCTGAAGCACCGAGGACTCCAAGAATAAGGTGACCGGACGTCCCGCTTTTGGCGGGATTTTTAACAATTTTTAACAGTTTTTTCCCCCGCGTCCCACGGCGTTTTCAAAAAGTCCCGATTTTTTGGAAAGAATGCATGACAAGCTAGGGTATACGGTTTTCGGCTGCCATGTGGTTATTTCACCAGGATATGAGTTTTATCAGTGGTGTCCCGCTTTACCACTGTTAATATCTGGTCACCTTATGACCAAGAAGGAAGGTAACCAGCAGCGTCCAGTTGATGCCGACTCGGGTGTGATGTCACCCGGGTGTGCCACAGCAGAAGTGTGTCCCATATGGTTTTCCCACGGCTGTGCTCCGGCAGGAGGGGATGGTCACGTCTTTCTTCGGAGGTGACTGTGGGATTTGAACCACTGACCTTTCTGTTAGCAACTGAGCACCAGCCATTTTGACCACCCTGGGGCTCCTGAGTGAGTCATGAGTGCTGTCACCCCAAACCAGTCCACTGTCATGAAGCCCATTGTGACTCAGAAGGACTGTCTCCGACAGCGTGGACTTGCTCCATCGGGTTTCCAAGAGTGTGCGTCTTGATGGACGCAGGCTGCCACGTCGTGCTCCCATGGAGGTGGTGGGAGAGCGCGGTAGAGTGCTCTAATCCCTGTGGCACCGGGCTCCTGGTTATCTTCCACGGAAGATCAGTGAAGGCCCACTGGACGCCGAGAAGGAAAAACAATGGGTTGCATGGCCATCACCAGAGACTTTGCTCCCATCAACGCCGTTCACAGGCCTCTCTCCTCTCGGCATTCCTGGGAGATGGGCTGGAGGAAGCCTCCTCCGGACCGCCCTGTGAAGCCCCCTGAAGATGCGATCGGACCGTCCTCAGAAGAGATGTTCCAAGCCGAGTGAGGAACCTGCTGCACATCCTCCTGGGTCAGCGTGAACAGACACCTGGTGGGTATCGGGCACTGTTTGGTGACATAAGTCCCCAGGCAACGTGGCTCTGCTTCCCTCTCTTTCAGCCACGGCCATAGCCCTGGCTCTCTGGGTAACCTTTGTTGACCTGGAGTTGCACACCCTGCCCCGTGGGGGGAAAGTCTCCCTCGGTGCTCCTGGCTGCTGCTCGCGTCTGCGGTTCTCTCTGAAGGCAGTGAGCTCCTGCTAACGAGAAGCAGGAGGCCGAGACAGGATGTGGTCTATTCTGCCAGCAGCCAGCCAAGCTCCGGGCCTGGTGCCTCGGGCTGAGTCACCGGGCTGCTTCCTGCACTTCCTGCTGTGTCCTTGTCCACTAGGGGGGGTGGGGGGCGGGGCGGGGCATGGAAAACACACTTATCGTTTCCTTGGATAAGTTCAGCCCAAGGTCTAGCTCAAGCCCTGGCACCTTTGTCTTGAATACTTGAACGCTGATTGAAGGAATCCAATGGATGAGGCTTTCAGTGTTCCAGATGGCTTGGGAAAGAGTAAGCCTGTCTCTGACGGAGAATGTGAAGGGAGGCCGGCTGGGGCCTGTTCTCTGGACCCTGAGCTTTGTGGAGCTGTAGCCCATCGAGTGGCTCAAGGCAGGAGATAGAGGCTCCAGGCTGTCACCCCTTCCTGTTCCACTCAGTGTCCTGCAGAAAAGCACCAGGAATCCCCAGCACCACTTCGGACGGTCTGATCCCTGGGGGTGCCGTGGTGAAAGCCCTTCACAGCTCATTGAAAGGTTGGCCGTTTGAACCCATCAGCCACTCTGTAGGAAAGATGAGGCAGACCGCTTTTGTAAAGATGTCCAGCCTTGGGAACCCCAGGGGACAGTTCTACTCGGCCCTGTAGGGTCGTCACGAGTGGGAATTGACTGGATGGCACTGGGGTTGGTCTGGGTTTGGGCCCCTCACCCCATAATAGAATCCTGTGGGCTCTGTGCTGGATGAAATTGTGTCGTGCAAAAAGATAGGCTGACATGGTCACCCCTTGGTACGCGCGAGCGTGATCTGTTCAAGGAAACGGAGCGTTCAAAGACATCGTCAGTTAGGTGAACAGGAGCAAAGCCAAGTCCAGTGCTATCAAGGCTATTCCAACCCTGAGTGACCCTGGAAGATGGACTTGAACTACTCCCTTCGGTTTCCCAGACTCTAAGTCTTGATGGGATGAGGCAGCCTCATCTTTCTCCAAAGAGCAGCTGGTGGGTTTAAACTGTGGGCCGTGTGGTTAGCCCACTGCACCACCAGGATGGGAAATCGGTTCCCATCCCTTGGCTGTGCCACCCGGGGCCCTTGTTCAACAGAACTGCTGCTCTTCCAACACAGAGCGACAGATACAGAGAGACGTGGGCACAGAGGGAAGAAAGGCAGGCAGACACTGTCACGCGCAGAGCTATAAGCAAGGGAGAACCAAGGTGCACCTGTCTTCACTCAAAGCTGGGGGAGAAGCAGAACCCCAATCCAAACTCCCTGCCACGGAGTCAACTCCAGCTCACCTGGACCCTGCAGGACAGGGCAGACCTGCACCTGGTGGGTTTCCAAGTCTGTAACTCTTTATAGGAGTAGAAAGCCCCATCTTCCTCCTGCAGAGTGGCTGGTGGTTTCAAACTGCTGACCTTGGGTTAGTAGCCCAACACAAAACCCACTAGGCCACCAGGGCTTCTCTAGGGGAGAGGCAGGAGACCATTCTCCCTCAATTCTCCCTCAGAAAGGAGCCTGAACTTGATCCCGTGGGCCAGAAAGAACCACTGATGGACCTTAAGGAGAAGGAAAGTGGGCAGTGGAGTTTCCGTGGAAAAGTAGACTCTTCACCTCAGAAGGAGTCAACATGGCGGACACCTGGTTTGGGTCATCCAACTTCTAGGACTGTGAGAGAATGAATGCGCGTCTGTCCTCACATGTCCTAACAATTGCCGTTCACGTCTAATGTGAGGGAAAACATAAAAATGCTTTCGTTACAACTCAAAGTGTGTGTTTTTTCTGTATTTAAAAAATTAACACATTTCCATAGTTTCACACAGTGTCACGGTCCGTGGGCACTCCACCTCCCCAGCCCCCTGTGCTATGGAGAACAACAGAATAGCTGTTTGATGAAACAGGTTCCCAGCCCTGTATCCACCCTGGGTCCCTTTGGACGCCAGCCCAGGCTTTATTATGGCCTACAGCTAGACCATTGAAGTGGAAAAGCTTAGTCATTTCATAACCCGAAGGGCGAGGCAATTAGGAAATGCTTCGACAAATGCCAATATGAACATCCACAGCACAGGCTTCATTTGACTATTCATTGTCGGGGCATGTCACCTCTGGGTGTCTGTGCCCCGGAAGTGGGCTGCCTTTCATTCCCTTTATTAAGCCCATTTATCCACTTGCAATCAAAATAGGAAGATCAGAGGTGAGAATGACCAGCCGGTGCCCACCGAGAATGCTTTATTTAGCAGGAAATAATTATGCAAGTTTTATGGGCAATTTTGATGAGGCGCTTATTAATTAGATTGAGAAGTCTTTGGGACTCACTCCCCCCCCACCCCCCATAATGTTGGCTCGCCATTCAACGGAGCTTGAGCAGGGCAAGAGGATTCTTCAGGGCATTGAAGGTCCGCTTAGCATAGGGGTGGAAGGCACACCAGGTAAGCAATGGTGCGGGGCCTTTACAGGTGCACCTAGGTATGAAAGAATATGGTGAGCAAGAGGACAAGAGGCCCAGATGTGAGTCCGGGTCCAGGAGTAGGAGAAGGAGCTAAAGGAGAGGAAGAAGCCAGTGCTGAGGGGCTTTTAAAGCCACCAAGGAAAGGAGCCTGAACTTGATCCCATGGGCCAGAAAGAACCACTGATGGACCTTAAGGAGAAGGAAAGGGGGCAGTGGAGTTTCCGTGGAAAAGTAGACTCTTCACCTTCCATGCGGGAGAGCAAAATTTTATGGATTCTCAGCCAGTGCACCTATATTCAGGCACCACTTGTCTGTCAGTGATGGCTCCCATGCTGCAATAGTGCTGAACACAGCTTACGGATTAAGACAGACTAGGAAGAAAGGCCTGGTGATCTACTTCTGAAAAACAACCTATGAAATCCCTGAGAAGCGAAATGGTCCAATCTACAAGCTATTATGAGGGTGGCATAGAACCAGTGTTGTGTTTGGCATCACCATGAGCAATGGGCCAACCCAGTGCCACTCAGCAACAACATCAACCCCTCATTGAATGGATTCCCCCATTGCTGAATAGATTCGAACTCATAAGGACCATATTGGACAGAGGAGAGCTGACACACAGAGTTTCTACAACTGTACATCTTTAGGGATGCTAATTTTTCTCCCACAGACCAGTTGATAGTCTTGAACCACCAACCTTGATCCATTGGGCCACCACGTCTCCTTGAACAACAAGACCTTAGCTTATGGTTCCTTTCTCCATCTTTCCATCCAGTAGAGTAGCATCTCTAGAAGGTAGGAAAAGCAAGGGGCCAGAATCTCCCCTAGAGCCTCCGGAGAAACAGCCCTGCTGATGACGCATCTCAGACTCTGTCCTCTGGAAGATGATTCATTTGCTGTGTTTGAAGCCTCCACGTGTAAGGTTGCAGAGTCTCGGGAAGCTACGAGAGATGGTGTCTTCGGAGCATGTGCACAGGCACAGAGAAGAGACAAGAGCTCACGACACACGGAATCCAGGAGCAAGAACGTGAGTAGCAATACCAGGAGGGTAGGGGGAAGGTGGGGAGAAGAGAGGAGGAAGGGGGGCCCGATGGCAATGATCGACACATAGCCACACACCCACATCCCAGGGAAACGAACAACAGAAACCGCGTTGACAGGGAGATAGTGGTCGGTGTAAGATACGAAAATAATAATAATTGATCATTTATCAAGGGGTCACAAGGAGGGGGAAGAGAGGGGGAATGGGTTGCTGATACCAAGGGCTCAAATAGAAAGTAAATGTTTAGAAATTACTGATAGGAACATATATACAGATATGCTTGAAACAACTGACGTATGGATTGTTAATAAGAGCTGTAAGAGCCCCCAATAAAATGATTTTGTACTTGAAAAAAATAAGCCCGGCTGATCCTCCTGGTAGATGACCCTTCTACCCAAGGAGGTCTATGCCTAGCCTGTGTCCATGTTACTGTATTCAGTTTCCTTATCTTCAACAAGACTTTGAGTAAGAAGTTAGGAGAGGTGTATCAGGAGCTACTAACCAGTGCAATTTTAAACCGGAGGGCCACAGTGGTAGTTGGATAGATTCTTAATGATATTCAAATCAAGAAGAAGTGCTATGACAAAGTACAATAAATATCACTTAGGCAATTCCCAGAGATCCTATTGTCTAAATAATTCATGCCAGTGTCGCTGTGTCTGCAGCCTTGTAGATAAACACGGACTGGATAGGATCCTTTACAATACCGTTGAATCTCCATTAACAGTCCACAGTCAGGCTTCCTTCTGGCCCTTTGAAATCTAATACTCAGAGTTTGCAAAGAAATCATTTTAGTCTTAAGTAAGCCTTGAGTTTCTGACTTGATGGAGCAATCACGTTACAGAGTCACTGGGGAGCTGTTAACAGATGATAGTTTTCAGTTCTGTATGTGGAAAAACTTGGCAGTGTTGCAGCTGGGGGATCGGGGACATGGAGCAGACTACAGTGAATTAAATAGGAGGGTGGGAGCTCTCTCCTTCCCTTGGGGATGATGTGAAGACCCATTTGGGCAAGTGGCTCCAGCTCTCCTGGGGCCATGATCAGAGAAGACCTGATTCTTAGCAGGAGGCATCCTCTGACCTGTGGACTAGAGAGGTCATGAAGAGCAGCAACTGAAAAGGTAAAGGTTGGTGGCCTTTGGAGGGAAAGCGCTGAGTTTGAAGAGCCCCAAACCACACATTTCCCCTCTTCTCTCAATAAGCTAGCCCCTAAACCTCCCTTCCATCCACGGTACCCAAAGATCCCACACCCTGACGACAAAGACGTTGGTGTACACTAACTCCCAGGAAGGAAACCTCTTGGACGTATGCCACAGTCATAAGTCAGCACCAGCAGCAGATTTAAACCCACCCCTGCCGATTGACATCTCCACATCGGCAACCACAGATCGAAAGAGAGCCGGTGAGTCATGGTTCAGCCCTGTCGCCACAATTCACTTATTGTGCCGCTGACACCCTGCAATCCCTGAAGCCCACGCTGCTGCAAAGAGCGGCAGCGTGCTTTCTTTCGGAGGCTGGGTCCGACCGGCTCAGCGCCCCCTCGATTAGAGAGCAGCAATAACGCGTCCAGCTCTGGGGAGGCTGCTGGTGTCTTCCTTCCGCAGCAGAGGTTATTTCTGGTTTGAAAGGAGCTGAGCCGCTTGACTCCGTCAAACGCCCAGCGCTTCCAGGAGATGGGGGACGGTGGAGGCTTCCTGGGAGACAGTCCCACAGCCAGCTTTCTGGGTTGTTGTAGCTAGTTGCTGTCAAACGTCCCCAACTCATGGAATCCTGGTAGATAATACAAAGAAGCACTGCCCAGTCCTGCCCCATCCTCCCAAAGGTGGTCATCTTGGCTTCACATCTTTGACGCCAAGAGGAAGCGCCTTCCAACCTAGCGGATGTGTCTCCCCATGTTAACTCATCATCATTGGGTCAATGCTGACTCAGAGAGACTCCATAGGACAGCAGAACTGCCCCGTGGGTTTCCCAGACTGCAACCCTGTACAAGAGCAGAAAGCCTCATCTCTCTCCCATGGAGTAGATGATGGTTTCAAACTGCTGATCTTGCAGCCCAACTCGTACGTAACTCGCCGAACTCACTGTCATCTGGTCAATCCCAACTCACAGCAACCCTGTTGGACAGAGTGGAACGGGCCCACAGGTTCTCCCAGCCTGTCAACTTTATGACTGCAGGTGACATCTTGCGCTAAAGCAGTGGTTCTCAACCTTCCGAATGCCACCGCCCTTTCATACAGTTCCACATGCTGTGATCACCCCCAAGTGTAAAATTATTTTCATTGCTACTTCATAACTGTCCTTTGGATACTGTTATGAATTGGGCGACCCCTGTGAAAGGGTCGTTCAACCCCCAAAGGGGTCATGGCCCACAGGTTGAGAACCGCTGCACTAAAGGAACACTTTGTGGCTTCTCCGTTAGCAGTTGAGTGCTTAACTGTGGCACCCCCAAGGTCCAGTAGTCCATGTAAGTGTAAACCAAGAAGTGGTTAGCTTGGAAGAGAAGATTGCACGGGGTGAGGGTCCCACAGGGACGCTTGACCACACAGTGGCAGGGCTGGAATGGAGATAGCAGCAGGGCGGGGTCATGGACGGCTTCCCTGAGAGAGTGCCTTTGTCCCCAAGTTCTGGAGACAGTCCCAAGCCTCTCGGATCCCTGTAGTGTCCCATCATCTTGCATCTGCCCATAGTTGACCCTGGGAGACTTCCAAAACATCTGAATAAGAGAAAACTATTTTAAATCCTCAGCATACCACCACCAACAACAAAAAGAAGCACCAATTAAATGCCACGTTCAGGCTCACGTCTCCTGGTGGAGGCCAGCCCCAGGAGGGTCCCCTTGTCAGGCTGTGCTCTGTCCCTCCTTCCCGGACAAGGACCCCCAGTCAGTGACCAGCAGTTGAGTGGTCACTGTGTGACCTTGTCCAGGTTGGCCTGTCCCCTGCGGGCTGTGGTGCACCTTCCAGTGTCCCCAGGGTTGGAAGGCTTTAAGGGCTTGACTGAACTGCTCCGGGCTCTGAAATTCCTTCTGGTTCCCATCCAATACTCCCACCAAGACCCAAGCAGTGTCAAGACTTGACATGGCTACGGAAGAAAGCGCTCCCTTCAATAAAATGAATCACTAGTTGCAAATGTAACCTTCAGGTATCTGGGGGTGAGGTAGTTCTCATTCCTCAAAGAACAAAGGCAAGTTGACAGCGCTTGTCGAATGTCATAGACATTCCCATGAGTAGGCGTCAGTTGCCTCATCCCCTGGAGACCTGAGGAGGCAGGAGTTTCATCTTGGCCTTAAAAGGGGGCATCAGAGATGGAGCCTTGGCCAACAATAAGTCCTTTCTTAAAGACATTTTAGTTTCTGCTGCCACCCTCACCTACAAAGGGGGGGGTGTCCTTCAAAAAGCATGTGCAGAAATGCCATTGTCTTTCAAGTCTGTTTCTTCATGCATTCTTTTTGTTCAACTTTAAATTGTGATGCGGGTGAAGGTCTACAGCACCGAGTGGTTGTCCATGCAGCCATTCATCCACATTCTGTTTCATCTCATTGATTGGAACCCTCTCAAGGGGGCATCCCTTCCCCGGCTCCCCCCAGCACATTCTTTCCAGTTCTTCTTCCTCCCTAAGTCTTCTGAAATGGGTCGTTGACGTCTTGAAACCTCCTTGTGGGTGTGACTGCGTGTAGGTGTTGGTGGTGTCGTGGTTTGGGCTGCTCACTGCAAGGTCAGAGGTTTGAAACCACCATCCGCTTCATGGGAGGAAGTCGATGATTTCTACTCCCATAAAGATTTACCATCTCAGAAACCCACAGGGGCAGTTCCACTCTGTCGGACAGAGTCACTAGCATCGATTTGAGGGCTGTGAGTTTGAGCTTTGATTTATAGTATGTAACACAATATACATGCATCTAATGTTGCTAAGCGACATCAAGTCGATTTTAAGCCCATAGTGACTCCACGTGGCTGAGCAGAACAGCCTCGGTGGGCTTTCTGGAGTGCAGTCTTTACGGAATTGGTCTCTCTGGAGAAGATGGATGGCAACAGAGGCTGCACCCCGGCTCAAACAGGAGAATAATGGTGAGGCTGGTGCAGGACCGGGGATGTTTCCTCCTGTTGTGCACGAGATCGCTGTGGGTCAGCACCAACCCAATGCACCGAACTCTGATGTCTTCATAAACAGGTCCATGTGACAACGCTGGGTTCTGACATCCATCACACTGGCTACACAGACAAAAACGCACGGAGAAAGGGTTTGTTAAGATGTTAACAAGGTTAATGCCAGCAAGGTTCAAAGGCCGCCTCTCACAGCTGGGGCCTGGGGAGGAATGACACACCCCGAAGCCCTCAAGATGGATGGACCATGCCTGCCACCATGGGCTCGAACATCACCACAGCTGTAGGGCTCTTGCGGGACAGGGTGGTCTTTTGTCGTTGGACATGTGGTGGGAGTCTGGGGAGACTAGAGAAACAAACTCATGTGTACATGAGAGAGAGTTTTATATAAAGGGTGTGTGTGCATTAAGAAAGCATCCCAACCCAGTGCTGTCCAAGCCCATAAAGTTTGACATTAACCCGTATGTCTGATACCAATCCCCAAAGTCCTCCTCCAGTTCACAAAACACACGCAATGACGCTGACTGCAGGAGGAAAGCTGAATCAGGGAGTGTGTAAGTGTCTCAGCGCTGGCAGGGGTCTCCACGCAGCTGCTCCAGCACCCAGGGCTGCATCAGGGTAGGTCCGTATGGCTTTTCCTCAGGGATGTCTCACAGGAAGTGAGCCTTGCCAGCTGAAGCAGGGAACTAGCTAAGGCAGCTGCACCCTGGTCCGACCATCAGAAAGCAAGAGAACTGAGAACCAGAAGGGTGAGGCTCACGGAGCCATTTATCTCTCCACCCTTCAATTAAACCCACATGTATTTATCGGCCAGGTTGGCACAATAAACCTTAACTGTCTCATTGGGGTGGCTAGGGGTCGGAGTTGATCCCTGGCACCTAACAACAGTAACAAGCCCACTCACCGAGACAGGATGGGTCTGAGGTCATGAATTGAGGGGCATGAAGAACTTGCTGTTGTTGTAGGGGCCGTGGAGCCTGTTCTGACTCATAACGACCCCCATGCACACCAGAAGGAAGCACCACGCAGTTCCGGTGACCCTCGCAACCATGGAGAACAGGGATGAATCGATCCATTCCTCGGGAGAGAGGAGACGTCTGCCCCCGTCAAGATGCACGGCCTCAGAAACACTGTCCACGGTTGCTGTGGGTCACAATAGACTCAATGGCCCTGCGTGGTGTGTCTGTGGCCGTTGATCGTACCAAAGGCAGCATCAACACAGAGTGAGGACTCTGGACCAAGAGGCCCGAGTTTCAATCCAGCTCGGTCACCTACTGGGCACAGGACTTTGGACACGTGACCTCGTCTCCCTGAGCCTCGGTTCGTCCTCTGTAAAATGACGATGCCGGTGGTCTCGGCCCATGGTGGGAGTGCGGGGATTGTTGATGGCACGCGAAGCGCTCAAGACTGGGCTGCGTAGGTCGCAAGAGCTCCGTGTGGTAGTTAAGTTAGTTAGTTCGTTTGTTAGTTAACTAGCTAGTTACTTAGTATCCAGCTGAGTCTGACTCATGGCCACCCCCTGTGAAAATAGAACTGTTCCACTGGGCTTTTTCGGCTGTGAGGAGCCCAGGCGAGCCCTGGTGACAGTGGTTACAAGGTCAGCAGTTCAAAACCACCAGCTGCTCCTCAGGATAAAGGCAGGGCTTTCTACTCACCAAAAGAGGGACAGTCTTGGAAACCCACAGGGGCAGTTCTACCCTGTCCGGTAGGGTCAACACAAGTCAGCATCGACTCAATGGCAGGGAGGGTGTGCGGATGCTTATTGGCTCATGGTTCAGGGATTGAATCTACCAGCGGCCTCTCCAACAAGGGCCCCATCCCACCCCACCCCACAGCAGCCATTTAGCCAAAGCCACTCTCCAGACACGATCTCTTCCATGAAGCCATCAGGAAGGAGTTTGAACCCCCACCCTTTAGGGTGTAAGTCAAGAGCCTCTTCCTCAGGGCCTAGGAAGAACTTCTTGTTGTCGGGTGCCTTCCGGTCGATTCCAACTCACCGTGCCCCTCGAGGGCAGAGAAGAGCTGCCCCCCAGCTTCCTAGGCTGTGGTTTCTCTGGGAGCAGACCACCAGCCCCTTTCTCCCCCAGAGTGGCTGGTGGATTCAGAACCCGGGCCTTGGGGCTAGCCAGGGAGCACTTAAACATGCACCACCAGGATTCTGGCCGAGCACTTTATAAGAGGCCTGTGAATCCACACCCACTGCCATTGATTCGGACTCACATCAGCCCGGTATGGGGTCTCTGAGACTAGAAATCTTTAGGGGAGCAGAGCCTCAACCTTTTCCTGTGGAGCAGCTGGTGGGTTTGAACCAACGGCCTTGCGGTTAGTAGGCTAATGCTTACCTGACAGAGCCACCCAGGTGCCTTGATTCCCATGAAGACTCACAAATCCCGTGGGAGATGCAGCCCTGAGCACTGGGCTCCGAAGGGAGACCCTTCTCGGGCTTCTGAGGCCCTCCCTTCTTTGGACTCTCAGCTCCTAGGACCCTCGCTGGGCAGATTCCACTTGCTCTGCTCCTCACTGCATGCCTCCTGCCCACCTGGCTCTGGGGTGTTGCCCCATCGTCTCAGCTGCGGGTCCTCGGAGGAGGGGGGTGCAGTCACTGGCCCTGGATTTAAAACCTGCTGCGTTGCATGGTGAAAGTAATGTCATCAAGCTGTTCCTGTAAAACATGGTGAAATGGCACATTTTTTTGTTTTGTGATAATTTTTCATAAACGCTGGCCCTTGGAGGATGGTAGGGAGTGGCGTGATCCTTGGGCCAGCCTCCCTGTTGGCTGTAGACAATTAGATGACAACACCGCCTTGCAGGGCCTGACTGAGGCTGGACCCTGGCAGGCTGCAGGCCTCTTCTGTTCAACCTGATCATTGTCTGATCGCCATCTAGTGCCCGAGAGGAGGAACTGACCCTCTCCCGTGAGACAAGCAGCTGGTAGTTCAATGCCTGTAGAACTGGACGATTCAAGGGGGAAAAAACCCAACTCACAGCCTTTGAATTGATGCTGATGCATAGCGACCCCCTGTGGGTTTCTTAGCGGGTAACTGCTTATGGGAGTAGAAAATCCAGCCTTTCTCCAGCGGAGCTGCTAGTGGTTTTGAACTGCCAACCATGTGGATCATAGCCCAATGCTTAATGGCTACACCACCAGGGATCCTGGAAGATTCCACAGAAGCCATTTAATCCCAGAAATTTTAAAGCCACCCATTTTAGGAATCAACATCTAGACAGTCCCAGAACCAGCCTCGCTTAAAGTTCTGCAACACGGAAACTTTGCTTTGCATTCGTGCACGTCAGGAGGGGCCAGTCCCCGGAGGACACCGTGCTGGGTCAAGTCGAGGGACAACTAAACCGGGAAGCCCTCCAGCTGGATGCATTGACAGTGTGTGTTAGGATGGGTCGACTAGAGAAACAAATCCAGAGACACTCATATACGTGTAAGAAAGAGCTTTCTATCAAGAAGTAATTGCATATCAAGGAAACATCCCAACCCAGCCCAAATCAAGTCCGTAAGTCTGATACGAGTCCACAAGTCCCTCTTCAGACTCACACATCAACAAGCAATGATGCAGAATGCAGAGAGATCCCTCACGGGTTGTGGGTACAAAGTCGTGCGGATCCAATGGCGGAGGTGGCGGCCTCACACGCCTCTCACAGGTCTGTGTCAACAGGAAGGTGAAGGCAGGGGGGCGGGGTGTGTGGGGGTGGTCCCAGGACCCTCCTTATAAGGAAGTCCTGCCCACAAGGAGGCACCATCAGGCTGTGACCTGAATGGCAGGCCAGACTCCACCCTTCACTTCAAGTTGACATGCAATGCTGTAACTACCACGCAGTGGCTGCAACAATGAGCTCAACCATAACAGTAATTATGAGGGTGGCGCAAGACGGGACGGGGTTTCCTTCTGCTGTGCCCGGGGTTGCTGTGCCCGAATCGGCTCGACGGCACCCACCCGCGTCCACGACCACCGTTAGCAGCCTCTTCCTTACATGAAAAGCAACCACCTCAATAAAAGCTTTTCATTGTGAACCAGGTTGAGGTTTACAGTCGATCAGTTTTCCGTTCAACAGTTCATGCACGTTTTGTGCCATGGGGGGATTCGGCTGGTTCACACAGGTTCAGCAGAACCAGGACCCAATTCTTTGTTGAGCCACTTGTTAAAATGGTGCTTGTCATCTGAGTCTGCTCTAAGGTGGGCAGCTGCATGGTCACCCAATGTGGAAATCACAAGTTGACATTCCTGACTCTTTAAATGTTCATCTGGGCCACAGCACATTCTAAGCACCCATAGTCATGCTCATTCTGTCTGTGGGTATAATAAATTAGATGAAACTATGCTTGCAATATGTATTCGCTCATTTCATAAATCTCGTTAGACTTTGGATAAAACGCTACATTTTTATTCCCTGGCGTTTGTTACTTCAGCAAACAAACATCTAATGTAAAGAGGAAACGTGCCAAACCACCAGAGGGTGACACGCTGGTGATTCATTTCAGCTTTCTGTTACGCCCCAAGTCCCCACAAGACATTGTGAATGGACAAGGCAATTCTTAAAATTGTTCAAAGAGCTAAAAACATTGTCAGAACAAAAGCAGAAGTGGAAAGGGGGTTTTTGAAGATGAACCGAGTCTGTTCAGAGAAGAGAAGTTGCCTTTTCTAATATATCAGACACAATGACTATTGTCTAATGGGCCTAAGAATGGGATCCTACAGTGAGGGACCAGGTATTAGGAATCAAAGAACAAAAAATCATATCATTGTAAATGACAGTGAGTGCAGAATGGAGACCCAAAGCCCATCTGTAGGCAATTGAACACCCCCTTATAGAAGGGTCTCGGGGAGGAGACAAGCCAGTCAGGGTGCAGGGTAGCAAGGATGAAACATACGACTTTCCTCTAGTTCTTAAATGCTTCCTTCCCCCCACTATCAAGATCGCAATTCTACTTTACAAAACCAGCTAGACCAGAGGATGTACACTGGTACAGATAGGAACTGGAAACACAGGGAATCCAGGACAGAGGATCCCTTCAGGACCAGTAGTGAGAGTGGTGATACTGGGAGGGTGTGGGGAGGGTGGGCTGGAAAGGGGGAACCGATTACAAGGATCTACATATAACCTCCTCCTTGGGGGATGGACAACAGAAAAGTGGGTGAAGAGAGACGTGGGACAGTGTAAGATACAACAAAATAATAATAATTTCTAAATGATCAAGGGTTCATGAGGGAGGGGGGAGCGGAGAGGGAGGTGGGGGATGAGGAGCGGATATCAAGGGCTCAAGTAGAAAGCAAATGTTTTGAGAATGATGAGGGCAACAAATGTACAAATGTGCTTGACACAATGAATGGATGTACGGATTGTGATAAGAGTTGTATGCGCCCCCAATAAAATTATTTTTTTTAAAAGATACTTAAGGATAACTCACACAGCCAATGATGCTCACACAAAAAAGAGAAGAACGTTGGAAGGGGGCGTGGCAATCAAGAAGCTGCCCTTCCCAGCAGGACCAGGGCACCGTGTCTCACTCAAAACGAAAACCAGTGTGTGCGCTGCACCGATCCAGGGCCCTTTGCCTGGCCTTCTCCCTCTCTGCGGCTGCTCCCCCCACAATCCATTCCCCTCCCTGGAGATGTAAATCTCCTGAACATCTCCCCGCTTAAAGCTCTTTAATGGCTCCCTGTGGCCCAGAGTGAAATGCATATGCTTCAGCAGGGCTTAGATAGAAGGTCATTCCTAATGGAACAGGAAGGAAATAAAAATGACTGAGGAAGTATTTACATCCCACCTCCCCTGTGAGCCAGTTGGCTTACCTTTCGTGCACGGGCGCACGCGCACACCTCCACGCCCAGGAGCCACCGCAGTGTCAGCTGTAAGGTACTGCACAGGGCGATGGGAAGCCGCAGGCCTGGAAGCAGCCCAGGATGTCTCGATGCATTCACTTCAAACTTGAACCAGAGTGAGTTGCTAGAGAATTTAAAGATCTGGTTCCCAATCCCTCAGGGGAAGAAGCTAGGCTTCACCCTCAAGATGTAAGCTACTGACAGGAGGGTCATTGGCCCAATGGGAGCCCACTACCCCACCTACCAAAAATCAAATCAAGACCACCCCCAGGGGAGCTGGAAGAGTTATTGCAGATGTGAAGCAAAGCACGTGTGTGGAGAGTTTAAAATGTTAATAAGCAGATTTCCTTGAAAAGTAGGTGCGCATGCATCTTGTCTACGGAAGCATCTCTTCTTTTAGAAATGCTAGAGAGAACTGGCATTGCTCCAACACTGGCAATGTGGTACCAGCTGACACCCCTCTCCTCTTCATCTCCTCACCCTTCCTGCGTCCATCTGATGGCGGCCGAGACATAGGCCTAGGGAGGCTAAGTAACCAGCTCACAAAGCAGGCAAGTGGCAGAGCCGAAAAGCCAACGCTGACCTGCCTGCTGCCGAAGGCCAGGCTGACAATCTTCCTGCTAGAACAGCTGACAGAGTTTAGAAACAAGGCAGGTGTCTCAGGTCCGGTTCCTTAGATGCCGGTGCCCTGGAAGACATTCAGGCGCAAAAGCCCATGGAAGCAGATGTCCTTCCAGAAACATCTGTGAGGGAAGGAGGGAGGAAGCAGGACAGGGGAGGCCCAAGTGCCAGAAGAAGTCTAGCTTTGACATGATCCATCCAGAGAGGGAGGGGGAGAGGGGTGGAGGCGGTCTCTGGAACATAAAATGCTGCCCCCCCCCACCCTCCAACCACACACACACAGATTTGGAGATCGAGGGATCAGGCTCCATTGTTTCTTGAATTGGGCTAGTGCATACTTCAAGTAGCTGGGGATGGGTGCACCATAGGTGAAGGAGAAATGAGTCTGGATTCCACTAAATAAACACGAGGATGAAATTTAAGAGGCTGCCCAAGTTTCCAACGCTCTGAATCTAAGTTGGGGTTAAACGTGCCATTCATCCCCACTGCTCAAGATGAATCTGTACCCCTTTGTGGTTCTGGGGTGTCCTCGAGTTAACTTGACTCACAGCAACCACAGGTATCCCTAGGGGTTTCCACAACGTCATCTTGGCAGACACACATCATCATCTCGTTTTCCTCCCACGAAGCTTCTGGGGAGCTTTGAACTGTCGGCCTCCTGGCTAACTGACTGACCTCTTATCCATTTGCACCAGGAGAACAAGGGGCCCTATAGATATCGCTAGAGCACTCCTCTGTCCCCACAAGCAAGGGCCCATTGGGGGGCCACATTCCAAGGTGGCCCTGGGAGGCTTACCCTGGTTGGAATGCTCCTTATTCATGAATGAACTGAGAAAGAAAAAGGAAAATAAACACAAAAGCCAACAGCAGACTGAGTCCTCTGCAGCATCTGCTTAATAATGGTATGCAAATGATGATGCAAGTAATTAGCATTAGTAATTAGAAAACGTGTTGGAGAGGCTGACAACCCTCCCAGAGACGCCATTTCCCATTCGGAGCAGCAGAAAGATGTCTTTGCAAATTACTTCCCACCGAGTCTATTAGAAATTCATTTCGGGGCCACTTATTTATGTATTCATTTATGCCACACACAATATTCGGGAATCAATTCACTGTGATGTGGAGATGACGTTCCCTGATGGGGACAAAGACATCTCCCTGTCACCCTTGATGGCGCCATTAGCATAAGCCCCGCTGCCTCACTGGCTCCATGCTGCCGCTTCAGCTGCCCTTGGTGCGATTTGCAGACTTGACCTTTGAGATCCAGATTAGGGGACAGACTTTCGATTTGTAGAAGCAGGAACACATGGGTGTGGAAGGAGTCCAGCCAGGATGCTGCTTAGCAGGGAGCATGAAGAGACTTCGCTCATGCACTTGGGGCATGTTCTCCTCAGGGCCGATCCCTGGAAAAGGACAGTGTGCTTGGGAAAGTAGAGGGTGGGTCAAAAAGAGGCGGTCCCCCAAGAGCTGCAAAGACAGGGTGGCTGCCACAGTAGATGCCAGCTTGGCAGCGCTCGGGAGAATGGCTCAGAAGGGGGCAGTGTTTCGTCCTGCCATGCACAGGCTCGCCATGAGTCGGAACCAACCCTAAGGTGCCTACTTACAAGCCTCCTCCCCATCTCCCAGCCGGGAAGAGGACTCTCAAGAGCCTGGTGTCAGTCCAGCAGATGACCGGGCTCCCATCAAATGCTGGCACCAAACTCACTCCCATCGAGTCCATTCCAACCCACAGAGACTCTAACGGACAGGCTAGAACTGCCCCTGTGGGTTCCCAAGACAGCCACTCTCTCTGAGAGTAGAAAGCTCCATCTTCCTCCCATGAAGGAGTTGGTGGTTTCAAACTGCCGACCTTGCGGTTAGCAGCCCAAGGCGTAATCACCACACCACCAACAGAGGCACTTCAAAAAGTTCACGGGGAAAGAAAATCCCATCCTCTGTCAGTTCCACTTCCCCATGAACAGTTAGAAGCCTCTAGTACATTATAAACACTTGAGAAAATGTTTCCGCGATGTTAAATCAATGTAGCTCCTCTGAGAAGAGTCGACTTAAGTTCTTTCATTAAACTAGTTCCGAAGGATGTACTGCGCCCCACAACTCGAACAAAGGGACACAACGGTGATGGAAAACCTATTTCAAAGACCGGTCCCCACGTGCGTTCGAGGCTGCGGGGGAGTGTCAGGGTGGCAGCCTGTGCATGGTGGCCTGGAGAGCCCTCTCAAGCCACAAGGACAGCTGCTTACACCACACGGGCGGGCTGGATGGCGGACACCCATCCAAGGCTCCCGGCAACAGCAGAGCATACACGTGAGACCACCACGCATGGGCATGAATCCTGGGCAAAGAGCATCCCAGGCAAACAGGGTGGTGGTGGCTGGGTGGCATCGTGCCAGCTTTAACTCATGGTAACCTTAGTGACAACAGGAGGCCATATAGCCCCACTCACTGCCATCACATTCATGCCAACTCATAGCAGGTCAAATTGCTCCTGTGAGGTTCTGAGAAGATAGCTCTTTTTTTTTAAATCATTTTATTGGGGGCTCATACAACTCATCACAATCCATCCGTTGTGTCAAGCACATTTGTACATTTGTTGCCACCATCATTCTCAAAACATTTGCTTTCTACTTGAGCCCTTGGTATCAGCTCCTCATTTTTTTACCCTCACTCCCCTCCCCCTTCCCCCTGCCTCATGAACCCTTGACAATTTATAAAATATTATTATTTTGTCATATCTTACACTGTTCGACGTCTCCCTTCACCCACTTTTCTGTTGTCCGCCCCGCAGGGAGGAGGTTCTATGTAGATCCTTGTAATCGGTTCCCCCTTTCTACCCCACCCTCCCTCCACCCTCCCAGTATTGCCACTCTCACCACTGGTCCTGAAGGGATCATCTGTCCTGGATTCCCTGTGTTCCCAGTTCCTATCAGTACCAGTGTACGTGCTCTGGTCCAGCCAGATTTGTAAGGTAGACTTGGGATCATGATAGTGGTGGGGGAAGCATTCAAGAACTAGAGGAAAGTTGTAAGTTTCATCGTTGCTACGCTGCACCCTGACTGGCTCGTTTCCTCCCCGAGAGACTATAACTGTTGACGGGAGTAGGCAGTCTCACCTTTAGTCCAAGGATCGGCTGGTGGTTTCAAACGACTGGCCTGGTGGTTAGCAGCCTAACGCGTCGCCACCGCACCCCATTCCTATCCTGAGATCACCTCGCCATCTTTGATGCGTGTGAATGCATTGCTGGGACTCAAAGTCCCTCTCCTTGATGGTCCCCCTCATTACAGCACATCGTTTCAGTGCTGCTGGCTGCTCTTCACGCTGTGTCCAGAGCAAGCAAGTCCAAGTCCCTCCATCTCTGCTTCTAAGGGGCATTCTGGCTATATTTCTTCTAAGACTGATTTTTTTGTCTTGTAGCCCAAAAAACAAAAACAAAAACTAAGCTCACTGCCATCAAGTAGATTCTGACTCATAGTGACTGCACAGGACAGACTAGAACTGCCTTGCAGACAGCCTCCTCTTTCTCCTGAGGTTTCACACTACAGACCACGCAGTCTGCAGCCCAGGGCTTCACCCACCACACCACCAAGGGTCCTTTGGTGGGCCACGGGAAATTCAAAATCCTTCCACCACGCCACAGTTTGAACACATCAGTCCTTCTTCGGTCTCCCTCTGTCTTTATCCAGCAGGCGTATGACGGTATGCTCCCCGGCAGCACAAACATGTAAGCCCTTGACGACTGGACGCAAGGTTGATGGATCAAGCCCACCCAGAGGGATCTTGGGAGCCTCCCTCTCTCCCTACCATCAAATCAACTCCAACTCATAGTGACCCTATAGGACAGACTGTAACTCTTTACAGGGGTAGAGTGCCTCATCTTCTTCCCAAGGAGCCGTTGACGGTTTCCAACCACTGACCTTGCAGTGAGCCGCCCAATGCACAGCCGAGGAGTGGCTGGCAGCCCAGTCTCGGAAAACAGCCCTGGTGATTGACTTCCAAACAGCCACCTTCTAGAAAACGCCCTTTTTGGTGGGGGAGGGGGGCAGTTCTATGGGGTCATCATTAGTCAGAATCAAGTGGAAGGGTGGCAGCAGAGAGTCAGAGCGTAAGAATCTATGGGATCCTGACAAAGCTCCACTCATGGCTGGGTGTGACCCAGCCACCCAAGGCCTCCTCCCTGACAGATTACCATTATTATCCCAGAGGCCGCACTTCCAGGCTGTAAACATAGTGCGGTGACCAGTGTTTTGCAGAATGACCTGACATCGGTCTTCTCAGCCTCCCCTCGTCCTCGTCACTGAAACCCCAAGCAAAGGCTGTCTTCACTCCTGGCCCTCTTCCTCACCCAAGGCAGCCGAGTCCTTGGTAAATCTTTGTGGAGTGGGCAAATGAGCTCTTAAATAAAAACCCAGCCTTGCACACAGAAATGTGAGACCCATTTAGTTCAAATGACCCCTCTGAATTCATCAGATCTGGCTCCGGACATCTGCTTATTCAAATCAGGAAACTAGAGAAATGAGCAAGAGCCATGTGGCTGGAAGTGGTGTTGTCTATGTTCCTTTCTGGCCCTCTTATTTCCTGGTGTGTGTGTGTGTGTGTGTGTGTGTGTGTGTGTGTGTGTGTGAAATCCAGGGTGGGCCGACCTATGGAGGCAGTAACTGGACTAATCATCTCTTAGGGTCACGGCAGGGGAGGTTGTGGGGAATGGGGAGCTAACCATGAGGACCGGCATGAAGACAGTGTTCTGGAATATGGATGGTGGTGACCAGGGCATGGCTCTTTTTAAAGATGGTTCAGCCATAAAACTGTATGGTCTGTGAGTGCTGTAGCAATAAAACGGTGAGATTTTAAATACATATAAATAA
>NW_022103899.1:59762138-59763745 GCF_000313985.2 Echinops telfairi | reverse complement strand
AAATAGCCCCCTTTAAAATGTTGTCTTTGCACACAGGAATCAGGAAGTCGTGCCCCACCCAACTTCTTACACTGGCGATATTAAAACAAGTCAGAGAGAAATGTTCTGCTGCGGAACAAGTGAGAAATATTTAAACCTAGGGCAAATTCAAGACGTTGATGGGGGAGGTCAACTGACCAAGCATCATAGTATCCCATAGTTCCGTCCACCATAATAAAGTTCACAATAGTCTCAACAACTAAAGAAAAGAAAATATTCTAAAAGTTTCCTAACACTTTGGTCATCATGGTTTATTATGATGAGCTAAATTTCATAATTTTAGAGAAATTATTAGAAACTTAGAGAAATTAGAAAAATTAGAGAAAGTGAAGCAAACATATTATATTAACACAAAGCTAGCTAATACTGCACAATCCTACTAGCACCTGATTTCAGAAACACATGTTTTCCACACATAGTCCACAACGCTTAAATGTTTGTGATAACATCGTTCAAAGACCTTACTTCCACTTCTTAAAATAATGCTGGTTTTTATTTTAAAAAATCAAATGATACATGGGCCCTCGACTGTGTGTCTGTGTCAATGGTGGTGGTCTAACGTGGAACACGGGAAGGAGAATGACGGCACAACCTCAGACTGTAACAACCCGTCGCTGGGCGGCACGTGTGGACATACAGACTCACGACTACTACGACCTTCTGCAGCATTTTTTTTCAAAGTCTGTAACTCTTAAAGACATGCTAAGCAAAAGAAATCAATTGAGGCGAATCGCTGCAGACCACTCCACTGTATTTGTTGAAGAATATGAAAATAAGCTTTCAATATGCCATTCTTTGGAAAGCTTCTCCATCCCTGTGGGACGCCCCCAACACAATTGGGAATATTAGCCAGCTTCCAGTATGGTACATCTCTACTTTGTGTAAGCGATTCCCTGCCCCCACCCACCCCCTCACGGCCATTCCCTGTGACGACGGGACCCAGTCACCTTGGCGGCTTGTGATTGCACGTGGTTCTCCGAAGAATCTTCCTGGTTTCCGGGCACCATTCGGCTTGTGACTGACCTCACCAACTCCTGGAGGGAGAGCAGAGGCTTCATTTCCAATTCTAAGTTTCCTGAAAGCATCCTTACACACACACACACACACACACACACAAGGGCCAGGATAGGCTGGTGCCCTGAGGCTCCATGATCTGACACAGGTTCCTACCAAGTGGAAATTGTAACCAAATTCATGGAGCCTGAAGGACGCCCTGCTGGAATCCAGAATTCTGCTGCTTCAGCTGAGCAAGGGGGATGGTTTATTAATCCCCATCCGAGTTTTGCACTTCAGTTCCTAGGCTCTAACGTGTGCAGTGTTCAACGGCAGCCCCAAGGCTGGATCTGCCGAGGTTATGAACGTGTCTCCTGTTGCCACGTTCTTGAACGTGAAGCTTTTTCCAAGTGACAAGGTCATTTTAGGATGATTCTCCACATTCAGCCCAGAGACGTAATGGAACACATCTGCCAAGATGGAGTCCCGGCGACCCAACGAACTGCATTACGTAGCTGTGGTTGTCATTGTTTACTGCCATCAAGTACCTCGGTGCAATACCAGGACAAGGCACT
>NW_022103899.1:59743990-59761374 GCF_000313985.2 Echinops telfairi | reverse complement strand
TGAATCGACCCTTTGGAGAGTCACATAGAGGTGCTTTACATTAACTCGGGCTTCAGGGTAAGCACAGAAAACAACTGTTAACCCTGAGCAGGCAAGTAGACCTGTAAAGTGAAGTCTCTGGATGTCTTTCTTGACAAACCAGCTAGCAGGGCCCGGTCTTTCATCACAACAGGTGAATAGGAGAAGTCGCTCAGCATCCTCTGGCCCTGTAAATGACATCTGCATCCAAGGTACCTACGTGCTTCTGAGCAATGCGGTGCCTCACACAAGCGCCAATGGAGCTGCACTCAGTAAAGTAGCTTCAACAAACTGCGTTTTGTAAGGGGGACTTTCTAACTACGTCTGTCAAATGACTGGGGTTACACCTTGACCCCGCAGTGGGCAAACCAAACGTGCAACTGCTGAGCCCACTGAACTCCTAGACCTTCTAGGACAGGGCAGAACTGCCCCAGAGGGTTTCCAGCACGGTCGTCTTGACCAAAGCAGACTGCCACACCATTCCTCAGCAAGCCGCTCGTGCGACTGGAACCCCCAGCCTTCAGCCTCACAGCCAGAATTTTCAACCCACTGCATACAAAGCCACCTCATGCACCCTTTCCAAGTGGGCTTCAAAAACGCTCCCACTTCCCTTCTGCATAGTACTTCAACGGGCATCGCCAAGGCCCATTCTTAAATGTCAGAATAGAACAGCCATCCCAGGAATGTGTAATGGCAAATACAAAACGTCCATGTACAGTATGGATATAAGTCTGTGACAGGAAGCCTACCGGCCGTTACAGTTTGATTTTACTCCTACTTAATACATTTTCTTCTTCTTCTCCTCCTTCTCCTTCTTCTTCAAGATTTTTGTTGCCAGCTGCAAAGAGATCTGGGAGAGACTATCACTGCTGCAGCCAAAGACAGAGACCAGGTTGATTTGAGAAATTCTAAGTTTATTTCTGCAAGCGCTGACAGAGGCAATAGTCGGGTTTGCTTACCTCCCTGAGGCTCCCAAATTTAGTCAAAACCAAGCAAGTTATATACCTTAAACCGTGAGACAAGAAGCATGCTTCACAATAGTCCTAGGAGGTGATTAACAGGATTTACCATGCACACAGGACACGTCACCTAGTGTGAGACCTGATCTGTTGAGAATTTGTCTAAGAAGGACCCAGAATGCATCAGGTCTCTCCCGTATCATGAGAGCAGAGGAGCGAGTTCACAGAAACGCACTTCACATTTCCCCAAGGTGCTCTCAGACCATCAAGCGATGTCTTCATTACTCCAGGGGCTATCAGACCAGGGGTGGGGCTCCCCGCTTATCTCAGTGGCCCTGCTTCCCCTTTCCTCTTTGCTGAAGGAGCGCATCCTTGAGTAATGAACACATTTTGCAACAGACCCAGACCTTGAATAATTAACAGGCTTAAAAGGGATTTTTTACTACAGGGAATTTTTTTAACTTTAGAAGAGGGGGCTATTACATCCTGGGTTCCTTTTAACAAGCGGAATAGCAACACACCAGATCCCAAACGATGTTGCATTGCCAATGTTCGGAACAGCAGGCTAGCTCTTTCACCGGCTCTATCCATTTTGGTGACCTCAGCTGGCCTCCCTGTCTGTGTGCTGTTTTTGACTAGGACCAGTGGAGACGGAGACCATGAGACTCGGCATGACAGACGTCTCGCACGCTGGTTCTTCGTTCAGGAAAATCAAGCCCGCCTGGAATTTCGGGTAGAGAGCCTGTTTCCCTCTGACAGCTTGAGCTTCAAAATGAGTCTTTTAACAAATGGCTCCCTTCCCTTGTCCTCCAACTGTGACCACCAAATTTCCGTCCTGCAGCGAGAAAACATTCTAAATCTTTCTCCTTGAAGAAGCAGGTGGGAGCTTTTTGTGACGGAGCAATCTCTCCTGCTTCTTGTTTTCCTTCTGTTCCTTTTACCGGCACTCCTTGGGTACGGCCTTGCTAGAGTAAAGTCAAAACCCATTTGAAAATGAACGTCTTCTCAGTCGGGAGAATCAGAAGATGCTTGGACACGGGTCCTGCCATTGGGTGCAAGCCCGGAAGCATTTCTACCCAAGCAAACTCTGTAGCTATAAGGAATGAAAAATGAGACACCAGTCCTAAGACATTCATTCAAGATTTTGGTTTTTTATTCTTAAAAAATTGATGTGAAAGAGCCTGTTTCCAAACTCCAAAGGCATGGAAACTGGCCACAAGTGAGGGCCATCAACTGCTCCGTGGGAGGAAGACAGGGCTTTCTACTCCCATAAAGAGCCACAGTGTCGGGCAGCCACGGGCTGCTCTGCTCTGTTCGACAGGGTCCCGTGAGTGGGCCCTGACTCGGGCATGAGGCTGGCTTTTCTGAGTGAACGAGCATCCACATTCGACTCTAAACATCAAAGAAGGGGCCGGAGCCAAACCAGACGCTGGTGAGTCCATTCCGATGTAAAAAGCAGACGAGTATTTTAAGCTGGAGGGGGGGAAAAGCCTTGCTTTGAGAATTGCAACAAAGTGAAATAACAACAACAAAACTACCACCGAGGGCGCCTTTTCAACTGGGTGTAGTCAGACCTAAATCAAAACTCAATTTTGAATGAAACTAGGATTTTGAAATCTTACGAATGAAACTTTTGAATGAAAAGAAATTTTTTTTTAATTCTATTTTTCTACATAAACCAGTCATCCATTATGTATCCATAATATGTACATAGGTGCATATAGTATATAGTCAAAATATTACTGCTCCAAAAAAAAACAAAGGAGGCAGTAGTCATGATTTCTAACTGAGATAAAGAACCGCTTCCTGATTATTAAGATGTTTATGCAGCTGGCCACCTAGAAAAGGCCTAAGTCGGCAAACCCCAAACCCACGTGCACTGCCATCTCGCCAGTGCTGACAGGGGGAAACTGCCCCTGTGGGTTTCTGAGACTGTAACTCTTCACGGGAGTAGAACGCCTCTTCTTTCTCCCAAGGAGGGGCTGGTGGTTTCAAACTGCTGACCTTGTGGTTAGGAGCCGAATCAGTAACCCTGGACGCCTCCGGAGCTTAGGGACTAGAACTGGCCATGCTAAATGAAGTTGAATCTATTACTTTATAGCCAAGATAGGAACAGGCCACGCCTGAGTTCCTCATCCCGACTCCCACATTAAAAGTTCACTTATTGAAATTGTAGACTTTTCCACCGTCATTCTGCTTGTCTGCCGCTAGTTAGAGACTGGATGTGTTCAAATCAGGAGGTGCGGTACAATTGTTAACGTCTTTAAAGTAACCCAAAGGGTTCTGAGACTCAGGCTTTAACTCGTGAAAATACCCACACAATACCCACACTATCTCACCGCAGCGGGGAGCCCTGGTGGAGCAGTGCTTATGCGTTTGGGCTGCGACCCAAGAGACCGGCAGTTCAAGACCAGTATCCGCTCTGCAGGAGAAAGACACGGCTTTTACTCCTGTAAACGGTGACCATCTCAGGCACCCACAAGGGCAGTTCTACCCTGCCCTACAGGGTCCCTCCGAGTCTGCATCACCTCGATGCCAGTGAGATTGTTGGTGTTGATCTGACCTCAATTCTTGGGCCTCCAACCACAACATTCACAGACGCACACCCTGTCCACAGCTATCGGTTTGTGCTTCCTCCCTTCAGGACGAGTCTCATCTCGGCAAAAGGAAGAATTCCCTGGCACCTGTGCGGAGTCTGCTGGAAAGGGATGCCCGTGGCCTATGCTTTGATCTCCACACCTTTGTATAAGTGTCTCCCTCGGCGTGCGCAAGGGACCTGCAACTGGAGCGTCACTTCTGTGACGAGGTTACCCAAGATTGTGACTTCTGTCTCCCATCAACCTTCCCCAAGTCTGAGCTTTCATGAGGCAGGGTCAAGTGGGAGAGGCCACACAGCAAAGGACTAAGGTGGGGGCAGGAGTGGGATGGTGTGGGGTGGGGGGGCAGAATCTCCAGCCATTAGCCAACTAGGAGCCAAGACCCTCAGCCCAGCAACCCTCAAAGAATGAAATTCTGCCGGCAACCACCTGAAACTGGGACCAATCCTCTGTGGCGCCTTCAAATGAGACCTCAGTGCCCTGTAACTTTCCTGCTGCCTGCGAGAGATGCTGAAGAGAAAACCCAGCTATGCCGTGTGCCCAGGCCCCCTGGACCTCAGAGACCCTGAGACTATGATTCCAAAGGTTGTGTCTGGGGCAGTTTCGTTCCACAGCAATAGCTAACGAATACAGCATCATCTGTCAAACGAGAAGTCTTCTACCCCAAGGGTGCTTTAAAGGTTCTGAGTTACAGAGCCTTACTCTGTCTGGCCCACCATCTTTTTGCGAGGAGTGGTGGTCTGGCTAAACAGAAGAGGGACCGTGGCTGGCTAGATAGAAGAGGGACCGTGAGAAGTGGTGGGAACATCATTCACGCGTGGCATTCATCCAACCCTCAGAAAGCCCAGTGCAGTAGGGCTGTACCACCGAGGCTCTGATCAGATGACCTGCATTAGGTTCCACTCATCTATCGCTCTGCAAGGGGAGGGGGCAGAATATAAGAAGAAGGGCATTTTTCCAGGACCACGAAGCGGATGAGTAGAAAGAGAACTGGGAAGTTTATGTATGTGGAAGAAAACCAGCAGCTTGAGGACAAATTGACATTTTTTATGTAGTTCCCAGATGAGTATTTTAATAGTGCTCGCATAGACCTTACATTTCAACCATGCTTGACAGTTTATACCTGTATGTCATGCCTAGCCGTGCACCTTTTCCACCTGGGCACCAGAACGTATTGATGGACTAATGCCTGTAAGGTACGCGGTAGCAAGAAAGGAGTTCGGCTCAGTGAGTTCACCTCAAGACTTTAAGGCAACTGGGCTCAAGTTGATGTCCATGTCTCCCAATCCAGTTCTCTTATTCATTCATGGTCCAGAGCCCTTTCTCCTTAACACAATGCCCAGAACGAAGACAGCTGTGTGCCCGAAGGGTGAGTGTGAATCAAGGATTTTGTTGAGGTCGTGGGTGACCATGAGGTTGACCTCCAACTCATGGTGGCCTTGTGTACAACGTCATCTGGCCCTGCACCTTCTTCCTGGTCTATGACATGCTCCGTTCCACTGTAGATGCTCCTGGGTCAACTGGATTGTGGAAGGCTTCTCTCATGTTTGCTGACCCCTCTACTTTGCCTAACAGGATGTTCTGCTCTTGAGACTGGTCTTTCCTGATGATGTGTCCAAAAATAGAATAACCTGTCCTAGGAAGAGGAGAGGCAAGGGGGCGTGTGTCTGTACATTCTCCAGGTCCGGGCACACAGAAGGGAGGAAGACTCTGCAGTTTGATCTCCTGCCCCTTCTTCTCCCCTTTGAGATGCAAGCTGGAAACAGGTTTGTTCTTCAAACAGCCTCAAGGACCTGAAGCCAACGGGTATCACAGCATCTGAATATTGCAGCCGCAACAGGAAGAACCGTCTAGCCAAGGGCAAGGACTGATTGGATGATGGGCATCTCCATGAGCATCCAAACTCTCTGGTGTTATTGGAATCCCAGGATGGTGTAACTAGTTCAAACACTCAGTGACTCACCAAGACATTGGAGGATTGAAGCCACCCAGAGATGTCACGAAAGAAAGACTTAGTGACCACTTCGTGCAAAGCCTGCCTTAGAAAACGCAGTGGAGCACAGTTCTACTGTATCGCACGAAGGCATCAGGAGTCAGAGCCCACTCGGGGGCAATTGTCGTTGACTGATTTTTAAGTCATGGCCCAGACAGCACCATGGTAGCTGAACAGGGTCAAGAAGAACCCAAGGAAGTTGGATTATGGAGAAAAGTTCTCCTAAACAAACAGCCTCATTGGATTTATCCCTTTCACCCCAAAGAGCCCTCAAAGAAGCACAGGTGAGCCACCCAAGTGCAGTGTGTCTAGAAAGGCAGGTGGGAGTTTGGAGCCAGCTCAGCAAGGGCTGTGCCAGGGAAAGAGGTCTGGATTGGTCATCAGGACGTCGGTCCCTGGTTTCTGAGCCTTGTCTAAATGGCTGATGATCTTGACTGAGCCTTTTTAGCCTTGGCCTAATGCATACGGGTTTTGTCTAGAGAATGAGATGATTGAATATGACAGCGTATCACCCTTTAAGACAGTTTTGCAATAAGGGTAGACCATAGCACAATGGTGTCGACCACAGCACAATGGCTAAGCTCTAGAAGTGCACAGGGAGGGTGGGCTTGAGGCTTTACTCACTCTGGCATCTCAGCTCCAGCTCCCTGCTTCTCTGGGGTCTGTCCTAAGCAAGGGGGGTCAACATCACAGACTGCTCTCAGCCAAGAAAACATGCCCAGCAGCCTCCAGCAGCGTCGTGCCAGCTCGCCCCTTGCCCAAGTGGACTCCTATGCTCACTTCTGCTCCAGGCACGGGAAGGAGAGGGTGTTCCCGGGACTGCTCGAACAGTGGGATGCTGTACAGCTGGAGAGACAGAACGAATGTTGAATAGGCTTTCACATTCTTCTGCTGCCCATGGTTTTTCCCCGGTTCCGCCGGACTCTTAAAAAGCCACCAAGCTTCCTGAACCAACCACCACCAATTAACACAGGAAAACGAAGGACAGCGGCACGCCATCAAATGGGTGTCAACTCACACTGAGCCTACGCAGGTGGAAACATGGCCCCGTCCTGTGCCATCCTCAGCCCTGGTCCTCAGCAGGAAACCAGGACAGTGGCACGCTATTCAAGACAAACGGTTTCTGTTGTGCTGTGTGTCGTTGAGTCAATGTCGTCTCACTCCTCAGAGCAGCCCTACGACCATCCCAGAGGGATGTCGATTTTTTTTACAGGAAGGTGATATGCCTGGTGGTGCAGTGGTTAAACACCCAGCTGCTAAAAGGTTCATAGTTCAAAGCCACCAGCTGCTCTGCCAGATAAGGTATGACAGCCCGCTTCTGTGAAGCTTACAGCCTTGGAAAGTGTGCTGGGCAGTTCTGCTCTGCCCTATGGGGTCCCTAGGAGTTGGAACGGACTTGTTGGCAATGGGTTTGGTTTGAGCTCAGTCGGTACATGATCCCATCGCTGCTCTGTTGGGTAGCAGCTGGGCGCCTCATCATTGAGCCACCATAGGTCAAGGACCTATGATATGGGTCCCTCACACGTTTCAAGAGGAAGGTTCTATGGACCTTTCATCCCTTCCTTGCTCTTCCGTGTGCCACCGCCAGCCCTGCCCAAAGAAGAGGTGCTGCAGTAAAGAGGGTGGGACGATTGGAGAACAACCCTACCTGCGGGTCCTTCAAGACGTTCCAGGAAATAATCCTACTATCTTTTCATTCCCTGCCACAATTGAGGTCCCCTCGTACCTGTGTACACCTTTACTGTGGGGGTGTATATTTGTGTGTGTGTGTGTGTTGCAAAGAATAGTATTTAACGGTTATTAGCCAAACTATCACAAAGCTCTTATGTGACTGTGTGAGTATGAATCCCCTTCTTTCTAGAAGACATTGTATGTCATTTTCTAGACTCCCAGATCAGAACCACACCATTTTGTAAGCTACGGAGACGTGGGAGACATAATAGCTAGTCTGGTCATGATTCCATACTATTGTCTCTAATTAGAGCCTTGTTCAGGAAGAAGTGGGTCATGTAACAATCAAATGCTTCATTCAACTGAAACCCGAGGCAAACGCCCCGTGCAATTGCATCTGCTTAATGCCCTTAGGACCTTTGGGATTGTCGTGTTGGCAAGGTCTTGATGTCAGAAGCCATTTGGAGCAATGGACTTGGGGAGACTCACTCAGATGATGTGGCTCAGGCATGTTTGCCTTGATGCTTGGAAATAGACCCATGGACCCCCTTCAAGTGGACCAATTGACTCAATGTTAGCTGAGAGCTCTGGTTCTTGCTACCTGTCCTCAAATGAGTCCTCCTGGGATCATGGCAATCCCATGCACAATGGAGCAAAACAACTGTGTGGCCATGCACGACCCCCATGGTCAGTGGTCTGTCAGACCAACATGATCCACAGGGTTTCCCATGGGCTGAGATTCGGAAGGAGAATGCCAAGCCTTCCACCACGGAAATCAGCCCACCATCATAGGGACACACAAGTGTCCACTGAAGGATGGGCCGTGACGACACAGGAAGTACATTAGCTGGAGTTGAACCTCGATCTCCCGTATGGAAGCCAGGAATTCTACCCCCGAGCCACCACCAATGCCTCTTTCTTGGAAACTCCAGAGATTACTTAGCCCACTCTCTCCTTGCCCTGGATATGTCACCAAGGTCAGGTGATACTGGAAACACCCACAGGGAAGAACAGTACACATGGGCTACAGAGCCGTGTGCTCCGAGGTAGTCACGGCATGCAGTGACATCCGTTTCGTGTCTCTCAAACCTTTGGGAGTTGCCATGTCAGCAAGGTCTTGATGCCTACTCGAGGTAAGCATCGTGGCCAATGGTTTTCTTATTTCCCTCAGTGGTCTGCTGTGCTGATGGGTGGTCTGCTGTGCTGATTTCTTCCGAACAAAGATGCTCGACCACTTGTTGGGCTCACATCGCTGCCAGTGGCTGGGCGGTTTATTCCACTGAGGAATAAGGAGGGAGAAGGAAGGGCTAGCCCAGCCCCGTCTATTCCTGGTGCCCAGTGGCGATTTGCTGTACTTCAGGGTTTGCCTTTAGAGTGGAGACGAGTAAAAGGGAAAACACAAAAGCAGCACATTTAAAATACACACTCCGGAACCCAAATTGAAGGCTGTGAGTTAATTATGATGAAAACATAGCAACGTGAAGCCAGACAGGCTAAGTGCTGGGCTGGGCTGGGCTTGGGGGAGGTTGTATTTCATGCTGGCGAGGACGGCATTTATAATCACTATTTTATTCGTGAGTCACAGAATTATACGTGTCTTGTACCAACTTAAGGGGGTGACTGCTAGCCAAACGGGCAGGCAGTTCAAATCCACCGGCCACTGCACAGGAGAGAGAGGCAGCATCCTGCCTCCAAAGAGATCCACAGCCTGGAAGCCCCTCATGGGGCTCCGGTCCACTGCCCGATAGGGTTGCTGTGTTTCAGAATCAACTAGACACTAACAGGTTCGGATTTTTGTGTGCCTTTTTTTGTACCAACTACTACAAAATAATATGTACAAATGGCAGTTTCTGGGCATGGCAATAGGCCCCTTGCAAGAGAGGGATAAGTTGTGTGTACCAGGGGGCAAGATCTGTCCTTTATTTTACCTTGATCCACAATTAACACTCTTGGAAGCAGCCGTCTTTCTCAGGAATTTATGAGATGCTCAAACCACGTTCAGTTGTATTTCGTTCCTGGTTGTTTCTGTACTTGAGTTTTAAAATATGAAGCATTTTGCAGGAGGGGATCAACTACCTTTCTCATACTATGAAATGCTGTCTTGGCATGAAAAATTATTACCCAAAGTTGTCAGATCCTATAGCTATTGAGTTGATTCCAACTCCCGGTACCCCCACACAGGGTTTCTGCTGTTTTGCAAATCCTCCTTGGAGCAGACAGCCTCATCTTCACCCCCGAGGAGCAGTTGACTGGTTTGAACTGCTGACCTTAAGATTAGCGGTTCAAAGCTTACCAGGAGTCCTTATCTTCTAATAGCATGGGAAAATGTTCATCAGATAGATGTTGTATTCTCTTCCTAAGGCTCCCCTGACAAAGTACCACAAACCCAAACCAAAGCAAACTCACAGCCGCCGAGTCAAAGCTGACTCACAGTGACCCCTGTGGGTGTCTGAGACCGCCCCTGCTTTCTCCTTGTGGGCCTCATGTTTGAGGCCAGGTTGGGTTACTTGGTGTTCTAGTTCAGGACTCCCCTTTCCTTTTCCTAAGTCTACTCTTTCTCCCATAGAGCTGCATGCGGATCACAGCCCGATGTGTGACCACTACGTCACCAGGGCTCCTACCACAAACCAGGGTGCTTCAAGCAACAGAAATGTATTCCTTCACAGGTTCAGAGGCAGAAGTGTGAACCAAGATGTCAGCCGAGGTGTCAGTAGGGATGGGCTTCCTCCAGGTCCTTCAGGGGAGGACCTGCCCCGGCCTCCGGCAGATCCAATAGCCCCAGAGGTTCATCAGCTTGGATGTGGCCCCAGTCTCAGCCTCCCTGGTCACATGGCCTTCTCCCTTCTGTGTCTGTAATAGATTTCCTTTTCATTGAAGGACACTTATCACTGAATCTAGGGCCCCCTGTAAATCCAGTGTGATGACCTCTCAAGATCCTTTATCACACGGGCAAGAACCCGTTTTCCAAACGAAGTCAGTCACAGGCTGCAGGTGGGCATGGCTTTGGGAGGCCACAAGGTGCGGACTAGCAAATGATTGAGGCAGTATCTAGAACCCTATGTATTAATGTGCCCATAACTCTGTAGAGTACTGCCCAAATATTGTAAATAACCAACCACACACAAACCCACTTCCATCCATGTGGTTCTGATGTATAGCAGTCCTATGTGGGATTTCGAGACCACATCTTTATGGGAGTAGACAGCCTAATAATATAAATACACAAAGGGGCTTCAAAAAGCTTGTAGAAAAAATGCAACTCGTTTAACTCCATGTTTTCACAACTTTTTGAAACCCTCTCATGAATGTCTGTGCGTATTTTACATACATAATGTGTACACATTCTACAATGCAAATATACCCACACACGTATACACAGACTTTTTATATATACAGATACTTGATCTTATGGATTGAATTATATCCAAAGAAAACATGTGTTGTAAATTCTAACCCTCACATCTGTGGTTGTAATCCCATTTGGAAATGGGTTAGCTGTGTCATGTTCATAACACAGATCTGTTATTAATTATGTCGTATAGTTAGGTAACAATTATAATTAGGTCGTGCTGAGCACATTTTGAGTCAATCTCTTTCCCCCGTTTTAAACTCTTCAGTGTGACATGGGTGAAGGCTGGCAGAGCAGAACATTTGCCCACCCGACTCTTCATGCCCACTGTGCTTCATCTCACTCACTGCCGCGCCCTCAGTGTCACCCCACAAATGCCATGTCCTCGCCTTGTTTCCTGTCTCCATTTAGCCTCCTTTTCGGAATTTTGTCCTGAGGGAGATACTGCCTTTTTGATCTCGAATGGTTGGTTCTTCTAAGGCGTGAGCCTCTCCTTGGTGCTATTGTTTCCCTTACCGGCCTGGACCACAGGAAGCAGAGCACGGCGGCAGGATTGGAGGGAGGCTCGTGGCAAGCCTTCTAGAGGCCAAGGACACAACCTTGTTCCTGAAAGCCAGGAGGACTTGAGGTGCTTCCTGATGCAGCACGAAGAAGACAGCCGTCCCTGTTGGCTTCACCGTGAAGAAAGCAAAATCCTCCCAGCTGGACCAATAGACATCGTCATGATAAATGGAGCAAAGATCAAAGTTGACAGGGATTTTATTTTACTGAGATCCGTAATCAGCACGCACTTCGGAAGCAGCAATCAAGAAATGAAGTCTTGCACTGGGGAAACCGGTGGTAAAAGACCTCTTTCAAGTGTTGACGGGCAAAGATGTCACTCTGAAGACTGAGGTGTGGCTGACCCAGTCCCTGGGCCTTTCAGTCGCCTCCTGTGAGTGTGACAGCTGGACAGAAGGATGGATGTATTTGCTTGTGGTGCTGACCGCCGATATTGAAAGTAACATGGACTGCCAGAAGACCAAGCACATGTGTCTTGGACAAAGTACAGCTAGATGCTCCTTAGATGCAGGGATGTCAAGACTACTCACCTGTCACTTATCAGAGAGGCCCGTCTCTGCCAAAGGACATCATGCTTGGAAATTAGAGCACCAGGGAGAGAGAGGAAGACCCTACTCTGGATGGATTGGCACAGTGGCTGCAACCAGGGCTCAAAGATCACACACGGCAATGACCGGGATGGCACAGGACTGGGTGGAGTTTCTTTCTGTGGTACGCAGCGTGGCACAGTCAGAACCACCTTCATGGCACCTGACAACAGCAAGGACAACCACATCGCTTGACTGAAAATGAAATAATGGGATGAGTCTATTTCCAAACCTGGAGGGTGACTAAGGACCATGATCTAGGGCAGTGGTTCTCAACCTTCCTAATGCCGCAACCCTTTCATACAGTTCCTCGTGTTGTTGTGATCCCCCCAACGATAAAATTATTTTCGTTGCTATTTCATCACTGTCATTTTGCTACTGTTATGAATTGGGTGACCCCTGGGAAAGGGTCGCTCAACCCCCAAAGGGGTCACGACCCACAGGTTGAGAACCACTGGTCTAGGGGCTTCCACCAGTCCCTAACCAATCAATAAATGTGGTCTTTTTTGGTGAGTTTTGAGTTTTGCTTCACATTCTTCTCCTTCTCTAGCCAAGACCTTCTAATGGGATCCCTTCAGAGCAGTTGGAGATGGTAGTCAGGCACCATCTAGTTTTTCTGGTCTCAGGGTTGGGGATACTGATGCCCATTAGTCCACTCTTTCCTCCAGACAGGGAAAAGCCAACAGTCCCACCTTCCATGGACACTCATGAGCTTCTAAGTCCCCAAGGTGCTTCATATAACGTAGCATATAGACCATTGTCTGCATTGTGTAGCATATTATTATCTACATTGTAGATTGTCTTATGCCTATTGGCCTTGGTGGCCCCAGGCCCAGCCAGCCCATCTATTTTAAAATATAAGAGATTAAACATGCTAATGGAGGAGAAATGAGGTAAGAAGGATGCCAAACTATATCGAGGTCTCTGAAGAGGCGAAAACTGAAGGACACGGGGTTCTCTGGATCACGCAGAGAGAAAGCCTTTCCCTCCAGCAGGCACCTTGAACTTGGAGTTCTAGCCTCCAAAACTGAAAATAAAAAACCCTGGTGGTGTGGTGGTTATGTGTTGGGCTGCTAACTGCAAGGTCGACAGTTCAAAACCACCAGCTGCTCCATGGGAAAAGGATGTGGCTTTATTCCCAATAAGTGTTATAGTCCCAGCATCCCATAGGGGCAGTTGTCCCCTATGAGAAGAAATTAGCCCTGAGAGCAGGGAGTTTGGTTTGATTTCATTTTAAAATGGTGAGCAAAGAGTTTCCTTTGGCTAAGGCCATCCACGTGTGGTGTTTCCGCTAAAGCAGCACCAGAAAACGGATATATTTGATATATGGAGATATCTATGTAAAGATATAGCAAAACATGTACAGGGTGGTTCAGTGGTAGAATCCTCACTTTCCACGGGCGAGGCTCGTGCTCCATTCCCAGCCGATGTAGCAGTGTACAGCCACCGCCCACTGACCAGGGGGCACTGTCCCGCCAGTGGTTGCTATAAGGCTGAACAGGGTTCCCTGGTGCTTACAGACTGTGGCAGACTTGGAAGACCAGGAGACCAAATATCAGCCAGTAAAAACCCTGTGGATCATGATATCTGATTCTATTTTGCATGGGGTGCCCATGAATTGGGCGCCACTCAATGGCAGCCAACAACAACCATATAGATCAGTGGTTCTCAACTTTCCACTTCCTCATGCTGCGACCCTTTAATATAGTCCTTCATGTTGTGGTGACCCTCCACCCATAAAATTATTTTCGTTGCTACTTCATCACTGTCATTTTGCTACTGTATGAATCGGGCGACACCTGTGAAAGGGTTGATATCTAGATGATAAATTGGTAAATAGAGAAATAGATGATTAATAGATGGTGAATAAATAAAGAGATGCTTGGAAGATAATAGAGGATTCAAAGATTATAGATAGATAGATACTAGATGGGTGGATGGGTGGATGAATGACAGATAGATAGGCAATCTCAGACACCCTATGGAACACTTCTACGCTGTCCTATAGACTCACTGTGAGTTGGGATCATCTCCATTAATCCAGTGAATTGCTTCATTGTTGTGTTTAGTTACTGAAACCTGGAAAACCAGCCACCCCTTCCCACCAATGTCTTTCTGGGGGCTCTGTAGCCCACCAACTTCTACCCATTACCATCAAGTCAACCCCAACTAGTAATGACCCTGTAAGACGGAGTAGAACGGCCCCATGGAGTGTCCACGGCCATCATCGATTTTTTTACAGATCATTTTATTGGGGGCTCTTATAACTCTTATAACAATCCATACATCAATTGTATCAAGCATATTTAAGCACATGTTGCCATCATCATTTTCTAAACATTTACTTTCTATTTGGCCCCTTGGTATTAATTCCTCTTTTTTCCCTTTTTCCTTCTCTCCCACCCTCATGACCCCCTCGATAAATTATAAATTATTACTTTCATATCTTACACCGACCGCTGTCTCCCTTCACCCACATTTCTGTTGTTTGTCCCCCTCGGGCCTATGAAATTATGTGTCCATCATTGAGATCAGTTCCCCCTTCCTCCCGCCTCCCCCCACCTTCCTCTCTCTGGTATCGCTACTCCCATTTCCATCCCTGAGAGGTTTAGTTGACCTGGATTCCATGTGTCGTGAGCTCTTGTCTGTACCAGTGTACATGCGCCGGTCTAGCCAGAACTGAAAGGCAGGACTGGGGTCTTGATAGTAGCAGGTGAGGAAGCCTCAAAGAACCAGAGGAATATTGTGTGTTTCGTTGATGCTATACTGCGCCCTGGCTGACTTATCCCTTCCTTGTGGCCCTTCTGTGAGGGGATGTCCTATTGCCTACAAATGAGTTTGTGGTCTCTGCTCCACCCCTGCTCATTCTGAACAATATGTTCTTTTGTTTGCTTGTTTGGGGTCTTCTAAGGTCAAGGCCATCATCTTTACGGAAGCAGGCGGCCTTACCTTTCTCTTGCCCGTGGCCCTGGGAGCTTTGCTACCAAATTCTGCCAGCTCGAGCCTTTGGCTCAGAGGAGATGCCACTACAAAGACAGCCCTTAGAAGACAGACTTGTTTCTCTTCTCTGGTTTACTCAAAAAGCCATTACCTCCCCCAGCAAACTATTTCAGAGAAAAACACAGCTCATAGTTTGTGTGTGAGTGTGTGTGTGTGTGTGTGTGTGTGTGTGTGTGTGTGTTGGAGGTAGGTTCAGTCTGCTATTCTCGGTGCCTATGTTCTGTTGTGTGATGTCTGAGCGTGTGCACTTGGATGTTAAAGGCAGGGATGCCTGGACCAGAGCAAACGGAAGCTCACAATGCAGCCCAGCCCCTTGGCTAGTGCGCAGGCTGAGGACGCCCGCCTCCATCTAGGAAGGACGGAAGGGAGTCTGCAAGCAGAAAACTAGTGTTGAGTTGACTCCATTTGAGAGAGAGTGGAATACGACCTGCAGCTCCCCTCCTCACTTGTTGCTCTTTCAGGTCAATAAAACCGAGGAGGGGAAAAAAGACTCACTCCCCTTAACTGGATCCTGACACATAGCAATCCTATAGGACAGAAACCTGTGGGTTTCTGAGGTTGTAAATCTGTGTAGAAGCAGAAAGCCCCCTCTTCCTCCCAAAGAGAAGCTAGTGGGATTGAACTGTTGACCTTGCAGTTTATAGCCCAATGTGTAACCCACCCATTAGGCCACCAGGGCCCTGTATGAAGAGGGCTGACAAATCTATCAGAACTGGTCCGTTGGGATAGTACAAATTCTCTCACACTGCCTAGAGACAATGCCATGATGACTGGTACTTACACTGGGGATCTCCTTCCCTGGGCAGGAAACACTGGTGACAGAGATGTGGCAGAAGTCTACCTGTTGTTCTAGAAATGAGTTCACATTGGACAGAGTGTGGGAGCAGAAGTGGTCAATGGTTAAATGTGCTAAATGTGTGCCTCATCTCTCAAAGTTCTCAGGATGGGGTGGAGGATGCCATCTCTGATGTGTCTAATGTTCCATGACCACGATCTCCCCTCCCCTGTTCCCCCAAGACCCTGGCAACTCCCTATAGCTCACTGCCCAACTTGTTAGACACATTCTATACTATTCAGACCAGTGGCGCCAGCTGCTACCATGACAACTGTAGCTGGGCTCCTGACCATGCAAGTTACTGTGGGAGAATTTGAGGGCGTAGCAAGAGTGTTGGACTGTCGTTCTGAGCAAGTCTGCGTGATGAACTTTAAATGGGTTCCAGAGGACACCAGCTCATATCATGCTCTGGGGCAGCGGTTCTTAACCTTCCTGATGCCACAACCCTTTCACACAGTTCCTCATGTTGTGCTGACCCCCAACCATCACATTATTTTCGTTGCTACTTCATCACTGTCATTTTGCTACTGTTATGAATCGGACAACCCTGTAAAAGGGTCGTTCGACTCCCAAAGGGGTCGCGACCCACAGGGTGAGAATGGCTGCTCTAGGGCTTCTCTTCTCTAAGTCCCTGAGTCATCCCTGCTCCCATCTAGCTCCTCACACCTTCCCAGTTTCCTTCCCTGTCCTACCCTGGCCTGCCCCTTCTACCTAACAGAGAACACTCCACTGAGCACACCGCAGCTGGGCTCAGGAGATGGAAAGCGTCCTGTGGTTGCTGGACTTAGACTGGACCCCCAATCTGTTTGGCTCACCACCCAGGAGAACCTCTTCCTCATTCAAGTCCTTCCCCCTACCAGCAGTTGATTTGATAGGTAAGGGCTGCTGGTTGGAGAAAGTGAACAGGCAAGAGGAGGGCATGCTCTTTCCAACGCAGGGACAGTGTTCGCCATGGTCTGAAATGTGGCTCCTTGTCAGTGGGGAACCCACAGAATCATCCCCGCCTCCTCCCGGCCCAGGTTTCTCCCCACACATTTCCCTTGGACACTAACCCTCCATTCATGGAGGAAGATGCCGGATGGCCTTTCGTGAAATGCATACAAAACATTCTCAGGATTCACACGAACTCGCTTGCTGCTCCCTGGGAAAGAACATGAAACACAGCACGGGTAGCTGGGGGAGGGTGCCCCTAAATATGAGGAAGAAACAAGCCAATCTGCAGACGAGGGCAGAGCCAGACTTGCCCAGAGCCGCCCACAGGCCGGCTGTTCCCCCTCTACCTGGGAGAGGGTGGGTGGACTGTGGGGCACGGCATGTTGGCAGCCAACCCAGCCCCACGGAGATTTGGGGGTGGAAAAGAAAGAAGGACATCAAATATTTGAACTCTGGGCAATCTTTAATCCAAGCTGTGGAGGGTCAGGGAAGGTGAGCACAGCCCATCAGGAAGGGCGCGCATGCTGCCAGAGGCCCCGTGAGAAGGCCTTCTTATGCCTGCCTAGGCTGCTGCCGATTCCAGAGTGAAAATGCCGCTGCAGACACACTGGCCCCACTTGCACCTGCCTCTGGATAAAGGCCAAACCCTCCCCAGGGTGGCCCCATGTCTTTCGGGCAAGATTTCCACTGCTGATCCTGGACGGTGATTTTTCTTGAGGTCAAGGCCAAGAGAGGATGGTAGTCATGACTGGTCATGACCTTCCTCAAAACCATGATGGGGGAAGGGCAGATATGTGGCACTGAGCCAAGGAGAGTCTTTGCTCACCTGAATTCAGACCTGCGGGAATCGGGTCACATTTGTTCGTAGAGATGGCTGGGGC
>NW_022103899.1:59721821-59743176 GCF_000313985.2 Echinops telfairi | reverse complement strand
GAGGCTCACCACCCATTTATCCCTCCGCCTTTCAATTAGCCCCACATGTGATTATCGGCCAGGCTGGCACAATTAACTAACTCACCAACCAACCAATCAACCAACCCAACTCATTGCCTTTGAGCCGATTCTGACTCCCAGCGACCCTACAGGACCGAGCAGAGGTGCTCCTCTGGGTTCCTGAGACTGACTGTTTCCGAAGGAGAAAGGATGGTGTTCCTTCCGTGCACATTTCCAAGCAGGATGCCCGTCTCCAGGGCTGGGTCTCTCCTGACGACTCGCCCAGAATAAGCAAGAGGAAGTCCCGCCCTCGTCACTTCCAAGGAGCATTCTGGCTGTGTCTCTTCTAAGGCTGCGAGGTTGTTCTCCAGACAGTCCACGGCAGGTGGAAGACACAGGGCCTCTTAACCATGCCTTAGCTCGTGGCTTTCATGAGGCCCAGATAGGAGCAAGCCCTAGACAGGCCCCCACTATCCAGCAGACGTTTCAGTCGTTAACGGTAAGCAAAGATTGTCTGGCGCAAGCCCAGTGCGGTTAGCTACCCTTCTCTCTCCACAAAGGAAAGTATAAGAAACCTCTTGGCAAAAAAAGGAAAAAAAAGTTTGAGAAAGGCTGGTAAATTCTGAGATGAACAAATTAGACATTTGCACGTGACCTCATGTGCCATAAATATCCTCTTCCGATCATTAAAGAAATCACACCTGCCTGGGAATACAGTCCTGGACGAAACCAACATGTCATGGCAGGGGCTTCGGGGTGGAAAGAGGTGGCCGTGTTCCCGAATTGATCTACACATTGAACACGATTCATTTGGTTCCGTGGAGGTCTGGCAGAAAAGCGGCTAAACACACGACTGCTAACAGGAACCTTTGTAGTCCGAGCCCACCCCCTGTTCTGTAGGAAGGCGTGTCGCGTGTCGTGCTGTCTGTGAATGTTGTGTTAGGTCATGCTACCTGTTAATGGCGTGTTAGGCTTTGGCGGGTTGAGTAGAGAAGCAAATCTAGAGCTTTATATATATAAAAAATTATTATACATCAAGAGAACATCCCAGCCCAGTCCAGATCAATTCCATCAGTCCAACACTAGTCCATAAATTCCTCTTCAGACTCATGCAGCCACATGCGATGATGCAGCAAGCAGGAAGGTCACAGGCCGGTAGGTATAAAGTCATGTGGATCCAATGGTGGGGCTTTGGCAGTAACCGGATCCGCCAGCAGGAAGGTGAAGGCAGAGACCGGGGGAGGGTCCCAGGGTCCTCCTTATGAGAGGGCCACGCCCACAAGGAGTCACCATCAGGCTGTCACGTGATTGACCACCCCTGTGCTTTGATGTATCTTCAAGTTGACATGAGATTATGTCACCACCACGCTGTCCCAGAAAGATGGTGGCCTTGGAAGTCCCATAGGACAGTTCTACTCTGACCGACAGGGTTGCTATGAGCCAGGATGGATGGCAGGCCAGTCTGGTTTTTAGGAGAAATGTGATTCAGAATGGATTCGTAGAGCTGACATTAAACAAGCCTCCGGGCATGTCCAGGACCGTTCTGAAACAAGGATGGAGAATGAAGCACAGGAGAAGGTCAGGGTTGGGGGGCCTAGTCTGATCCAACATTTAAAAACGGTCCTAAGTCCACCCACTTGCCACTGGAGCAGGACTCAATCACCACATCTCAATCAAATCGCAAATGACCAGTAATAAACAACTTCGTGCTTCCTGTCCCCCCAGCAAGCACTTCTCAGGGCTGCTCATGGGAATTGTGTGGATCGTGACCTGACTGGAGAGGGAATGGGCTCAGATGTGGGTCCTTTTGAATCCTTTAAATTGTGTCTCAGCAGAAGTCACTACTAGGTCAGCATATAGCTAACTGATCACACACACACACACACACACACACACACACACACACACGCCAACTGGGTTTATTTCTTCTTCTTTTTTTAACCCTACCCCTACCCCTGGGTGTGTCTCTAAACAAGGGCCTTGGAGCTTGAGAACGTGACCCTTGTTTCCACTCCTCTTCTGGCCATACCCGCTTGGACAGAGCGCCGCCGCTCACGTTGCTGTTGGTCCTCTGACTGGGAAAATCTGAAGGAGGGGAGGCAGGTACACGAGTAGGCTGGGGAGAGTGGTTGAATGGGATGCTTCGTTCCCCTTAGGCACAGAGGACATTTGAAAAGTGGAATAGGCAGTCTTTACAGACCCCGGTGTAACCCACATGCCGGATAAAATGCTTCCAAGCCCAGCGACATCATGCCCTCAAGTCCAGAAACCCTTACCTCGGAGCCATTGAGTCAACTGCAAGTCATGCCACTCTCTCTGCTAGCTTAGAGTAAGGTTTCCAAGAACGGGCGCTTCAGCAGGAGACTGCCTGACCTTCTTGACCAAAGAGTCTCTGGGTGCACTAGACCCCCTGACCCTTTGGTTAGTAGCTGAGTGTGCTAACCCTTTGGACCATTTCATCCCCAAAGGGGACTCCTCTACATGCCTACTAACACCAAGTGTCTCATGCCATCCGTTCCTCTAAGCATTTAATAGTTTGAATTATTTTAAGATCTCTTTTTTCCCCCGCTGTAGACTGTGCAGTAGGCAGAGGTTTACAGAGCAGGTCAGTTTTCCACTGAACATCTTGTGCCTGTTTTGTTTCATCTCACCGGTTGCAATCCCCACCCTGTCACATCCCTCAGCCCACTTCCTCCCTGCGCTTACTCTCTGTTCCCTTCCTCCTGATTTCCTACCCCTTTTGAACTTTGTCCTTGGCCTTTTGAACTTTGTCCTTGACCTTTTGACCTCAAATGATTGCAGGTGTGCACACCTCCCCAGTGTTACTGCTCCCCATATGGACCTGGCTCTTGGTTCTTCAGGCCTATTGTAAAATCACACAATGGAAAGAAAGACAAAAAGAGGAAGGTGTAAGGCATTTATTACAGATTGGAACTGATCCGAAGGGAAATGACACACTTCGTACATTAATTTTCTTCCTTCGAAGTTCTATTCCTTCTGGTGCATGTCCTGTTTAAAATAGGGGGGGGGGGGGAAGGATGGGGAAGATTAGACCCTCGCGGCACAGTTCCGGGTTCTTGGGTTAGAGGCGCAGGATGCAGGATCCATCCTGCCCGCGGGGAAGGTGACCGAGATGAGATCAGGGCTCGAGCAGTGACACTCCTTGATCAAAGGAAAACGGACGGGAGACCCTCCAGGAGGAAGAGGAGGGAAGCATGTCTTAGAGACCAGAGACACGACCCCCAAAAGGAAGCTCAAGTCTCACAAAAGGGGAGACGAGAGAAGGGCCTGAGAAGTCCTGCAGGCAGGTGTTGCCACTCCAGCGGGTGTAAGGCATGCTGAGGTGTGCGGATAGGAAGAAGGCATCCACCCAGCCAGCCGAGGAGGAAGTTTGGTCGTAGCTGTGGTCAGCTGAGAGTTCGAGACTGGACGTGGGAGGACTCATCAATTCACTCAACAAACGTGTACGCGTGGAGCCTGTATCAGGGCTGACGGGGACCAACAGAGCTACCCAACCTCTGACCTTAAAAAGAAATGTGAAACATGAACTGGTTGAGAAGATAGAAGTGATTATAAAGCAGTGTGACCAGTGCTCAGAAACAGGTAGAGCACCCCAAAGAAGGGCACATTTTGCGTTGCGTCGGCCTCTCCCTCCCAAACGTGCTCTAACCCTAGCCCCATCTCTGTGTCTGTAATCTCATTTGGACACAGACTTTCTTTGCTACATTGAAGCAGTCCCAATACAGGGTATGCATTAGATCAAGCTCATTTGAAATATAAAGGACCGAAATGGGGAAAAATACATATCCATCCACGTGCCGATTACCAAGACGATGAAGCTGGCTTTTATTTTTAAGATGCACCATAGCAGAGTAGTAACACTTTGGGCTGCTGCCCGCAAGGTCAGCAGTTCTAAAGTGCCGACCACTCCATGGGAGAAAGAGAAGGATTTCTACTCCCATAAAGAGTAACAGTCTCAAAAACCCACAGGAATAGTTCTTCTGCATCTTATACAGCTGCACTATCAGGTCACTATGAGTCACAATCTACTCAAGGGCACTGAGTAGAGATCAAAAAGGAAACATCTTTGGCATTGTCCACGACAGAGTCTTACAGGTGAATGTTCCTTCTGCTTTAGCAAAATGTCAGTTCATGTAGTCCAAATTCCAGTCTTAAAAAAAATCAATCTGGCTGTTCTTCACCTCACCTGGAGGATTCCTTCACCTGTTCCAAAGCCAAGCACCTCCTCTGTGTCAGTGTCTCTCCCCCGAGAGACCAGAGAGCAACAGCACTGCCTGGTACTGAAATCGTTATGGTGGCCTCCAGAGGGAGGCCAACTTGAACTTGAAGGGCAGGTGTGGGGGGCGTCAGAATCAATGTCCCACGGAGAGGGACAACTGAGCTGAGACCCCACTCTCAACTCAGAACTCGCTGCCATCGAGTTGATGCCAACTCATAGCGACCCTTTAGGACAGGGTAGAACTGCCCCTGTGAGTTTCCAAGACTGTCACTGTTGACAGGATTAGAAAGCCCTGTCTTTCTCCTTTGGAGCAGCTGGTGGTTTCAAACTGCTGACCTTGTGGATAGAAGTCCAATGCGTAACCACTGTGCCCTAGGGCTCCAGGACCTCAGTGGCGAGGAGGAATTCACCAGGTAGATGTTCCAGGTAGAGGCTACAGCAGGAGGAATTGCAATCTGCTCAGCATTGTGGGAGCTTAGGGCAGGAGGACTTGGGAGACATGGGATTAGAGAGGTGGCCAGAGAGGCACAATTATGAAGAGCTTTGTGGGCCACACTAAAGAATTTGGACTTTATCTGCAAGGCCACACACTGTTAGGTGAGCTGTAAAGCCTGTGAAGTCCAAGCTTCATTAACTTAAGTGCACGTATGTAAATAAGTCTCCTGAACAGACGCCCACTGCAACTGTCTCCAATATATCACTGATACCTCGTAAGTATGTCCTTCAGGATGGCTCTCTAGCACCTGAGCACCTCCAGAAACAGAGTTCCATTGGCCCCAGACCCCGGGGACTTATTATCAACATGAGACTGGAGGACTGTGTGGGTTTGGTCAACCAGGGCCAAGGTTCGACTCTTCAAAGCACTGGGGTGCAATCAGGTTGTTCAGCATCTGGTTTGTACACGGCTCTGTTTCAGTCCCTAAGGACAGCAAACTTCAAAGGGCTTTAGGTAGGAAAGGGACAGAGCCTTCCCTGCATTTAAAGATAAGCTGGAGGGCAGAGTGCTGGGCAGACCCCAGGAGATCAGAGCCCAGGCAGCGGGGAGAGTGATGAACTGAGGGGTCAATTGCAGCGAGGATGTGTGGGCAAAGCAATGAGACTGAACCCCTGGGGATGTTGGGAGAAGACAAAAGACAAAGTCAATGATGCCCCCCAAGGCTTCTCGCTAGAGCAAATTAGGTGAATGGTAATGCGTTTGAAGGAGTTGGGAGCTTGGCAGGAGGCAAGTTGAGTTTCAGGAGATGAGGAGACACCATGGTAACTGCATTCACCAGACTGTTGGCATCAGGACTGGAATCTCAGGACAGAGCATGGTCTCTCTCACTGCCATCCAGTCAATGCCGACTCACTGTGACCCTACAGGACAGGGTAGAACGGTCCCCGTGAGTTTCTGAGACTATAGCTGTTGACGGGAGTAGAACGCCCCCATCTTTCTTCCTATAGAGCATGGTAGATGCGTGTCTCTGCCCATCATGACCCTTCTGTGAGCGTTTAAATCAGACAAGTGGAAAAGATGGCAGGTGATCTCTAGACTCAGGACAGAATCGAAGAGACAACAGGAATGGTTGATGGCACTTCCCGACTAGGGAAAAGAAGCCAGATTGGCTTTGAAAGGCTTGAAGGATTCCAGTCCCATTTGCACGAAGCAGGGAAAGCGCCAGGAAGATGAGGCGATGGAGGTGGTCTCTTGTCCCAAGACAGAAAGAATGGAGAGAAGGCAGGTGCTGGTGGGAGCGACTGAGGTCGGGGTGGGCAAAGGCAGGGGCTGGCTGTCCATTTGTTTGCTGGGCGAATGGGGAGATTTGACCCCAGCAGTGGAGAACAATGCAAACTTCAAGGGGAAAGCAGATGAGGTGCACGAGATGGGGGAGGAACAGCTTGGAGAAGGCAGGAGACGATGAACAAGCAGGGAAGGGGCTGGACAAGTCACACCTACTAGGCAGCTGGGAGGGCAGGAGCTGCCACCTTAAGGCATTTGTTCCAAGCACTTTCTACTCTACATATGCATGTTGTCAGCGGTGTTCTTTACCTCAAAGCCAGTAGACGTCCTTGTTCTGTGCCAGTGGGCTGGGTGCCTTCTGTTTCCAGGAAGAAAGAGCCTTCTCCTGGGCTCTAACGGGGAAAAGAGAGTACAAGGCTTCGTCACTCACACCATGATCTAAGAGAGCGCAGACTACGTGACTATAATTCAACAAGAGTGGCAGTGACCAGCTTAACTGGAACCCAGGCCACCAAGAAAATATGCAAGAAGCCTGGTTACTCTGTCTTCCTCACCAAACTCCTACTTACACAACCGAGCCCGCTACTTATTTCCCTCTACTCTGTTACCCAGTGCAATGTTCTCATTCACGTCTGGAAGCCCCTGAGGACAGGGACTGTCACCTGCCCCGGACAGGCCTCCCTGGGGTCTCCCCAGAACTTGTCACACACAGGGAAGTCTACGTGTGTGGCCGGGTGATGTTAAATCATCCTGTCTAAAACAATCTCTAAGGTGTGGATTCCAGGCTTCCAACCCTCACAAATTCCAGTTCTGGAACTCTCTTCTAGGGCACATAAGACCCATGTTGACGAGCTCATGTAACCATCAGGAGTCACTACCATCGCGCTGATTCCAACTCACAGCAACCCTAAGACAGAGCAGCCCTGCCCCTGGGCTTCAGGTTGTAACTCTTTATGGGAGTAGAGAGCCTTTCTCCCATGGAGCAGCTGGTGATTTCTAGCTGCTGACCTTTCACTTAGCATCCAAGTGCATAACCACTGCGTATAGTATAGCATCCGTCCGTGTTTTCTCAAAGCAGTGACCAACTCCCACAGTGGCCTCCAATGATCCCTGCATCTTGGTATTCCAACCTGAGCGATCTGCTCTCCCTGGGCCAGGGCTGGGCTGTGTGATCAGTGAGATAGAGTGGGGGTGCATGCTCCTAACATCTGATTGTACCAGACTGTGCTTCTTTGTCATAGATGCTTTCTTGCACACTTATGCATTGTCTGTCGCTCTCTCTCATTTCTCATTCCGGGGGAAATCAGCTGTCTTGGTTTGAGAACATTCGGACAGCCTTAGAGAAAACCCAACAGGGCAAAACAAAGAGGCCCTCGATCCAATAGCCCAGGAGATACTGAGGATCCTGCGGTCACTGGGTGGGTGTGGAAGTAGCTCCTTCAGCACCAGTCACACCGTCAGATGAGATGGCGTGGGACTGGGCAGTGTTTTCTTCTGTTGCACATGGGGTCGCTGTAAGTTGTACTGACTCAGTGGCACCCGGCAGCCATGATGCTCACACCAAACACACTGCCATCCAGTCGATTCTGACTCAGAGCACCCTAGGTAGGGTTTCTGGGACAGTAAATCATTACTAGGGGCAGACAGCCTCGCCTTTCCTCTGAAAAGCCGTTGGTAGATTTGAACTGCCGTTCTTGCCGTTAGCAATCCGATGCTTCTCCCACAGTGCCCGCAGGGGTCCCAGTAACAGCAACAACAAGCATTCTGTCTTCGCCAGCCAGGGCCTTGAGTTACTGCTGCTTCTTCCCCCAAACAGCAGGTGATGCACCAGGTTACCTGGAGGCTGAAATGAAAGCAGATCTCCAAAAAACCCAACCCGCTGCCCTGGAGTCAACTCTGACTCTCTCCTGGGGACTGTGTAGGACAGAGAGCAAGTGCCCAGAGGGTCCCCAAGGCTGGACAGAAGCATACTGCTGTATTGTTTTCCTTGGGAGTGGCTGGTGGCTTGGAACCGCTGACCTTTAGGTTAGAAACCAAGTGCTTTAACCACTGCACCACCAAGGCACCTGGATCTGCACATGAGAGGTCACCAATAACTGTTCGTTGTGTCCTTTTACCTGGAAGTGCAGTTGAGGGTGGAGAACTCAGGACAGGTGGCAAGAGACTGGGTGTTGGGAAAATGCTGCCAAGTGGGGCAGGAAACAGTCTGGCCTTTGGACCAGATGTGCTATTTCAGTTCCTGGTGAGTTTTAGATGAATAAGGAGCCCTGGTGGCTTGAGAGTCTGGTTGCTAACCACAAGGTCAGCAGTTCAAAACCAGCAGCCACTCCACGGGAGAAGATGAGGCTGTCTACACCCACAAACACGTTTTAACAGTTTTCTTGGCATAGAATTGACATATCGTGCAATTCCATAGCATGTAGTTCAATCCTGTCAAGAAGAGTTGAACAATTATCACCACAATAAATTTCAGAACATTTTCTTCTTTCTTGTACTCATTGTTACTGTGTTCATTGTTTTCCTCATTTCCCCCCAACCTCCCTGCTACACGCCACCACCCCCCCAAAAAAAATTTAATCCAGGTATTGTCTCTATAGATTTACCTATCCTGGATTTTATATACAGCAAACCATACAAAAACAAACAAACCAAAAGCCAACAACAATAACAAAGTAAAACATAGAAAACCTCAATAGAAAAGAAAGCAGAAAATATTAAAAACTGGAACAAATTTTAAGTGGGTCCAAAGGGAGCTCAAATGCTGAGTAAGGTGTGAGTGTTTAACCTGATTGCCTCTGCCCATAATCCATTCCAAGGCCCTTTGCTTCACGGCAAAGCTGTCACATTCTTGGTCGATGCTCAGAGGGACTCACTAGAGCCTCAATGCATGTGTATTTTCCCTTTACTGTTTTTTGGTTTTGGTTTTAACTGAAACAAATTTAAAATGGGTCAAAAGAGAGATCAATGCTAAGGTATTACCCTTTAACCTAACTACATTTGCCATAATCGACTTTACAATGATCTCTGTCTGTCTGATAACAAGACTGTTCACATCCCTCTGGCCACGGGCAGCCAGGACTCACTGGCGTCTTAGAGATTTACAGCCTGGGAAACCCACAGGGCCAGCCCTACACTGTTTTGTAAGGTGGGCAGACTGTCTGGATGGCAATGAGGTTTGAGAGGATGACTCAAGAGGAACCCTTTAACAATTTGCAATGCCAGTTCATGCAGTATCATTCCTTCCTTTCCATTTAAATCGCTCTCTCTTTCAGGGGGTGGGTTCTTATGAAATGGTTTTAGCAGAGTCTAGGTGATCAGAAGAGGGTCTACTGGGGGTCCTACAGGGAGAAATAGAGCTACATACCTGATGACCTTTCATAGAATCGCCCACTCCTGACTTCATCAGGGCTGAGACCTGTAACACAGTGTAAGTCCATAAGACCTCCCCTCTTCCCCACCACTTCCAGAATGTTCTGTGATCTTATTGATCCCACAGACAGGCTTCTACTTCAAGGGCATGGAGGGAGAGCACCAAAGAGCTTTGCCACGGTCACCACCCACAGAGGGGGCCTTAGGGAAATGAAATGTAAAGGGACTCCTGAGTGATAGACCATTAACCCATCCCACCTGGTCTCAAACACAGGCCACGCAAGAAACAGAGGAGGTGAGCTGTCTCTCCTAGAACCGTGACACACAAAGAGATGGTCGGTTCTAGTCACATGGCTGGAGGGTCACAGAGGTCAGCCCAGACCTGTCGAACGAGGTCCAGTCCTGACCCACCCACTACACACTAGTGAGTATCTGAGACCCTCACTTAGGTAGGGCACCCCAGATGGGACAAGCCCACCCAAGTCACAGAACCCTCCTAAAGAGAAAGACAATGTTGGCCTGCCTAGCTTATAATCCTTAGATGCTGGGGCCATCTAAGGAAACCAACCAGGTGGGGGGGGGGGCGGTGTCTGTCTCAAAGAAGAGGGGAGAACTAGATGAGTCATTGTACTGCCCAATGCCTCTCTTGTTTTCGACTGCTGTGTTTTCAAAGGTGACAGGTGCTATGTCACACAGGGCTCTCTAGAGAAACAAAACAAAATCATAAGAACACTTATGATTATAGATAGATAGATACAGCATGTAGGAATACAACAGCTAATTAGTCCACAGCAGTACAGAGGGCTCAGTTCAACTCAATTCTGTGGGGCAGTTAATATGCTGGAAGTCCTTCAACTCATGAGGGCTGCTGGGTCCAAGATCAAAGAAGTACACAGCTGAGTCTTTCCTAGCGCAATGCAGGCATTCCTCCCATAGGCAGCAAACATCAGGGTGGATCACCAACAGTCAGCAGTTCAGGAGCTTAGCCAAGCCGGCCAGGATGGGATATCCAACTCAAGCAATGCAAGGCGACAGGATCTGACAGCCTCAAGCTCAAGCGATGTACACACCCGCAGCATGGCGAAGCAGGTCTTGAAGGAACCTCAAGCTCTAGTGACACGCTCCACGGATTGACTGTCCCACAGGTAGTGTAGCTCACAAGTTGAGGCAGAGAACTAGATTAAGCAGCCACACTCTGGCCCTATCACCACAGAGCAAGAGAGAGAGGGGTGGGGCTTGCTGAGCCATCTTTTTCTTTGCCCTCCAATCAAACTTCAACCTTATTAACCCCACATGTTCCTACCTGCCAGGTGGGCACAATAAACCTACCTATCACAGATGCCTTTCCAGATTTCAATGCACTCACTAGCCTATGAGCTTGTTTCCAGTAAAATAAAATTTTAAGAAAAAAAAAACGCAGATCTCCACTTACCTTGTAGGTAACTGTTTCTCCACGTATAGGATCGCAGCATGTCCTCAAAAATCATCTAAATAAACATAGGCACCAAGATGCATCAAGGTATTCCAGGGACAAAAAAGAAGAGAAACAGTAGTCTTTTCAATGTTTGAGATGTCAATCTGATCCCGAGAGCTTTGACACTACATTGTAAAATGCATTTTAATGAGACCAGGCAATACATTACATTAAATAGTGTGATAGGGTATCAGACATATACATTTTAAAAAATGTATGCGGAGGGCAACCGACAATTCAATGACATTTAAATTGACTAAAAAGCTTTCCACTAGACCAGGACTGGACATCCAAATAAATACTTGTCTGGATTCGAAAATTAATTTAAAAAAAATTCTTACAAGCTCACACTGACCAGTGCAAAGTGTCACCATATGGACCTGCAAATAGACTGAGCTTAGGTCAAATGAGGAGCCTTCTTGGTGCTGTCAGGCACATGATGGTCTGCCAACGGCAAGGTTGGTGGTTCAAACCCACCAGCCACTCCCCCAGAGCTCTCAAACTAGATTCCCTAGTTGCTCCTTGGAGATCCTGCCCGAAACCTTCAGGGGGCAGAGGGCAGCGAGAGGATGGGATGTAAGAAAGGAGGGCCTTGGGAAATGAGCAGTGTTTGCGAACTTAAGAATGGGGTTGAGGGAGCAGAGCTAGGCTGGGCCACAGCTTGGTGAGCACACAGCTTCTCTCTCACAAAATCAGTAGACAAGGAAAATGTTTGAAAAGAGCTGTTCTTGCCCTAGAGTGGATTCCAGCTCATGGATGCCCCATGTTTGAGGGGTTACCTCCCAAACCCCAGAATTTAAAAAACTATGAGTTTAAATGTTTCCAGGGTGTTTGGGGGTACCCCCTCTTATGTCAGGGTAGAAATGTGCTGTTGGGTTTTCCATGGCTGATTTTTCAAAGGCAGAGTGTCTTGTCTCAGTGACCCTTCAGGTCTGGGGTGGAACTCACCCCCCTTGGCTCAATTTTAGCCAAGCAAGCTCATTCGCTGCCTTTAAGGCCATGTAGACTACATGACTCATGTAGACGGGTCTACTCAGGGGACAGGAGCCCTGGTGGTTTAGTAGTTACGAGCTGGAGTGCTAACCCTGAGGTCACCACTTCAAAACCACCAGAGAGAAAGATGAGGCTTTCTACTCCTGTAAAGAGTTGCAGTCTTGGGAACCCCCAAAGGGTCGTTCTACCCTGCCCTATAGGATCCCCATGAGTCAGGATGGACTCAATGCTGCTGGGGGCTTGGGGGTTTGTTTGTTTTCTGTGGGGAGCAATAACACTAGGTAGGGCCCCCCATTAGAATGAGCCCTTTGAGACCAGGAAGGCAGCGTTCAGCAGGGCGAGGAAGGAAGTAGGGAAGGAAACAGGAAACAGAAAACACAGGCAGGAAGAAGGACCAGAAACACAAATGGGTGTGGATTGTTGAAGGGAAAGCCGGTCTGCTCTGTAAACCCTCACCCAACTCACAAACTAAAGCTTAAAAAAATAAATCAGTAAAATGCAGAAAAATGAGATTGGTTAGCAGGAATGGCATTGGCTGTTTGCACAGTGCACGGACTCCCGACTCGATCGCACCTCCCTGCTTTCCACACACCCACACAGACCCTCGGAGACACCGACTGGCAGTCTCCCCAGCCACCGGCTCTACCTCTTCACTGCTGTCAGACTCCGAGCTGGACACCCAGCGGCAGTGAACCTGGACGTCCTGCACCTGCTGTGCGGACACCTGCACGGAGCTTCTGCACAGGGCTGTGGGCTGGAGAAGAGAAGGCCGTGAGCTACGTCTTCAGCTACTCTGCAAAGAAAGGGCAGGGTCTTCCCGAGGAAACACGCACGGGCGGGGGTGGGGGGGTTGTTTCTCCAACTCGAAAATGTCGCGAGACCTCAGTAGAAACCAGTGAACTAGTTCCATGAACTGGCTCTACAGTGCATGGTTTGGTTCTGAAAGGACCACTAATGACTCGGTGGTTAAGCAGTCAACTGTTAACAGAAAGGTTGGTGGTTCGAACTTACCAGCCACTCCTTGGAAGGGAGGTGGAAGGCAGTCTACTCTGTACAGATTGACCATCTTGGAAACCTTAGGGGACATTTCTGTTCTGTCCTGTACGGTGAGTCCCAGAGGGAGTCACCAGGACCACAGAGGGCAGTGAGGGTAACCTGATACAGCGCAGGTCTCCAGGAAAAATGGGTGACCCCTTCCTTAGCAAAGAGCGACTATCTCAGACCTTTGCCCATTGAACAAAAATAAGTGGTGCCAACCCGGTGTGTGGAAGGCTATGGATCACAGTGGGAGAAAGACAGGATTTTCTACTCCCTCAGTAGGTAACCCACGGGAGCATTTCTAGTCTGTCCTATAGGGTCACTCTGAGTCACATCGAGCAGAGGAGAGTGGAAACCCAAAATCCATTTGCAGAGTCCCGATGGATTACGCCTCCGGTGAATCCCCTCTGAGTACAGTGCGGGGAGGCGACAGCCTTGCTCTCAGACAGCGAGCAGGCGCTGGACAGTCGATGGTGGCAGATGGCGTTAGGGGAACATGTAACACCGTCTCAATTGGTCTCCCTTTTGACCCTTTTTAAAGTTGTTTCCGTTTTTAGTATGTTCTGCTTTCTTTGCCCTTGAGGTGTTTCTGTGTTTTCGTCTAGTCCTGGTTGCTGAGTTTCTCTGGGTTGGTTGGTTGGCTCCCTGCCTGTGTTCTGTGTGATTCTCTGTATGTGAATTCCAGAGAGATCGCTCTAGAGACAGTAACTGGGTGGAGTATTGCCTGGGGCCGTGGCAGGGAGGATGGAGGTGTGGGGTGGGGAGAATGGGGAGCTAACAGCAAGGAGGGCAAGATGAAAATGCTCTGAAATTAGGTGAAGTCGGTGTCAACAAAACGAGTTCTTAAAAACAGAGGAAGAGACCGTTGAAGTCTGGACAGACTTGTTCTCCTGCCTCTGCCCTTGGGTTTCTTCAGCAACTAGAGCCCGTGGCACCGTGGTTTGGCTTCTCTCAAAAACCAGGTCTCTGTGAGGCTTCGCCAAACAAATGACAACGGCAGAAGCACTGCGTCCCAGAGGCCCTGTCCACCACGAAGCCAAACCACAGCCCACCAGGCAGCGGGGGCATGTGGCGCCCCGACTGTGTTGGAGAGAGACTGGGATTGGCGCGCCGCAAGGGCTGTGGGAGCGGGCAGATCCCTGGTCTTTAGTCTTCTGCCTCTGGGTGGCCTGGAACCCCCAACCTTTCTGTTAGCAGGGACGTGCTTCACTGCTGGCCCCGCCAGGGACTCTGCCTCGCTGTGAGAAAGTCAGCTGAGAAGGTAACCCGAGGCCAAGACTCCTCTGCACAGGAGGCGAACACTGGACCATGGATGACGTTGCCCTGTCCGGGCGTGACCCCTGCCGACAGATGTGAGTCAAGTGTCATCCACGCTCTGGTCACTGAGGACGCAAAATGAACACGCATGCTCCTGATCTCACGGAGCCCACGCCCATGGGGGAGACCCCGGGCAACGGCCAACCGAAAAGCAGCGCCGCTCACAGCAGACATGGCTGGTGGTTTGGGCTCGCCGCCAGTCGGTTTGGAAGGTGCGCGCGGCTGTTCTCCGGTGCTGACCTGTCTGTGGTCCCCTGTCTGCAAGCACTGAGAGACTGGCACTCGTCACTGTAGCGCATCTTGACTGCTGGGTGACCTGCCTCGTTCCCGTCTCGGCGAGTCCCACTAGTGATGGATTTTAAGATGCACTTTTATATTCTCAAGATCAGAATATGGTAATGAATAATATTGTTCTTTTTGATGTTGTCAGCAGGATACTACGATTCTTATTTTATTAACCAGGATGCTTTCATCAGTGCTGTACCCTGGAAGGCTCACTAACTCTAAAGAACAGCAACATGAATTTTGCTTTCTACTTCTGTCCACACTTTCCTAAGTCCTAGACAAATGATAAGTGAGTTTTTTGCCTTTAGAGATGGACTGAAATGTCCACTTGAGACTGCAATCAAAGAATCTCTTTTAGAGTCTAGCAGTCCAGTTATAAATGAATAAAGACTCTCCTAAATTATGGAGACATTACAGGGGCTGTCATTTATTTGAATCTGCAACAGCACCATGACCTTCCATTTCAAAGAGCAGGAAATAGAGGCCATGGGGAAGTTGATGAGACCACCCAGGACCCCCGAACTCAAGGTCGAGCCTCTGAGTCACATGACCACCCTTCCAATGTGGATGCAGTCCAGGATGCTGCCCAGTGTGACCAGCTGTGGATGTGACCCCTGACTCAGCTTCACTCAGGCGACTAAAGACATTGGTTTGGGAATGACGCCCTTCCCACCACACTCACCAGATGGTGGCTCCTCTGGAAGTTACAGGTAGAGGGGTCTTCTCCGGAGTCTCTCCGGCACTCAGTTTCTCGAATGCTGAACTCAATGTCCATGCTCAAGTTGTCCTCATCCAGGAGATTGACCTTCACAGAAACAAGGTGCAGGACTTAGAGATGCTTCCCCGCTCCGTGGGAAAACACCAAATCACCCACGCCCCACCACCCCAAAGCTCCCCAGTGCTCTGGGCCCCTGGTGAAGAGACAGGAGACCAGGGCTGAGTGTTGCCTCGGAGTGCGACGAGACTGGGGGGCTGGGATTCAGGTGCAAGCATGGCTCCTAATGATTTATGTTGACATAGACGCAAGTGTCAGTTCCTAAGTGACAAGCAGACCCTGCCCTCCAGCGCTGCCCACCCCTGCTTCCTGCCTGACCAGTTCCCAGCTGGGCACGAAGTCCCACTGCTTCCTGGCCCTCTCCACAAGATGGTGATGGGGGGCCCTTCTACATTTCTTGAGGAACCATGACCTTCTGACCACACAGAAGCCACTGTGGTTTACTGAGGGCCCTTGGGTGTCCAGCGAGCCCTGGGGAGGCCCTGGTTGAGCCCTCAGCTGCCAGTCAAAAGTCCGGTAGTTCAAATCCACCAGCAGCTCCACAGAAGGGGCCCAGAGATCTGCTCTCACGGCTGGTGGCCTCCAGGAGCCTTGGAGAAAGTTCTTCTCCACTCTACAGCCGCCCACACCAAAACAATCCTCTCTTTCTCCCTTTCTCTATCACATTTATACTCTCTTCTCTCCTCCCTCCCTCGCTCTTCTTTCCTACCCCTCCCTCCTCTCTCTGCCCCTCACTCTTCCCTCCGTATCTCACACCCCTTTCTCCTCTCCCCCTCCCTCCCTCTTCTCTCCTCCTCTCCCCCTCCCCTCCCTCTCCCTCCTCTCACATGCACACTCTTTCCTCCTTTTCTCACTTTCTCCGTCCACTTTGACAGCAGTGGACTCTCTGTCCTCTTCTCCCCCTCCCCTTGGGCTCCTCCCTACCAGGCCTGCATCCTCCTCCCACTTCTCCAGCCAAGGCCACTGAGAGGACAGTCTGGGAGAGCCCAGTAGCACAGCTGCTTTTCACAACTGCACAACCTAGGAGTTAGGGACTCACACTAGCGGCGGTGAGAGTGTCTGATCCAGGTCTGCCGGCAAATCCCACTGGCCCTCGGCCTGGTCGACCCTCAGAATCACCAGGGATTCCAGCTTAGCCCATCTGCCCCCTCTTCCGGAAAGGAAGAGCGTCCAATGCTCCCCGGGCACATAGGTATGTGGGCAGCCAGGAGAGAGACCATCGGTCTTCTGAAAGCAACCCGAGGACAAAGTCGTGGGGCCCAGCGCCTCTCCCCGAGTCCACTGAACTCTGGCCCTAACCACCACCCACACACCAACAGGACGCACCCTCCAGTTCCCCTCGGACAGCCTGCTGGATGGGAAAGAAGCTAGGAGATCTGGTGATCACACTTCCAGGGGATCCTCTCTCCAACAGCGCTGATCACGTCTCCTTCACCGTGTTACCGTGACCATGACGTGACAAAGACGATTTCGGCCACTCCAGAGTCCGTGTTCTTCCAAGGCTTCTCGCTTGTGTGTCTTCTCTTTCATCAGCCCCTCTGGCCTAGTGATCTGTTCACTCATCTTTTTCCTGGACACTTGCCTTGACTCCAAGTGTATCTCCCATCTTGGGAGACAGGAGACACAGGGTATCTCTGAGGTTCCCGACCAGAGTAAGCATCTCTGGAGTCCCTGGGTGTTGCAAGATGAGGCTGTCTGCCCACAAAGACGGACAGCCTTGGAAGCCCGGAAGAGGGTTTTGCTATGAGTCAGAATTGATTCAACGGCAGTGGGTTTGACTTGGCTTCAGGTGGTTTTCATGGCCATCCATGAACTGAAAGGCTGGTGGTTTGAGTCCACCCAGAGGGACCTTAGAAGTGACCTACTTCCGGGAAATTGCCATAGAAAAGCCCCATGGCTCTACTCTGACATACAAAGGCTCACCATGGATTAGAGCTGGCGGCAACTCAATGGCATTTGGTTTGGTTTGGTTTGTTTGTAAACCTTTGTAGAAGACATGACTTATAAGAACAACACCAAGCCAAGTGTGGAACCCAGGAGACATCAATGGAGGAGGATACCCTTTCCCAAGGAGAGAAAGAGAGATTTCTTGGAGGACTTAGTGGTGAATGTAACTTGACTACTGAATTTGAGCAACCAGAGATGCCTGGGCAGGGACAAGAATAGGCAGACTTCTGGGGGTGGGGGGTGAGTGAGAGCCTACAAGGAGGACAAGCATCGAGGACCAGCAGGGAAGAGTGCTCATTTGTTGATGTATATCGGCTGGACTGAAGTCGGTGTGACAATTCCCAGATGGCGTCCATGCTGAAGGGAACTGTGGGTGGCTAGGCTCACACGCCGGCTTATCTGCACAGGCCAGATTCCAGTAGTATCAGTAATGGGTTCTCTTGGAAGGTGTCTGCTTGCTCGTATTCCTTTAATTAATTAGTGAGCAAGGGCTCAATTACAAGCAATTGTAAATTGCTCATCTGTTTGGCCAGGTACATGGAGTTCATGACACTTTAAGTGGATTTCTTCCGCTGTAGAAGTAGGAAGCCAAGACAACTCATGGTCCAGGAAGAGCGTCTCTATTCTGGCCTAATCCTCTTCCAGGACAGTGGCACAGACAGCCAAGCATTTGGCGACTAGCCCAAAGGCTGGAGGTTGGCCGGCATCCAGAGGTCTGGTGACCTGAAAACCCTATGGGGCAGAGTTCTCCTCGGAATACACAGGATCTCCATACGTTGGAGCCAATTCTTCAGCAACTAACAACAACTATTCCAAAGGATTAGGAACTGACCACACATGTCTTGAAGTTCTTCCATAGAACATCCAGATCCAAGGAATCCCGTTCTGGCCTTGGTAGCCTGTTTCTAGAGTCCATAACTAACTACAGGACAGTCCACCATCCTAATGACCTGTAGCTCAATGAGTAAAGGCAATGGGGGAAATTGGATTCATTTCCTGTGAATTTGGAACTGCGTGTCCGGTGAAGAAAGGGTAAGATGACTATGTGCATTCAGAGATTGGGGTAGGAGATCACATGCCATGTGCTTTTCAAATAGGAGCAAGATCCAGCTCAGAGTAAGCCAGTAAGAAGGAAGAAGGGTTAGAGAAGCAGGAGACAGGTCAAGAGGATGAGTGATGTCCATCAGGACCCTGCAAGACAGCCATGCCCGTTGGATTCCTGACCCATCTCCACGCTGTGTTCCATGCACCCAACTGCACTGCATGTGCATCACTTTCTATAGCACCTCCCATCCCTGCCTTCATCTAAATCATTGTGGTTCAAGGCCATCGCATTGGCTCAAACCAAGAGAGACCCTTCGTGCAAAAGAACAAACACCGCCTGGTCCCATCTCATTCCCACAATCACTGCTATCCTTGAGTTCATTGTGGAAGCCACTGTGTCAGTCCAGCTCCTTGAGAGGCCTCCTCTTTTCCAGGTAACATCTGCTGTGCCGAGTCGGATGGCCTTCTCCAGGGACTGGTCCCTCCTGATTACACGTCCACAGTACACGAGATGAAGTCTCACGATCCGGAATTCCATGGAGCGTTCTGGCTGCACTTCCTCCAAGACAGATTTGTGCCTTTGACGAGCAGTTCACCCAAACTAGCTTGGGGGTTGTTCTGTTCCCACCACCCAAGTGAGCCCATTAAGACAATCACGTGGCTGCTGAGATCATCTTCGGAGAGGAGGAAGGAGGGGGCTTACCAACCACGCTCCTCGGGAGGGTCTTTTCTTTTAACCCAGCCCAGACTTAATCAACAGAAAGAAAAGTCATCCCCTCCCCTCTTAGTCCCCGGGGAAATAGACTATGAACGTGTTGGCACATTGGTAAAAGAAGGAAGGTAGGCTTCTTCCCCTCCCAAATCAAAATTCACTTCCTATCCGAATTAGGACCAAACCAGTCTCTGGAAAAGGACAGCATGCTTGGTAGAGGGCCAGCGAAAGAGAGGAAGGCCCGCCCAGTGAGCTAGATGGACACGGGGCTGCAACAACGAGCTCACGAGCCAGAACCACTGTGAGGATAGCACAGAAACCGGCGGCGTTTCATTCTGCTGCGCAGACGGTCGCTATGGGTCAGGGCAACTCGATGCACCTGACTACAGCCAGTATGAGGGGCACGCCAAACAAAAGGTCTTGCCAGGAGTTGATTCCTACGCATGGTGACCCTGTGTGTCAGAGGAGAACAGAGCCCCGAGCACCTTCTTAAATCCCCAGGACTTTCCCTCTGCTGTACTCCCGGGTGGACGTGATTGTAACCATCAAGTACAAGCTATCTGCTCCCCCGAGGAATCTTACGATCGCTGAAGCAACAGTTGAATCAGAATGGACACTCACTCCAACAAGCGAGCAGTTCTTTTATTTTAAAAAAATACAAATCAAACTGGAAGAACGATGAAGGCTCAAAGGTCGGATCCTCGGAGGACACTTTGTGGAAATAGACAGATGATGTTATTGGGAAGACCAGAGCTTTGAGAGCTTTGGGGCAATGACCATGATTAAATCCTTGTCTCGCCAGATACACACACACACACACACACATAACGTGTATTTATACACAAAAGATATGACATTCATCTCTAACGGAAAAAAAAATTAAAAGTGTACTCAACTAAGGGAGCACACACAAAGAACAGAAGGCCGGACAGAAGAAAGGGAGGACTTCATTCAGCACTTACCCTCTTTATTGAGCTTCTGAACGCCCGAAACAGGTACGGACTCAGGACCACCTGGGAATTCACTTTAGCCACCGAGGCATCCAGGGCTTCCCTCAGAGTGGATGGGTTGTAGTCATAGATGGGGACTCCTGGACACAAAGGCCATGGGGCCAATAGGGACACAGAGTCACACAGCCAGGAAGGTTCCGTGTCATGAAGCAGAGGTGGGGCTTGCCATTGAGTTTCTTACCTGAGCAAGACCAGAATCCCAAGCCAAGGACAAACACAGTCCAAATCCTCATCATCTTCACCATCCTGGGAAGCGAGAGGGTCCAGCTCTCTTTCTGTCTCAGTGTTGGAATGGCAAGCCCTCCTGAGAGTAGCTCTTTGTCCAATGTGACTGGACTGTCCCTTCGGACTGGGGCAGTTTGTGACTTACTCAGAAAAATTGATCCCGAGGTCAATATTTGCTGTCCGGCCTGCTTTCCCTGTGGAAAGAGTCCAATTTGAGGCCACTTTTGAAGTTTAGAATCAACAGGGGGATATTAGGCCACAGGCAAAGATGCCCAGAGTCTTGAGGAGAGCCCTGCAGGATTTACTTCTCTTTATTTTAATGCCATGCCTGTGGGGGCAGAGAAAGAAATCTTATGTCCATCCAATTAATTAATTGTAAAGTGTGGTGGCCTCACGTCCCTCTCATGGTTCTTGAGATCCTGCTGTTGAGATGTTATGAGAATAAACTAGGAGAGGATTGCATCCTATGTCAAGACCCTTTTTGGGATTTTTTGGAAAGGAAAACTTACAACATGTAACACACACAACACAGAACATAATGTTGCTGAAGATCGCCCAACGGAGTCTCACCATCACCATCTCTAAGGCTGTGCTTTTTCTAACACAAGCTTCCTTGTTCTTCGGATAATTCACGGTCTCGTCGATAACCTGCATCATCAACTTGATTCAGACACATCCATTCTTTGTCCGTTGTCCTTGTTCGTTGCTAAGCTTTCCCATACCTGTGAGGTGACTCAAAATGCCAGGGCTTGTGCCAGGTGCACCTTAGTCCTCAGTGACACCCTTACCCTTCAACACTTTACAGAGATCTCCTGTACCAGGTCGGCCCAATGGATACGTTCATTGATTTGGGAGGCTGCCACTCCCATGAGGGTTGATTTGGGATCCATGTAAAAGGAAATCCTTCACAGCGTCAATCTTTTCTCCACTTATCATGATGTGGCTTATTGGTTGTAGTCGTTACATCATCTGGTGTCCATTTGGGACTTGAGAGGATTAAGAGTGAAGGGGTGGAGTCTAGTCTGTCAATCGGGTCATAGCCAATGAAGCCTCTTTGTGTGGGCATGGCCTTCTCCTGAGGATTCTGGGAATTCCTGTATTCCTCCCTGGAGACGAGAGACACTCTCTGCTTGACATTCCTGCTGACAAGACACATGGAGCTACACTGATGGCAGCCAGAGCTTTGGATGGGGAGGAGTCACATGG
>NW_022103899.1:59714083-59721721 GCF_000313985.2 Echinops telfairi | reverse complement strand
CTCTCTCTCTCGTTCTCTCTCTTCACTGTCTTGGAGACTCTCTATTGACAATGCTCACTCCCTTGGAGATGCACTACTGAAAAGACACATGGTGCTATGTTCTAGGAGCTGGAGAAGTCACATGGACCTACCCTCATGCAACCAGACCGCTGGAGCCAGAGAAGTTACATAGAGACCCCTGCCAGTGCTGAGATGCTTACAACACCACTGGATCCAGAAGGATTCCCACCCACTGGCCTGTGATCTTCCTGCATTCAGCATCATTGCATGTATTTCGTGAGTCTGAAGAGGATCTTATAGATTGGTATTGGACATATGGGACAATATCGGACTTATGGACTTAATCTGGACTGGGCTGGGATGTTTTCTCAATATTCAATTTCTCTTGTATATAAACCGCTTTCTTATACCCATGCCAGTGTGTCTATGAATTTGTTTCTCTCCTACCCAGACTAACGTATTGCTTGTTGGTTGGTTTTCCCTTTAACGTGAGGGGTGATCCATACCGAACGTTGCAGTCTTTGATCTGTCTCAGTAAATCCTCTGGCTTTCAGCAAAGCAAGGTTGTGTCACCTGGCTATGACAGGGTGCTCACGTGTCTTCCCCCGATCTGAGGCGAAGGGCCTCCTCACAGTTCAGCATCTCGAAGTACTTGCCCAGCATCCAGGTGGAGTAAGGCAAAAGGAAACAACGCAGAGGCGCAACGTTCCTGAGTTTGAACCATCTAGGATCCCCCAATCCTTGTTCTGTTCACCCAAACATCTTCCATCCCAAGGGCCCTGCACAAGCACCCATGCTGACTTTGCTCTTTCTGGCCCCACAGTCAGCAACTTCAAGCCTCCACTTCAGTACTGAATACATACCATGGACTGCCAGAGAACCCAGCCTCTCAGCCACAGCAGGCTGCCACAATGGGCTCCAACATAGAGTGGTTGTGAGGCGGGTGCATGACTGGGTACGGCTTTGTTCCATTGTGCACGAGGTGGCTGAGTCAGAAGCAAAGCAGGGCACCAGTCAATGACATTTTAGTTTTATGTTTGGGGTTTTTGTTTTTGTTTTCAGAGATCTTTCTGGACCCAGCTAAACTCCATGTTCATATGTCTTCAACCTCCGTCACAGCAGCCCACCCTTCCTTCCTTCCTTCCTACCTTCCTTCCTTCCCTCCTTCCTTCCTAGCATTCCCCCACGTGCAGTGAGCTGGCTCATTTGCCTGATGCTCTTTCTGCCTTGGTTGACTTTAGTGTCTCTCCAGCTCTTATTGGACGACAACATCCAGATGGAGATGCAATGGAATACTGGATGAACAATGGGGTATATGAATGGACAGACAGACACACTTAGTCTCTCCAAGTCCCAACCCCAGTCTTTCTGTTGGATGCCTGCACTCCTTTCTGGTGCCTAGCGGATACACAGAGGTCTGGTAGCACAACCTCCCTGATTTTAAGATGTTCAGGATCTCCTTGTCTGGTCAAGCTCCTGCATCTTAATCTATACACAGGTTCTGTAGGAGAGAATTTGGGTATTCTGGAAGATCCATTGCTCACCATGTTATCTATGAAGTGTTAAGGTCTGCATGGGGAAAACTAATCACCAGGAAAGAGAACTGCAGCCATGGACCTTGGTCCAAATGCACTCACTGCTGTCAAGCCTATTTTGACTGAGAGTGCCCCTGTAAGGCAGGGTAGGAGTACCCTGTGTGTTTCTGAGACTGTCCGGAGTAGAAAGTCCTGTCTTTTGCCCAAGGGGCGGCTGGTGGTTTCCAACTGCTGGTCTTCCTGGGAAACAGATCTCTGGGTCTTCTGTGGTCAAGCTGTGAGGTGGGTTCAAACCGTCAACCTCCTTTACAGGTGTTGAAAGCCTCAGCTTTTTACCTGGGAACGACTCAGGGTTTCCAACTGCTGACCTTGGGTTCATCAGCCCAGCACATCACCACTGTGCCCCCAGGGCTTCCATCCGGTCAAGGTCAGGTGAAACGTGGCTGCCCAGAACAATGAGCAGGAGGAGACGGGGGAGAGAAAGAAAGGAGCAGATGCAGAGACACCTAAAGGTCGTGGCAGTACCCTTTGCGGACATGCTGATCACATGGTCACAGGGTTGGCGTTTCAAACTGACCAGGAGAAAGATGAGGCCGTCTATGTGCTCACGCAAAGACCCCCAGTCTTGGACTCCCTAGCTAGGGTTTCCGTGCATCTGAATCCACGATGGCAGTGAGTCTGGGGTTTGGGTAGCAGGTATACAGAGCAATGTGCTATGAGGTGAGGGCGCTGAAGGTTCCTAAGGCTACTCTTTTAACCTGGCCTGGAGTCAATTTAATTAATGGCACCATCTGGCTCCCAACACCATGGTCTCATTAAATGAGCAGTCATAGTAAATATAATTGCAAAAGAGTGGAGGAGATAAAGGAGGCGACGATAAAATAGCATTGCCCGCCCAGGGCCATTGATTTTGCTTGCAGCTTGCTGGAACGGGGAGAGATGATTTTATTTCTCAAATTCTCTCGACTGCCATTAACCGTTGGCACTCGGCGCGCACAGCAGGCGCTGATTAGTGCTGAAAGGCAATGATCTAAACTGTTTCCAAATCCCACCCGCACCCCACCCCGCCCGCATCTGGAAAACCTCAGAGACGCAGGGTGAACCTTACATCACCATCCTGATTCCCTGGAGAGGAGGAGGATGGTCCCTCCGTCCCCAGATATGTGTACAGCACCCACTCCAGCAGTTTTCTGTCATCGCCCCAAAATCATTTAGCCAAGGATCTGGAAATGGTGTGTCACCCAGAGACAGGGCTGGTGCCACTGTTCTTGATGTGGCTGTTCCCCACATGGCGGAGCAGGAGTGCCCCTTTCACTGCCATTGAGTCCATGCCCGCTCACAGTGACCCGGGAGACAAGGTAAAACTGCCCCTGGGAGTGTCCGAGACTGTCCGGAAGTCTCTGCCAGAGTAGACAGCCCCGTCTGTCACCCCAGGAGCGGCTGGTGGTTTCCAACCGCTGATCTTCCAGGGAAGCAGATCTCTGGTCTGCTGTCAAGCTGGGAGGTGGGTTCGAACCCTCTACCTTCCCATCGGCAGCTGAGGACTTCACCACCGGAGAAACTGACACAAAATACGTTATAGGACCGGACTCCGAGCGACCATGAGTGAGTGGGAGCATGCTGAGTAAATGGATCAAGGCACTCAGAGCGTGCTCGAAGGAACGATGTCTTTTCTTTTTCTTTTTTATAGTGTGAAAACCTTTTCTTGACTTTTTACAATGGTGGCCCCACACAATATTTGTCCCTGTCCATCCATGTTATGAGGCATTACTGAGTCAGACTCAGTCTTTAATGTTGGATAGTAGTCTGTGTAGGGAGCCCCTGGTGGTGCAGTGCGTATGTGTTGGGCTGCGATCAGCAAGGTCAGCGGTTCAAAACCGCCAGCCGCCCTGGAAGATCAGCAGTCTCGGAAAACTCACAGAGGTGGTTCTGCCTGTCCTGTAGGGTCGCGGGGAGTGACGCAATGGCAGTGACTTTCCTTGTTTGGGGTATTCCATGCAGAACCTCACATCGTCTATCCGTGCTTCTATGGAGGAGCACTGAAGTTTGCTCCCTCTTTTTGCTATTGTGAATGGTGCTGTGATGAACATGGCCGCACACACCTCGGGCTGCTATCTCTCTCATTTCTCTAGAGATGGCTTCTTCTCAATTGGGTCTGCTCTATCATAATATTAGGAGCCCAGGTGGCATGGTGGGCTAGGCTAGGCTAGGCACTGGTCTGGGGGTCAGCGGTTCAGATGCACCAACTGCTCTCTGGAAGAAAGATGAGACTGTCTAAGGCTGTAAAGATTTACAGTCTTGGAAAACTTGTATCGGGTCACCAGGAGTCTGAATGGGTTCCGTGGCAGTGGGTTTAAAGTAATATCATTGCAGAAAATCCTCACAATTCAGACCAAGCACAAGCCACAGTTTCATCTGCCCCATAAACCACAAATTTAGTAGATCCTTTTCAATTTCTTTGAACAGCATGATTCCTAAATGCTTGAGCTCCACTGCCGTCACGTGGGTGGAGGCCAGGGGTGAGGTCAGCTAGCCATCCCACAGAGGAGACCGGTTGCAGTGTCGTGATGACAAAACTGAGACACCCGAGGAAAAGGGAAGGACATGGGGGAGGCAGCAGAGGTGGAGCCTGGGAAGGAGGGCCGGGGGAGACTTTTCTAGGAGTTCCTGGACCCCCTCCCTCCTTCATCAGACTAAACAGCCTTCCGCATGGGAATGGCCAGGCCCACTTGGCCGGACACACTCCACTCGGGCACAGCCACCCTCTCCTGCTTCTCCCCTTCCCCCATGGCACCCAAATGATCTTATGATGGGCCTGGGTCGCCATACCATCTTGGTGGCCCAGGGCTCAGAGGTCATCCCTCGATGGGAGAGGCCACAGAAAGGCACCTCACCACAGGAAGTGATGGGCACTGTCTATCCTCAAAAACCCCCCACCATCTGCAACCCCCACCAGCTGTCCCTCCTCCCACTGATGGACACGTAGGGAGCTTCCTGCTGTTTGTGCGGCTGGGTAGATCCCAGCAGAACTGCCAGACTGACTTGGACTAGGAAGAGAGGCCTGGCGATCTCCTTCCCAAAACGAGGCAGCATCCGTTCTTACAGCCAACTGTGGGGATCACAGCGTGCCTCCTTCCATGGGGCACGGGGCAGCCATGAGTCAGGGGCCGACTCCACAGCAGACAACGCGAAGTCACTCGCCCACCTGCTTCTGCGGCTGCTTCTCCCCTCCATGAAGCTGAGGCTGGAGCCCTGACCTCGTAGCTATGACAAATCAGGACAAAGCAGAAGGCAGGTCCTGCTGAGTCTCAGGAAGGCTCTGGTTTGGGGGCCACTGTATGTGGGAGAGAAACCATGAGACCGAGCCCCTAGAGCCCTGCCCAACAGTCTTCATAAAGGAGCATCCGTCTGTCATCAAAAAGCCATTGCACAGGACAAATCTGAGACATGCCTCCTTGTCCTGTCCCTCAGCATCCCACAGAGCAGTGGAGAGCAGGATTCAACCCTCTAGCGGTTAAGACCCCTGTCAATAAGAGAGGACCAACTAGCTAAAGAGCCACACACAGGACTCCTCTTAATAGGCAGCTCTCTGCCTGTTAGACTGCCCGGTCTGGCCCTCTACACCTTCCTCCTCAGACCAGCCCCACCCCACATGCCCATGTGTGTACATCCCACACAAGTGTAACCATGTGTGCCTTGCACATATGCACATGCACCACGTACATACCATCCACACAAGGGTAACCACACATGTGTGCACACATACATATGCACACACGCAGGCATGACCATGGGCATGTGCACATGTACCCTTGCACATATGCATGTTAGCTCACATAGGCACAAATACATTGCACACACATGCGCAGTGGCTGATGTTTTGAGAGCATCTTTCTTCCCAGGCGCCTCTGAATGGACTCAAACTGCCAACCTTCTGATTAGCCTCTGAGGATGTGACCGTTTGCAGCACCCAGAGACCAGGAAGGCGAGAGGAAGACACCTGACTCTTAGCAGTGAGGCGAGATGGAGACAAACTTAGAGGGTTTGAGCTGGGGGGTTGTGGGGGAGGGTTGTTCCTTCATAGTTACTGGAAAGCAATAAAGCAGCATGAGCAGTGGAATTTCACTCCCCCCCCAAAAAAAAAAATCATTGCGAACGCCACTCACCCAACTCTTAGTTAAAAGGAAACACAAAACGAAGCCTGGTTATTCCAGCTCTGAGCGAAGGGCTGGGCTGCAGTTCTGCCAACTCGAGGGGAGCGAGTAGGTGAATGGACACATCGGGAGGCGTAAGATACAGCAAAGGTAATAAGAGATGATCTATGAGGGGTTCAAGGGGGTGGCAGGGTGGGGCAGGGAGGGGATAAAGAGGAGCCGACACCAAAGAGCTCACGCAGGGAGAACATGTCTTGAAAATGGGGGTGGCAGCGATTGTACACCTCTGCTTGATCTAATGGAATTGTGGGTGTTATAATATCTGTAAGAGCTCCTAATAAAATGATTTTTTTTAAAGAGGGAAGAGACAAAGCCTTGGCAGCGTGTGTGTGCGTGTGCGTGTGCGTGTGCGTGTGAAATGCACACTGGGGTGAGAATGCACATTGGGGCAGGAAGGACAGTTGGCAGTGTGCTTCCCTATGTCACCTCTGTCCTGTCCCCTGGGCAGGCCTGGATCTTTATTCAGGAGGTGCAGCTCCCTGAAGGCAGTGCCACCAGGGGCCTGCAGGCTGTGCGTGTGCCCTGTAAAGGCAGTGCTCACAGTGAGGGCATGTTTCAAAGGGCAGCCCTCCAGGCCTTTGAGTGGAGGCTGACTCACAGCAACCTAACAGGACAGGACAGAACCGCCCCTGAGAGTTTCTCAGACGGCGACTCTTGACGGGAGTAGAAAACGCGTCTTTCCCTGGGGGTGGCTGGTGGCTTCGAACTGCTGACCTTGCAGTTCGCAGCCCAAAGCCTAACCACTGTGCCACTGGGGCTCCAGTGGCACATTTCTTCCAGGTCACAGAACTCCAGGGAATTTCTGTGACCTAGAAGGAGCTCTGGGGACACAACAGTTAAGCCTCAGGGGCCAGCAGAAAGGTGGACCATTTGCACCCACTGTCGGTCTGCTTCTGCGGAGGTGGCTGCTGTGGGCTGAGGTCAAGTCTCTGACTCACAGTGAGCCCACGCCCAGCAGAGCAAACCACGGCCTGGCCCTGCGCGCCCTCACAATCACCGTTATGGCGGGGCCCCCTGTTGCGGCCCCAGTGTGATTCCATCTCACTGAGGGTCCGTCCTCCTCCTTTGCCCAGCCCTCTACCAAGCATGATGCTCTCCTCCAGCGATCCGTCCCTCCCGCGGACATGCTCAAAGTGCAAGAGACAAAATCTCACCGCCCTCGCTTCCAAGGGTCATTCTGGCTGAACTCCTCCAGACAGATGTGTGCAAACCTCTGGCAGTCCAGGGTCTATTTCATATTCACCCCCAACCCCATCATTTGAAGGCCTCTGTTCATCTTCGGTCTTCCTGATTCCTGGTCCAGATTTCCATGCCAATGAGGGGCCTGAAAACATGATGTTGGCCGGGTGCACCTGTCGTTGTTTCAGGTGCAGTCAAGTCCGCTCCGACTCACAGCGACCCTATGTCCAACAGAGCGAAACACTGCCCTGTCCACCTTCCTCACCATTGTTGCAGCCACTGGCTGGGTCAGTCGGTCTCCATACAGAGCTTCCTCTATTTCGCTGACCCTCTCCTTAAGCAAGCACAAGGTCCTTTCCCGGGGACCATTCTCGCCCGATCACTTGTTCAAACGAAGTACGTGCGACCAGGGCTCGACATCCTGGAGTCTGAGGAGCCTTCCGGCTTTGCAGGTGGGTTTGTTCAGGGCACTAGCACCCTCATTCAAACGAATCCATTCTTATCCTGTCTTCCCTAACCCACGCCCGGCTTCCGCGGGCACAGGGGATGATGGGCAGTGCCCTGGCTGGGGTCGGGCGCACCTGCAGCCTGGGACACACTGGGAAGCCATCCTACTCTACCCCACGGGTTGCTCTGAGTCCGAATGGATGGGACCAATAATACCACCACCACCAACTGGTCTCTAGATGCAATGACCCCCTCCCTCTTGA
>NW_022103899.1:59689765-59712758 GCF_000313985.2 Echinops telfairi | reverse complement strand
CCAATCAAGGAGATGAAGCGATGGGAAGCCGTAGTTCATGATGCTGGGCATGGGCTCTCCACGAGTCAGAGGGTAGTCTCCGTGCCAGCTCATCACCAACGTGCTTGCAGTAGACTTAGAACACTGGCAGGTCACGTGACTTCTGCCCAACCAGCCTTCATTGGGGAAACAAGAGACTGGTTGTGCAAAACCAAGGCTGCCAAGATGTGGGTGCAGCCCTGAATAATCCCCAGCTAGAGCCCCAAATAATCCACCAAACAACCCACTGCCAATGAGTCACTGCCAACTCAGCGTACCCATAAGGGACAGAGCAGCCCAGGTTTCCAAGGCTGGAAATCCTTATGGAAACAGACTGCCTCGTCTTTCTCCCAAGGACCAGCTGGGAGGCTCAAAGGGCCAACCTTCCCCTTAGCAGCGTGTAACCACTAGGACTCCTTCCTAAACGAACAGTGGCCCAGAAAAGCCCGCCCGTGGGCGAGGCAGAGAACTGGCCTCCCTTGTATGACTGCTTCGCTGAAGAATTCCATGTGCGGGAGAAGGAAGGTGCATCCCTCAGCTGGAGGGGAGCAGGGATGGGAATGAGTGTCTGCCTCTGGTATCCAGCCTCCACGGGGCCCTCGGCCCTCACCTCTGAGCCTGCTCTCTTTGAGCCAGAGGCCGATGGCACATTGTCTCCATGACAACAAACCAGCAACAGTTAGGACCGGGGGCGGGGGCTGCTTTCCCCCAGGAGGTGTGTGGCTTGGGAAGAGCTCAGAGAGGATGGCACCTGCCAAGGGGCATCCTGGTCCCAGCACGGAGCCAGCACAGAGCTCACGCAGCTGTAACCCCATAACCTGAGAAATGACAAGGCACGTGAGTGATGGTGAGAACAGTTGACAGAACCGGCTGGGAACCTAAAGGTGGGAGGCTGGCATCCACCCAGAGATGCCTCAGAAAAAAGGCCTGGAAGTCCACGGTCAAAAAGCCACAGCCTTGACATCTCCATGGGCACAGTTCTCCCCCGACCCAGTAGAGTCTGCCACGCGTTGGAATCATCTCTGTGGCAACTGAGCAGGGGTGACGTGCGGGGGGTGGGGGTGGGGGTGGCTGCGAGTCAGAGTAGCTGGGAGACCCTCGGGTTACAGATGGGTGTCTATTGGGGATGGGGGCCTGGAGGTGGGCCAAAGAATCCAACTATGACCACCCTGACAAGCCTAGAGCCAGTGTAGACCATCTCCTGCCTGCATGCAACCAGAACCTTCCAGTCCTCTGCTCTACACAGCCAGCACACAGCCCTGCAAACCAAACCCTTGGGGAAAGGAATCTCACGGAATGAAGAAACTTTATTTATTTCACTCAATAGAATGGCAAAGAGCGAAGCATGCCCCTTCCTCTGCTGTTTCATCCATCGACGTGCTCGGCTGAGCCGAGTGGCAGGGTTACCGGAGGTTGGGAGGGGGATGGGTCGATTGCTGTGCTATTCTCACCAACTCTGCTAAAATGGTCTTCCTGTGAGCAAACTCATCACATAGCACAGACGTGCGGAAACATCCCCCAGACGCGCCGAGTCGAACGCAGCGGGCAGGTCATTCTCACGTTCTGCACCCCGTGCCCACACCTGGGTCTTTGTGGCCGGTGCAGGTGTGTGGCGATGCCCATTTCTTGAACTAGCAAAGACACCAGAGGTGGGCATGTGAACAAACAGACAAACTCACTAAAGAGGGGACCCTGGGCTTTGTCTTCTGGGAAGTTTCTGATCAAATGTTCTGATCTTATTCAAATTGCCTATTTGAAGGCCGGCTGGGACTGTTGTTTCATCCTGGGCAGCTTGATGGCCCACCTCTTTGATTTCTTCCAATGCTCCTGAGGATGACGGAAGCTCTTGGTGGCTGGGGAAAGGTGGATGCTGGGGTTGCCATGGTGAAATGGAAGAGACCCATTCTGGCAGCAGGAGGAAGATGCTGAGCATCTCTTTCATTGGTGATCTTTGTCATGTAAATGTAGTCTCATCTGCTCTCAGCATCTAAAACCAAGAAGGGGTGGAGCCTGTTGAATGAGACTCTATTCCGGGTTGTTATTAGAATCCACATGAAAACACAGACTTTTATTCTGAGCCACTCAAACAGGAACATCCTTAGATCGTCATCGCAGTAAGGACCCAGAGGAGAGGAGAGCAAACATTTTGCAGGCTCATGTTTCCATAGTTTTACTAATCAGGTGGTCTTCTCAGCGCTCCCTCCAAAGTTTACATTCTTGAGTCTCAGAGTTTATAGTTCATTCAAAGTCAAAAAGGGCTCTTAACCCATCTTATGGGCTTCTAGCATGTCTCCTTTGGGCCCAGAAACCACCGGTCCCAGAGAAAGCTAGGTCCATGAATACTCAGGAAGTCACCTTCTCTATCCCAACCCAACGGTAACCCATCACCTTCACCAGCCGCCAGTTACATAGCACACAGGCTTCCTTCTAAACTAAGGATTAGATATATTCCATCGCAATCGTTCTAGATTCCTAATATCTTATACCTAAGTTCATAATTCCTACTAGCTATCTATACATTTGTGAAAAATCTTATCAGTTTGATAATCAATAGTGGTTCCTAGGTGTCCAAATGTGGGAAATTGTCACAAATGCAGGTAAACCTCATGCACAAAGAATAGGAAGATGCTCATCCCGAGGGCCAACCAGAAACAGCCTTCCAAGACCAACAGTATGGAGATCATAAATATTGGATATTATGCAGTGGTTAACACAGTACTTCCGAAGGCTGTAGATACCCAGGACACATCTTTGCTGAGATCATAAGTGAAAAAGCCCATACAAAACTGTACCTGTAGCATGACATGATGCACATCCATGAAGGAGAAATAGAACGTGCATAGAAATTGAAAAGGAAAAAAGCAGACTTGGAAAATACATCATGAAATATTACTGAGGCATCTACTTAGGTGTCAGGATTATTTGCAGTCTTCCTGCTACAGTTTCTATCCTACTTGTCTTTACAGGGTTAATGGGAAGTTGAGGAGGAACAGGAGCACCCAATGATGGTACACTCAGGGGCACCTCCCCTGGGTCCATTTTTTTGGTGGTGGTGGTGGGGGGAGTTCACATTGATCGGAATGGGAAAGCTTTCTTCAGGGGACGTCCTTGGCAGCAATCCAAGGACCGCAGCCTCGTCACCGTCCTCGGTGGGTGAGAAGCATTGTTAAAAATTCAAATCCGAGCCTGATTTGGGAAACTTTGAGCAAGATGGCGACTCTGGAATGGAGCGATGCAGAAAGGAGGAGAGTGGGCCATCCGGTGGACATGAACAAAACCATGCAGGAGGGCAAGGGGCACCAGGCTAGTGTTGTCAGGGGAGATGCTGTCCTCCAGTATCCACGAGTCCAAATCAAGAAAGCCAAGGTCGAAGGAGGATGCAGGAACCCATTTAAAAGTCTGAGCAGCCAGTACTGGATGCTGATGCAGGAGGGACCACGGTGCAGGGAACACCCTTCCTTGACAGCCAGCGTCTTGTGTGAAACCCACCACGGGTCTTATTCTCAGCCTTCAACACACCAGGGTGATTTAGAAAGCCTCTGCTGTGTGTGCCCAGAGGCCTGAAAAGTCCTCCCTCCCTCGGTGGTCAGATCAGCAGTCCTTACACCTTCTCAGCTTGGGTGGCTCTGATGTTCTGCCTGTAAATGCAAAGAATGCACATGGATCAGAGTCAATTTCCCCATTCCACCCTCTGGGTATGGTGTGCACCAAAATAGACTGGGAGTCAGTACAGCGTCCGGAGAGACTCCCAAACAGGACAGGCTTGCTTGTGAGCCTTTCATTGACTGCCCGGAAGGATCTGCATTCTCACGAGAGTGAATGCATGACTAAGGGTGAATGGCCAAGGTTCGACTCATTCCAAGTAACTGAGGTACCCTGAGCCTGTGTGTTTCACTTTCTTGGTGAGTTCTGCACAAAGACAAGAATGCACTCAGCATAAAGGCCACCACGCAATGCTCTCTCCAAATACAGTTCTATGTTGCTGCTCTGAAGGTCCGCTCCAAATTCAATCTCTGAAGTACAGTTGATGGACTGTCGTGGGGGGATGATATAGCTCCAGTGGCTTGTACTGGATGGTTGGCGGTTCACATCCACCCAGGAGTCCCTGGAAGAAGAGGCCTGGAGAGCTACTTCTGGGAAAATGGCAGCCAAGGAAACCCTAGGGAGCGGATCCATGCTTCGCCATGAGCGGCACCTCCTCTACTGGAGAGCAACTAACAACAGGGAGAGCATGGTTGGGGTTATGAGGCTAAGGAAGGTATGACGAAGTCTGAACCCCTGATACCTATGCACATGACCTTGCTTGGAAATAAAGCCTTTGAAAATGCATCAGGAGGGGAAGGAGAAAGAGAGGGAGGAAGGGAAGGAGGAAGGGAGGGGGAGAAAGGCCAGAAAGAATTACATTTCCATTCTTTGCAACTGGCCCTCTCAAAATGTCGTAGTCAACCAGAATAGCCATGACTATTTCTCTGACTCCCAAACTCGCTCCCATTGAGTCAGTTCCAACTCCCAGGGACCCTAGAGAACCAGATAGAACCGCCCTGTGGGTTTCTGAGACCGTAACTCTTTACGGAAGCAGAAAACCTCATCTCTCTCCCAAGGAGTGAAGGGTGGCATAGAACTGCTGACCTTGTGGTTAGCAGCGCAGTGCATAAACGCTCCCCACCAGGGCTCCTTTGTGGAGCTCTACCTGTCACTAACAATGTGTTTAGCATCGGCTTCAGGAGCTGGGAAGGTAATGAGTAAACATAATTAAAGCGGATCACAAGTTGGTGTCTCAAAGCCTGGGGTTGCATTTGGCCGGTTAATTGCATGACATGATTATTCTGCAAATGAGCTGCTGCTTTCAAAAACAAAAACAAATAAACAAAGCCCTCTCAGTACGTTACTGAAAGATCTGTTAGTAAAATCGTAGACTTGTCGATCACAGACCAACACCAAGCTCACGGCCATTGGCCTTTTAGTCCATTCTAACTCCCAGGCACCCTATAGGACAGAGAACTGTCCTGTGGGTTTCTGAGATTGTGACTCTTTGTGGGAGTAGCCAGCCTCATCTTCCTGTGAACCTTGAGATTGGTGGCCAGCCCAACTCGTCACCCACTGCCCACCCCCAGGGCCCCATACAGCGCATGGTGGGGCATAAATGGGTAGGCACAGTTCTGGAAGCAACACTATCCTATAGGAGGGCAGAGATCCTTGGTAGCAGAGTGGGTACGTGTTGGGCTTCTACCCACAAGGTCAGCAGTGCAAAACCACCAGCAGATCCATGGGAGAAAGACAGGCTTCCTACTTTTGTAAAGAATTACAGTCTCATAAAACCCACAGGGGCAGTTCTCCTGTCCTCTCGGGTCCTGGTGAATCGGAACTGACTCGATGGCAGTGACTTTGTTTGCCTTGTTCTTGAGTTCGATGTGAGGAGAGTTCAGGGAGAAAACAAAAAGCTAGTCTCAGAACGGTGTGACCTTGGCTTGATCCGGCGTCTAAGTAGCTGAATGGGCTTTGAGAGGTTAAACGGAAGGTCCAAATGGATGTGTGTCCCCTACCCGATCCCCCTGGGTCTCCAGTGTGGGGCAGAAACTGGCAGAGATGGCAAGGAGGCAAGGAGTGGGGGTGGGGGGCAGGGGCAGAGCGGGATGGGGGGCTAGCTTTCACCAGTTCCGTTCTGACGTCACAGTTGTCGGACTCTTTTACACAACACATGCTTTGCAAATCTCCAAATCCGACGCTGTATGAAAATCGCTGAGACAAAAAACGCTCATGATTTGACAGGCGTGTTGAAGATACGTGAATCTTCAGAGTGGAAAAATACAGCAGCCCAAAGAGCGCCTTACCTTACGAGCAACAGATGCGTCTCCGTTCCAACCCGAGCGGTTTCATTCGATCTTATTAGCAATCTCTTTCAGAAGACCCTTGAGATCATTAAGCTGGGAGGGAGGAGAGAGAAAAACAAGAAGGAAAAACACCCCCTAGAACTGGTCGTCTGATAGACTCTCCCGACCGTCTGGCTCAAAGGACTGCTGCCTTGCTTCCATCATGCAGACCTGCGGGCAGTGAGCGGGCGCTGGACAGAAGGGGCTGAGGATGAACAAGCGGGTCCCAGAATCACCCATGACTTCCTTGCTGAGGGGGGAGTCTGCTTCGGCCGCGTGGGTGCTGAGAACATCCTCTGAAAGCCCCATCAAATGTATCCGCTCACCAAGCAGCCTGCGTTTGGTCAGCAGGCCTGGTGGTGTAGTGGTTACACGTCGGGCTGTTCATCACAAGGTTAGCAGTTTGCTGGACCGCCTCTCTTTGTGGAGGCATGAGATGTGGGTGGGAATCCATGATGCTGAGGGTCTCCTATGGCCCTCCGGGGAAAGGTGGTTAGGCTTTCGGAAACCCACACGGGCAGTTGTACTCTGTCCTATAGGGTGGCCATGAGCTCGATGGCAGTGTGTTTAGTTTCTGGGTTATCTGGCCCATGGGATGACTGTTCCCCACTACCAGACTGGGTGGCAGCTCTGTTGACCCTTTCTGATGCTTCCTACAATCGCAGGGTCTGCACCTGCCTCAGAGGAGCTTTGCCCGCACAGCGGCTCATCGCTCAGTGGCTCACACAAGGTTGGATTTTCAAACCCAGTGAGAGAGTTAAGGTTTATTGTGCCAACCTGGATGATAAACACATGTGGGATTAATTGAAGGGCAGAGAGATAAATGGCTCAGGGAACCTTGCCTTTCTAGCTGCCTTAGCCAGTTCCCTGCTTCAGCTGGCAAGGCTCACTTCCTGTGAGACATCCCTGAGGAGAAGCCACATGGACCTATCCCAATGCAGCCCTGGGTGCTGGAGCAGCCGTGTGGAGACCCCTGCCAGCGCTGAGATGCTTACACGTTCACTGATTCGGCTTTCCTCCTTCAGTCCGCATCATTGCATGTGTTTTGTGAGATGGAGGAGGACTTTGTAGAGTGGTGTAGGATATATGGGCTAATATCGGACCTATGGGCTTGGAGAGCACTGGGTTGGGATGTTTTCTTAATAGATATGTACCCTTTATATAAAACTCTCTGGGTTGGAATGCTTTTTTAATATACATGTACCCTTTATATAAAACGATATATATACATATATATAGGAGTTTCTGTGAATTTGTTTCCCTACTCTACCCAGACTAACACACCCAGGCAGTGGCTCGGCAGGAGGAAGAACTACTGATCTGCCTCCATAGAGACTGTTGGCAAAAATCCATTACGGGGCAGCTCTTCTGTGTCCCATAGGTCGCTGAGGTAGAATCCACTGGACAGCGAGTTCCCAGCGGCAGCCCCTGCCAACCTCCCCAGCTGAGAGACCACGGAGAGGTGGCCTGAGTTGGATGCGGACAGAAAGACAGTCTGGATCCTAGAAGTGGGGCCTCAGGTCTATCCCCTGGGAGGGGTGGGAGCCTGGAAAGCAACCCTGATGCAGGACCGAGTGCTCAGTGACAAAGAAAGCCCACCTGGACCCCTCGTTCTCTGGTCCGCCTCACTATTACCAGGTATCATCAGCAAGAGCAATGACCAGAACCATACCTTCGCATCCAGCTGTCGAAACCGGTGCCTCACTCTGCAGAGAAATTGTCCCAAGAGAAGGATCCAGAGAGAGAGAGAGAAATAGAGAGAGGTTACTGAGCTCCACCGAAAGACAGAAGACACATCATTGTCAGGGTGAGCTAACCCAACCTTCACCTTCACCTCCACCCACCTTCACCTTGCTGAAGCTCTGCCTAACACCCCACGCGGAGAGGGATCCCTCTCTCCCCCCAGTTAGCAGAGCTGCAAATAAAGGCTGCCCCTATGGGCAGGGTGGTGGAAAGTCAGGACGGGGAGGGAAGGGTGCGTCTTGGGGAGAGATGGGCACCTGCTTAAGTGCCTATCCTGTGGGTAACATATTTTTGATGCAATTGGTCCCTACCAATGCTCGCTATCAACTGTCAGGGATTGAAATGTATCCTCCCTCCTGGAAAAATATCCCCTAAACATGCAGGTATGATCCCACTGGGGAGTTGGTTTTCTTTGTTATGTGAATGAGGTAATATTCAGGTCGGGGGCCCTTGAACTATACCAAGAGCAGTTCAGTGCATGCAAAAATGGAAGCAGAGAGCTGGGGGTAGAGTGATGCCACACCAGGTAAAGAAAGCCGTAGAGCCAAGGAACAAGGACCTCCGCTTTCCAGGGACAACAGAGAGAGCGTACCTTCCCCCAGAGCCTATGCCTTGATCTTGGACTTCCAGCCACCAAAACTGAGAAAATAAATGTCTGTTCCTAAAGCCACCCCCTTGTGGTGTCTTTGGGACATCAGCACTAGGGAACGGAGACCACCCGAGTGGCACCGAAGCACACACAACAGGGAAGCCTTGCAGAGCAGGACAGGAACATGGAACTTACTCTTCAGAGGTGTCGTTGGCTTTGGTGTGGATCTTGACGAGGTAATTCTCCTTCATGACCCCCTCCCAGGCCAGAGTCTTGTTGTCCTCGTTGGTGACACCTTGGAGGACCAAGCACAGGGGCAGCAGTCACAGGTGCCATTGCCCCTGGTTCCTAAAGCAGCCCTTCTCCCACATGCTGAGTTACCTGGTGCAAGGAGACTCTGATCTGTCCCCTACAGGCTGATCTGAGTGGCAGTGTTTACCACAGAGAGCCACTGGCTATAGGGAAGTGTGTTGGGGACAAGGAGGCATGGAAGCTCCTGGCTGCACCGGGGAGGGTCTCGTTTTTCTAAGGAGAGCTCAGTCCAAATCCCTCCTGAGTCATGTGACTCGGGAGGATCTTCCCACCAAGAAAGCTTGCTTCTCCTTGTCTGATCGGGCTCCTCTGCATTTGGAGGGTGGCACAAGCTAAATACCGGAGGGTGGAGGAAGGGGGAGGGTCTGTAAATATGTATGGCTTTCAGGGGAGCAGATGAGGCTGAGGGAAAAGGAGGACGTTGAAAGGGTCAGGTGGGCAGCTGGCAACTCAGAGACCCTGCACGTGTTCCTACGCTCTACCAGGAGAGTTCTCTGTTCAAAGAGAATGATTGACATGCTCAAAAATGATGGTGTGACGCTTTTGGTCACAGTGTTGGAAGTGGGCAGAAGGACCGAAAGAACAGCGTGTGGAGTCACCGGGGATTGGTTCAACTATTTACAGCACGTCCGCCTGCTGGAGCAGGCTGCCGTGAAAAGCCCCCACTTAGGTTTGGCTACGTGGAGAAGGCATGGCATAGGCCCGTGACAAAGTCTTGTTAGTTCAGTGAGGCAAATTAGATTATGAATATGCATGCACAGAGAGATCCAATTATTACCCACCCACAGTGATAGGAACTAAATCAAATTACATATCATATATAAGGTACGTCTTATCAATTAGATTGTGGATACATCTACACAGAAGGAGCCAATCATCGCCCACCCACAGTTACCAAATATTCATGTCATTGGACTATGGCTGACAATCTGTCTCTCAGCAGTGGGTGACGGGCACGCTTTCTTACTGGTGCTCTGTTTGCTTGTTTTATTTTTCAGATGTGCTGGGCTGAAGGTGCAGAGGAGCTCTGGCAGTGGAAGAGTTAAGGGCAAGTTTGGCCAGTCAAGCCCCCGGGAGGACGTGCTCTCCCTATCTAGATGGAGGCTGGGACACGCTAAGCACAGTCCTCCTCTGTCACACGGGTGGCTGTGCATGGGAATCGATTGAACGGCACCCAACATAGTGAATACGTCCTGCTTTTATAAAAAGAATATTCGGGAGGAATATTCTCCCGCCAAGAGTTCCAGTCTCAGAAACTGACCAGGGCAGTCCCACCCTGTCCTAGAGGGTCGCTGTGAGTCTTTGGTTGGTTTTAAAAGCTTAGACGGGAGGGATTTCAAAGAAGTTCATGGAAGCGTGGGATTAAGAGATAATGAAATTCCCCCACAAACGTATTGAGATCCGCTCGCAGAACTAAATAGAGCAGGCGTCAAGAAAGCGTGAGTGTCCAGTCGTATCTATCGTCATTCGTCACGGAAACTCCAAACCCAGCTCTCTGCCATCGAGCCGATTTGGCTCACAGCAGCCCGAGAGGACAGGGCAGAGCTGCCCGGGCGAGTTTCCGAGACGGTCGCTCTGGACTAGACTAGCAAGCCCGCCTTTCGTCCAGTGCAAACGTCATGTTTCTGTGCGCTGGGAAGCCAGACACTCCCATGGAACTGGCAGTGACAGACGAGCAGAGAAGTGACAGTGAGCGGGTCCTCCCTGCGGCCTCCTCCCTGGAAAGTGACCCAGCCCGGCCTTGCCCGGGCCACTCACAGCAGGCGGAAGACTCGGCGTTCTTGCCCTTGCAGCAGCACTTGAAGCACTTCCTCACCACCATGTAGAAGTAGGCGAAGACCACGAAGGGGAAGGGGATGTTGAGGCGGCTGCAGTACTCCTGCACCAGGAAGTACCTCTGGAACTTCCACACCTGGTCGTTGTTCTCCTGGACGGTGCCCACCGTGTACCTGGTGGGGAGAGGGCAATCCCAGGTGAGCGCCGTCCCTTAACTGCCCAACACAGGATCACACTGGCTTGATCTACCCCAGGGACTTGCACGCCTGTCCTGGCCTAGCTGGGAGGACTCCTCTCATCGGTCAGGGAGCCATGCTGAAAGCTGGGGCCGCCCCTGGTCGGGGAGTGGGGGGCAGGTTTCAGAAGAGCTTCCAGACAGAGACAGACAGGTGGGCGTTGTTACTGCTGTGGGGTTCCAGGGTCTGCGCCAACCCACAGGGACCCCGTGTACAGCAGGGGACACACTGCCCCGTCCTGTGCCCTCCTCACAATGGTGTCTTAGGTCTGAGCCCACCGTTGCAGCCACCATGTCCACCCTGTCCTCGGGGGTCTTCCTCATGCTTGGGGAAGCGGAGGGGCAGCAAAAAAGAGGAGACCCTGGACGAGATGGAGGGACACGGTGGCTGCAACCATGGGCTCAGACACAACCACACGTATGAAGACAGCTCGGATCAGGCAACAGGTGGTTCCCGCACACACAGACGCTGTGGACGGGACTCCACTCCGCCGCACCTCTCAGCAGCAGCGGCAGGTCTCTATGGTGGCTCCTTGGCAAATCCTCCTGACGACCTGGGGTGCGAGGCAGGCAGGAGTGGGAAGTACCAGAGGGCAGCAAAGTGAATCCAGCACTTAGCCACACACCTCCTCAGACGCGGGTCAGCTGGCTTGAGGCAAATAACAAGTACTGTGCTCCATCCCTGACCACTTCCCTGCCGCCCTCTGTGTGGGGGGAGAAGGGGGAGACTTGCTCCTTCCTGTGACCGCCCTGGAAAGGAGGATGGGCCTGCTCTACCCCCCAGTCTAATGAAATCACAGGAGCACTTTAAGCCAGACCCCAAACCCTCTGTCCACCATCGAGGCACTTCCGACTCAGAGAGGCCCTTTAGGGCCCAGCAGAGCTGCCCCATGTGGCATCTGGGGCTGTCATGTTCTCAGAAGCAAACTGCCGCCTCTTTCTCCCTCAGAGCAGCTGGGGGTTTGAGCCACCGACCTTTCGGTTAGCAGCCCAATGTGTAACCCACTTCACCATCAGGGTTCCTTAAAATCTTACACATCTAGTGAAACGCAGACTGTAAAACAGAAAAAAAGATACCCCACTGCATCCCTCTTAATGCATCAGCTATTCTCTGCAGTCTTACTGAGAGGAGTATGCTAATCCCACGGAGGGAGGGGTCACTCCTCTCTGGGGCCAGCAGCCCCTCGGCACCAGGGAAGATGGTCCATCCCTTCTGGAGGAGCTGGGTTAGGCATGGAGCTGGGATCGCAAGGTCGGCAGTTCAAACCCAGCAGCTGCTCTGTGGCTGGAAGAGGAGGCTGGCCATCGTGAAGCCCCTGTGGGGTTCCCCTACTCCATCCTATAGGGTCACTATTAGTCAGAATCAGCTAGACAGACACAGGCTTATTAACCTAAAGCAGGTGATCCCGACCCACCCAGGGCGCCGCAGAACAAAGGGCTGGAGACCTGGCTCCGTGAAGATGGACAGCCTTGGAGACCAGAAGGACCACTTCGACTGCACACCGGGCCCCCAGAGTGGACTTGATGTCAACAGTGTTTGTTGTTTGTTTTGTTTGCCAATCATGGCTGTGTTTCTTGCTCAGGACAGCCCAGGACACCGCAAGCCCCCCACCTCTGGAATCAGCATCCTCGGGGGCAGAGGGGGTCCTTGATGGAGGCATAGCCAAACCCGTAGTCAGATCCCAGTGAGTCTAACAGAGCGCTGGACCATCACGCCCCTGGCCCCCGCAAAGCCACACCACGCCCAAAGGGCACGGCTAGATGGAGCCGCATTTAGACACTGAGGGCCACCTCCCCCCAAAGACACTTTGTGTCCCTCAGACGTTTGTTGTCTCTAGCACACCGTCAGAGAAGAGTGGGAATGGCAGTGACATGCAGACCCCCCCCCTCCACCAAACAAGCTTCTGATGGACGCAGGCCTTCTCTGGCCTCCAGGAAGCGCCCACTGGAGCAAACAGTGCTGTCTTTTTACACAAATTATGCGTGTCATCATTCACGTGGGTGTTCAGACACAAACTAACAGGGTGCAGTCCAAGCCCCCCCAAAGTGCCTTGGAAGTAAGGCCTGACTGTCAAATTCTGAAAAAAGGGACCAAACTCACTTCCAGGGAGTCAGTTACAACTCACAGGGCCCCCAAAGGGCAAGGGAGAACTACCCCTGGGCGTGCCGAGACTGTCACTGCCTACAAGAGTCGGAAGCCTCAGCTTTCTGCCACGGAGTGGCTGGTGGATTCAAACTGCTGAACTTGCTGTTAGCAGCCCAGCAGGTAACTGTTACACCCTCCAGGCCCCATACAACCAGCCCATACAACCAGCCCCTCCGGAGCCCAGTTCTCCTCTGACACACACGAGGTTGCTACGAATCACAATTGATTTGATGGTCACCAGTGTCCCCGACTCAGTGGCTGTCAAAGTTCCCTGCCAATCCAGCTAGCTCCTCCCTGAGGAGTTCAGCAGCTATCCCCTTGATGCTGTCTTGTTCATCTTGTGTCCCTGAGAACTAAGCCATGATGGTCTGGGGCAGCTGAACTCTGTCCCCTAAAGCCATCTGAGGACCCTCAGCTCAGGAGAACATCGGGGGATACACAGAGATCGCCCGTGGAGGACACAATTTCAGAAATTGGACGAGATGGAAATGCGGCCAAGAGAGAACCTCCCTTTCCAATCACAGAACCTTGCACTTAGATGAAATCCCACCAGATCCACTGCCATTGAGACGATCCCAGCTCAGCCACCCTGTGGGACAGCGCAAACGCACCCCATGGGACTTCCAAAGCTGGAGATCGGATCTTTATGGAAGCAGACGGCCTCCTCTCTCCCACGGAGCAGCTGGTGGCTCCAAACCGTGAGTCGGCAGCCAAACATGTAGCCACTGTGCCACCAGGGCTCCTGAAATGAAATCCATCCGTCTGCTCAAAGGAAAATCTGCCGCGGCCAAAAACGGATGACCAGACGCACGAAGAACGTGTGCATCTGTGTGAGTCTGCCAGGCATGGTTTTGTGAATGAGTGTTATTGAATGTTTTCCCCTATCCCCAATCCTCGTGGTTCATGTACTGTGTCCAGTTACTTAAATTTATAATCTGTACAAGTCAGCAATTCATGTATTTCTATAGGAAAAGCCAGCCTATGCTTTGGTAATTTCCTTTTCTCGACAGTGTTTTAAAATCGGTACTATTGGCTAAATTAGCAAAACTGTCAACAGAATTACCTTATGCCTCCCCAGGGGAGTGATTTATAATGTTCTCTCTCATAAAATGAGAATGACGTCTCTAAAGTGAACCAAAGACCTATAGAAAGCATAGGTGTATGAATGGATTTGGACTTGCACTTACTCATACAAACAATGCTCCTGGAAGCAGCAGTCAAGAGATCACAGACGGGTTGCATTGGGTAAATCTGCTGCACAAGACCTCGTCAGAGCAAAGATAATACGTTGAGGACTGAGCTGTGCCTGACTCAGCCCATGGTGTGTTCAATTCCCTCATGGGCACGTGAAAGTTGGAAGTGGATCAAGGAAGACTGAAGAGCACTCTATGGGTTTGAACTGTGGAGCTGAAGAACAATACTGAACGCACCACGGATGGCCAAAAGGACCAGCAGATCTGTCTTGGAAGAAGTTGGCCAGCATGTTCCTTAGAGGCAAGGGTGGCCAGACTTCATCTTACATCCTTTGGACGTGTTGTCAGGAAAGACCAGTCCCTGAAGAAGGACATTGTACGGGGTAAAGGGCAGAGGGGCAGTGAAAGGGGGAAAGCCCCCGAGGAGGTGGGTTCCCACAGTGGCTGCCACAGTAGGCTCAAGCATGGGAACAATTGTGAGGCTGGCCTAAGACCGGGCGATGTTTCATTCCCTTGTGCATATGATTGCCGTGGGTCAGAACAGACTCGATGGCACTTAACAGCAACAACAGCGTCATCATAGCCCTAATGTCAGAAAAATCCCTTCTTACGTAGCCCTGCTTCACATGCACCCTCGTGAAGAGATCCCTGAAGAGATGGGTGCTCTAGCAAAGTGTGGTCGGGAAATCACATGGCGTCCGGCTATCAGAGAGAATCGCATCTGGGGTCTTGAAGGCTTGCCTTAAAACAAGCAGCGACCTAAGTGAGGGGTCAACTCAGTGTATGTGAAAGAAGCCAGCCAGCCTGTGGGATCTAAGCATCATGAAGAATAAAATCCAAATCCAGAGGAGGGAACAGTGTCAGAACTTAACTTCTCAACGCCTGGCTTTCAAAAGACCGTGGATGGCACTGGAAACCCAAAATCTGTTTGCAGAGTGCCCACGCGGATGAAGCCTCCGAGAACCCCCTCCGACCCAGGGCAGGCATGTGAGCGCCATGCTAGCACGCAGGGAGCACTGTCAAGTGGAGATGGCAGAGGTAGGGAGGCTAACACGCAGCACCTTATCATGTGATCTCCTTCAGACCCATTTTAAAGTTGATTCCATTTTTAATATGTTCTATTTTCTTTTCCATTGAGGTTGGTTTTTCTGTTTTATTTTGTCACTGTTGGTGGGTTTTTTGTTTTTTGTGCTTCTTGTTTTAGTTCTCTATCACTGTCTGTACTTGAAATCCAGGATAGGCTATGCCGGAGCAATAGGGGCACGGCAGGAGGGGTGGCTGGGGGAAATAGGGAGTTAACAACAATGAGTACGAGAAAGCAGAAAATGTCCAAAACTGATTGTGGTGATGATGACACGCCTCTTCTTAATATGACTGAGCTATTCATTTTATGATATGTGAATTATATGCCAATAAAATTATAAAAATGTTTTTAATTAAACTAAAATTAAAATTCATCCCCAAAGCTAATTTGTGTCTTGAACCATGCTGCTGCTATAGAGAGAAAATAAAATGAGATTACTATTCAAATATTATTTTTTTCAAAATAAACTTAAAATGCAACAAAGGAGGTAAAAGAGCATGCGCATCATTTGTCACTTTTACAATTCACCAAAGACTAGGTCAGAAGACCAGGTAACATTTCAAGAGGTGCTAGGAAATCTACCGGCAACTTCCACACGTGTTTCTGATGAGAACAACGAAGGAGAAGGAGGAGTCAAAGGGAGGGAAGCTTACTCAGCAGAAAGTGGGAAGAACTTTCCAAGTATGACATGCTAAGACAGAAAAACAGAACAAATCCAGTAAGGCAGCTTGTTCTAAAACAAAGAAGCAAAGCTGAATAGCCTGTCTCCAGACCCAACAGTCATCACTAAAGAAGCTTGTGGTGGGTGCTGGCTTCCACCAAGTCGGTGCCGACCCATCGTGACCTTCTGCACAACAGAACGTAAAGCTGCCACCACCGGTGCTGCGCCACACTCACCCTGGTTCTCACCGAGACAGTTGAGCCCATTGCTGTATCAATCTCGTAGAAAAAGCCCTCTCCCTCAGAAAGACCAAGGACTTGAAAGAAACGCGCCCCCTCCCCTCCCTAAAAAGGTGCACAACCAAGGTGAAAGACAAACACAAATCCATAAAACTTTACCGAGAAACCACCAGCCGCTCTGCCCTGCAGGAGAGAGACAGGGCTGTCCATTCCCCTGAGCCAGAGTGAGTCTCAGAGGCTCACGGGGGCAGTTCGACTGTCCTGTAGGCGGCTAGGAGTCAGCATCCGTGGCCGCGAGTTGGGCTTGATGTTTGCTCTTGCCTGTGGAGCGATGGTGGTGTCGTGGTTACACACGAGTTGACTGCTAACGGCAAGGCCGGCAGTTGGGATCCACCAGTCACTCTGGGGAAGGAGGATGAGGCTGGCTGCTCCCGTTTACTGCCTCACAAAGCCATGGGGGCACTTCTGCTCTGTCTCATAGGATGGCTGTGAGTCCAAATCCATCTGGTGTCTGTGGAAGGTGGGTGGTCCAGCCTGGACACCAGCCTGCCTGCAAGGGGGCACCACGTGGACGGAAGACACCCAGATTGCTCCAACGATGTTGCCAACCCTGCCATTTTGACCGGGCCTAAATCCGAGAGTCAAGAGGTCTTGGGGGGAAAGGGGGGACACATGGAAGCACCTCCTGCAGAATGGATTGGTCCTAGATGGAGGATGCGTCGGGAAACAATCGCTTGACATTTTGGTCTCTTTGGTTTAAGAAAGGTGTCTACGATTTTCAGCATCGTGCTTTTGGACTTGCCCTGTCATGCCTGGCTTCTTCCTTGCTCCCTGGGTCCCTCCTTGAGCACCAGGCAAGAGCAATGATGGAAGAGACTGTGCATTCTTTCTGGAAGCTATGGGGCAGCTCAGCCCTGAGGCACAAAGGAGGTGCTTGTGGTGAATGCGGTGAATCTCTTGCGTCTGATAGTCACTCACCTCTGAAGGACACAGGGATTGGGCACAGAGCTGGAACCTAAATGGGGGCCTCACTAGGGGGAGGAACCCTGTCCTTTGCACCCATCAGATAGACCCAGTCTCCATCTTCCGGGGCCCACAGTCCAGAGGAGTCATTAGTCTGTGGGAAGACAGAGCCAGCCCCAGAGACTAAGGAGTCTGGACTCCCATGGGGGGGTGTGGGGAGGGCTGGGGAAAGACGAAGCTGGACTTCACTTTAACAGGTAAGTAGAGGCCAGGCAGGAGGATGGGCGGAGTCTGAGGGGAGTGTGTTAGAGCCTCACACTATTGGGACACCCTCAGGTATGAAAGGGCATCTGCCTAGGGACAAATGGACTGACGTGTTCAGAAGCCCGGTCACAGGCGACCTTGTGTGGAGCAGAACAGGCTGACATTTACCCTGGGAGCTCTGGGGACCCTTTGAAACCTTCCAGAATTTTAAGCAGAGCAATGACATTTTAGAAATATCATTCTGGCTACGGTGTAGAGGGGTGGGACAGATGTCCACATGGATGTGTGTGCCATTTCAGGGGCACAAGAGGAAATACAGGGATTTCAGGTGCTGCCCTACTCAGTCCTGCTCAATGGGAGACCACGGACTGATCAAATGCCCCTCATTTAATCCCCAAGCACCTCAGAATCTCAGGGTTCAATGCCACTATTGCCTTGCTTTTCAGAATAACAAAAGTGATGTGTGACCATGACAGGGTGTTGAACATTTCCCCATCTCCTGAGTCTCCTCATCTCTCAGAAGTAACTAAAGCCAACAGCCTGCCATGTCTCATTCCATGTCTTTGTCCTCGACACACACACACACATTATATATATATGACTGGGTGGGTAGGGCAGGGGAGATTGGAAAAGGAAGAAGTAAATGCTCTAAAATTTATTGTGGAGATGATTGTACAACTCTTTTTGAATACGATTGAACTACTGCATTTTATGATAAGTGAATTATATGCCAGTAAAATAAATAAATGCAAGATCGCTCTCTCTAGGCAGATGACACACACTGTAGCTTTCAAGGTTTTGTTCTGTTTTATCCAGGGAAAGATAATGCGACAGTACCTGATGGTTCTGTCAGGTCAGCATTGGGTTGCTAACCACAAGGTTGGCAGTTCAAACCCACCCACTGCTCCTTGGGAGAGAAAGACGGGCTGTCTGCTCCCATGAAAATCATAGCCTCAGAAACCCAAAGAGCCAGTCCTACTCTGTCCTATGGGGTCTCTTAGGCATCAAAATGGACTCGCTAGCTAGGGGGTTATTAGTCTGCAATGTGTTTTTTATATTTAGGAAACTGTGATTTCTCCAAGTCAATTAATCAACACCTAAGTTATTTCTTTCTCTCCTTAAAAACAGTGTGCTCTTCCCCCAAGACCCACCGCATCATGTCCAGATAGAGTTTCGGGGCTGATAAGTCTCTAAGGTAGCAGACAGAGGTGTTTGTCTTTTGACATCATTTCAATAATTTTTTACGTTTAAATTTTAGTGCATGAAGTCAAATGTACTTCACACACGGTGTCTAAGTGTGTGAGTTTGGCTAAGCCATTGTTACTGATTGAGTTTTGTTTCCCCCCTAAAATATGTGCTGTAAACCCTGCCCCCCACAGTAATTATCGAAGGAGAAAGGGGAGATGGTCGGCTCCCCCAAAGACTGACAATGTCAGAATCCCTATGCAGGGTCTGTATTGCAACGATCAGAATCAACTCAATGGCAGTGGGTTTGGTTCGCATTGGTAGAGTGATTATAATCCCATTTGGGGATGTGTTCTATTACTTAATTGAATGAGGCAGTATATACACCAGGGTTTGTCTAAAACCGAGCTTTGTTGAGATACAAAGGAGTAAATTAAGCAAGGAAGGTGGGAAGGTGGAGACAAAGCCATATCAAGAGCCAGGAGCAGAAGCTGAAAAGAGACAAGACCTCCCTCCGCTCCCTTCTAGAGCCAGCACCGAGAGAAGACCTTGAGCTTCCATCGGCATCCTGAATTTTATTCTCATCTCCTAAATTGTGAGAAAGTAATTTTCTGTTTGTGAAGGCCACCCCCTTGTGATATTTCTGTTGTAGCAGTGCTCGATCTCTACGCCGATATGCCACCCCCAAATTCAAGCGCAAGTTTCTTTAATCTGTATATTTGTCTATAAATTGTATACCTGCCTGTCTGTGCCAGGGTGCGTGAACTTAAAATGCTGATCTATCTTCCAGGGGTGATACAAAACTAAGGTATTCCCACTTACCCTACCACGGGGAATGCTGGGGACGCCTCCACAGGAAGATAAAGGGGAAATGAGATTCTCAATGTGTAACAAGAACCATAAAGCCAATAATAAAAAGAATTCAAATCACCCCTGATTCTTCCTCAACCTCAAAAGACGTGAGCCAAAGAAGACTGGCTCCACTGCCTGGGCTCTTTGTACTTTGTTTAAACTACAGTGTTACCAGCAGCTGAAGCCTGGTCTCCTTGAAGCCTCTCCTCCGTGCCTGTGAGTCTCATCAAAATCAAGTCCAGGTACGACCAGGAGGTTTCTCAATGGATGCCCTTACAAGCTGAATTGTATCCCTCCCCACCCCCTACCCCCAAAATAAGATGTGCTCAAGTCCTAATCCTGGTGCCTGTGAATACAGGGTCTTTGCACATAACATCAATTAAGGTAGCAGGAAGTCACCCTGGAGAAGGGTGAGCCCCAAGCCGGCAGGACTGGAGTCCTGTCTGTCTGGAGAGAGCAAAGAAGAGCGGAGGAGACCAAAGACTCAAGGAACAACCTGTCCAGAGGGCTAATGGAGCCTGTGAGCCACCGTCTCTGTGCCCCAGAGACCAGAGAACTCGATGGTGCCCTGTGACGCAGCTGGCTGCTCTGACGGGTCACCCTAGAAGGCCCTAGACCAGCGGTTCTCAACCTGTGGGTCACCACCCCTTTAGGAGTCGAACAACCCTTTCACAGGCATCGCCTGATTCATTACAGTAGCAAAATGACAGTGATGAAGTAGCAACGAAAATAATTTGATGGTTGGGGGTCACCCCAACATGAACTATATGAAAGGGTCGCGGCATGAGGAAGATTGAGAGCCACTGCCCGAGACAGAGTGGAAGGAAAGCATAGCACAACATTCAAAAATCATAAAATGACCAGACTTACTGGATTCGTTAAGACTGGTGGAAGCCTCAAGACTATGATACTTAGTCACCCCTCAAACCAGGAGCCCCCCCCCCAAGAGGTTCCCTTTAAACCAAATAATGGACAGATCGTTAGAGCGAGCAGTCACAGGGTCCGTGCAACTCAGGAAAATTCAACGCAGGGGATAGAAAGGGGGAACTGATTACAGGGATCTACATATAATCTCCTCCCTGGGGGACAGACAACAGAAAAGTGGGTGAAGGGAGACGTCAAACAGCGTAAGATATGACAAAATAATAATTTATAAATTATCAAGGGTTCATGAGGGGAGGGGGAAGGTCGAGGGAGGGGGGAAAATGAGGAGCTGATGCCAGGGACTTAACTGGAGAGCAAATGTTTTGAGAATGATGAGGGCAATGAATGCACAAATGTGCTTTACACAATTGATATATGTATGGATTGTGATAAGAGCTGTATGAGCTCCCAATAAAATGATTTTTTTTTAAAGTGGTGTGTTGATTATCGACGGAAAACCAGGGCGCTCCGGAAACTTTCACCCAAATCAGAATTCTTTTTTCCTGTTGATGTCTTTAACAGTCTTGTGGGCATATAATTCACATAGCGTACCATTCAATAGTTGGATTGTATTGAAAATTGCTGGCAGTCACCACAACAACCAATTTTGGAACTTCTGGTGCTCACTGTTTTTAGCCCCCACTTCCCCCCAACCTCCAGACCCACCAAAAACCATCAGTCCACTAACTGTCTCTAGACTGGCCTATCCTGGATCGCATCTACCAAAACACTCACATGTCCACCAAAAACAATAATAATAACACAATGAAACAAAAACCTCAGTGACAGAGAAAGCACAAAATATTAAAAACTAGGACAAATTTAAAATGAGTCAAAGGGGAGATGAAATGATTGAGCGTTAAAAAAAAGTTGTAACCTAACTACATCTTTTAACCTAACTATATCTATATTTGTCCGTTTTCCCATCCACTCTGACAGCAAGGCGATTCACATCTCTGATCTGTGGTCAGCAGGGAGGAGACAGACAGACAGAGAGAGGCCCAGGAGAGACAGTAGAGAGACCGGAACACCAGAGATGTGGCCAGGAGCCCCAGAGAGTAGGAGAGCAGAGGAAGTATCACGTCTCATGACTCTGACTGCTGACCTCCAGAATGCGGAGACCACGTGGTCCAGGTGCCCAGCGCTACCATGGTCCCTTATTACAACAACCCCAAGAAACTTACACAGATGCTAAATATACAGTCTGCATTTACTGACACGGTAGCAGGACGGGCCAACCCTGGGAGAAGGACAGCACGCTTGGTAAAGTGGAGGGGCACTGAAAAAGAGGAAGGCCGTCAGCAAGACGGATGGGCACAGTGGCTGCCAACGCTGGGCCCAAACATGAGAGCAATTGTGGGGCTGGCACTGGGCCAGGGGGTGTCGCATTCTGTGGGTCGAGATGAGTCGCAGCAGACTCGAAGGCCCCTAACAGCAACAAGAACCACCACGCCATTTACAGGTGTCTGCTACTAAAAGAACCCTGGTGGAAGAGTGGGTCAGGCACTGGGCTGCTTTCCTCCAGGTTAGCACACCCATCAACTGCCCCAGGAGGGAAAAGGAAGGCCATTTGCTCCCGTAAAAGATGTACAAACACACAGTAGAGCAGTTCTGAGTTCGAATCCACTCGATGGCAGGGGGGTTTGTTTTACCTGTGAGCTGGCCTTTGGCACAGATTGTAGGCTCACCAGTTAGAGGGACACAGTATTTGTAAGGTAGTCCCTAAAGGATTCTACCCCTTCCAGACTGCCAGTCCCCTCCGACTGGTCCCAAGGTGACCCAAGCCCCTCGCAGATGGGACCTTGCTGCCGGGCTCTGAGCTATCAGGGGGCAGCCCCTGGGGGGCGGTGCATACCCAAACATGGCAACGAGCAGGTTGACCAGCAGGATGTTGGTGGAGAGCATGTAGATGCAGACCAGAGGGATGGTAATCCACTCGGGGAAGCGTGGCAGGTTGTGCTCATCCATCTCCACGCACAGCGGCTTCGACTCATTCCCCGTGAAGGTGCAGTGAGCAAAGTCGTACGTGGTGCCTGGGGGTGGAGAGACCCAAGGGCAAGGTGAGGCCCCAAGGAGGGCCGGGTGCCATCCCCATCCCCAGAGGCCCAAGGTGCCAGTTGTGGAGAGCAGCCAGCACTGTTCCAGGAGCTTGTACTGGACAGGACATCCCCTGTGCTAAGGGACTCGCCTCCTTCCACTTAATAGCCATGTGTTCGGCCATTGCTCTGACCCGGGGACTTCTCTGTGGCGAGGGATGTGAAAGCAAGCAATTGTTAGGGCTTAAATCATGGCCCTGCCCCCCCTCAAGAGGGCATGTGTTGGAATCCTAATGCCTACAGTTGAAGGTGTGGGGGTGTGGTCCGGTTGTCAAACAGGGTCTTCTTCATTACGTCAACGCCACGCGGGTCCTAAACCTCCTCACCTCTGAGATCCAAGAAGAGCAGATTCCACACGGAAGCCAGCACCCGTGGCGGTGTGGGCTGTGCCACGTGAAGACTAACAAAACTTGAGGACCCAAAGGGCCACAGGCCCTGAGGGACACTGCGGGGTCAGCAGAAAGAGTGCTCCCCGCGAGGGGAGCCGTAAATGCAGACTTTAGCCTCCCAGACTGCGAGAAAAGACACTTCTGTTCTGAAAGCCCTCTCGCTGTGGCATTAGGGAGAAGACATGGCTTTCTACTCCCGGAAAGAGTTCACGACTCAGAAAGCCACAGGGGTGGCAGCTCCCTCCTGCCGCATAGGGCCGCCGTGAGTCAGAAAGGACTGAGGGTAGTGAGTGTGGGCTTGCGGGTTGTGGCATGAAGGGGCCCCGGGGCACAATGGCTATGCGCTCGGTGCTGACGGAGCAGTCAGTGGTTGGGGCTCGTCTGCGGCTGCACGGGAGAAAGATGACGTGGCTGCGTCTATAAAGTGACAGAGCCGTTCCACTCTGTCCTGCAG
>NW_022103899.1:59682880-59689570 GCF_000313985.2 Echinops telfairi | reverse complement strand
TGTGTGTGTGTGTGTGTGTGATGTCCCTGGGAAGCCAAGACCCGAGGAGGCCCGGTGCTTTCCCTCAGGAAGCTTCCAGCCTCCTTGAGTAGACAGATCATCAGCCACACAAGGATGACTTTTCAGAGCCTAAGTGCTGAGATGGACATGCATGACCCCAGAGCCATGAGTGAGGAGGGCGGCCCCCAGGGCAGTCCCGCGGAGGTCCCGGCTGGAGGTTTTGGAAATGTCTGTGGGAATGAGGCCAGAACACGTGGCTCATCTGTGACTTCGTGTGCCAGAGACCAGCTGAGCATTCCGAGCAGGGGAATCCGTCAGGTTCCCCTTCCTCAAAGACCCCTCAGGCTGCAGCACGGAGCCGGAAGCAAGGGAGGAGGTTGGCCCGTCTTTAAGCCCTCCGGGGAAGAAGTCGGAGTTCACCAGGGAGGGTAGGGAGCATCCACGGGGACAGGCCGAGTGTATCTGGGGAGCTCAGAGGAGACTGTCAGGGGCGACGAACAGTCTGGGGTACCTCTGAGGAGACTCCTGTGGGTATGAGCCTCTGAGGGATCCGAGAGGAGCTGGTCCGAGGGACGGCTCCCTGGGGGAGCCCAGCACAGAAGGCTGTGGGGAATGGCCGTCTGAAGCAGCTCGGCATAGAAGATTGAGGGAAGAAACATCTCCGTGATCTCAAAGGGCTCCCCGCCCGCCGCCCGCCCGCATTTCCCATGCTCACCATCCACGTCACTAGGCACCTGGCCGAACATGGCCAGGTAGGGCTCGTAGATGACGGAGCGGAAGATCCATTTCCAGCGGTGTTCGTTCTGCCTCAGGATGCCCTGCCTGGCCACGCCGAAGGCCACCATCCACACCGCGAAGAGGAACAGGAAGAAGAACACGTCGACCAGCTGCCAGGGAGATGTCAGAACGGAGTCAGGCCCTCCCAAGTTTCACCCCCTGCACGCAGTCACCCCCTGACCCCCCGCCGCTGACCGGTCCACTCTACCCAGCCAGCCCCGGCTGGCCCTGCAGCAGGACAGAGGTCTCCAGGGCTAGCAGAGCAACTGCACTGGTGTCCTGGACACTCTCGGCCAGCCGTCATCTATTTTCGAACTTAGCAGGGACTGTTGCATGGGGGCTGGGTGTTGTTTTTTGGGGCTGTGGAGTCAGTGCCAACTGGGAGCAATCTGAACCCAACGCTGCCCGGTCCTTTGCCACCCTCACGGTTGTTGCTGGGGCAGACCCATTGTAGCCGTCACTGTGTCCGTCCACCTCATGAAGGGTCTCCCTCATTCTCACGGCCATTCAGACGTCCGGGCCCCCAACTCAGTGCTGAGCCATGTCTGCGTGACAGCGGGCACCGGGTGCAGAGGAAAGAGGGTCTGGCTTCAGAAGGCCTCCTTCGTGACAGGCCAGCAGGCTGGCAGTCTTTAAACCCTGAGGCGATTCCCTTGGATTTGTTTGGCTTTTTTTTAGGACGAGAAGCTCTCGTTATCAGACAAGCATGAGCAACTTGGTCTTCTTTCTGGTGCTTGCACACACCCGGCATGACCTCATAGCAATCCAATGTCTCAGATGGGCTTCCAGGGCAACCACAGACTCTGCTGAGCTCATTCTGGGGGCCATGTGACTTACAGACAGCCCCGGGTGGCACGGAGTCATCTGGGAAGCAGCTTTGGAGAGCTCCACCATCAACACGCCAGTCTGTTTCCATCCTGCATCCCCCCGGCGGCCGTGAGGTGCTGTTGAGGACACCCTGCCCAGTCCTCATCAACCCTTAGCAACCCAGCGTGGCAGAGGCAATGGGCCCCGGAGGGAGGGTTTTCCAGGCTGTAATTGTCCCAGGAGCAGGTCATCCCCTGGGGGATTCCGGCAGCAAACCTCCCGGCCCACAGCGGAGCAGTTAGCCCTTGCTCCACAAGGGTTCCAGCAGGCCCGTCTGTCTTGATCCATGGCATCTGCGTCTAACTCACTGCGTGTTCCTGGACAGACAAACTGGCCTCCTGGACACAACAGTCCGAATGCAGACAAGGGCTATGGGGCGCCCCCCTGCCAATGGTCTTAGCGCATTGTGGAGGCGCAAGGGAGAACGCATCAAGACTTTGTAAAGTGGAACATCCAAATGCATGTAAGAGGCCAAGCTTATTTTGGGGGGTCATGCAGTAAACAGCACCCCTCAGCCGTCCTCCGTTACATTTTAACCAGCGAGAGGCCTCTGCTGGAACCACCGAGGCAGGTCAGCCTTATTGACAGTGAAATACAACGGTCGGTCTTTGAAGGAAATCCTCGCATCAATCACTCAAGGACCTCCAGGCACAGTACTGGGCTCCAGCATAGGACCAATTGTGAGGATGGCAAAGGACTGGGCGGTGTGTCCTTCTATTGTATGGAAGGTCACTCTGGGTCAGAGCCGACCCCCTGGCACCTAGCAACGACAACCAGGAGAGTCCGGCAAGGATGCGAGACTTTTTCTCATGTACCTCAGACCCGTTACCACGAGACCAGTCCCTGGAGAAGGACATCTTGCTTGGTAAAGTAGAAGGGTCGTGATAAGGAGGGGCCCCCATGAGATGGGCCGACCACAATGGCTGCCGCCCTGGGCTCCAGCAGAAGAGCAGTGGTGAGGAGGCGGCGGGGCGGGTTAGCGTGCTCTTCTCCTGATCATGGAGTTGCCGTGAGCCAGAACAGACCTGACGGCACCTGACAAGCACCAGGAGGATTACTGTCGTCTGGAGGGACCAGCCCCCTGGAGAAGGACATCATGCTTGGTGAAGTAGGGGGTCACTACCAAAGGGGAAGAGCCCCAGTGAGATGGGTGGACGCAGGGGCTACCCAGTGGGCTCAAATGTAAGAATTGAGATGGGGGCGCAGGTCTGGGCAGGGTTCGTGCTGTGGTACGTGGGGGTCGCGATGAGTCAGAACCGGCTCAATGGCATCCAACAGCGGATCACAACTGATAGCAGGACACACGGTGTGTTCTTGGCTCTTACCATCCTCTGCAACATGATAATCTTGGGTCCCAAGTTTCTGCTGACAGTGAAAATGTGGATCAGCCGTAGCGTGAATATAATGTAATCCAGGCAAAAAATGACACGTCCAGAGTACAAAGAGCTTTTGTTAGAAGAGTGGAGCCTACGAGAAGAAGAGGACATAGGACTTGTGAGAACTGAAGGGGGAGGAGGGTGTGGGGAGGAGGGTTGAGAGACCAGGGGCATCAACGCCTGAAGACCAAAGGTCTTGGTGGCCTGTCCTTGTGGACTCAAGTAGGGTCAAGGACATCAAAGATTCCACCACACAAACAACGCTTTCAGAGACTCAGACCTGAGAGGGTTTCTACTCTGGTAAAGAGTGCCAGTCTCAGACACGCACGGGGCAGTTCTGCCCTGCCCTGGAGGACCACCATGAGTCAGAACTGACTCAATGGCCGTGCGTTTGTTTCTTGACGTTGCTGAACTGAATGCTTAACCTTTTGCACCAGCCAGAGACTCCTTAAGAACATCAACTGCCCCCAAAGATTCAATATTTAAGACCCTCATCCTCCTCCAGCCCCTCAACACCTACTCCCCCTGCCATGGAGTGGATGGGACGGAGCTACTCCCTAGGGTTCCCAAGGCTGCAAATCTTTACGAGAGCAGGCAGCCTCACCTTTCTCCCATGGAGAAGCTGGTGGGTTTGAACTGCTGACCTTGGGGGTAGCTGCCCAATGGGTAGCCCACGGCGCCACCAGGGCTCCTCCAACTCCTCCTACTCTCTCCCCAGATTCTACAGGAATAAAGGAGAGGCCAGAAGAGCCCCTCTTCAGTGACAGACGGCAGGCAGGACACAAACTTGACCAATGACAGTAGGCGTCTATGAGGCCCTGGCGATTGCCTTCTGTCATAACCTCCGAGGAGGAAAGTTGGCTCCTCCTGGCTTGGAATTTCCCAAGATCCTTCATCTCCACTGCCTCCACGAGAAGCCCACAAACCCCGGCGGAGTGGACGACTCACCGAAATACAATCCCAGCGATGAAATAGAAAAGGCCCAGCGTGTCCATCACATTCCACAGGTCGGTGAAGTAGTTCACCCCGTTCATGTACCACTGCAGCACAGAGAGGGAGGGACAGAGAGAGGCGTCAGCAGCTGGGAAGCGGTGCCCACTGCCCATTGCTTCATGTCCACTCGTTTCCCTAGGTTTTTTGGAGCCACGGGTTTCTCCATTCTTCCAGAGGTCAAGGACATTCTACCATGGTTCTGGAAGACAGGCCGCCCTTGTTGTGGTCCTGACAAAGTCAAAAGAAAGGATTCAGGGGCCCTTAGAGAGAGTGCCACCTGGGCAGCTCACCGCGGGCAGTGAGTGGCATGAACGGCACACTGCTCAAGGCTGGGGACGGCGACCCGGGCACAGTCACTGCAGATCTGTGAGTGTCAGCCGGAAAACATCCCGAAGCAAGGAACTAACACCCCAAACCACAGGGGAACAAGCCGCCTGCCACGGAGTCCACGCCAGCTCCTCGCAACGCTGCACGTGGCTTCCAAGGGTGGGACTCGTGTTTCTTTTTCCCTCAACTTGTGGGGACTGTATTCTGAGGTGCGAGTACAAGAGTATTTTGAATACTGCTTTTTATTATTACGGTAATTGAGAGCTCGTACACACCGATATATCATATCACTCCATAATTCAATCGCGTCCAGCAGAATGGTACCCTCGCTACCACAATCAATTTCCAAACATTCTTTTTCTACGTGGGCCGGAAATCTCTGTGGAGGCAGAGAGCTGCTTCTTTCTGAGGAAAGGGTGAGTAGTGCGCTTGAAACATCGACCACGGGGTAGACAGATGTGACCACAAAGATGGCATAGGAAACCATGCTCCTCAAAGATCATGTGTGTGTGGTGTGTGTGTTGTGGGTGTGGGTGTACTGTGCATTGTGTGTGTTGTGTTGTGTGTGGTGTGCACTGGGCATGGCTTCCAGGAAGATAAACAGGTCAGGAAGACAGAGTGGAGAAAGGTGACCAATTAGGACCTGGACAAGCTCCAGCACCCATAACCTGGACTGAGTGGCGCCAAGAGCCAGGAACGTTTCCAAACATCCAAAGCACACTAACAGAGAGCTCCTCGATCCCAACACACAGGATAGGGGTGATGCAGACTCTCGGGGAATCCACTATTCCACGGGGGAAGACAGACAAGAAACCTGCTTACAATAAATGGTGATGAGGGTTGGAGCAGGGAGGAGACAAAGTCCCAAGGGAGCCCAGAGAAAGGCAGTGCCCCCTTGACCCGTGCCAGGCATGGAAGGCCCTGGCAGAGGAGTATCACCAAACAAGCATGTCGCTCCTCAATTCCGCAAATGGAACTCACTCCCGGCCCAGGTCCAGCTGGTCTGGGCGAAGATCTGGGCAGTGTTGCAGCTGATGCAGAAACCAGGAAGGCTGAGTCACTGCCTCGGGACCGAGGGCTCTCATGCTCAGCAGATGGTTTCCCCTCCACTCTCACTGCCACTTGAAACCCCGTGGTCGCTGCTGGCGGTGGGTTCTGCCACGTCAATTCAAGTCACCGCAGCCCTATAGGACAGAGGAGAACCGCTCCACGGGGTTTCCTAGGTGAGAATCATGACCGATTGCAGGAAGGAGCCCCGGTGATGTCGGGGCTAAGCATTCAATCACGAGCCTCTAAGGTCCGTGGGTCAAACCCACCTGCAACGTGGCTGCCTGCTTCAGTAATGATTCACACCCTTGAAACCCGATTCTACTCTGTCCTGTAAGCTTGCTGTTCATCAGAACTGACTGGATGGCAGCAGACAGTCTCTACGGAGGGACACCACCAGGCCTTTCTTCCACAAAGCCCCTGGGTGGATTAGAACCACCCACCTTTCCGTTAGCAGCCAATCACTTACACATCTGGATCCCCAGGGTTTTCTCGAGTCCCATCAAATTTGGAAAACCTTAGATTGTACATGGCTCGAGCTCAGGCCCGTGAAGCTCCCGGTGGCTGGCCCATTTGCTTTCCTAATAAGTGTGAGCAAGGCTCACTGAGACAGCATCATACCAAACCGACCAAATACCGAGTAGGAGCCGGCAGACAAAGAGAACCTGTGACCTCAAGTGTCAGATGGTTTAAACACACCTCAGACCTGAAGTGGCGATGGCGGGACTGGAACCAGCCCTTGACCCTTCCATTGGGGTTCCTCCCATACCACCATCCTAACACACCGTAGCACTAAAGTTAAAATCACCTGTTCAAAAGTTGTTGCTTAAAAAGGACGCTTTGGGAAAAGTTCAGTGCCCTTGCTACCCCACCCTTCACCCCACACACTTGACAAATCAACTATTATGAAAGTAGAGAGAAGAGTGGATCAGTAGAGCCCGTGGGCCTCGCTGCTTCCAGGAAGGCCCATGGACAACGTGCAGTGTGTGACCTTAGCCAGGCAGCTCCACAGCCTAGCCTCCCTTCCTCCAGGCTCCCCCCACCTGCCTACCAAACCAAAGAACCGAATTCACTGCCATCGAGTCAATGCCGAATCTCAGCCACCCTATAGGGCAGGGTCAAACGGCCCCAGTGGGTTTCTAAGACCGCAACTCTTGATGGGGATAGAAAGCCTCATCTTTCTCTGTGGAACGGCTGGTGGTTTCAAACTGCCGACCTTATGGGGAACAGTCTAACACGGAACCACTACGCCACCAGAGCTCCTTTTCCTGCCTATACCGCTCGTTTCTTCAGTACCCCCCCC
>NW_022103899.1:59680175-59682644 GCF_000313985.2 Echinops telfairi | reverse complement strand
TTCATACGCTTTCCCTTTACCGCTGTCAAGTCCTCTGGGCGAAGCTGCAGATCCACCTTTCTTCTCGGGGCTCCCCCGTGTGGATAATATGACCTCATTCAGCACCAACAGTGCAGTCGACCTTCCTCGTCCTCCATCTCTGCCCATCTCCTCCCGCCTACTGAATGGGATGCTGCTGCCAGCACTCCTCCCACCTCTCCTACCACGGAAGACATCACTAGTTGATCGAGATATTCTCTCTTTCTGAGAATAGACAGAATCTCAGTCTTTCTCAACCTGAGACTCCTGGGAGGTAGGGAAAGCGGCTATCAGAGTGGATGTGGTAGTTTAAACCAATGTGACATTCCTATGCCAGTCAGTCCATGCCAGCCTGTCAGTGTGTCAATGCCCGTCAGTGTGTCATGCTGTGGGGGCCTGTGTATCATTGCCATGCTAGAAGCTAAGCCACCATTATATCAAATACCACAAGGTGGACACGTTTTAGTTCAGTTTCCAGACAGACGAGGAGAAGGACTTCGGCGTCTACGGAAACCAGCCATCGGCTGCGCTGTGCATCTCAATGAAGAGTCCTCTGATGTGGTGCTGGACGAAGAGCCCATGGACCGGAAGACATTCAAGATGCACAACACCGGCTTCAGAGAGGTCAGCCCACGAAGACGGTGCAAGACAAGGTAATAGTCGGTCCCATGGTACAGGGTCTCCATGAGCCGACGCGGCTGCAGTGGTGCCCATCAGTTCACCATTTTGAAATGCTCCGTCGGAGAGGGGTTTCTGGAGCTACCTCTCCTTGGTGGTTGAGGGTGACAGCGTCCTTCACCATCCACATTTATTTCTCCAGCAATGACTAAATGGGCACTTGCTATGGGCCCAGTCGGAACTGACCTTGGGAGTCCATGGCAGGCAAGAATAGAGGTCCCGAGACATCTCAGAAAAAGCATAAAGAAAGATCCGTGCAAGCCCACAGGGACTCACCTAACCTTACAATGTTGCCCCGTGACACGCTGGCCACTGAGATGCTCTTGGCTCGAAAAGCCCCTCCTGTCCTCCGGCCCTCACCATGCTGACCTGCCAGGGGGCAGACATGGCAGGAACACAAGCCCTTCCTGCTGTGGGGCTCCACCAGCTGACCCCGCCAGCCGACCTCAGAGACAGGGTAGCTGGCTTCCAGACCACAGCAATAGAGCATGTCTCCCCATCAAGCCAGGCCCGTGAAGCACTTGGCTTCCCTGCAGCACTGATGCTCTCCTGGAGTCTGACGTGTGCAATCGCAGGGTGAAAATGTCTGAAACAGGGTGAGGATGGCCAATGTGGGACGCAGAGACTCGGGGTGAGCACGCGCAGTTGGGAAAATGGCCCCCGCAGACTTGCTTGATGAAGGGCGGCCACAGACTTTGGATTTTCTAAAAGCACAATATCTGGGAAGTGCGCGTAGATAGGGTCTGCCTGCAATCAGAGAGCAGCGTGACCTCAAAGGCCTCTTGGACCAAAGTCTCCATCAATCTTCAACTAACAAGAACGTTTATTTTCAAGAAAGGATGATCTTTGGACTTTCCAAGCAACTCCTAATCCCCCTCCGTGAGCAGATCCAGGAACAGGGGACCCGGGAGGCACCTGGCGGGAGGCACCTGGCGGCACCCTCCTTACCTGCCTGACTTCGTCACAGAAGAGGACAAAGACCAGCACGTAGAGGACCAGCTCAGGGGAATGCGGCACCGTGTGGAAATCCATGAGCAGCACGTAGGCAAACAGCAGGAGGAAGGCAATGTAGAAGACCACGTTCCAGGAGAAGACCACAAAAGGAGAGGTGAAGAAGGCCACGTAGTACCAAAGGAGCTTCTTGTGTTTGTCCATGGGTTTCTTCCTGGAAGGAGAGGGGAGCGTTTCACCCAGGCCCTCGCCAACATCCCCTGGAGACCCCACCGTGGCAGCCCTCCAAAACACAGGCACAGCTACACCCATGGCTGGAAGAGCAGGTTAGGATGGTGTTCCAAGACTGCCATCCAGAAGGTAGCCCTTGGTATTTGGAAATGAGTCAACCCAACCCCTACCCTGGATCTAGAAGGCATGATATCAAGCCTCCTCATCTGAAATCCAATCCAGGGAAGGTCAGAGGAGATCAAAAGTCAAACAGGTGGGTCATGGCCTGGACATGGCGGAAGTCATATATGCACACACGTACCTGCACATTCACGCACACACAACCGCTCCCCCCTCCTCCCCCGCCCCCGGGTGCCTACCTAAATGAAACAAAGCCACAGCCGATTAGAGGTATGACAAACAGGCACAGGATAATCTTCCAGTTTTTGGTGTCTCTGGAAATCTCTCCGTACCACTGCTTGGAGAGGAAATTCTACAGGGAAACAGACACCATGGATAGGACCAGGTAGCAGGCATCAAAAAAACAAAAAATCTTATCATTGTGAATGTGGGGTAGTATAGAGTGGAGACCCAGAGTCTATCTGTAGGCAA
>NW_022103899.1:59676533-59679811 GCF_000313985.2 Echinops telfairi | reverse complement strand
GGACAACAGAAAATGGGTGAAAGGAGACATCGATCAGGGTAAGATATGACAAAATAATAATAAATTTATAAATTATCAAGGGTTCATGGGGGAAGGAGGGTGGGGGAGGGAGGGGAAAATGAGGAGCTGATACCAAGGGCTCAGGTAGAAAGCAAATGTTTTCAAAGTGATGATGGCAACACATGTACAAATGTACTTGACACAATGGATATATGTTTGGCTTGTGATACGAGTTGTATGAGTCCCAATAAAATGATTTTTTTTAAAAGAAAAGAAACAGACACCACCATGCAGATAGTTATGGGTGCAATGAGACGCTGCGGGACAGTATGCAGCCTTGTTTCCCAGTCCCCAGAAAGAATGCCCTTCCTCAGGATATTTGTCCCGTGGCTTTGAAGAGCTACCTGGTAAATGAAATCAATTCCTCCTGGGTTTTCCTAGTTCTTCTCTAAGCCAACATGTGTGAACTTTAAAACAGAGGCTCATACGTGTCTCCGGTTCACCTTAGAGAAATCATTATCATTTTATGGGAAAGCGTTCTAAATCATCTTGATGGCACCGTGGGTTACGTACGAGCTGGACTGCTGACCACAAGGTCAGAAGTTCCAAACCACCAGCTGTTCCGAGGCACAGAGAGGAGACTCTGTACTCCTGTATATAGTGATACGCTCAGAAACCCACGGAGGCAGAACTGACTGGATGGCAGAGAGTTTGGTTTGGGTTTAGTGGGAGCAGCAAAGGGGGTCTTGGTTACAGGAGAAACGGTGTGTTGCTAGTGTTGCTATTGTTAGGTGATGCCCTGTCAGTCTGACCCATAGTGACCGCGTGCATGACAGACTGTAACGCTGCCCAGTCCCGCGCCGAGCCCACGGTGGCAGCCGCTGTGTCTATCCTTCTCCTTGAGGGCCTCCCTCTTTGTCGCTGTCCCTCTGCGTTACCAAGCATGATGTCCTTCTCCAGGGACTGGTCTCCCCTGACCACATGTGCAGACTGTGGAGGCAAAGTCTCGTCATCTTGGCTTGTAAGGAGCATTCTGTCTGTACTGCCGCCAAGAGAGATTTGTTCATTCGGGTGGTGTAGTGGTTACACCATAGGGACTCGTGAAATTTTACACGCAAAGTCTGCAGTTCGAAACCAGCACCCACTCCTCGGGAAAGAGATGAGGACATCTAGTCCCATATCCTGACCCCTAGGGTCATTGTGAGTCAAAATGAACTCAATGGCAAGGAGTGTTTTGTTTTGTCTTGTGTTGTATCGTTTTAATAGGAGAAATAGCTACTTGCATCCAAGCCCATATCCTAGGCAACATCCAGTCTTCCTCATTCTGCTCTCCTGGGCTCTAGTAGGTGCCCCATCTCACAGGGCTTCTCCCGGCTGGGGTTCTACTGTCACCAAGCAATGCTCTCAGCCTGGCACGAAGAACAGATGTGGAGACCATAGGAAGGTCTCACCGGCCTGGCAGTGGGACTTCTGACTAATGAACTGACATCTGGTTGAAACCCTTTGGACTTGCATTTGGACCGAAGCCCGAGTCGGCCACCCAGGACATTTGTCAGAGAGGAGGGTTAGGTCCTAAGAGTCTTTGAGAGGAGCAAGGTCCTCATGGACCAGCCCAGCTTTCTGGACACAGACGAACCCAGTGCCAGCCCCTCTCGACCCACCACAGGGGAAGCCCAACCACACATGGACTCCCTTCTCTGAGCAGCCCGGCCACTGATCGGCTGTCGGGCTAAAGCTAGTGTAGTGAACGCAGCACGAGGGTCCCTCTCATAACTCAAAACAAGACACTGCCGTCAAATGGAGTCTGACTCGTAGTGACCCTAAAGGGCAAAGTAGTACTGCGCCTTTAGGATTCCAAGTCCATAAATCTTTAGGAGAGGCGAAATCCCCATCTTCCGCCCTCAGAGCAGCGGGTGGATTCAAACCTCTGATCTTCGGATGAGCAGACCACGGCATAACCCACCGGTACCTCCAGAGCACCTCACTATCCACGGACTGCAGGAAGGTCCCACGAAAAAGACCAACAGTATGGGATCAAATCCCATCGGACTTCCTTCCCAGTAGAGCACATTCTGGAACATTCTAGAACCTGCCTGAGTGCCTGCCTGGTCCTTGGTAACATGGGGGTGACACCAACTCCACCGCTGGCTGTGAAGGTGACATCTGGTCACAGTTGTGACAATGTGGGTAGCAGGTTTCTGTCCGTCTAGCTCTTCTCAACCCAACACTCCTCCCAGGAGGATTATCGGGGCAACCTGGGAATTCAGCGTGTGACCCGCAGACTGGGTGTTGTGGTTCTCTCATGCCACTGAGTTGTTTCTGACTTAGGACGACCCCCTGTGGGTGTCAGAGGGCTCTACCATAGGATTTCCTGACTTCCACCCATAGAGTAGTTAGTGGGTTTGAACCCCCAACCTTGTGGTTAGCAGCCCAATGCCTTCCCCATTATACTACCTGGGCTCCCAGTTAGGGATCCAGTCGATGGAAACCCAGGCAGTGGGAATCCAGAGACTTAGCTCATAATGACACTGCCTTACTGATTAAGGTGCGCCTGATCCAAGCTGTGGTATTTTCAATCGCTTCTCACATGCCTGGGAAAGTTGAACACTGAATCAAGAAGAATGAAGAAGAATCGCTGCATCTGGATTAGAGTGCTGGCAAAGAATTCCGACAGTGCGACAGGCTGCCAAGACAACGACAAGTCTGTCTCTGAAGAAGCATGGCCGGATGCCCGTAGAAGCAAGGCTGGTGAGACTTCATCTCACGTGCTTTGGACACGTTGTCAGGAGAGACCAGTCCCGGGAGAAGGACACACCATTCTTGGCAGAGCAAGGGGAAGGTCCCCCAGGTGATGGGTTGACACGGGGACGCAACAATAGACCCAAACAGGAATAATTGTGGGGGTGGCGAGGGACCCGGTGAGTTGAAGCTGACACAAAGGCACCTCGTGACCACAACGACAAGAGACTGTTTGCTTTGTGGGAACTCAAAGACCATGATTTTTCCTACATTGCTCTTCAAATGAGGATTTCGACGGATGTCTACACATCACCGTCTCGGGCCACGCAATACCTCCTGTTTTGGCGCGTGTATATTGAAGGAGGACAGTGTTTCACTGGTGTGGCGGTGCAGTGGTTACGCGTTGGGCTGCAATCCGCATGGTGGCCGGTCAAGAGCAGGAGCAGTTTCTTGGGACAGAGACTGGGGATCTCTGTGAGTCAGCACTGACTCTGTGGCCCTGAGCGGCAGTGACATCATCTGGTGTAGATGTGAGGATT
>NW_022103899.1:59674564-59676169 GCF_000313985.2 Echinops telfairi | reverse complement strand
ACTCAGCGTCCTTGCATGTGTTGCATGAGTCTGAAGAGGACTTTATAGATTGATATTGGACAGATGGGCCAATATCAGACTTATGGTTTTCTCAATATTCAACTGCTCTTGTATATAACGCTCTTTCTTATACACATATGAGTGTCTATGGACTGGTTTCTCTAGTCTACCTGGACTACCACAGTGAGTAGCGGTGAAGCCAAAAGGCTCCTGTCTGGGCCTGCAGCGTGGTTAGTTGTCGGCTGCTGTTACCTGGACCCCAGGCTGGGCGATGAAATGCTGGTCTGTTGCCTCCACAGCCAGCTCCAAGCAGTTGCTTCCACCCCAAGCTTCACAAGTGTAAACCAGCAGTTGTTCCGCCAACTCCTCATCACTGCTGTAACACTCCGTGAACAACTCTGTGGGGCGGCGTCAACAGAGGGAGATGCTGGAGTCAGGACTGAGAATACACCAACCGCCCTGCCTAGCCCTCCCCAACCGCCAGCCCCCAACATCAGAGCTGGGCATACACCAACGGCCCAGCCCTGCCCTTCCAGCCCACCAGGCCCTGATGTCAAGGAGGTTCTCCATCGGTGCATGCTCATCACTGAGAAGAGGACACTCCCTGGACACGCTGTGTCCAGCAGAGATCCTTGTCAAAGAGCCCTCGTTTTAGCTGTCCTGATGTCCGTCCCCAACTCACACAATTCAGTGAATAACTTGCCTAGGGTCCTTTGAGGGAAGGGCTGGGGACTTTGGCCTGCTGGTTCCTGGCCTGCCTCTCCAACGTGGTCCTAACTCTGCCTTGGCTATCATGCCAACCTTCCAGTCAGTCCTGTTTGGCTCATTTTCCTGGTTCTCCCTGGCAAGTTTGCCATCCCAGCTTAGATCAGCATTGTGGTGAGTTTTCACTCTGAGTTTGCCTCGGTGGGACAGAACGTGGCAGATGAACACGCTGGCCAGTCCTACACCATTCCCATGCGGTGCCGCAGTGGTTAAGCACTTGGCTACCCACAAGTTCATGGGTGCAAACCCACCAGCTGCTCCATGGCAGAAAGACAAGGTGGCCTGCTTCCTTAAAGATCCACAGCTCTGGAAAGCCTCTGAGGCAGTCCCACTCCACTACAGGCTGGAACCCGCTAGAAGGCGGTGTGGCATTGTTATGCCTGTGGTTGTCTTTGCCAGGTCAGGGGGGCAGGATTAGTACCAGTGTGTCTGGAGCCAATCTCTAGAGATCATCCAAGAGGAGATGAAGCCAGAGAGCAACTATGGGGGAAGACAGATGGCACCCCACGTGGAGATCACCAAGGAACCAAGGAGCAAGGACCTTTCTCGAGAGCTGACAGAGAGCCTTCCCCTAGGGCTAGATCCCTGGAGTTGAACTTCAAGTCTCTTCAACTGCGAGAGGGAATTTCTGTTTGTTAAAACCACCCACCTGGGGCCTTTCTGACATGAGAGCATGTGTTAACTAAGACAGGCCCTTTCCCCAGGGCTGCTCATGATGGGGCAGCCAGGGCTTGTAAATGTTTCCAGGAGCAGAGAGCCTCGTCTTTCTCCCCCAGAAAGGATGGTGGCTTTGAACTACTGACCTTGAGGATAGAAATCCAACGTTCAACCACTATGCCA
>NW_022103899.1:59671654-59673104 GCF_000313985.2 Echinops telfairi | reverse complement strand
AACACCAGGATCTCCGGCCCCGTCCCAGCAGACTCACCAACCGCCCGCGTCTCGTACTCATTGGCCAGCTCCTCCGACTCCCCTGCAGCGTTGATGTCATTCTTCACCTTGGCCAGGGTCTTCAGAAGCTTGCTGGCCCCCAGGGCGGCCAGCGTGCAGCCTTTGGTCTTGTCAGAGGGACAGAGATAATTTACAGTTCCTTGCAGTGGCCACAGTGTCAACCATAATGTCAGACAAGCGGGAACTTTCGGCAGAAGCAGGACACGGTAAGCTCTACACTACCCATAATGCCTCGCAGGCAGACTTGAGCCTGAGGCCCAGCAGTCTTGAAGAAGAGATTGGCATTCGTAAAGCAAATAGCGAGGCAAAGCGCCTGAGAGACTGAGGGCGAGCCTGTCATGTCCGGAGTCCCCCACTCCCGTTCTCAGAGGGAAACAGCTGAGTGAAGGGAAAGTGGATGAGGGCAGGGAAGACCTGAACAGAGGAGTGACTAAGACCGAGTGTGTGTGTGTGCGTGTGTGTGTGTGTGTGTGTGTGTGTGTGCGTGTGTGTGCTCGCGCGCCTTTTTGATGATCTGCATCTGACTTTATGCTCTGAAAATGGAGAACGCAGCTTCTTGTCAAGCGTCCACGAACCACTTAAAAAATGATGCACAGAACCACAAAGAAAAGTCCCGATAAATTCCCCAGGGTTGGACTTGTGCAGGACCTCCCTCCTGTCTACCATGCAATAAAACCAGAGATGACGTTTTACGGTGCAATGTCGAAACTTCATCCACTCACAAACACACACCCACGGGCACCTGAGAAGGAGGGATACGGTGAGGAGTCTACCCAGTTGCCCGCTACACACACCTGCCTGCTGAGGACGGCACCTCCCAAATGCCCCTTCAGTGGTATGGTAAACTGAGGCACCACCGTGGTCCCCCGGCACCTGCCCATCCATTGGATCAGTGCTGGCTCACGCCTGGCATGTCAGTTTCAGGTGGGTCAGGGCAGTCACAGGGAGCCCGAGTCCGGGGGGGCCTGGACACTGACCTGCTCCCAGAGCACCTTGGAGAGCTCCTTCTTGTTCTGCAGAATGGCCCAGATGAAGAGGGCTTGCAGGGGGTGCCGGGTAATGGGAGACACGTCCTGGGAGAGGGGAGAACATGTGGTCAGCACGTGTGAGCGGAACAGCCCGCAGGTGCCCTCTCATCAGAATGAGACAGTCGGGTCAGGTCAGGCTCTGCGGGGAGAACAGCCGTGTTGGGTGAGCTCTGTGACTCTGTGACCCTTCGTCACAGGACAGGCGTCTTTCTGGGTCCTCAATCAACACCTACGGGAGCGTCAGTCAAGACATCTGTATTAGTCGAGGTACTTTAGAGAAACAAATCCACAGCAACTCATGTATAAGAGAGTTTTATGTAAAGTGTGCATCACGAAAACATCCCAACCCAATGCTGCCCAAG
>NW_022103899.1:59652959-59668339 GCF_000313985.2 Echinops telfairi | reverse complement strand
ACCAGTACATACGTGGAGTTCTATGTCCATCTCGTCCCTGCTATTCCTGTCTTCCTTACGGAAACCCCTTCGGAAGTTGGCGACCAGCTTCCAGATGAATGTGAGGAGGGCATCGTTGTAGGAATTCTTGGCGATCTGTAGGTTGCGGTAGACCAGCGTGCTGAAGTGGTTGGAGAAGAGCTCTGTGAGGACGTCGTTGGTGAGAAACTTCCTCAGGTTCAAGCCGTTCTCCAGGAAGAGCCGGACAAACGTGGGTCTGTCCTTAATGAGAGCCATAAACATGACTTCCTGAAGGTCAGCCGACTAAGGAGAAAGACCAGAGAGAAGAAAGAGCTCACACTCCGAATCCAACAGAGAAAGCACCAGGCATTTCGCTTTCTCAGCCCTAGCACCTTTAACACCGCTTTCAATCCCGGGTGGAGAATCAAGTTAATCCTTTCAGATGAAACCTACCACTGGCATATACTTCAAACCTCTAGACTGGGAAAGCCTCAGAGTGGAACCTGTGACGTCAATAAGAGGGGGCCTTGGATTGACTTGGCCTCTTGCTAACACAAAACCACCAACCCCCTGCCACCAAGCCGATTCTGACTCACAGCAACCCCACAGAACTGTTCCTTGGGCCTTCCAAAACTCCCGGTCTTCACGGGAGCAGACAAGCCCATCTGGAGAGAATGCCGCGAAGCATACCGCCTAGAAGTGAGGCTGGAGAGGCTTCCTCTTACATAGTTTTGGCATGTGATCGGGAGGGACCAGTCCCTACAGAAGGATCAGCAAACAAAGGAAGAGCCCCCACCCCCACCCAAAGGAGATGACTGCAGCAATGGTTGAAGGGTGGCAGAGACCCAGTGGATGTTGCCTTCCGTGAGTCAGCGCTGACCTGAGAGCACCCAACAAGAGGGAGGACATTGATCAAGTGATATCCCAGGGTCTGGCGCAAAGCAATCACTCTGGCGAGGCGGGGGGCAGATAGGACAACTTGCACCATCTCTCTGATGCCTGCTGCAGTAGACACCAAGTGTGCCGTGCTGCACAGCAGTGCAGGAGGCCTAGTGGTGCAGTGAATTTTGCACTGGGCTGCTAACTGCAAAGCCAACGGTTGAAGCTCACCAGGCACTCCACTGGGGAGAGATGAGGTGTTTTGCTCACAGAAAGACATGCAGCCTCAGAAACCCACGGGTTGCTGTCCTGCCCTGTCCTCTAGGTCTCCGTGAGTTGGAAGTGGATCGATGGCAGTGGGCTGTTTGGAGGATCATTAGCCTGGTTTCTTCACTCGGCCACACTACACCTTCCCTTGGGCCCGTCAGCAGCGCTACGCGCCTTCCACCACGGGGACTGAGTTATTCTCAACACAGGCGGCAAGATCAGCCCTGGTGAACAATGCAAACCACAGGACACCAAGCGAATGCCTGGTCACGTGGACTCTGAACACCAAACGAGCTGCCGTCGGGCTGATTCTAGCTCATGGTAAGCCGGTGAGTGTCTGAGTAGAACCGACGGTGAGAGTCAGGCAGTGAACAAGGCAGGCTTCTGAAGAATCGGTGCATTTGAATTGTGGTGTTGCTGAAGAACACTGAAAGTACCATGGAGAAGAAGGAGGAGGAGGAGGAAAAGAAGAAGAAAGAAAACAATCTGTCTTGGAAGAAGTCCAGCCAGAATGCTCCTTAAAAGTGAGGATGGTGAGCCTTCATCTCACGTCCTTTGGACATGGTGTCAGGAGAGACCAGCCCCTGGGAAAGGGCCTCGTGCTTGGTCAAGGGGAGCGGCAGCAAAACTGGACATGAGCTTGGATGAGACAGATGGATGTGATGGCAGCCGCCACAATGAGCTCAGGCAAAACAACAGCGTGGGCATGGAGAAGGATGGGGTGGCGTCTCGTTCTGCTGTACACGGGTCACTATGTGTTGGAACTGCCTACTCAAGAGCACCTTACAACAGCACAGACTCCCACCATGGCCAGTAGCACGCTGTCCAAGTAGAGTCACTGGAGAGGGAATTGAGACCAGGTGGGGAGCAACACAGCAATGGATAGCATCCCCGAGTGCAGATACAATGGATAGCATCCCCAAGTGCAGGCACAATAGACAAAAGTAGTACGCAGGACATAGACAGTAGTAGATATAGTAGCATAATTATAAAGGGATGAGTAGTTTCCCCTACCACTTTAATAAAATGTAACTGTAAGTGGATAGAATTGAATTCTTAGCAATGAGCACATATACCAACCAGCTTGCAAAATTCCTAAGAATGGAGCTCGTGTAGATCAGCTCGTGTGAATCAATCAGAGCTGGCTCCCACCCACCACCTGTGAGGAAACTGGGCCGTGAGAGGCTCAGCCACACAGATGTGCTGACTTCTGAGTCCACCCTCTCTACCACGATGCCCTTGATCCCTAATGAGCTGAAGCTGAGACAATAAGTTAAAAACATCCTTCCATGTGTCCCTGAGTTGATGTGTATTTGTACCGTCTGACCTCACTTCAGAAGAACATTTCACCCGCAAAGATGTATTTATGACTCAATTAACTGGACCCTCTTATAATTTACTTTCCCTCAACAAGGTCTAATAGAGTTCGTGATGCTGTGAAGACCAAACAGGAGATAATGTTTGCTAAAGGAATGAATAATTTAAAAAGCCCGAAGTCATTACTTTATTTGCACTACTATGATTATAACTGATCACATATTGATGAAAATCAACATTTAGTCCTTGATTATACAATGAAATACCTAAATGTTTTCTGAGCCTGGCTATTAGGGATGAAGGTTATGAAATCTACGAACTTTCAAATCTACATGTAAGATCCCTGCCATAGTCAATTCTGACTCATATCAACCCCAAATACAAGTAACCATACATGCAGAATATTAAATATGTCCTCTCAAAATTTAATATGCTTCTAACTGACCACTAATGATTCCAACTAACAGCAAAGGGCTGAAAACAAGGGGGGAGTAACCTTGTGAATGCGAGGGTTTATCATTGTTCCAAAGACCAGAAGTCCAAAGGCCGGTTTTACTTCAGTTGTATGCAAGTGGACAGGGGCTGGAAGACATAGTTCTACAACTCTGAATTGAAAAGGCAATCTGAAATTTTAAAACAGAAATAACCTTTCTGTTGAATGCCGTTCTTTTAGAGTAGGGAGACTCTTGTAGCAAGGAGCGCCACGATATAGTCCTGTTCTAAGACATTCATTTACAACTAGGATGCTCTTTAGAAGAGAGGATAGATAGCAAGCCTTCCACTCACTGGGTTTGGAGGCAACATCAGGAAAGACCTCTGGATAGAATGTGTGTCCTGCTTGGTAACGTGGAGGGTCAGTGAAAGTAAAGGAGGCCTTCAATGAGACAGACGGGCAAGACCAGGCTACACTTCCCTCTGTTATGAGTCAGAGCCACCTTACAACGAGGCAACCAATGAGTGCCTTCCATCAAATGGTTCTGTTCCCCTAAAAATCTCCCTTTGCAAATTCCCCCATTAGACATGGCTGGGTAGGAGGGATGGGGAGAAAAGGAAGCACTGTTATCTTCGTTTTCAAGTGAGCCACATCTGATAAACCCTTTGCAATCACTCTGGAAATAGTTTTCCCGTAGTTCCTCTCAACTCTTCCAAAGAGAAGACCTCTTCACCAGCTAGAGGCTCACTTCAATTTTATCACTTGAAGAGTGATAAACATTGGGGTTTTGGGGTGTTTTTAGTGGATTGATAACGTCTTGCACTTTCACATTTGTTCTTATTTTCTCGTCACCACAACACTACAATGTTGACATCACCGCCCCACAGCACTCAGCTGGTACACTGGTGTACCAGAATGAAACAACGTTCACACGGTTCAATATTGACTTAAACTGGGACAGCCCAGGGAAGCTCCACCCATTTACCCTTACCTCCCATCGGCGGTCATTAGTGAAAATCTCATCACTGGCCAGGTCCAGCTGGTTCCACTCCAGCAGAAGCTTCAGCTGCCCATTCCAGTTGTCCTTGTCTTGCTCGTTGGTGCTGAAGGCTGGAAGAGGCAGGCCGAACATCAATTCCCCAGACACCGAGAAGTAGAAGCAGAACCGGTCAGCGCCATTGATGTGCTGCAGCTCTAAGCTGCTTCCCTCCGGATCAGACAATCAGCTGTGCCTTCACTTCTTTACCCTCATTCTTGTCCACATTCTCATAAGCAGCAAAGTCTAGAAGGGGCATCAATCCAGGCTATCGCTGTTGCTGTTGGTGGCTGCCACTGAGTCCCACGCACAGAACAAAGCAGTGCCCTCTCTTGTATCGCCTTCATGATCGGTGGACTCTCTCATTCATTACAGTAGCCGGTGAGTACCCTCCAACCTAGGGACTCCTCTTCCAGCACTACATCCCACTGCATCCAAAGCAGCACTGCTACGGTCCATAGGTTTTAGTTGGCTGATGTTCTGAAATTCATCGCCACAGGCCTCTCTGTCTAGTCTGTCTTAGTCTAAGCGATCCTCTGAAGCCTAGCCACCATGGGTGATTCTGCGGTATTCAAAACACTGCTGGCCTAGCTTCCAGGCTGTCATCCCTTTTCTCGACTTCATCTGCTCAGAGGAGAAGGCTGAGAGTGTCTACGTCCTTCAAGACCTGCAACCTCAGAACCCCTTTGGGGCAGTTCTACTCCGTCCCGAAGGGTTACTCTGAATTGGAATCAACTTGATGGCAGTGGATTTGGGTGATTTGGGTTTTTATTTTGTTTTGTGTTGTGTTTATTGCATATGATAACAATATAACTAAGATTTATTGAGATGTTCCCATAGATTGAGATTCCATGAGCTTACTATCTCAACGGTTACAGCTGACTTATTAAGAGCCCATTGCCACTGCATCCACTTCGACTCAGACTGCTTCTGTAGGAGGAAGCAGACCTGCCCCCCAGGGTTCCAAGGCTGGTGTAATCTCCACAAACACAGCGACCTCATCCTTCTCTTGGGCCTCTGGCCTACTGGTTAGCAGCTGAGCGCTTGACCACTGTACCACAGGTCTCCTTACCTGACAAATACACTCCCTGCCAAAGAGCTGATTCCAACTCAGTGACCCTGTAAGACGTGTTACAACAGCCCTTTAGGGGTTTAGGAGACTTTTATTTACAGGAGCTGACAGGCTCACCTTTCCCCTGAGGAGTAGCTGATGGGTTTGAACTGCCAACCTAGTGGTTAGCAGCTCAGCGTGTAGACCACTACGCCACCAGAGTGCTGGTAAAATTACTTCCATAGAATCTATTCGGACTTATAACAAACCTACAGGACAGAGTAGAATTGTGCCTGTGTATTTACAAGACTGTAAATCTTTATGAGAGTAGAACTATCCTCTCTCCCCATCAGAACTGCTGGTGGTTTCAAACTGCTGACCTTGCTGTCAGCAGCCCAATGCATAACCCACCACACCACCAGGGCTTCTGTCTTTGACATATAGTTGATATACATCTACAAAGTCATGAGCTGCAGTGTTCCATCTGTCTTCTCCAGAGCGAATACTTCCTGTGCCTGTGTCTCCTTTCAGATATAACACCATCTTCATAAATACCTTTTAGAAGCAAATTGGGGGCCAGCACCATGAGTACTGATGGCCTGTCGTACGTCCTATGTGTCTGGGCCTACTTTGTGTATTTCACCTCTGTGAACATGCACAGCTGCACACTAGGAGGGCAAGTTTTGGCCAAGGTTGCATTTATTTCAGGGCATGCTCACCTGGGTGGGGCTCTCAACCCTCAAAACCATTGATAAAGAATGTACGAACCTGAGATTCTGCCATGGAACTCAGAAGGTGTAAAAGCACCTGAAACTGAAGGCACAAGGAGCCCCGGTAGGTTAGTGGTTACACATTAGGCAGAAGTCCACAAGGTCAGCAGTTTGAAACCATTAGCCCCCTCCAAGGGAGAAAGACTGGCTTCATACACTCGTAGAGAGTTATAGTCTAGGAAACTCATCGGGGCAGTTCTATCCGGCCTGAAGGGACTCTGGAAGTCATCACCAACTTGATAGCACTGAGAATTTTGAGACGTTGAAGGCAAGATTATTTTTGTGGATGCGAGAGTGTGTGTGCCTGCATATACATGCATGTTGTTGTTGTTGTTGTTACTGTTGTTAGATGCAACTGAGTCTGTTCTGACCCTCGGGCCCCTATGCACTATAGAACGAAACACTGCCCAGTCCTGCACCAGCCTCACAATGAATTGCTCCTGTGCTTGAGCCCATTGTTGCAGCCACTGTGTCAGCACATCTCGCTAAGGGTCTTCCTCTATTTTGCTGCCCCTCTACTTTACCAAGCATGACGTCCTTCTCCAGGGTCTGGTCTCTCGTGACAACATGGCCAAAGTATGCAGGATGACTTTTGGCCACCTTTGCCTCTAAGGAGCATTCTTGGCCGCCTGTGGTAGCTACATAATCGGGTGTCAACTTGCGAATGGGCGGAGTCTAGCCTGTCAATCAGGCCACAGCTTGATGACCTCAGTTGAAGGCGCTAAGGAGATAAATAGCTAACTGGAGGTGGGACACTCACTCCCTTGGAGACATTCCTATTGACAAGCCTGATGGAGCTACACTGATGCAGCCAGAGCCCTGGAGCTGGAGGAGCCATGTGGAGACCCACCACAGTGTTGAGATGCTTCCACCACCACTGGATCCACAAGACTTTCCACCCACTGACCTGTGATCTTCCTGCATTTGGTATCATGGCATGTGTTTCATGAGTCTGAAGAAGACTTTATAGATTGGTTTTGGACATATGGGCTAATATTGGACTTTTGGACTTGATCTGGACTGGGCTGGGATGTCTTCTCAATATTCAATGGCTCTTGTATATAAAGCTTTCTTATACACATAGGAGTGTCTATGAATTTGTTTCTCTGGTCTACCTGGACTAACACACCACACTTCATCCAAATCAGACTTGTTTATCCTTCAGGTCATCTATGGGACTTTCAATATTCTTCCCGTTTATGTGTGTTTCAAAACGATGAGAACCTTATGCATAGCTTCAAAGGGCACGCACACACACGTGTGTGTGAAATTCTAGAATTGAGGCCCGTGGTTTTTAATCACATTCTCAAAGGACTCCCCGACTCCTCAACATGTATGTCTGTGTGTATATGTGTATATACACATATATATGACTGTTGTGGGAGACAGCTCTTTGGGACTGAACTTGGCCAGTCTGCTAATGACATCAGGAATCTTCTTTCAGCAAATCCACACAACCAAGGAGAATGAATTCAGCAGGGCAAAGGTGAGTCCAGGTTCTAATCTACGTGAGTCAAAATTAAACGAGAGACTGCACTGCAGTCGCCCGGTTTAACATAAAATAAAATGCAAGCCATCAGAAGCATCGGGTCTCAGCACACAGCGGAGGGTTTCCAGAGCGCATCATTTGACCTACCTTTGTACAGGGCATAGGAAATAGCATTGCTCACAATCTCATCCCCGGCTTCTTCCATTTTAATAACCGTCAACAGGTGAGAACTTTCGAGGATCTCCTTGAGCTGGCAACAGGGAAAGAGCAAAGTGGTTAGCCAATGGAGACCTGATGCCATCAGACACTCCACCAACTCACTGCCAACTTAGAGCAGCCCCATCGGACAGAGTGGACCTGCCTCTGTAGGTTTCCGGGACGGAAACGCTTTATAGAGTCGAAAGCCCCTTCTTTCTCCTTGGGATCGGTTGGTGATTTTGAACTGCTGACCTTGCAGATCGCAGCCGAACTCGAAACCACTACACTCGGTGTAGAAACGGGAACATAAAACTCCCTTTGGGTAAAAATGTTCCATTCTATTTTAGAAAAATGCAGCCTCTAGGAGACCCGAGTCGATAAAAAGCCCTGGAAGCATGGGTTATGGGTTGGGCTGCTAACCATCAGGTCGGCAGATCAAATCTACCAGTGGCTCCACAGGAGAAAGAAGAGGCTGGCTGCTTCCGCTAAGATGTACAGCCTCGGGAGCCCACAGGGCAGTTCTGCTCCGTCCTATCATGTCACTATGGGTCAGCATTGACTCAACCGAGGTGAGAGGGATTTTGATTCACAGGAGAGCTCCAACTCTCCTCCTTCATTTATACCACCTGTCCTCCTAGCTCCTCTTCCCTAAATTTTATAATGTGTCATTGGCTGAAGCAGGAGGTCCTAGATAGTGTGGAATGAGACTCATTAGAAAGACCAAGCTTCACAATTTAAGGTCTGATGTCACTCCCTCCTTCAGGTTTGGATGTTATCGTTCACGATCCTTGGATCACACGGGCTGATATGTTTCTTCCAAGGGGGCCCAGTCGACACTTCAATGGTGAACACCCAGTTTGCCAAAGGATACGGATGACAGTGGGTGCCCACAATCCATTCACAGGGTCCACATTGGGAGTAAGCCTCTGGTGAAGCCCTTCTGACCACAGACCAGGGTGAGGAGAGCCTTGCTACCATGCAGAGTGCAGTGAGGCTTTTCCTTTTGTTTTGTCTTATTTGGGTTTTCTGTATTTTGCTTCCTATGGTCTTCTGTATATGAAATCCAGGCAGGGTAGAGCCACGGAGGCAGTGACTGTTTCGGTGGTTCTTGGGGGGGATGGTGTCTGGTGAGGGAGGTTGGGGGGGAGGTGAGAAGCTGATCCACTGAGTGCAAGAAAGAAGTGAATGTTCTAAAATTGACTACAGAGATGATTGTACAATTCTCTTTAATATGCTGGAGCTATCAAAAGGTATCATACGTAAAATATATACCAATAAAAACCCCTAAAAAAATTTTTTTAAGCCCAGGTTTACTGGTCTGTTAGAGACTGGTGGGACCCTCAAGAGGACAGTGCTTGGAACCCCTTGAAGCCTGTCACTTATCTTACCTCTGCGACTCAACTTTCAGCCAATGACAGACATCCCTTTCGGCATGCACAATAACAGACACGCACACTGGAACACTCAGCCACACACACAAGGTCTGAGGGGCGAAGTCTGCCCGGGGATAAAGCTCGGATGGCAGGGAAAACAAAGGGAAATGGTACACCAAGGAGAGAATGGGCAGAGAGCTGTTCCCGCCCGTGTGGGGACCGCAATCTGCATCCCAGACCAAAATGCACATGCATCGTTGAAGGGAACGCCAATTTGCTCTGTCCTACAGGGTCTCTGTGAGTTGGAATCGACTCGGCGGTGGTGGCTTGGGTTTGGTATTTGGGGCGGGAAAATCAAAAGCACATCAGGCAATCACAGGAAATGGGAGACCGCTTAGCAGTATGTGGCTCTATGTTTCAAAGGTCAGCAGAAAGTAGCTGGCTAAGTGTTCGGATCAGCGCACACTTCCTCGGTGATCTAGCAAGAGAAGTGAGGATGTCTACAGGGAATCACGGGCCAGTTCATGCGGAAAAGCAATCATTCTGTAGTCGGTGCCTCCAGTAGATCTCAACTCGATTGAGAGTCTTAATTTCTAATCACATAGAAGCTCAATGTCTGCGGACTTCGTGGTGCACAAGAAGGGTAACAAGCGTCTCAAGCAACACATCTCCCATTCTAACCTTGTCTGTCTGTGATCCCTCCGTATCTGGACCCAAGCTTCCAGGAAGACGCTCATGTTGTCTGGGCCAGAAATGTTGTCTCCCAGGCACTGAGTTGAAAACACTGGCAGCTGCTAAAGATCACACATTCCCCCCTAGCCAAGAATCCTCTCCCCAAGAACTCCCCCCCAACCCTCAGGCCCCTAATGTCTCCTCAACACCAGCTCACCGACTTGATCCAACTCTCCGTTTCCTCCTCCGACAGCCGGGAGACAGTGCGGGGCAGGAAGCGCACCAACTTCTCCTTGACAATGGATGACGTCAGAATGTCCTCCATCTCCACCAGGCTCGCGATCACGTCTGAGATCTGCCCCGAGCCCTCCACCACCACGCACGGAATTTTACTCTTGATGGAGGTGTTGATGGCCTGGGAGAGGACGTGGGGTGAGGAAGGAAGGTCAGCAGATGAAAAGAGAAGATGAGGAGCGAGGGATGCCCACTCACGACCAAGATTCTACATCAGACAGGGGCACATGGCACACAGATACACCCGCCCCCGGCTCTGAAGCCATCCAACGTCTGCAGTGGTTACATGAAGGAGAAGCGTAAAAAGGCTCCTGACATCTCAGGCTACTTCCAAATTCCACACCGCCGGCACGTGCAACTAGCTTACCGCTTGCATAAATAAGTGCATTGCAGGATATATATTATACAAGGAGCCGTTTATAATGCATAATCTATTCTTTATTACACATTGTATCTGTTATGTTTCTAATATGAAACGTGTCCGTGTGTAATAGGATATATAGAGTATTATATGTTTATGTAAATGGATTATATGACACATATACATAAATGGAGCCTTGGCAGCACAGCAGTCTCGAGCTCAGCTGCTGACCAAGTGAGCCACAGTAACCCCATGGAATAAGACCTGGCCATCTGATCCCATAAAAATTACAGCCTGGAAACCCCTACGGGGTAGCTCTGATCTGTCACCGGGGGTCACTATCAGTCAAAACTGGCTCACAGCAACATATAGATAGATGGGTGGGTGGATGGATGGGTGGGTGGGTGGATGGATGGATAGATAGATAGATAGATAGATAGATAGATAGATAGATACAGATAAAGATACAGATGAATATAACCACTAATTCAAAATCCTGGCAAAATAAATTCAACTGCTACAGGCTAACAAATAATGTTATTTTGTATTGTGTTTTCTCACATAGTTCTCTCTTCAAATAATTGTCCTGTCCCATGCTTTCAAGGTGAATAAAAACATACACTGACTGAACTTGAGATCCTTAAGTGATAGCACAAGAGTTGAGACCTATTAACTCAGGGTTTAATGACCTCACAGCAAGACAAAGTCATCTACAGACAGAGGACAAGAAAAACACATTTCAACTAGACAGAAAATGTCTCCCCTAAAATACCATGTGCACTGGCACCACGAGAATTGTCAGTACACCCACTGATTCCACAGAAATCCTGCCCACCCTTCACTGCCTGCACCTCAAACGAGTGAACAGTGTCCTAGAGCTTCCAGGACAAAGAGCCACAAACTGGGTGTTTCAAACACCACACATGCATGTCTTGCAGCTCGGGGGCCAAGAGTTCGACATCAAGGTGTCAGCAGAGTTGGCTCCTTCTAGAAGCCCTGAAGGAGACCCTGCTCCTTGCCTCTCTCCTAGCCTCCGCTGGCTGCTGGCCATCCTTGGCGGTCATTGGCTTATACACACATCATTCCGATCCCTGCCTCCATCATCACGGAGCATCTTACCTCTATGTGTCTCTCTCTTCTCCCCTTTTATAATGACCTACCTTACTCCAGTGTAACCTATGGTAACTGACATCAAAGACCCTATTCCAACCAAGGTCATAATTCCCAGTACAGGAATAAGAACCTCAGCCTAACTTCTGGGTGGACACCATTCACCCCATAATAATGGGTGCCATGACTTTGTACTGGGGTGGATAAGAGAGGGAGTGAAAGATAAGGGAGATGAAGAACTGAAAAACCACCTGGCTGAGTACTTTTTCCTCCTTTCCCTCCTCCCTCCCCTTCCCCCTTCTGTGGGTGGCTTTCACTGAGCAAACAGTTGTGAGCAATTCTGTAGAAACTCAGCTCTGGGGCAGTGACCTTGCTTGGAAACAGTTACATGATTCCTTCCTGTGCCCTAGGGGAAGACATCATAACCTGGATCCTCTCTTCACCTTCCATGCTGTCCATTTCTAAGTACTCATACACCGGCAGTGTCACACGAAAAATCTCTATATGCGATTTTCCCCGGAAAGTCTAAAGACTCTAATTTAACAACAGACTCAGTAGATCTCAGTCCTCAGTCAGTTGATGGGGAAAAAATTACTAAAGAAACAGTAAGCATGACGCTTGCAAACCACATGGCCACCAGTGACTGTGTAGGGGTGTCCTTTGGTAAAGTCAGATGCGAAGATCAAACGTCACAGTGATCTATAGTCTAACCTCTGTCTAAGAGCGGATATAGACAAGGGGAAGTGGAGGGTCTGTAAATAACATGGAAGTTAATCGCAAAGAGGAATTTACAAGCTATGCTTACTCATCAGTTCCCACCACTGTTAGATTCCAAAGGCCAGGTTGTTATACAAAACCCAGGATGACCACAGTGGAGCACAGCATGGCAGATGGCCACACTGTTCTACAACTGTCAAATAACACCATTATATCAAGTGACATCACTATACAACTGCCACACTGTCAAGTTACAGCATTGCGTACTGCCAGATGGAGAACAGTGGCCCTGCCAAGGTGACACATGACCTTAACCCTCACACCAGCATGGCTCTCACCTCACACCTCAGCCCAATGCACCACCAGATGTCCATGGTTGCATGTACAAAAGAATCAGGTAGTAGTTATCACTGTCATAAATGTGAAAGGCTGGATAGTGAGGCAGTCGATAAGTGAGGGTTATGGGATACTTTGCAGTAACACCCTTTGGCTAAAAATTAGGATCTTGAAAGTGACACTCATGACTACAGATACGACAGACACGGAGTTACAGGGGTGGCAAGCAGCAGCTGGACTACAGATAAGATTCGCTCGGTAACATCAGAATCCACACAAGGGGTGGGAAGTGGAGCTCCAGCCCCATTGCTCAGTGTTGCAGGTGTAAATCTCTGAACCACCAGGGTTTCAGTTCCTTTTCTTGGAGTGCTTGAGTCCCCAGGAGGTGGGTGGATGGGTTCTAAATGGTTTAAGAACACCTGACTGGAGGGCATATTGAGGTAGATATGATCAGAGTCCATTCCAATGCAAATACGGGGCAGCATAGTTTTAAAGGATTTGTGTTGGTCTTAATCCTTCACTCACCCACTTACTCATTGACATCCTTCGCTTCCAGCTCACAGTGACTCTGCGGGTCAGGGAAGAACTTCCCCATGTGGGTTTCCAAGACTGGAACTCTTTATGGGAGTAGAAAGTGTCATCTTCCTCCTGTGGGGTGGCTGTGGGGTTGAACTGCTGACCTTCCAATTAGCAGCCCACCTCACTATGCCACCAGACCCAGGAATTAATGTCAACCTCTCTATCAGGTTGATTGTCAAACAGTAAGTATACAGAGTATTCATGCTGCTTCGAACTCTCTTCCCATATCTGCTTGGCTAAGAAAGCAATCTAAGTCTGTTAGGGAACAATTATTGGTAAGTTGAAAAGAGAGAGAGACATGGATGGATGGATGGATGGATGGATGTATGGATGGATGGATGCTCAGGCAGATCATAGATAGTTAGGTAAGTGGGTAGGTAGGTGGATGGATAGATAGATAGATAGATAGATAGATAGATAGATAGACAGATAGATAGATAGATAGATAGACAGATACCATAGTATAATAACTGAAATAGGTGATAGAACATTATGTAGAGGGAAAAATCATTACCTAATTGCTGTAATAAGTGAAATTAGTTCATCTAAATATGAGCCCCAAGGTCTTGAAACTAGGACTCTGTCAGCTGAGCATCTCAATGGAACTTCTCGGAAACTACACCAGGACTCACTTTCAATGTCTCTTTTCCACCTCCTTGGGCAAAGCACACAATGGGGATCTTCCCACCATAATTGGAATCTGCAAAACAGGAAAAGTAAAACTGAGATTTCAGGTTTTCCAACAACTTAGATTGCACTCACAAGCATCTCTTTACACCCTTTCTGGCCGTCCACCCACCATCGGTCCACCCCCGACATAACCACGGCCGACCAGATGTTGTAAGGAAATGTAACAATAAATCATGGTGATGGCGTACGTGTTTTGTGATGGGTAGTTTCACTAGAACACAATTTTTGAAGTTGTAAGAAAAATGCCATCGTGTCCAGTTTGCTAGGCCTCCTTGGTAAAGGGTCTCAGAAAATTATTCTTGCGTGGAGCACACGGAAAGCACTGTCCTCTCCCCAGACGCGAGGATCTGGTTTCCAACACTGGCTCAGTGTTCGTACGTCTCAGGTGCATGTTCCTCGAGCTTGTGTCCCTCTGACCCCTCCCCGCTAAGCCTCATGGAGGGCCGGGGGCACAATGGTGGAGCTCGCAGCTGCCAACCGGCAACCAGCTGGTCCTAACACATCTGCAGCCCGGAAAACCCCACGGGGCAATTCTAGTCTGTCGGACATAGAGTCTGGAGCAACTTGATGACATACCATGACAAGCAACCTGAAGAAAGGAGAAGAGATGCAGTGCTTCCTTAGCCAGGACGCCACCTGATCAAATGGGACTGTGACACCTCATTCAATCGGTAGCTACGGTCGGGGGACAGGAGCCCGCCCTCTTGGACCAGTGGTTACACACTGGAGTGCTAAACAAGAGGTCAGCAGTTCAAAACCACCGGCCACCCCAGGGTGAAAGACAGGGCTTTCTACTCCCGTTTTCTACTCTATAGTCTCCAAAACTCACAGGGGCAGTTCTACTCTGTCCTATAGAGTCACTATAAGTTGGTATCAACTGGATAGCAGTGAGTTTGGCATTTTTGGTTTATTGTTGGGGTATATTGTCGGTGGGAGGAGCCCTAGTGGGTCGGTGGTTAAGGGGTCAGCTGCTAACGAAAAGGTTGGTAGTTCAAAGCTGCCAACTGCTCGATGGGAGAAAGATGTAGCAGTCTGCTTTTACAAAGATTCACTGCTTTGGAAGCCCTTTGGGGCAAGTCTACTCTGACCTGCTGGTTGATGTGAGTTGGCTTTTAGCTTTCTATTGTTAGTGCTTCTCCTGCTGTCAGTATCTGGGTCCTAAAGAACCCTGCCATCGAGGCGACTCCAACCATTAATGACCCTGTGGGACAGAGCAGAACCCTCCCCTTTGGGTTTCTGAGACTGTAAGTCTATGTGGGAGCAGAGAGCCTCCTCCTTCCCCCTCAGAGCAGTTGGCTGGTTCAAATGGCTGACCTTGTAGTTCCAGCCCAAGTCGTAACCCACATACCACACAGCTCCTGTAATGTCCTCAACACTGACCTTGAATTGTACGCTCAGAAATGTACTTCTCCAGCTGATTCCGAAGCTTCGCTTCAACCGTGGGGTGTCCGTGGCAGCCGTTGTCCACCAGCAGCAGGTGGGTGTGGTTGTTGTCCAGGATATACAGGGGGTCCCTCTTGAAGTCATCCATAATATACTGGCCTACAAAATATTCCTGAAAAGTGCAAAGAAACTCAATGTTGCGGCTTTACTTGCAGGCCAAGATTCCCGGTGGCATATTTGTACGTCCCTGTTAAAGACATCCCTTTGGGTTCAACTCGATTGATGTCCCCTCCAAAAGATCCTAAGTTCAGAATGGTCTTGGTGATCTCTTTTTTTTTCTTTTAACATTTTATTAGGGGCTCATACAACTGTTATCCCAATCCATACACACATCAATTGTGTAAAGCGCATTTGTACATCATTCT
>NW_022103899.1:59649374-59650550 GCF_000313985.2 Echinops telfairi | reverse complement strand
ACCAGAGAATTTTCCAAAAGACTGCTATGGAAACACAAGGGAAGGAGTCCCTGGCCCTCTAGCCCCGTTCAAAGGTGTTTTGTTTTTAAAGTCTCAAGATGGTATGAAAAAGTATCTGAAGCGGAAATCCAAGACTACAAGTCAACTCGGAAGCCAAAGGAGGAGATGAAAATTGCTGATTCTATTAATGATATACACAGAGTCAGAACAGAGGCTGAACAAAAAGTAAAGTTCAAATGTCATACTTGGCATTTGCCCACTCAGGGCTCCCAGTGTCCCTTGCCCACTCAGGGCTCCCAGCATGTCATCCTGGACATGACGGATGAAATCGTATTATGAGACTAACCTCCAGGCATTTGATGGAGGGGTTCTCCAAACGGCCGTGGGCTAAGTAACCTCCACTGGATTTGCTCCTTCATCCAGGGCAATCTTGATTCCACAACTCTGACAAGGAAAGAATCCCAACACGAAAAGACAAAGATCAAGTTCTCTAGTGAATGAGAGACTAAATATAAGAGGGCCTCCAAAACGTTCATAGAAAATAGAAATAAAAGATAGTGGAATTGCTCGCGATGCTTGATATCAGAGAAGAGAAAAGGCAAAGATTGAGTTGTCTAACGAATAGGAGACAAAATCCCTAACAAGCTAATAGCTGATTGAGCCCCCGCAGGAGTCTTAAGGAACAATTCTTAGTGTTATTTCCAGGATGAATGACGAGTCCACCCAGTGAGTCTGAGATGTTGTGGCTGTTTGCTTTCTTTTATGGTTATATCTTGAAAAAAGTACAAATGGGAAACACACACACACACACACACACACACACATCTAGTTATAAAAAGTCAAGAAAGATGAGGATACAAGACCAGTGAGTGAAGGTTCACACTTTTTGCATGCATGTGTAATGCGTATACAGCATCCCTGAGACATTAAAAGGAGTGCTGATGATGCTGTGACTATCCAAGCACAGTCCAAGGTGATTGTGTTAAACCGCAGGGAAGAAAAGGGGGTTACCAGTTGTGGTCGTTACATAATCTGTTGTCAATTTGAGACTATTAAGAGTGAAAGGGTGGAGTTTAGCCTGTCGATCAGGTCACAGCTTGGAGGGGGTAAGCAGATAAATAGCACGCTGGAGGCGGGCACACGCTCACTCCCTGGGAGACATTCCTGCTAACAAGA
>NW_022103899.1:59636853-59649274 GCF_000313985.2 Echinops telfairi | reverse complement strand
ACCTCTGCCAGCACTGAGATGCTTCCACCACCACTGGATCCACAAGACTTTCCACCCACTGGCCTGTGATCATCCTGCATTCGGCGTCATTGCATGTGTTTTGTGAGCCTGACGAGGAATTTCTAGATTAGTATCAGACATATAGGCTAATATTGGACTTATGAACTTATTCTGAACTGGGCTAGGATATTTTCTCAATATACAATTGCTCTTTTATATAAAACTCTTCCTTGTACACATATGACTATCTATGAATTTGTTTCTCTAGACAAACCAGACTAACACACCAGTGAAGGAAAATTGCCTTGATGGAGGGTCGGATTGCACCACCAGATATTGGGATTGTCAATAAGCTGTACACCTATGAAAAGTGAAATTGGCGAAAGTTGTGTGATAGATATGTATACACCCCACCCCCCCAAAAGGATCAGAGTAGCTTCTGAGCTTCTTTTGTCAAACAACCAAACACTTCATGGGATTTGGTTCTTTGGCTTGAGGATCGGCGTCATGGCTGCTCAGTTAATAGGCCTAATAATGTGCTTTGCGATTCTGCTCTTCCTCCTAGTTTGCATGTAGTGCAGGGGACCTTGTAAGCTTGCAAATGGCCGTCTGAGGCACAATTCGTTTCTATTCAACTTGGGCTGTAACCAGGGAAGAAAAGGGAGGGATAAGAGGAGAACACGCAACGTGTGACTAATTACCTGCATCGACACTGTTTCCTTCTTTGCCCTGAGACCAGAAGAGCCGGACGGCACCTGGCTACTAACATCGCTGGGCTTTTAGCTCAGAGAATCCAAAGAAGGATCTTAATCTAAAACGCAGAACCGATTTTCAAAGTCTCCTGGAATCCAGGAGGTTAGATAAATTCCTTCGGCTATTATGTTGAGAGAATCTTTACACCTTAACCCAGAAATATCCCCTCAAGTCTTCTTAAAACCAACAATCGTTGCACTAGTGAAGCTACATTAATCACCCAATTGAAGAAAAGCAGTCTGCCCTGAGCAGAATGCTCTTGGGATCCAATTGACAACTGCTACCTGAAAATGTGGATGGGGACCTCGGGGAGCAGTGGGTTCAGGTTAACGGCGGAGGTACAACTCGGGGAGGGAAGCTAAGAGCTCAAAGACTACAAGTAATGTCGCTGAACTGAGCAGGCAGAAACTGGTGAGTTGGCGTCCACTTTTCTGTGTATATTCTCAACAACAAAAATCTCAGAGAAGGAAACCCAGACTCACTCGTGCAACTCGATGGTTTCTCTGCCCCAGACTCTCTCTGACCCCAGAGCCTACGCTCTTCCCACTCTATCGAGCTGCCTCCTTGAAGATGCGCCAGGAGTGTCTTCCCACTCTCCTCTGCTCCTGGTGCCCTCAGACATGGGGATGAAGACTCGAAAGCAAGACAATTTGAAAATTTAAAAGAGAAAGAACCATGGGATTCCCAAATTCTCTTAACAATTCCGTCAAAATGTCTACATGGTCCCAGGTGGAAGTAAATGTATATGAAATTTGGGTTTCTGAGCATCTGGTTCAACATGCTCCTGCAGATAACACCTGTAATTTTAGGAGCCCCTTAACTCACTAGATAATGCTGTCTCAAAATCCCACACTTGATACAAAACCGCATATGTCTACCTTGTCTTTGGAACATGAAATACACGTTGATTACTCTCTAAATACGCTCATGCGAGACTTTTTTTTTTTAGGGGAAGGTGGAATGTCACAGCCTTCTTACGTGTCCCATTAGCAGGGGACCACAGCAACCAACTTGAATTCCCATGAGTGTGGCCAGCAACGAAGATTGTGTGACCAGAACTTGAATAAGGATTCGGATCATAGGTATAAGAACGATAGAGCCCAATGCCCATCTGTAGACAACTGGACACCCCTTGCAGAGGGGTAGTGGGGAGGAGATGAGTCACTCAGGGTTCAGTGTAGCAATAATGAAACTCACAATCTTCCTCTAGTTCTTAAACGCTTCCTCCCTCTGAGTATCATGATCCCAATTCTACCTTGCAAACCTGGTTAGACCAGAGAATGCACAGTGGTACAGATGGGAACTGGAAACACCGGGAATCCAGGACAGATGAACCCCTCAGGACCAGCGGTGAGAGTGGCGATATTGGGAGGGAAGTGGGGGTAGAAAGGGGGAACTGATCACAAGGATCTACATATAACCTCCTCCCTGGGGGATGGGGAACAGAAAAGTGGGTGAAGGGAGATGCCGGGCAGTGTAAGATAAGATAAAATAATAATTTATAAATTATCAAGGGTTCATGAGGGAGAGGGGAGCGGGGAGGGAGCAGGAGGGGAAAAAGGAAAATGAGGAGCTGATTCCAGGAACCCAAGCAGAAAGCGAGTTTTGAGAATGATGAGGGCAACGAATGTATAAGTGTGCTTTATACAATTGATGTATGTGTGGATTGTGATAAGAGTTGTATGAGCCCCAGTAAAATGATTATTAAAAACAAAACAAAACCGAAAGAGCCTAACTCTAGCAATGTATGCCGGGAACATATTGGAGGGGCCCAAATACATCCTGTGTTAACCCCTCCCCAAGTTGAAAATGTGTTTTCTGTTGATCTCATTAGCTCCTGATGTCCCACAGGGTAGACCTCTCTGTGAACGGGCGCCATCACGGAGTCTCAAAGTCTCTAGACCATGTCAAGGTCATTCTCCCAGGTGGCCTTGTAGACCTGTTCCTGCCCCATCCATACCTCAGCATCGCAGGTCCTGACGAGCGTGTCCCGGTTGGAGACCATACCCCACGCTGCTATGCCAATGGCCACAATGTTCTCCTCAGAGTTCCTACTGATGGTGTTGTCTCTCACAACCTCGCCGATGTACTTCATCAGGCCATAATGGGTGCCTCCTGTGAGAATCCAGGCCCCTGGCAAGCAAGGAGAATAGCATGTGCTGATCTGGGGCTGGGGCTGGAGCCAGGGCCGGGGCTGGGTCCCATCCTGCCCACCCAGACCCTTAAGGAAATTCTCACTTCTGTGGACATCAGGAAACCAAAGGCTATCCTAAGACTATGGTAAGAAAGAAGAATGGTATTTCAGGTAGCGCTTCCCAGAGGTCCTCCACAGAAAACAAAGATTCTGGGCCCTACGCTGTTGCCTGTGGTTACTGCTGTTAGCTGCCATGGGGTTGATCCCAACTCTTAGCGACCCCAAGTGTTGACAGAGTAGAACTGTGTTTTCTTAGCTGTCATCCTGACAGAAGCAGATCATCAGAACTTTGTGCCATAGTGCTGCTGGGTCAGCTCAAGCCACCACGCTTGAGGTCCACCAGGGACCTCAGACCCCAACCTCAGATCAACTGAGTCAGACTCACTCGAGGGTGAGGCCAGGGAAGCTGCACCCTTAGCCAGCTTCTCAAGGGACTCTTCCTATGGGCACTACACGCTGGGACTTTTAACAAGCTAGGCAGCACTGCACTGAGACTACCCTGCTGAGTCCATCAGAGCGGATCTCCCCAAGACATACCTGCCGCCAATGGTTTCCCTGTGCTTGGGTCATAGTCAATGGTAGTGAGCTCCCAGTGCACAGTTTTGCACAACGTCAAGGGTTTGGGGCAGTCTTGTTTCATGACTTTAGTTTTGGAAAATGGAAGTAAATAAAATGCCCGCAAAGACATCCAGCAGAGCATCGGAAGAGAATCGGAAGTTGGAAGTTACCCTAGTCTAAAACGCTACAGGAATCCTACCAAGAGGGTTGGCCACGGACCTCTCTTGATTCGCTCTGGGGATGGAAGCTCACCTCCAAGGAGCAAAGCGACCCTCTTCTAATGGTCACAAAGGCCGTTTGCTAACCCTTGGCCTTTGGTCTCTCGGTTCACAAGCATCTTCGTGGAAGAGGAGCAGCGGCAGTCAACTCCTATGTGAAAGTCCTCCCCACGTATTGAGATCAATGCGATGTCTTCCCAACCTGTTTCATAGCGAATTCCTTCCACCAGCTCTCACAGGATCGAGCTCCAGATCCCTTGCCACCCGCCCTCCCTGCTCCACTCATATCCGGCTGTCAGCATTCCTCTGTCAATGAGGCACCTGGGGTGGAACGCCTTGCTCCCTGTGGCCAATGACGTGTTCAGTAACAAGTTCCCAGCTCCCTGCTGCAATTCACCGATGTGGAATGGTGTGTTCACAAACCATTCAGATGACGCTTACAATCTGCGGGCACTGCCTCTTCTCAAAGGGCCTTATCTGCCTCAAACACAAGCCGTGAGCGGATGAACTTTTCCAGGCGCTAAAATGATCTGGGTGAAGTTCTATGGAGAGAAATGCTCACTCACTCTATCACTGACACGGAGTCAATCCCGACTCCAGGGGGCCTGAAAGGGCAGCGGAGGGCTGCCCTGTGGGTTTCCAAGGCCGTAACTCTTTACAGGAGTAGAAAGCCTCCACTCGCTCCAGTGGATCAACAGGGGGATTTGAACTGCTGACTCTGCCATTAGCAGCCCAATGCACAACCACTCCACCACGAGCTCCCGGTATATCGAGAAATCATAACATGAAAATGTGGACGACTCACAGAAACATACTATTACCCACAAGAACCAGCAGTTCAGAGCCACCAGGAGAGAGAGAGGAGGCTGTCCACTCCCTGCCCCCCAAAGTCTCTGAAACAGGGACAGGCCTGCCTTGTCCTAAAAGGTCGCTGTGAGTCAGAATTGACTCCGAGGCAGGAAATAGGGTTTTGTGAGCCCTGACACCTTGGGCTGCTTTGCTCCTGTCAGCGCCCCCAGGCCGACGAGCTCCCTGCGACATGGATGGGCCGTGGCTGGCCCCGCTGACCTCCCCACCCGCCGGGCGCACCTTTGGACTGCGCGATGTAGATCAGCCTGCTGAAGATCTTGCGCATGCGTGGCTTCAGGGCGAAGTTTTTGGCGCCTCCCGCCACGGAAATGACCAGGTTGGGCGTTTTCAGGTGCCAGTGCTGGGTCAGCAGCTCGTAGAGGGTCTCCGCGTCGGTGTCGCAGGACAAACGGATATACTGGGTGGGGACAGGAGACGCTCCTGAAGGACTCCACTCTCGGGCAGAGCCCACTCTCTCCAGGGGGAGGCAGGGCGGGAGAGTGGGAGCCCCAGGGAGTCGCGGGTAGGAGGGTGGGGGATAGGAGCAGAGGTGGGTCTCAGGAAGAAGAGAGGGTTATTGGGGGAGGGGGGGTGAATGGGAACGCATGGGGGTAAGGTAAGAGCCCGAAGGGAGGGGTGCGGCGAGAAGGGTCTAGCAAAGCTAGCCCCAGGTAGATGGGAGGGGCGTGGGTGGAAGGAGGATAGCAGAGGAGGGTCCCTGGCAGGGGTGCACAAAGACCCCAAAGGAAGGGGAAGAAACAAGTGTGACCTCTACAGACAGTAGAAGCAGAGGGGTGTCCAGTCCGGCGAGTCTAGCGCCCCCTGCCCCCACCTCGCTGGGCAGGCTGCACACGGCAGGTTTCCTTCTAAAGGTTTGAGCAGAGTCGAACAGGATGGGGCTTCCGTTCAGGGCGTCCTCCAGTAAGTGCAAAGGACAGAACAAGCAGGCAATGTGCAGGCAGGAGCGCTGGGGGAACGCCCTGGGGGGGTAGGGGGTAGTGAAGCCGGGTTACTCTCTGGTTGCAGAGACTGGGTTTGGGGGTGAGAGGAGTCAAGGGTGGCCCCTAGCTGGCTGCCACTGAGCCAATGGACACCGGCACCAGAGGATTTGTGGGATACTGCCTCCCATGGTTAACCCCCTTTGTGAAACTCTGGGAGCTCAGTGTGTGCGTAAGGGAAAATGTTGCTTAGAGCGGTCTCTATTTCGGGAGTACCATTGGCCCTGATCAATGGCACGTTCCACAAACAAAAGCTTGTTGTTGTTTTGTTGTTGTTGTTGTTGTTGTTAGCAGACATCAAGTCAGTTCCGACCCACTGCAACCCCTATGCACAACAGAAGGAAACACTGCCCGGTCCTGTGTCACCCCCACAGTTGTCCCCATGCTTGAGTCCATTTGCAGTCACGGTGCCAATCCATTCCCTTGAGGGCCCTCCTCTTCCCCTGCCCCTCGACTTTACCCAGCATGGAGCCCCCTCTCTCCTGACATGTCCAGAGTCCGTGAGAAGAAGTCTACCAACTTCGCCTCCAAGGAGCGCTCTGGCCGTACTTCTTCCGAGACAAACGCACGGGCGTTTTGGAGCACCAAGGATCGGTGTGGGTGGTGTGAGGGCACGATGCGTGGAGAGAGGGGTGCTGGGTGATAAACCAATCATCTATCAGGCTTTGTTGTGGTGGTTCAAGTGGTCTCCTATCTACTCACACCTCTGACTCTTGTAAGAATTCTCGCTCCGTTCGGGGAGTGGTGGTCAGTCCTTCTGTGAAGAAAACCCGAGCCCACCTTAGACATAGCTACCTCCACCTGTCAGTGGAGGCTGGCATGTGGCTGGAGTGCACAGCAGTTTCGATGGAGCTTCCAGACTACAAGGCTAGGCGCAAAGGCCTGTCAATCTACTTCCGGGAATCAGCCAGTGGAAGTCCTGTGGCTCACTATGATCCGACGGAGCTGAGCATTGGGGTTGCCACGCGCTAGGTGCCACTCAGCTAATGACATCATTTTCTGTAACCGTTTTTGGCATTTATTCCTGTTCGCTCCTGACTCCAAGTTATTCGACAATCTGAGGCAACCTGGAGTGGCCAGAGCAGCCACGGGACTGGACGAGGCCTCGCATCGGGTAGATTTGCTTCGCGAGACCTCTTCAAGTGTTGAAAAGCAGGGATGTTACGCTGAGGACTAAGGTGCTCCTGGCCCACCCATGGTCGTCTCAGCAGTGTCACATGCATGTGAACGTGGGACACTGAATCAGAAGGGCCGAGGAAGAATGGGTGCCCTGGGATCAAGGTACTGCTGAAGAATATTGGCAGCACCATGGACTGCCCACAGGACAGACTAGCCTGTCTTGGGAGAGCACAGCCAGAGTGCTCCGTAGAGGCGAGGGTGGTGAGACGTCATCCCTGCACTATGGACTTGTGATCAGGAGGGACCAGTCCCTGGAGAAGGACTTCATGGTTGGCAACAAAAAAGAGGAAGTCCCTGGACCAAAATGCATGGGCCCAGCGGCCGCAACGATGGGCTCAAACCTAAGAACAATTGTGCGGATGGTGAACAATTGTTCAGTTGCACTTAGGATGGCTGTGAGCCGGGACCGCCTGGAGGGTTCCCTAACAACGGCCCGAGTTGTCTTGACAGACATGAATTAAAGTAGAAAACGGTTACTTACTTTCCCTTTCTTCCCCAGCGTCTCGAACTGAATGTCCCCAAAGGCGTCGGTGGGAAACTCCTTGGTGTGTTTCTTGTAATTCCATTTCTCATCGTTGTGGTTCACCTGGGTGCCGTCCATGTGCTGGTTCTGAGCATAGCCGCATTTGCACTGGCTTTCCCTGAGCAGAATAAGACATCGAGGGAGGGGACTAGTGACATCATGCCTATGTAATCAGCTCGTCGTGTTTCTTTGACTAAACCCCAAATTACTTCAATTACAGTAATAAAAAGAAATGCTGACCCCCCCAAAAAAAAACCCAAACTCTGCCATTGAGCCAGGTTGTCCAACTCAGCACAACCCGCTCTGTGCACAGCGCCATAGGGTCTCAAGCAGCTGCCGTCTTGAGGACGTAGACTGCCTGGCCTTTCCCCCAAGGTGCCATCAAGTGACCTTGAGTCACCAACCCTTCTGTGTTTGGTTTTCAGTTGGATGGTACTTGTTCAGGAGACGCCATGGGAAGGATCGAAAGCAAGCTGCAAAGCTGAGCTGCAAACCGCGCAAGCCACCCGACGAGTCTGCTTTGCAGACTATTTCCATCACCTCAGGGCTCGCTTAGAAATTATGTGGGTGCCTTACCCCCATGGTTACTGACCATCGCCAATGACCGGGTTCAGAGTGGGGAGCTGGGGCTAAGGAAGAGCCGGCCCCTGCACTTGCGGCGTCCACCGACTGAAGAAATAGGTGGGGGAGGAGGGTGATTGTGAGACTGCCCAATAGAAACCCGGAAACTATGTGCCACTCTTTGCATGATGGATAGATAGCTCCCGAGTCCCTACCTGGGTCTCACTGCCTCAATGCCTGCCCTCCTTCCCATGGGGGTGCTACTGGGCAGGGGTTGGGGAGTGATATCCCTGGCAGGGCCCCCAAAGTGTTGCAGAGTTCAGAAGGGCCACTCCTACCCTCCTGGGCATTTCTTGGGAGTGGGAGGAGGCTCACAAGCTTGGACTGGACGTGGGAAAGCTGTGCACGAGTGGAACCTGAGCTCTTCAGATGAAAGAGGAATAGAACCGAACTTCCCTTGGTTTTTATTGGACGTGCTGAAATGGCACGCGTTTCCCACGTACAATCCAATCCCATTCATTATGCCCATCTACTGTGGAGCCAGTACCACTGTCTAACCACGAGGTCTACCTTGGCGGACATGGGGGACAAGAGAGACATTCTGAAAGGAGGTTGGCTGGCTCATAGTCATACTACACACACACACACACACACACACACACAGACAACCTCATTGCCATCAAGTGGATTCCAACGCATAGCCACCTGCAGGACAGAGTAGAATTGCCCCTGTGGGTTTCCAAGACTGAGACTCTTTACAGGAGTAGACAGGTTCATCTGCCTCCCTCAGAGTGGCTGGTGGCTTTGAACTGCTGGCCTTGCAGTGAGCAGCCCGGTGTGTTCCCACTACACCACATGGATGCAGAGATTCCCAGCTTCATTTTTACGTCTTCCTTCTGCTCACTGCTCCCGTTCTGGTCCCACGACCAAGATGCCCAGACCAGCTGCCACCGGTTGCTTTGGGTTCGGGGTGACCCCACGTGTGCCCCTGCAGGGTTTCATCAGCTGAGTTTTCAGAAGTAGGGCACCAGGCCGGTCTTCCAAGGCACCTCCAGGTGGACTCGAACGGCCAACCTCTGGGTTCGCGGACAAACGTGTTCACCGTGAGCATCATCCAGGGACTCTGCCAGTTGAGTAGGTCAGTGTTTCCATCATAAACCACACCAAGGGTCCTCCTGTCCATGAGTCTCTAGAGCCCTCCTCCCCTGGACAGCAGGCATCAGAGAAGGACTGAGAGGGAATGAGTGGGTGGGAGGAATCCACTTAAAAGTTTTAGCACTGCACAAAAATTTTCTTCCAAAAGAACAAGCTCGGATGATGTCAGACGCGCCCCAGGCGGCCGGTATCGCCGCCATGGTCTGTGAGGCTTGCGTGACCACTGTTTCCATCGTGGGTTTGCGGAGAAGTTTCTCCAGCGGAATGGCTCCGGGGACCGTGCACTGACCTTTCCGAGCGCTATCAGCAGTGTGTGCAGACAGCAATGAAGGAGAAGGAGATTCCTAATGAAGGACCGGAGTTCACGGCCGTGGCGAAGAAAAGCCTGAAAGCTCTTCTTGACCTTGACCGTCACCTTGGAAATGGGACTCCTCGCATCAGCAAACTGAAGACTCTGGATTTTGTCATGTTAGGATGTGATGAGGCGTTTAGGAGGGAGGCATATTTCTTCCTTCCTGGTGTTTTCCAGGAACTGAACGTGCCAAAAAAGATTTCTTGGGGCTTGGTTGCAATGCTTGATCTGGGATCAACTTAAGTACACTTTGGGTGGGAATAGTGATAAGCCAGTCACGCTGGCCGGGGTTGCCTAGCCTCATTCGTTGTGCAGTGAAGGATATCAGGTATGAGGTCTTGGGGTCATTGCTTATGGAACTGATTGAAGCGGACTTCTCCTTTCCCTCGAGAAGCTAGTGCACTGAAAAGGCACCTCAGTTTAGGAGCATATTTTTATTCTCATATAGTAATTTAATGGTGAAGATTGCTGGGTTAGCCAAGAGGAAGACCACGTTTAACAAACTCACAACTCCGCCTTAACGAGAGGTACCTATGACTTGCAAGCTTTGAGAGTGTTAAACTTCACAGAGTGGACAGTGTGGTTCAGGAATTCAGGTACTTGGAGTAGCTGTTAGGGGGAGGAACTGGCCTCCAGCCCAAGTCAACGAACGAAGTTAACATGCATATCACAAGAATGTTAGAATGTTGCATCTGGTGAAAGAAGGGTTTCTAACAGTTTGCGTTATTTGCCCTCCGTACCATCTTGCCAATGCGGGTAATCATGAAACAAATCAATGAGTTTAGTCTCTCTCAAACAAAACGAAAACAAAGAACAAGCTCACTGCCATCTAGTCGTAGCGACTCATAGCGACCCCGTAGGACAGGGTAGAACTGTCCCTATGAGTTTCTGCGACGGTCACTCTTTACAGGAGTACGAAGGCCGGCATCCTCCCTGGGAGCCACCAGTGGTTTCAAACTGTGGACCTTGTGGATGGCGGCCCAACAATTCAGAACCACTACACCAGAAAGGGCTCCGTAGGACTGAAATGATTTGTATCCAGATACGTCTAACGTGGGAAAGAGCAACCGTTTTCAGTCCATTCATTCACTCACCCATTCATTGACTGACCTGTTAGGACCTGGGCTACACCCCACAGCGTTTATTACCCAGCCTTGCTGTTCTGAAACACAAGAAGCTCAGAGCAGGTGAACACCCAAGGAGATGGGCAGACCCAAAGTCAAGGAGAGGAAGAACGGGCTGACAGAGGGGTCTGCCGTTCCCTAACACACCGCACCTGAGTCCCCTGCCTGCTGGGGATGCTGAAGAGCAAGGTGGCCTTTCTTCTGCACTGGGCTTCCTTGGGGCAAGCTCAAAACAGAGCACACGATCACGTTGCTGTAGGAGACAAAGCTCCTTTCCTTTCAAGCAGGTGGGGGGTGGGGGGGAGAAGGGAAATGTGTGACTCACGCGGCTTTGGCGTCGTTCGTGAAGAAGACGCATTCCCGTTTCTTAAAGTTTGCTTGAATAAAGTTCACCAAGTCCTTTGGAGAAAGAACAGGGAAGGGCGCATTACTAACTCATCCTCACCCCCTTCCCTGTGGTGACTGAACGTGGAAGAGCCTCCCAGCCACTTCAGAAATCTCAAGAATCCACCACCTCGGCGTGAGATCCAGCTTTGCGCGCGCTCTGAGTACGTCGTTTTTAAAAGGAGGAATCCGTGGAAAGTCTAGCACTGGACAAAAAGTGTTCTTCCCAAAGTGACTCGAAGCTGTCTGGGGCCTAGGTGCTATCATTTACGTACACATAGCATGTCCCCCCTTGGCGGTGGAAGCTACCCAAACAAAATGAACCAACCCCACTGACGTTGGGTCAATTCCAGCCCTTAGGGGCCCTGTAAGACCGAGAAGAAGTGCCCCAGGGGGCACCCACGGTGGCAGTCTTTATGGAAGCCGGCTGCTACAGCTTTCTCCCCCGACAGTCTTTTGGTTTGCAGCCAAACGCGTTGGCCATTGTGCCACTAGGGCTCCTCTAGGTCTCCCGGGGGGGATAGAAGCACTTGTTAATAATTCCGCATGAATAATACATCGCTGCAGCTCTCCAGGCTTGCTTTTAAAAGAAAATAGATTCCAAACGGTTCTCTCATCATTCTGTTCCTCTCCCCAGGGGCCAGGCACGAAGGCACTCCGGGGACCTAATTCTGACCGTCAAATGCCGGTACCAACCCAAAGGCTTCCCTGGAGTCGGCAGAAGCGAATTGCTTAGAGATAAGCTGGAAATGCCTGCGGTCTTCACCCTGGGAGAGGACGTGGGTGACAGCCTGGTTTTTGTTGTCCTGGGGGGTCGTCACGTCGGTTCTGACTCAGCCACCCCTGGTGTAGCTGCATGGACACCTCCCGGCCCTGCGCCATCCTCACCATCTTGTGTTTGAGCCCCTGATGCCGCCCATCTTGTCATCAGTGCGACATCCTTAGAACTGGTACGCAGAGTCAGAGGGCAGCGTCCATCAGTAAGAACGAGACGGACAGCCCAGTGGAGGAATGGGCAGAGATGTGCGCAAGGTCGGCAGTTTGAAACCCCCGGCCGCTCCACCAGAGAAAGATGAGGCTTTCTCTGCAGCCCAGCCCACAGGAGCAGTCCAGCGCCGTCCTCCAGGGTGGCTGGGGACTGGAGATGGTGGGAGGGCAGTGAAGAGGGACATCTTTAGGACAGTAGCTCTGAAGGCAATAGCAGGGTGACGTGGAATGAGACTAGGAGTGTGGCAGCCAGGGCAGTGTGGAGGCCATCATTGAAGCAGCTGACCGCTCAAACTAAGGCACTGGCCAGGAGGTAAAGAAGACGCGCGGGGCCCAAGCATCACTGCTAACTGACTGATGTCGGATCAGATGGGGAAAGGCTCTAAAAGCATGATGAAGTATGCAAGAAAATCAGCTAAAAGAGGCATTGTTTAATCACTGGGGTTATGACTGAGTTGTTTCGCTTGTGGTTTGGGTGAGCGTTGACAAGAACAAACTAGTGTTCCTTTCTCCCGTTTGGGCACGGTTTGTGAGTGACACGGATTGGCATCCCCTCAGTGCTTAGGACTCTTCCTGCTTCTGCCTT
>NW_022103899.1:59628828-59636713 GCF_000313985.2 Echinops telfairi | reverse complement strand
GGGGCGCAAACGCGGCCCTTTTGGTCCTCCTGTGGACAACTATTCTGAGAAGCATGTTCTTCAAGAATGTGGGTGTTCGATGCTGAGGTGAATCTGCTGCCCGTGCCCACTTCAGAACCTTGAAAAACAAAGGTGCTACTTTGAGGACGGAGGTGCGCCTGCCCCAAGGCAATTCTCCATCACCTCGTGTGCACTTGTTAGTTGACATTGAATAAGGAGGACCGAAGAAGAACCGATGCATTTGGATTGTGGTGCCGGAGAGGAATGTTGCACGTACCATGGACGGCTAAAAGGACAAACTGATGGGTCTTGGAAGAAGTCAGACTAGAGTGCTCCTTAGAGACAAGGATGGCAAGACTTTGTCTCGCGTACTCTGGACATGTGTCAGGAGGGACGGTCCCTGGAGCAGGACATCATGCTTGGGAAAGCAGAGGGGCTGCGACAAGAAGAAAGGGTCTCCTCAATGGGATGGATGAACGGTGGCTGCAACAATGGGCTCAAACGTAGGAACGATGGTAGGGGATGGCTCAGGACCATGCAGTGTTTCGCTCTGTTGTACATAAAGTCCAGAACTGACCCGATGGCACCTGGTAAGGACAACATTGGTTACCTCCAAGGTGACTCCCCAAGAGTGAGTTCCGTTCCAAATCTGAAGGGGGTTGTGCTAGTTACATCGTCTGGTGTCAACTTGAGACTATTACGAGTGAAGGGGTGGAGTCCAGCCTGTCAATTGGGTCGCAGCTTGATGACCTCACTTGGAGGGGAGGCAGATATAGATAGCTCACTGGAGGGCAGACACACACTCTCTGCTTCATCTTCTTGTTGACAAGACACTCGGAGCTACGCTAATGCAGCCAGAGGCCTGGAGCTGGAGGAGCCACGGAGACCCACGCTAGCATGATGGAGATTCTTCTACCGCCACTGGATCTACAAGACTTTCCACCCACTGGTCTGTGATCTTCCTGCATTCGGCATCATTGCATGTGTTGCATGGGTCTGAGGAAGAATTTATAGAGTCGTTACAGACATATGGGCTAATACCGGAGTTCTGGACTTGATCCGGACTGGACTGTAATGTTTTCTTCATGTACAATTGCTCTTGGATATAAAATGCTCTCTTACACACATATGAGTGTCTCTGGATTTGTTTATCAGTCAATCTGGACTCACACAGGTGTCTAAGGCCACAACTGACACTGTGGCTGCGAGGGTGGGCTCAGGCATCATAACAATGGTGCGGGCATGGTGCGGGCATGCAGGTCCCGGCAGTGTTTCGTTCTGTCGTGCACCGGGCCTCTGTGAGTCGGCACCAACTCAATGGCTCCGAACCACCCACACCACCCGCACCACCAAGGGGCCCAGCTCAGGGCTTCCCCCAGCCTCTTCCGGACCAGTAAATCTGGCCTTCTCCGTCGCAAGTGCACTGCCTGACTCCATGTCAGCAACACCTATCAAGGTAAAAATGGAAATGCCGGGGAAAACACTTCTTTCAAAACCCCTCACGTCACACAGCACTGCCTGTTGAGAGGTGACTTTTCATGTTTCGAGGGCAAGCACTGGTCCCCACATCATTGCACATGCTAAGGTCACATGTTGTCAGGTGGCAGGGGTGAGATGTTAAAGTTTATGGTGCCAACCTGGCCAATAAATACATGTGCGGTTAATTGAAGGGCAGAGAGCCTTGCCTGTCTAGTTCTCGGGTCTCTTACTCTCTGATGGTTGGACCAGGGTGCAGCTGCCTTAGCCAGTTCCCTGATTCAGCTGACAAGGCTCACTCCCTGTGAGACATCCCCATGGAGAAGCCGCATGGACCTCATCCCAGTGCAGCCCTGGGTGTTGGAGCAGCCGTGTGGAGACCCCTGCTAGTGCTGAGATGCTTACACGTTCACTGATTCGGCTTTCCTCCTGCAGTCAGCATCATTGCATGTGTTTTGAGAGATGGAGGAGGACTTTGTGAATTGGTGTCGGACACATGAGTTAATGTTGGACTTGTGGGCTTGGGCAGCACTGGGTTGGGATGTTTTCTTGATTTGCACTTAACCATTATATAAAACTCTCTCTTACGCATGAGTTTTTGTGGATTTGTTTCTCTACAATACTCAGACTAACACAAGGGGCATGTGCTGGTGGTGCAGGAAACTCACACTTTCGCTGTAGGAGACGTCGGTGCTCCTGGACGCACTGGAGTACAGGGTCCTCGTGCTGTCCAACATGCCATTCCGCCGGTTCCGCATGCTGAGCTTGGCACCCTGGAAGGACATCTGGCCGGTGGCTGGGAGAACTGCTGGAGGACGGGTGGAAATGTTGGTTAGAGCTACAGACAGCACAGTAGAAGGCGCTGGGTTCAATGCCCCATCCCCTCTTGCGCAACCCTACCCACATTGCCCCTGTCACTTGCTCTGCTCACCTAGTTCCCCTCCATCCTCAGGGAACTTCCCTGTCCCCCCATGCCTGGGTGGGCCTCCACGGTGCCCCCTCCCCTCTAGGCCCCTGCATGGGGGTACCTTCCTAGCACTGCCCCTGTCTCACCTGGCTGACCCACCACCCGGCCTCTGAAGCCATGTCCTTCTCTCCCGCTGCCTCACACATACAGGGGTGCCACCACCGCAATCTCACTCTCTGCAGAGACTGCTTGACATGTGCCGCATGCTCCCTGCGACAGGTGCTCGCGTTGGGTCACTGTGACCTTGGAGCATTCCCACAACACGTCAAGCCTTCCCAAGATGCTGCCCTGGGAAACCCACCAATTCATGGGACTGTGTGGGACACTCTGCATCACAGTGGGCTGGACCCACACCCACAGAGTCCCCAAGGTCTGCACTGTGTAAGGTCCCCAGTGGTTACTCGTTCACTGTGGGTTAAAGGGAATTCACAGAACAACCCAGCCACCTATCCGTCATTGGTCATCCCTGAAGCTAAGTCATTGGGATCCAGTTGTGCCCCCCATGGGGAACAGGTTTCAGCAGAGCTTCCAGACGAAGACAGGAGGAGGAGTCGATACGGCACCCCAAATCCCCCTTCTGCTGCAGATTGCTGTTACATGACCCTCCAGGGCCCCTGCATGCAGGAATTCCGAGCTCGTAGACCGGACCCAACCCACTGCTGGCAGCTGAGTGGCCCAAGGGAATACATGCCCTGATCTTTAGACGGCTGCTTCTGTGAGCATCAAGTCGAAGGAAACCCTTCACAACTTCCGTTTCCTCACCAGTTGTCACGACGTTGGTCATCGGTCCAGTAGTGTGGGGGACTTGGGAATGCCGAGGTAACAGACCAGTTGAAGACAACCTCCATGACTGGGAGTTAAGAGTTTCTCAAAAACTTTAGAAGGCAGGATGCCCAAATTATCACAAGGCACAGCAGAGAATAATAGCACCCTGATCCATCACTCCCGTGGTCTTGGGACCTGCCAACACTGCCCCTCGTGTGGGCCTTCTTTATGTGAAATGTGCTGTGTCTGGTCTCCATCTACAAGAGACACTGGTGTCCCACCGATGGGGCAGGCAATACCGTACACAGCTTAAAAGTACGGGGTGTCAGTAAAGGTCAGCCTCTTGTCTTATCTTGAATTCTGAGTATATCTCTAAAATTGATGGGCTCCCTCAATAAGGAGGAAAAGCAAGCCGAAAATTATATCACTGAAACAGATGAGGACTCGCCCCACCAAAATAATCTTCCCTACTAGAGCCCTGATGGCGTACTGGTTACACGCTTGTCTGCTAGCCACAGGTTCAGCAGTTCAAACCACCAGCCTCTCCATGGAAGAAAACTTGTCTGTCTACTCCAGTACAGAGTCACAGGGGCAGTTCTATTCTGGCGATCTGTAGACTCGCCATGAGCCAGAATGGGCTCAATCACAGTGAGTTTTGCGTTTGGGGATTAAGAATCCTAGAAGCCCTAACGGTTCCACGGGCAGTGCTCAGCTGGGAACTGAAAGATCAGCAATCCAAACGCACCAGTCACTCCATGGGACAAGTGTGCACCAGCTGGCTTCCATAAATATTACACCTCCGGGACTCCTCTGGGGAAATGGGTTTGCTTTGGGCGCCAGGGGTGCCGTGGTTAAGGAACCCACCAGCCATTCTGTGGGAGAAAGACGTGGTAGTTTGCTTCTGTAAACCTCACAACCTTGAAAGGTTGGTGTGGGGGAAGAAGATTATAGCCTTAGAAACCCCATCGGACAGTTCGACTCGGTCCTATAGGGTCACTATGAGTTAGAATCAACTCAGCAGAAGTGGATCCTGAGAATCCACCAATCCAATGATGTTGGTGACACAACAGAGACCATCATGCTCTTAAGACTAAGGAAACTCACAGCCAGGGTCAAGGCTGACCCGTCTTCACACACACACACACACACACACACACACACACACACACATGAGTTTATGGGAGTCAAATGCTCACAGATGGGATGATTTCATGCACCTCATAAACTCAATTGATTACAGTGTTGCACTTCTAAAATGTGTAAGATTGGGAAATGCTCCAACCTCACATCGCAGGCCAGAGACAAGTACAGACCAGGGTGGAAAATGTCCTTTCCTTTAATCATCGAAAACGCAAGGTCAAGAAGAATTCAAATAAGCACACCGAGGAAAGAATGTGATGGTGCAGAAAGCGAAGCCAAAAGCCGGTGGGCTTGGGAAAAACCAGTCAGGAGACTGGACACCACCGCTCATTCACAACTTGAGAACCTCTGTGTGTCTGAATGTCGTGATCTCTCAGTCTGCCTCTCCCAAGGACGGAGTTCAGAGGGTTTGGAAAGAAGGTAGAATGGACCTGGGAGACAGAGAGGGGAACTGGAACCCATGATGTCCCCTTGTGAAGGTTGCAGTCAGTGACACGAGGCACAAGGGGCGTGACCTGTTGGAGGGAAACCTGACGGCCATTCACCACAACAAGCTTTATGACAAAGACAATGACAGTTACAAGGCCAAAGAAAGAGTGTCAACCCTCACAGATTTACTGTGCCTCTGTTAAGCTGGTGCTTGAAGAACCACTTGGCAAATGTTAGTGCCTTTTTCATTCCCACCATGAGGACCTTCTAAGTAGCAAACAGGGTGTACGAGGGACGCACTTGCTTATAAAACTCTTGTCTATAAAGCTCTCTTTCCAGTCTTGCATTAATACCTCATCCAATTTCTTTTCGGGGAAGGATTAGAAACCTCATTTTTCTCGTTGGAAGAGAAGCTGCCCGTCCTATGATTTTTAGTATTGATACTCATTAATAATTTTGAATTCTCTGGAAGTCACCCCCTTGACACCTGAATATGCTGGTATCTCAGGAGCCCAATGCAAAACAGGGATCCGTCTGAGATGCAAACAGGGGTCTTAATCTAAAGACCGTGCATTCAGCGTGATTTGTTCTGTCTGGTTTTCAATATTTCATCGTGTTTTAGGTGGACTCTGACACGGCAAATTAAGTTCCTGTTTAACAACTTGTGAGCAAACCGTTCTGAGACAGGGGTTACATTTTTCACCCCATGTGCACGGCCTCATTACCGGGCACCATCGACAGAACAAACACATCCGTCTCAGAGAACATGTAGCCAGAATGCTCCTCGGGAGCAAGACGGCAAGATTGTATCTTGTGCACTTTGGATATCATGTCAGGAGAGACCAGTCCTTGGAGAAGGCCATCCCGCTTGGTAAAATAGAGGGCCAGCCAATAGAAGGAGACCCTCACTGAGAGAGGTGGACACCGTGGCCATGACAATGTAAGAACAATGGAGAGTGGCAGAGGACCGGGCGGCGTTTCCTTCTGTTTTGCATGGGTCTCTGTGAGTCAGAAATGGCTTGACAGCTCACACAACACTACTTGGATAAGGGCATGTTTTGTAAAGAGTCTTGTAGTCTGCCGATTGCTGTGGTCGGGCCAGACCTCGGATGTCCCTTTCAGCCAGTGACATGCTTCTAAGCCTCCTTATGCCAAAGCAAAGTAAGGGAGAGGGTCCCTTCCATGAGACACTGAGGGAGAGAAGAACTCAATGGTGGGAGCTCCATGGAGAATGCCACCCTCAACCAAACCCCAGACAGATCCACCTTCCCTCTGATCAAATATTCATGGCAACACTAAGCAGGACACTTGCAGACGTAGATGACACTGCCCAGAGAAATCTTTTCCATTCTCATTTTGGCAAGAACCCTACCAGGATGCCTGCAAGAATGACAAAGACCGGCAAGAGCTCATGCACTCTTTGGTATCACCATCGACATGGACGCTAGCGTCACCGTCCACTTCCCCACCGGAGAGGAACTGAGACACGTTCTGTTGGGAGCATATCCAGCTGTTCTGTCCCCAGCAGCCAATCGCAGAAAGCCTGAGAAGATGGGAATGTTTTTATTTGCCTGTGTAGGCTAGACTCAAGAAATAAAGCCAAGCACCTATGTCATTGATTCAGCGAAGTTGACCCCAAACAAGAGAGATGGAGCCAGACAGAGTACAGGACAAAGGCCAGGCTCTGTGGTGCTGCTTGCTGAAAACCAAACAACAACAACAAAAATCCATTGCCATCAACTCAATTCTAACTCATAGTGAGAGCCCCTGGGATGAGGGGAAAGGCAAGGGACACCCGCGGTGACTGGAGCCCTCTGTCCAACAAGTGGGACAGAGGTCCACATCCCCCTTAAGGCAGCATCCCTAGGTGTGACAAAAGATCATCATAAAGGACAGCATGAACTCTGTCTCCAAAATCCTCCAGACTATGTAAACCCCACATCATCCCTCTGACAGAAAGGTCTTCACACACTGAAGAGAGCGACAAGCTGCAAGTCCGATCTTGCTGGGAATGTGTTTTATTTGGCCGTGCAGGCTAGACTCAAGAAATAGCCATTTCCTTCTTTTCAGCTTAAGACTCTTAACTCTGGAGGAAAACAAAAGTCACAATTGGCAATAATGGACTCAAAATTAAAGAGAAATGCAACCTTTAATTATTCATCTGAACCCTCAGTGTTTCCAGACTGCTGCTAAACGATACAAGTGGCAGACAAGTTCCGCCAAACAGAAAGGGCGGAAGGAGCCAGAACTCAGACGAATGAGCTAAATAGGCTTTCCTTCTAAAAGAACATTTACTTTGTCTATGAGTATTTGCTTGATGTTAGGGTTGGCTGTGGTCTTCCTTGATTTACAATCCCTGTAGGGTCAAGAACCCAGACTGGAGCGAGCTGTTCACCGAGTTAAGATGCCAGTCAATTGTTCAGTCGTGCTCTTTTAAGGAAATCTCAGACTCCTGGCAGTTAAGAGAAGAAAAAGCCCTGAAATTAAATCTTTCAATTGTCTGGCAATTCTAAATGTGTCTTCATTTCTACATCAATCTCAATGCACACTAGAGATATCCCTGGAATTTCATTTTTCTTTTTTCCCACCTCTTTTTGAGAAACATGTTGCCTCCTGTTCATTTCAAATATTCATTAAAAAGATTTTTTTAACCAAATGATGCCCATCTCTGACACACTCAATTCACATCCATGTTATAAGGTAAACAGTCACAACAATTATGGAGAGGAAAAGGCAAAAGTGGATAGCATACCTGGGAGGCTGTTTCAGGAGGGTAGTTTTCCACCCCAGAGATCCTATGTCTGTCTCTCTGCTCCTTGCAGGAGGCCCCACGGTTTTTATTACTTAAGCTTTCTAAGCCCCGCCTTCTCCTCTGAGGTTCTTCTAAGCTGGGGAACTTCAGCCACTGAGGGAGGATGCTTACAGCCATGGTACTCTGTAGCTTAGAGGGAGGATGCTTACAGCCATGGTACTCTGTAGCTTAGAGGGAGGATGCTTACAGCCATGGTATGCTGTAGCTTGGAGGGAGGATGATAACAGCCATGGTATGCTGTAGCTTGGAGGGAGGATGCTAACAGCCATGGTATGCTGTAGCTTGGAGGGAGGATG
>NW_022103899.1:59621093-59628661 GCF_000313985.2 Echinops telfairi | reverse complement strand
AGGGAGGATGCTTACAGCCATGGTACTCTGTAGCTTGGAGGGAGGATGCTAACAGTCATGGTACTCTGTAGCTTAGAGGGAGGATGCTTACAGCCTTGGTACACTGTAGCTTGGAGGGAGGATGCTTACAGCCATGGTAGTCTGTAGCAAATGAACAACCAAATGTGAGCAAGGCTGCTGGATTCTAAGACATGGCAGCTTAAAGGCTCATGAATGAAGGGTACAAAATGCCCTGGCTTTGTTTACCCGGGACATCCCCGTCCCCCATGGTACCCAGTGTCATTTCTACACTTTGAAGACCACAAGTGAAACAGAGAAGTGCTCGCAATGGGTGATGAGACTAATGAAAGATCCAGAGCTTTTAATAAAGACAGAGGAAGGCAAGTGCAGGAGAGGCACCGGGATGAGGGCCGGTTCTGTTAACTTTCTCCACTCAGGGTGGCATGGAAAGTCAGCTGTACTAGTGTTTGTAATTGATAATATTACCATGGAAACCAAACCTGGCCACCATCGAGTTGATTCCAACTCATCCTGACCCCGTAGGGCAGAGTGGAAATGTACGTTTCTGGGACCGCACATCTTTAGGAGTAGACAGCCTCATCTTTCTCCTGTGGAGCGACTGGTGGTTTCAATCTGATGACCTTGCGGTTAGCTCAGCATGTCACCCATTTCATCCTTCCGATCAATTAGGGATCCTCCTAGGAGCAATAATGCCAGTGGATAGCTTTCCCTCCCAGTGTTGCCAAAGTGGGCAATACCCTGCCCCCTGGGTGTTTTGTTTTGTTTTTCTCTTGGGCCCAATACCGTGGGAATCTGTAAGTCTTAGATGATGCACCACAGCTATGATAGCTGGTCGTGACTAATGCTCACCGAGGGTTGTGGTGATTGCTTTCATACGTGTGTGTGAAACAGTTGGCGCAGACAAGTCGATCTGAGACACTATAATGTAATAGTTACATATGGCACATATAAGTGCAACCCCACCCACCACCATCAAGGGTTTCCATGGCCCCCACTCTCTCCCAAGGGGAGGGGGATAGGGATGGAGCAAATTACGCCAACGGCCATTTTTTTTGCTGGCAATGAGATCTGATCGAGGTCCGGAAGGAAGGAGAGGATGGAAGGGATTGTGGTGGCACCTCTAGACTAAGCTCACTGTAATCAAGTCGATTCCGACCCAGGCGTCCCGACAGAGCAGGGTAGGCCTGTCCCTGTGGGTTTCTGAGGCTGTAACTCTTTATAGAAGTGGAAAGCCTTGTCTTTCTCTCAGGAGTGGTTGGTGATTTCGAACTGCCAACCTTGTGGCTAGCAGCCCAGCGCGTAACGACCACGCCACCAGGGCTCCTGTGGGGGACTGTGCATCTCAGGGGATGATGCATCTGAAGGAGACTGGATGTGAGGGGAGATGAAGACATCAGTTGAGTGAGAGAATCTGAAAACTCCCAGGGGACCCTTCGATGCGCCCTAGCAATGTGGGCGTCCAGCTCCTACGGGGTCCTTTCCTATCCCCCGTGCACCTGCAAGGAGAGATGGGGCCAGTCGACCCAGCCTTATGCTTCCAGCCTGAGGTCTGCCAGGCGTCCTACCAAGTCACTTCAGAGATTTCAAAAGCAGAAAGGGTGGAAGCAGAACCTGGGATCCAATTAGAAAACCAAACAAACGCGCTGGCAAAGACCCGAAGCAGGTGATGAACGTGGTCCCTGAATGTGGAGACGCCGGGAGAGGGAGGCTTCCTGGGAGAGCCATGATGTTGACTGGAGGTTCTTGGGAGAATGGGGAGTGGGAAAGGCCCCCATCATCAAATGGGGTACCCAGTCCGGGCACCGGACTGAGCCATTGGGAGAGGGAGGTCTCCATTCAGACTTCATGGTGAACCTCTGAGCCGGAGGCTGAAGATGAAGCAACCATGAAAGCGTAAGCCCTACTTCCCGTAAACACCATGCTTTCAGTGGGACCTCCACGGCCAAAGGTCTCCAAATTGATTTTTTCCCCTAAACACATGGAAATAGAATAGAGAACTATGCTTTTCTCGTTTGCTAAAAACGTGTACCATACCAAATGCTGTCAAGTCGATCTGACTCATAACCCTCCTGTGGGACTGAGTAGAACCCCCTCCGATGGTTTCCAAGGCTATCGGTCGCGATGGAAGCAGACGGCCACATCTCTTCCAAGGAGAGGCTGGTGGATTTGAACTGCTGACCTTGCCCTTAGCAGCCCAATGCCTAACCCACAGCGCCACCACAAAAACACCTCACTGCCACCAAGTCCATGCTGACTCATAGCGACTCCCTGCGTGTTTCTGAGATTGTCCCTGTTTATGGGAGCAGAAAGCCCAGTCTTGCTCTGACAGAGCCGCTGGTGGTTTTGAACTGCTGACCATGGGGATCGCAGCCCAATGTGTAACCACTACACCACCAGGGATTCTGAAAATGAAATCCTCACAGCTGGGCCAATAATCACGATAAAATAATCATGGCAATTGGAGAAGACATCAAAGTTGTAAGAATTATATTCTACTCAGACCAATCATCAATGTCCATGGAATCAAATGGCACACGTCATTGGACAAATCTGCCGCAAAAGATCTCCTTAAAGTATTGCAGGTAGTGGGGGTGGGGGTGGGGAGAGCAGTTTCATGACCAAGATGTGCTGGCCCAAGCCAAGGCAACTTCAATCGCCTCCCGTACGTCTGAAAGCTGGACAGTGAAACAGAAGGACAGCTAAAGAGCCGACACCTTTGAACGAAGATGGTGGTGGTAATGAACTATACAAAGGATGGCCAGGGGACTGATGAGAGCTGTCTTGGAAGAAGTGCAGAGGCAGAATGAGCCTCAGAAGGGCAAAGGACAGAACTGAACCTCGCTCACTTTGGACACATCATCAGGAGAGGCCAGTCACAGAAGCACAGACTCCCTTTGGGAAAGCAGAGGGTCAACACAAAAGGGGGGGGAGACCCCCCCAAAGAAACGAATGGGCATGTGGCTGTAACAACTCAACAGTGGATGTTTCATTCGGTCCTGCATGGAGTTTCTACAAGTCAGAGCTGCCTGGCCAGCATCTAAGGGCATTCACAGACACGTTAACACCACGGGGAAACTTAAGCATGAGTTCTCCGTTAGTCCGGGTAGACTAGAGAAACAAATCCATGGACGCACTTATGTGTATAAGAAAGAGATTTATATACAAGAGCAATTGAACATTGAGAAAACATCCCAACCCAGTCCAGATCAAGTTCATAGGTCTAATATTAGCCCATATGTCCAATACCAATCTATAAAGTCCTCCTCAGACTCACGAAACACATGCATGACACCGAATGCAGAAGATCACAGGCCAGTGGGTAGAAAGTCTTTGGATCCAGTGTCATTGAAAACATCTCAGCACTAGCAGGGGTTTCTGCATCAGGGTGGGTCCATGTGTCTTGTCAGCTGCTATGTCTCCCCCCCTCCAAGGAGGAAGTACCAGATTTCCCAGAATTCTCAGGAGAAGGCCATGCCCACACATCGGCCTCATTGGGGATGATCTGATTGACAAGCTAGACACCACCCCTACACTCTTAATCCTCAAATTGACAAAAGATTACGTGTCTACCAGAGTCTTGCTCTTCTCCACTGCCCCTCGACTTTACCAAGCACGATGTTCTTCTCCAGAGACTGGTCTCTCCTGACATGTCCAAAGTACGGGAGATTAGGTCTCCCCTCCTTTCTTCCAAGGAACATCCTGGCGGAACTTGTTACAAGACAGATTTGTTTGTCGCTTTTTTGTGTCAGTTCACGATACTGTCAATCATCTCTAGCACTCTAACTCAAGGGCATCAGCTCTTCTTCAGTATTCCTTATTCAATGTCCAACTTTCACATGAAGACGGGGCCATCAGAAACAACACGGCTTGGGTCAGGCACACCCTAGTCCTCCAAGTAGCACCACATCCTTGCTTTTCAACACTTTGGCGTGGTCTTGGGCAGCAGATTTACCCAACACAGTGCATCATTTGAATTCTCGATTGCTGCTTCTGTCAGCGTTCCATGTGGATCCCAGAAAGAGGAAACCCTGGACACCTTCAATCTTGTCTCCGTGTAGCACGATGCTGCCCATTGGTCCAGTTGTGGGCCGTTAGTTCTCTTTCCACTGAGTGGTCATCCATCCTCAAGGCTGCGACCCTTGACCTTTACCAGGGAGTGCTTCAAGTCCTCCTCACTTTCAACAAGCAAGATTGTGGGATCCGCATATCAAAAATTGTTAAGAAGCCCTCCTCCCATCCTGGTGCCACCTGGTTCCTCATGTAAGCCAGTTTATCTGATTATCTGCTCAGCGTACAGATTGAACAAGGATGATGAGAGGACATAACCCTGATGCACACCTTTCCTGATTTTAAACCATTCAGCACTCCCTTGTTCCAGGGATCCATGTGCAGATTCCACACGAGCACAACGAAGTGTCCCGGAATTCCCATCCTTCTCAGGCTTACACAAAGTGTGTTATAATCCACATAGTCGAATGTCTTTCTGTAGTCAATAAAGCACAAGTAAACATCTTTCTGGTGTCCTCTGCTTTGAGCCTGGAGCCAGCTGATGTCAGCAATGATGTGTCCCTGGTTCCATGCCCTCTTCTGAATCCAGGCCCCTGTCTGTTAGTCTGTTGCACTCTGGTGATCTGGCTGTGGCTGTGAAACTGGAAGGTCTATCACTGGTGTTTCAAATGCCAGCAGGGTCGCTTACATGCAGGAAGGAAGAAAACCAGTTGAAATGACCAAGGTTCGTGGAATGGTCAAGACTGAGAAATCACAATCGGTCGCAGACTGGCAGAAAAGATGTGAACAGTGGAGATGCTAAGAGAAGACGGCCTGAGTGAAACGGAACAAAGAACCACACTGCCAGCCAATGGGCTGTCAGGGTGGTTTGTTGTAAGTGCTATCGAGTCAATTCCAAATGAAAGCAACCCTAAGACGTACCACGGGACCAACACCACCTGGTGCCACGTCCCCCTCACAATGGCTGCTTCATCGCTGCCACCACTGTGTCAGGCCATCTTACTCTCTGCCCTCGGGGCAGCAGAAGGGTTAGAAGGACTGGCTTTGTGTTCAGCAGCTCAGCGAGTGACCCGCTGTGCCTGGCTCCTCACAAAACTCATCTCCTGGGGCAGGCAGTACAGTTTTAATAGTTTTACTGGCATATACTTCCCATATACAATTGAACCGTTCAATCATATGAAGAAGAGTTGTGCAATCATCCCCACAATCGATTTCAGACATTTTCTTCTCATACTCCTTGTTGTTAGCTCCTCAATTCTCCCCATCCTCCCCTGCCATACCCATAGGCAATCATCAATACAGCTACTGTCCCTATAGATCTATAGATCTACCTATACCGGAGAGTTTTCCAAGTTGAGCTTTGTTTTTGTTTTTGTTCTTTTTGTGCAGGGGAGTGCTGAAGCTGCTTCATTGCACTACCATCCACTGCTAGTGGGTGATGCCCCTAAGCAGAGTCAGTGGCTGAGGAAAGTGGGAGGTTCCAGCCCACCCATGGAGGGGAGCCACCAGCAAGCTGGCTCTGCAGACACAGTCCCTGGGGAAAGCAGGTCCACTCCAACACGCGGGGTCGCCGTGAGTCCCAGCCCACTCCTCAGCAGCCTGGGGAACTTCTTTGTACCCCAAAGCTGGCCTCCTAGGAGAACGGACACAGAAGCAATGCCCCCTGACTCGTGTGTGGCCCAGACGGCTGCCCACCCTTCTCCTGCCAACACTTGGCTCACTGTGGGACCTGACACACCCCTGTGTCTCCAGGAGCCTCTGCTCCTCCTCAGCAAGGAGGGTCCCGCATCCCAGAGTTGGGTCAGGGCTGGGGGAAGACTCTAGAAAGGATGGGTGCCCTGTGGCCGCCCCCACCAGACCAGTGTCCTCCTCTCCCTCTGGCCAGTCCAGCTCAGCACCCACGATTGGGTTTTAACTTCGAAGACTGTGGTAGGGAACCGGACCCCCTCCCCCAGCCCCTGATGGTGTAGTGGTTACACGCCGGGCATGGTCGGCAGTTCGAAACCACCAGCAGCTCCGAGGGAGAAAGACTGGGCTTTCTAGTCCAGTTGACAGTTCTAGTCTCTGAAACCCACAGGGGGTCGCTATGAGTCAGCACTGACTCAGGCGCACCACTGAGGCCCGCAGAGGGGTGAAGGCTGCAGACTGGTCTTGCATGCAGACCGATGCATGCAAAGGCCGGACAGTGAATAAGGAAGAGCGGAGATGCACTTGAATTATGGGCCTGGAGAAGAATATGGAACATACCAGAGACTGCCAGGAGAAGGAACAGCTCCTTGGATGCAAGGCTGGCAGGGTTTTATCTCAGGTCCTTGGACATCATGGAGAAGGCCATCATGCTTGGTCCGGTAGAAAGTCTGATGCCTTTGAATGACGGTGCTGGTGAAGAATGTTGACTATGCGTGGGCTTCCAGGGGAAGGAGCAGATCTGTCTTGGAAGAAGGGCAGACGCAAGGGTGGCAGGCTTTGTCTCATGTCCTTTGGGCGTGTTATCAGAAAGAAGCCAGACAGTCAGCCAAGAAAGAAGACCATCGAGGAAATGGACGGACACGGCGGCTGCAGCCCTGGGCTCAGATACAGCAGCGACTGTGGGGAGGGCGCAGGACAGGCAGGGTTCGCTCTGGTGTGCACAGGATCACCATGGGTTGGAACCGACTCCATGCCACCCAACAACTGATGGGAGTGAGCTCGACCCCCAAGTTTAAAAGACATGGGACAGTGACGATGACCATCTGGCCGACCACAGCACATGGCCAGGTCACGGGTGTCAGAGGACAGCTGTGGTCTGTAGGGTTTTCAGTGGCTGATTTTTTCATATGCAAATCACCAGGCTTTTCCTTACAAGTGCCTCTAGGTGAACTTGAACCCGCAACCTCCCAGTTAACAACTGAGTGCATTGTGCATTGTACTACCCAGGGACTTGAACATCCCATCCACCCCTGAACTCTGGGACTCAGGCATCAGGAAATCCTGTGGACTAGGCCTTGCCCAGAGGCCCCAGTTACTCTCCTGACGTAGACTAAACCCCTGGGAAGACAGGGGTAGCCGATGGACCAAACCCAGAGCTGTTGAGTCAATGCCAAGCCCTTGGCGGGCCTCCATGGGGATTTTAGTGGCTCTGACCTTTCACAAGAGCTGGGGTGGCAAATGGGCTGCTAACAGCAAGGTCAGGAGTTCAAAACCACCAGCCACTCCAAGGGCAAAGCATGAAGCTTTCTACTCCTGAAAAGATTTATGGTTTTGGAAACTCACGGGGGCAGTTCTACCCTGCCCTTTGGGGTCGCTACTGTTCAGAATTGAGTCAACGCAGTGGGATGAGTTCATGATCAGTCAGAAGCAGACCCCCAGCTCTTTCCTCCAAGAAACCTTTGCTTGGATTTGAACCACCCACCATTCAATAGCTGAGCACAACCAGCTTTGCAACCATGGAGTGCTGAGCCTGAGCACACCAACTCTAGCCATCATGCCCGCTGTACCGCTCTGGGCGGCAGTGTCCCACGTCCCAAAGACTTGGGTGAGCTTGCTGCTGCCGCTGTGAG
>NW_022103899.1:59618530-59620412 GCF_000313985.2 Echinops telfairi | reverse complement strand
CGCGTGGGGAGAGAGGCCCGGCCAACCCCACTGGGTTCCCAGCGCAGCACCAGCCGGCTGCAGGCTCCGAGGACCGGACACGGGGATGCTGTTAAAAGCCCCGAGGCGGGAGGGGCGGGGAAGCGTAATGGAAGTGGGACCGTGCAAGGGGTGGACAATTAGGATTATTAGAAGTTTTGCTATCCCACAGATTGGGCCCTGAGTGGGAAAGGGGTCAAATGCCAGAGGCAAAAATAGCCACGCCACCCCAGGTGGTAATAGACTCCATGCCCCAAAGTGAGCTGATGGGAAAGACATTTTCCAAATGGAGGGCGGGCAGCGCCGCAGCATCTTGACCCCCTCAAAGCTCCGTCCACAGCCATTAGACCAGCATGGCCGGCCTGCCTCCCAGGCCCTGGGTCAGGGGCTGGACTCTCAAAGGGGTGGGGGCGGGGAAAGCTTCTGCGCCCAAGGTCCAGGGACAAGCAGTTGCCAGATGAAGAAACTGACCTGGCTCAGCGAACCCCATGTGTCCATTGCGTTTCCAGTGGCTGATTGTGCGGTAGATCGTCAGACCTTTCGTCCAAGGTACCTCCGGGCGGAGTCCCATGGGATAGCCTCCAGGGGCAGTGGGTTTGGGTTTGGGTTTTGTTTTGTCTCTTGAAACTGCGGTGAAAACATTGTCAACAACACCATCGGAACTGGCAGGACCTTCATTTCTTTATCGCGCACGCACACACACACACACACACAGGAAGACAAAGACACACCAGACACATAGTGCCGCCCCCTGCGCATGACCGAGTGGGACTGCTCCGCAGGGCTTTCGTGGCTGATCTTCCTGACGGGAAATCGCCAGGCCTTTCTCCAGCACTGCTGGGCAGGTTCCAATCCATAACCTTTAAGCTGGTAGGCAGGCACAGGGCAGCAAACGTTTAAAAGACTCTTGAGAAGCAATCCATTCAGGTTTCTGTACTAGGCTGGACAATGACCCCAGAGATGCCCCTGTCCCCACCTCCAGGGGCCACAGACACATCAAGTTCACCACAGAGGGGAAGGAGGGTCACTAATCAGCTGACCCACAGCTAAAGCCCTCTGCTGACTGAAAGGTCCGCGGTTTAAAGCCCTGAGCTGCTCTCCAGGGGAAAGATGAGGCGGTCAGTGCCCGGTGAGCATAATGCAGCAGTAACTTCTCTGACCTTGAGAGTCACAGGAATTGACTGCTGGCTAATGGGTTTAAACCTTACAACAAGGAGTTTATCTGGATTACTCAGTAGGCCCAATGCGATTTCAGGGGTCCTTGAAAGTGGGCAAAAGAGACGCAGAAGAGGTCATCATTAGGGGAAGAGGGGGAATGGTAGAGGCGGGGCCAAGAGATGCTATGTCGATGGTTTGGAAGACGGGGGAAGGGCTACAGCCAATGGATGTGGGGTGGCGGTGGGGGGATCCTCTAGTTGCTGACAAAAGCAAGACAATAGATCCTCCCCTACCAGCTCCCGGAAGGAGGGCAGCCCTGGGCACCTCAATTTTTCTGCCAGTAACACCCATGTCAGACCTCAAATCCATAGACCCATAAAACCCAGCTCGTCCTGAGTCGCGAGCGTCAGCCTTATGGACTGTGGCTAGGTGCTGCCGGGTCAGTTCCCGTTCTCGGCGACCTGAAGCACAGCAAGAGGAAACAGGGCCACCTCTGCCTCCCTCACCTTTGCTGTGTCTGCATGGTCTGCAGCCACGGTGTCTATCCACCTGGTCGACTCTTCCTCATTTTGGCTGCCCTTCCATTTTGCCAAGTGTGGCAGTGACATGATCTCCTGTCAACTTGCGAAGGCGTGGAGTCTAGCCTGTCAATCAGGCCATAGCCAATGAGGCCTCCGTGTGGGCATGGCCTTCTCCTGAGGGTTCT
>NW_022103899.1:59615384-59617000 GCF_000313985.2 Echinops telfairi | reverse complement strand
TGGTTGGGGGGGTCACAACAACACGAGGAACTGTATTAAAGGATCGCGGCATGAGGAAGGTTGAGAACCACTGCTTTAGGTAATCCTCATTCATATTTAAGCCCTCATTTTTAAGGCTGGAACTAAAAGCTGTAGATAGTTCCACTCATTTAATCCATAGGTTCCCAAACTTATTTGGCCTGCTACCCCCTGTTCATATGATTATATTAGTCGATGCACAAAAAGGCATTTGATAAAATTCAACATCCATTCTTGATAAAAAAAATACTTGATGAAAAAGAAATAGAAGGGAAACTCACCAACAAACTGGAGGCCATATATGCAAAACCAATGGTTAACCCCTCCCTTAACGGAGAGTTGAAAATATTCTCCCCTTTGGATGGGCACCAGACAGGGCTGCCCTTTATCACCACCCTTCTTCAACGTTGTCCTCCTTCTTCAACTTTGTCCCGAGTCTTAGGCAGAGCAGGAGATGTCAAGAGGCTATCAGAGGCACCCGCATTGACTCAGAATTAAAAACTCTTTTCATTTGCAGATGACAAAACCCTCTAAGTTGATAACCTCAGAGATTCCTTTAAAAATTGCTGCAACTAATTGAAATATTTGGCAGCATAGTAGGCTATAAGATCACCATACGAATATCAGTTGGATTCTTGTATATTAAAGAAGGGCACTCAGACAAGGAAATCAAAAGAAAAATACCATTTACAATAACTACCCAAAAGATTAAATACTCAGAAACAAGAGACTTATACAAAAAAAAAAGTTTAAGCTATAAGACATTTCTAAAATAAATCAAAAGAGACACTAATGGAAGAATACCGATGCTCGTAGATAGGAAAACAAAATGAAGTGAAGATGTCTATATTACTGAAAACACGATAAATTCAGTGCAACAATGATCCAAACCTCCCCACAAAAGAAATGGAAAAAATAATCACCAACTGTATATGGACAGGAAATAAACCCAAGGTAAGCAAAACACTATTAAAAAACAAAGCAGGAGACCTTTGACTCCCAGATTTTAAAACCTATTGGGCAGTCAAGTAATCAAAACAGTTTGATATTGATACAACGGTAGGTATTCAGAGAAATGGATTAGAACAGAGAACCCAGAAATACATCCAAACACTTTACAGACACCTGGTCTTTAGTAAAGGACTAAAACACATTAAATAGTGTGTTAGGCAGGGTTCTCTAGAGAAATGAAACCAGGACACTTATGATATATAATCATACAGCAAGAAGGAATATAACAGCTAATTAGTCCACACAGCAGTACAAAGGGTTCAGTTCAACTCACTTCCCTGAAACTTTTAACATACTGGAAGTCCTTCAACTCACATGGGCTGCTGGGTCCAAGGTCAAGGAAGCAGACAGCAGAGTCCTCCCTGGGGCAAGGCAGGCAGAATCTGCCCACAGGCATCAAGCAGCAGGGTGGGTCAGCAATAGTCAGTAGCTCAGGAGCTTAGCGAAGCAGGCCTGGATGGGATGTTGAACACAAGCAATGCAAGGTGACAGGAACCACCAGCCTCAAGCTCAAGCGATGTGCACACCAGCAGTGTGGCAAAGCAGGTCTCGAAGGAGCCTCAAGCTCTAGCAACACGATCCATAGG
>NW_022103899.1:59611901-59615284 GCF_000313985.2 Echinops telfairi | reverse complement strand
CTACAGCAGCAGCACGCACGCTCCAGCACGCTCCAATGACCAGAGAGCAAGAGAGAGGGGTGGGCCTTACAGAGCCATTTATCTCTTTGCCCTCCAATCAAATTGTGACCTGATTAACCCCACATGTTCCTATTGGCCACGTTGGCACAATAAACCTACCTATCACAAAGAGGGAAGAGATAGCCTTTTCAATAAATTGTGCTGGAACAATTGGATGTCCACCTACAAAAGAATTAAAAGGGGCTCATACCTCACACAATATACAAACAAACTCAAGATTTATTAAAGACCTAAATATAAGCTCCAGAACATAAGGATCATCCATGAAAATATAAGAATAAACTTAAGGGCATAATAATAATTTTTTTAAACACTCACACTTCAGAAAACAAAAGAGAGTACTGGGGCCTTCTGAAAATGCATTTATAGACATCAAAAGATTACATCAAAAGAGGGGGGGAAAGTACCCACAGATTGGGAAAATATATTTGGCAATGATGTATCAGATAAAGGGCTAATTTCAACAATCTACTTAGAAATTCTACAACAGCTTCATAAAAAAATACAAGTAACCCAATCAAAAACTCACACAGGACATGAACAGACAACGTACTAAAGATAGCATTCAAACAGCTAACTATCGTTTGTGTTCATTAGCTGTGCAAGAAATACAAATTAAAACAAAAATGAGATACCGCCTCCCATCAATGATCTTAGCAAAGTTTTAAAAAACAGAAAATGATAAATTCTGGTGAGGATTGGAATGTTCGTACATTGCTGGTGGAAAATAGCATAGCATTTCCTTAAACAAATGCAAATACTTTATGTTCTCTCTACTTGGTATACAAGGCATACCCTAAAGAACTAAGGACCAAAACATGAGCCAACCTGGGCACACTCATGTCTGTGGCAGCAATGTCTATCATAACAAAGAGACGAAACCATTTAAAAACCCATTTGTAGAGGAATAGATAAACAAACTTTGGTACATGCACACCATGGGATATTATGTATCCTTAAAAAACAAAAAAGATGAATCTGTCAAAATCTTCATGACATGGACAAATTGGAGGACACTGAGCTCAGCAAAGTGAGTGGATCTCATAAAGATTAATATTTTATGACACTAGTATTAAAAAAGAAGAAAGAAAATACAAATGATTGCACACCAAAGAAAAAGACTTTGAAGACTATGGCAAGGCCGGGGCTTGGAGTAGGGGGAGGTGAATGGGCAGGAAGGTAAGGAGGGAAGGTAAGGGGGAAACAGAAGGAAGAATAAGGAAGAGGAGTGGGGGAGAAGGAGGAGAGGGGGAGTTAATGCAATACTGTCTCTGTTTGATGAGAGGGGCTAAACAACCACATATAATATATTTCTCTTCTTCTGTGTGATATTTCACACATAAAAAGGAAAATAATAACAATAATAAATGATTTTCTTTTGGAGAGAGAAAGGGGGTCACAGCCTTAAAAATTCTCCAAGCCCCTTACCCATCGGACCTAACCACTTATCTGAGTGGTTACAAAGAGAGAAACAGTGTCACGTGAAACTAAATTCTTTTATGACATGCAGCCAGTAGTTTATTTTAAGAAGAAGAACTTTAATGCAGAATGAATGTATGTCAGACTCAGAATAGAGTAAGGGCTCATATTGCAAACCATAGCCTTCAGCAAAGGAAGAGGTCAGTACACCTCGCTCTCAATCACGCATGATGTCCTCTCCTGAGACTGGTCCCTCCTGATAACGTGTCCTAAGTATGGAAGACAGAGTCATGCCAGCCTCACTTTTCAGGAACATTCTGACTGTACCACTTCCAACACAGATTGGTTTGTTCTTCTAGCAGTTCCTCGGATAGTTAATGTTTTTCCTCAACCATAATTCAAATGCATCAATTTGTCTTCAGTCGGCCTTATTCTGCTTTTGTAAGTATATGAAGTGATTGGAAATACTATGGACCAAGTCAGGTGCATCTTATTTCTCAAATGGACATTTTTTGCTTTTGAACATTTGAAAGAGGTCTTTTGCAGCAGATTTAACCAGTCCAAAATTGTGTTCATCTGGATAGACTAAAGAAACAAATCCAGGGAGACTCATGTGTGTATAAGAAAGAGCTTTATATACAAGAGCAGTTGAATTTTGGGAAAACATTCCAGCCCAGTCCAGTCCAAGCCCAGAAGTCCTATATTAGCCCATATGTCCGAAACCAATCTATAATGTCCTCTTCAGAATCACGAAACACATGTAATGACACCGAATGCAGGATAACAGGCCAGTGGGTAGAAAGTCTTTGGATCCAGTGGTGCTGTAAGCATCTCATCACTGGCAGGGGTCTCCACATGGCTTCTCCAGTTCTCAGGGCTGCATCAGGGTAGATCCATGTGGCTTCTTCTCAGGGATGTCTTTCAGGGAGCCAGCCTTGTGTCTTGTCAGTAGAGCATCTCCAAGGGAGTGAGCCGAGAGTCTCTCCGGCCTCCAAGGAGGAAAAAACAGATTTCCCAGAATCCTCAGGAGAAAGCCACACCCACACAGAGCCCTCATTGGCTATGATCCGATTGACAGACTAGACTCCACCCCTTCACTCTTAATCCTCTCAAGTCCCAAATTGACACAAATTGACACTAGATTATGTAACTAGCACAAAAATATTGCTTGATTTCTTGACTGCTGCTTTTATCAGTGTTTTTGTGAACTCAAATAAAATGAAATCTTAGGCAATTCCAATCTGTTCTGTTTATCATGACGTCTGTTGGCTCAGATGTAAGGATTTTTATTTTCTTTACATTGAGGTGTGATCAATATTAAAGCTGCAATCTCTGATTTTCATTCATTAAATTCTCTGTGATGTCAGCAAATAAGATTGTGTCATCTGCATATTGCAAGTTGTTAGTGAGTCTTTCTCCAATCCTGATGCTGTATTCTTCATATAGTCCAGCTTCTCTAATTATTTGCTCAGCATACAGATAAAATAAGTATAATGAAAGGAACAAGCGTATCATGTACCTTTCTTGATAGTAACCACCCAGTCTTCTCTTGTCATGTTCCCATGACTGCCTCGTGGTATATTTATAGGTTCTACAGGAACACAATCACGTGTTCTGGAATTCCCAAAGGCATCCATAATTGTCTGTGATCCACACAGTTATCTCACATTTCTGGAAGTTTTCTGTTGAGAACCATTTTTAAACTTATTCTCAGTGTAATTTTACTTGCCTGTGATATTAATGATATTGTTCAATAACTTCCACATCTATTGGATCACCTTTCTTTGGAATGGGCACAGCAATGGATCTCTTCATTTGGTTGGACAGATAGCTGTTTTCTTTCTTTCTTTCTTTCCGATAATTTTACTGGGGGCTCATACAGCTCTTATCACAATCCATACATA
>NW_022103899.1:59583437-59610125 GCF_000313985.2 Echinops telfairi | reverse complement strand
CCGCTCTAGGTTTGACTTCTTCTTCCTCAAACTTCTGAAGCAAGGATATTCCCCCAGTGCCCATTGGGAGATGTGCTGGGGATGACAATGGCTGAGATGGTCCCACATTCTGCCTGGTCTCCACAGTTCCCTTTTCTAGTATCAACACACCAGGTCAGAAAGCTGGACTGAGCCAGAAGATGGGAAAATAATGCCTAATCACAGGTTTACCCGATGTCCATATTGACAGAGAGGGCCTGCCACTGAAAGCAGTTGAAAATGATTATTAAAAACCATTTGAATTCTGAATACACTAAATTTTAGAGGGAAAAAAACAACAACCCTGCAATGAAGCGATACTTTTATGAAAAATACATGAGGTTGCTTCCAGTAATTATAGATGTGTGGATATGTGTCTTTCATCGGCCATTAATTTATATCAATTATTTACTGAGTCCTGTGATGGTGTGTGCTTAAAACCACTTAGGACTTGGTACTTAATGTGCTCTTGAAAGGAGCAGATTATAGATTCTACTTCAAGACTTTTTTCCTTCTGTGACTGACCTGGAAACAAAGAATAAGCAGTTGGGGATCAAAATCAACGTGATTCTTAGAATGGATTTATCCCCCTCACTTCCCACCCTGCCAGAGTGATGGTGAGAGACTCTACAACTTCTTTAAAGTCAGCTTTGCCAACTACCTAGATGACACTCTTCTTAGGAAGGTCCTTGATGGACCAAAATAAAGTTAGCTTCTCCACGAAGTGACCCCAGGGGAGTCTGCAGGGAGCAGTGGCCCTCTGAAGCAGGAGACCCCGTTTCAATGGCCAGCCAATATAGCTCAGGTGGAGCTAGCACGCATCTGTCACGGGAAGTTTGTGAGGCTACTGTGATGTTGGAGAGGGTTGGGCAGAGCTTTCAGACTGGGGTGCACTAGGAAGAAAGGCCTGGAAAATCAGCCAACGACAATCCCATGGCTTACACTGGTCTAATCAAGAACTGATCATGAGGATGTCTCGGGGCCGACCGTGTGTCGTTCACTTGTGCATGGGGTCAGCTGCACATGGCAAACCACATGGGGTCTTTCCCAGACCCATGATGGTCAGCTCAGAGCCTTTCTTACAATCTCAAAGAGAGAGAGAGAGAATGGTTTCTTCACACCCAAACAGACGGCGGGTCCTCAGCCCAAGGTAATTTCAACTTTAAACTCAGGTCCTGCTGACGACATTGGACATGAACCAAACCGACTCACTGCCATCGAGTGGAGTCTGTCTCACTGTTGAACTGTCTTTTTCACAGTTATGTTATTATCTGTGGTGCTGTTGGGTGCAAGACGGACTGCTCGCCTCAAGGTCAGTAGGTCACGCTCCTCAGCTGTTCTTTTGAAGAAAGAGGAGGCTGTCTGCTCCTATGAAGATTAACAGCCTCTGAAATCTTACACGGGGTCACTCTGAGTCGACTCGACTTGAAGGCAGCAGCTCTGGGGTTTTTTTTGGTTTTTATCTATTCTCGAATCACTAATAATAATGGAGGGGCCTGCTCTATACGGAATGGAAATGTCCCAAGGACAGAACTGCCCCATAGGCTTTCCTAGGCTGTAATCCTCATGGGAACTTACCATGAGATCTTTCTCCTGTGGAGCACCTCAGGGGTTCAAAGGAGGGCCACCCTTTTGGTTAGCAGCTGAGCCCTTGATCCTTGTGCCTCCAGGATACCCTTTCCTGAGTGGTTGTGAAAGACAATTATGAAATTTAAAATGGTGAAAATGGCTCAAGCTAGAAGTAGTACATTTGCAACTACAATGCAGCTGCCAAAGGAAAGCACCACAAATCGGGTGACTTGTAAGAACAGAAAGGTACTGTCTCAAGGTTCTGGAAACCAAGAGAGAGAAATCGGGACATGAGTCAGATGGCTTCTTTCTGGAGGCTCCCAGGGGGAATCTGTGCCATGTCTCACTCTTGAGTTCCAGGAGTGGCTGGGGGTCCTTGGCTTCTAGCTATATCACTCTGATCTGTGTCTCGTTCTGTCTTCTCTTTTACAAGTAAGTAGTGACTGACTGTGTTAAGCAGGGTCCTCTAAACAAAGCCAGGACATTTATGATTTTAGATAGCTAGATAGATGATAGATACAGCACAAAGGAATATAACAGCTAATTAGTCCACACAACAGTACAGAGGGCTCAGTTCAACTCACTTCCATGATACAGCTAATATACTGACAATCCTTCAACTCACGAGGGCTGCTGGGTCCAAGGTCAAGGAAGCAGACAGCTGAGTCTCCTGTAGAGCAATGCAGGTATTCTGGCCACAGGTAGCAAACAGCAGGGCAGGTCACCAACAGTCAGCCAGATGACAGGGTCCAACAGTCTCCAGCTCAAGTGATGTACACATCAGCAGTGTGGCAAAGCAGGTCTCAAAGGAACTGCAAGCTCTAGTGACACGATCCATGTGTTGGGTGTCCCACAGGTAGTGCAGCTCACAAGTTGAGGCAGATAACTAGCTAAGACGGCCACACATTGGTCCACTCACCAGAGAGCAAGAGACAGAAAAGAGAGCTCTGCAGAGCCATTTATCTCTTTGCCTTTCAATCAAACTATGACCTTGTCAATCCCACATGTTCTTATTGACCAGGTTGGCACAATAAACCTACCTATCACACCGACTTAAAACATATTGGAGTTATGATGAACTGCACTTAGGACTATTGCGTTTTGTTCGGTGATGGTTTGTGAATTTTACTATGTATGTAAGTATGTATTAAAGGGAGGCTGGTGCACAGTGACTAAAACACTCATCTGCTGACTAAAAGGTCATCCATTCAAACCCACCAGTCCCTCTCAGTGGGAGAAAAATGATACAATCATATTGGTCTTGTTTCTACTAATTCGTTTAGTATTTCTTGTCTGGAAATACCTTTATTTCTCGCTTGTATTTGAGGGATGCTTTTGCTAGATGTAGGATTCCTGGTTGGCAGTTTTCTTTCAGAATTTTATAAATGTCACTGCATTGTCTTCTGAGATATAATCCGAGCTTATCCTGACCCATTTCCCTTTGCAGGTTCTTTTGTCTCTAGCTGCCCTCAGGGTTTCCTCTCTTTCCTTGAAGGTGGAGAGATTGACTACAATATGTTGTTATGATTTTCTTTGGTGGGGGCATTGATCCTATTTGGATTGTTCTTACCTCTGGAATATTTATTTTCTCCTCCTTTGTCATGTTGGGGAAATTTTATTCCATGATTTCTGCTACCGCTTTCTCAGTAGATTTGTTTTTCTTTGCTCTTGTTCCAGGATCCTGACGAGGTGTAGGCTGTTTCTCTTGAGGGGTCCCAAAACATCTGAGCCCTTCTCCTCATTGCTTGGCTTTGCGGTTGTTGATGATGGTTTCTCTCATGGACTGCAGTCACAGTGGTTATGTTTGACTCCACGCTCCTTTTCTCCCATTCTCCTACTCAGGTCTTTTACTCTGTTGACTGATTCTGTTATCTCATTATTGAACTTCTGGGATTCCTTTTGGATTTTAGTTTTTCAGTTTCTCACATTGTTCTCATGAGTGTTCTCACATCTTTTGAAAAACTAAATCTAAACATCGTTCTTCTGAATCGTTTCTGGTAGTCCAAGGGCCTATTTTTCAGGGTATTCCATTGGCTTTGGGGTGATATCCAGTTTTCTATTTGTTTTCCTTGCTTTTTTTGATTTAGGGTGGTTGACTGCTGTTTCCTCAGCATCTTGGTAGAGCTATTGTTGATGTATGAATTTGGGGATCTTGTAGAGGTAGTTGGCTCCGTCTAGTGATGCGGGAGAGGTCTAACAAGAGGTGGAAAACATATGGTGGTGAAATGATGAGAAGGGAAATGAGACGGGGAAATAGGGAAAGAGAAAAGGGATGAAGAGAGAAAATATAATAAAAATAATGATAATAAGAATAAGCACCTGTCTGGGTAGGCCAACAGCATTGTAAACATTATGGGGAAATGTACTTCAAGAGGGGTAACCAGAACTAATAGGTTTCATGAAAATATATTTCATGAGGAGAGAGAGAGAGAGAGAGAGAGAGAGAAGAAAAAGATAATGAGTGGATGTGCAGGTAAGAGGAGTCAAAAGACTCGGGTGTAATTTGGGTGTGAGTGCTGAAGTTCTGCCCCACAGCAGCATGAATGTGAGTGTGGCAGAGATCACAGGCCTGCGTGGCTTTCACTGGGGAGGAAGGTGTATTCTCAGGAGGGTGGGGTTGCTCTGGAAGAGGACAGTGGAAAAAGAGGTAGAAGAGAACTAGAAAAGAAATAATACACATTTTATAGTACAAGCACTGAAGAAAAGAAAAGTGAGTGAAAAATAAAACTGCCTTTGGGGTGGTGGTCTTTGCCCTTTGGTAGTGCTATTGTGTGTGCGTGTGTGCTGATGGGGGCAGGCACAGGAGAACAAAGCAGGGAAGAAGTTGAAAGAGAAAACTAGGGTGAGAAGTGTAGCATGGGTACTGGGAACGTCTCACCAAGCCACCCACCTTCTACAAATGTGGCATTTATGGATACCAAAAGACTTTATCAAAAACATTCAAAGAGAACCCACAGATTGGGGGGAAAAAACTATTTAACAACAATATATCATATAAAGGGCTAATTTCAAAGATCTATAGGAAACTATAACACCCTAATAAAAATAACTCATTCAAAAAATGGGCATCAGATATGAATAGACAGTTTACTGAAAATAGCATCCAAGTAGCCAACAATCATATAAAGAATGTTTTCATTCATTAGCATTAAGAGAAATACACATTTAAACAATGACATGCCATCTCTCATTGACACTCTTAGCAAAAGTTTTTAAAAACAGAAAATAACAAATGGTGGAGAGAATGTGGACAGAACGGGATGCTCATGCATTGCTGGTGGGACTGTAGAACTGACCAACCACTGTGGACAACAGCAGTCTGGCGCTTCCTTAAACAAATACACATACTTCATGATCCCGAACTCTCTCTACTGGTACATATCCTGTGGTAGTTACAAAATCTGGTGCCAACTTGAGACTAAGAGTGAAGGGATGGAGTTTAGCCTGTCAATCAGGTTGCTGCTTGATGACCTTATTTGGAAGTACCACAAAGATAAACAGCTCCCTGGAGGTGGGACACACACTCTCTCCCCACGAGATATTGCTGTTGAAAAGCCATGTGGAGATCCTTGATGGAACCAGAGCCCTGGAGCTGGAGGAGCCACGTGGAGACCCAAACCAGCACTGAGATGCCTCCCCTGCCACTGGATCCACAAGACTTCCCACCCACTGGCCTGTCGTCTTCTTGCATTCGGCATCGTTGCATGTGTTTCGTGAGTCTGAGGATGACTTTACAGACTGATACTGGACATATGGTCTAACATCAGACTGATGGACTTGATCTGGACTGGGCTGGGATGTTTTCTCCATATTCAATTGTTCTTGTATATAAAGCTCTTTCTTATACACATATGAATGTCTATGAATTTGTTTCTCTAGTCAACCCAGAATAACAGAATAAAGAATAAAACACAAGCAGACATATGCACACCTATATTCATTGTAGCCATTTCTATAATAGCAGAAAGAGGGAGACAATAAAATCTCCAACTATAGAATAATGGAAAAAGAAACTCTACCACTTCCATACAATGGAATTTTTAAAAATCCATACAATGGAAGAGAATCCAACACTCAAAACAATGAGTCTGTTAAACACCTTGAGACATGGACAAAGCTGGAGAACATTATGCTTAGCAAAGTTAGCCGATCTCATAGAGTTAAATAGTTTATGACCCCGTTGTTATAAAGAAAAATGGATTTCACACCAAAGGATAAGACTTTAAAGGCAAGGAGGCTGGGGCAGGGAAAGGAAAGGACGGGAATCTATGGAGGGAGCGGGGAGCAGAATGCACACCGGGAGGTTTCCCGGGATGCTATGACTGATTCGATGAGACAGGCTGTGAAACTACATAGCATATGGTTTTCTTTGTAACTGTTATATTCCACAAACAAACTGGAGAAAAAAACTAATCAAAATACATATGTAAATAAGTAGAAATGAAAATAAATAAAGTTAACTTTTTAAAAATAGACAATGAATGAAGGGTTACCACCTTCAAAACCTTCGAGATTTCTTCTCCATCATATCTAAACATGGATCTGAGTGTTGATAAAAGGATGAAATGTAAAACTGAAGGGGACTCAGATTCTGTAGCGACGACAAGTTCATTAAATTAAACAAAAAAGATGAAACCTGTGGTGTTTCCATTTGGCAAAAGAATAAGATTGAAAACGGGGAGTGAGAAGTGATGCTGTAGAAATGAATCCCTCATCTCTCCATCTCTCCATCTCTCCATCTCCATCACAAAGGACTCGTTAGCATACTGGGTTTTTCTACTCATCTCTACTTCCGCTCAGTGTTTAGGGCCTCTGGTGGCACAAAAGTCAAGCGATTGGCCGTCAACTGAAAGGCAGGTGATTCAAACTCACCCAATGACTGTGACGGAGAGACCAGGCAATCCGCTAAGATTACAACCTTGCAAGTCTGGCTGGACCAGAGGATGTAAGATTACAACCTTGCAAGTCTGGCTGGACCAGAGGATGTACACTGGTATAGATAGGAACTGGAAACACAGGGAATCCAGGGTGGATGATCCCTTCAGGACCAGTGGCGTTACTGGGAGTGTAGAGGGAGAGTGGGTTGGAAAGGGGGAACCAATTACAAAGATCTACAGGTGACCTCCTCCCTGGGGGACGGACAACAGAAAAGGGGTGAAGGGAGACGTTGGACAGGGCAAGATATGACAAAATAGTAATTTATACATTATCAAGGGTGCTTGAGGGAGTGGGGAGCGGGGAGGGAGAGGAAAAAAAGAGGACCTGATGTCAGGGGCTTATGTGGAGAGCAAATGTTTTGAGAATGATGAGGGCAATGAAATGTACAAATATGCTTTACACAATTGATGTATGTATGGATTGTGATAAGAGTTGTATGAGCCCCTAATAAAACGATTAAAAAAAAAAAAAAAGATTACAGCCTGGAGAGACATGCGGAGCGATTCTGCGCTGTCACCCAGGTGGCTATGAGTTGGGACCCAATCACAGGCAGCGAAAGACAACAGCAGTTAAATGTTAGTGGGGAAGAACCCTGCTGGTGCAGCGGGTAAAGCGCACCGCTGCTTACAGAAAGGCCAGTTGTTCCCAGGCTCCCCAGGAGGAAGGTGAGGATGGCAGCCTTGGAGACCCTCAAAAGAAACGCTGGAGTCCACTTCCAGAAGGTCACTCACGAAAGCTCACGGAGCAGCCCTCCTCTGAAACACCTGGTCATCGCAAGGCGGCCTCAGCCCCATGGCGACTGGATGTCCCTCCGCAGGACCATCCCAGGTGTGGTAGTTCTCGCATCTCATGAACATTTTCATATCACTAACGAGGTTTCTAAGACTTGCCATTCTATCTCAGCACCCAGTAGAACATATTTAACCATGCCCTGCTCTGTTGGACAACTAATAAGCTATTTCTAGCTATTCAATATTGTAAATAACGGTGTGACAAAATGCATTCATTCATGCTTTCATTGAATAAATATTAATAAGTTTCTATCTTGTGCCAAGTGCCCAATATATGCCAAGCACTGTTCAAAGTAGTAAGAATTGAACACCACCACCAACAGCAAAGACCTGCCGTCCTTTCTAAAGAGGGAAACAGTGACTATCAGCAAATTTCACGTCTGTTCAGGCAATGTTCCACTACATATATGTTTGTGGTCCTATAAGCCCATCTGTCTGTCTGTTTATTTGAAAGGGAAAGTAGATCTCTTGTCTGTTGTTGTTGTTTGTTGTTGTTGTTGTTGTTGTTGTTGTTAGGTGCCATCGAGTGGGTTCAGACTCATGGCGCCACAACAGAACGACACACTCCCCGGTCCTGCCCCTTTCTAACAGTTGTGTCTATATTTGAGCCCGTCGTTTCAGCCACAGTGTCAATCATTCCCCTGGAGGACCTTCTCTCCCCTGATCCCCCTCTCTTTACCAAGCATACTGTCTCTCCTGACAACATGTCCAAAGAATGAAATGTAAGCCAAGCCCTGGCACCATCCTTGCCTCTCAGGTGCACCCTGGCCTTACTTCTAGGAAGACACAGTGGTTTCTCCTTCGGGTAGTTCATGGTACTTTCAATATTCTTCTCCAGCACCGCAATTCAAATGCATCATTCTTCTTTGGTCTTATTCAACTCCTACTTTCACGTGCATACGATACGATTGAAAACACCATAACTCGGGCCAGGTGCACCTTAGTCTTCAAAGTAACATCTTTGCTTTGCAATCCTCTAAAGAGGTCTTGTGCAGCAGAGTTACCGAATGCCACATCTTTCAGTCTTCTGACTGCTGCTTCCATGAGCATTGGTGAGAATCCAAGCAAGACAAAAGCCATGATAACTTCAACATTTTCTCCATTTATCATGGTGCTACCTTTTTGTCCAGTTGTGAGGATTTCTGTCTTTACATTGAGTTGTCATCCACACTGAAGGCTGCAATCCTTGATCTGCATCAGCAAATACTTCAAGTCCTCCTCACTTTCAGCCAGCAAGGTGGTGTCATCTGCATACTGCAGGTTGTTAACAAAAGCCTTCCTCCAATCCCGATGCCACCCTCTTCTTCATAAAATCCAGCTTCTCTGATTATTTTCGTGGCATACAGATTGAATGGTGAGAGGATACGGCCCCGATGCACACCTTTCCTGATTTGAAACTATGCAGCATTCCCTTGTCCTGTTCCCACAACTTCCTATTGATCCACGTACCAGCTCCACAGGAGCACAATGAATCCCCCTCTTCTCTTGGTTATCCATACTGTCTGGCTGCACTGCGTCACCGGTGGGGTACAGGCAGGTGAGGCGGAAGATATGGCACAGGCTTTGTCCAGAGGGCAGGTGAGTAATGGTGGTGGCCACCGGGTGGGCTGCTCCTGCTGCCCAGGTGAGAGGATCAGCAGGGGGAGCTTGTGAGCTCGGCTCCCTCCTCTCTGTCTCCTGCAGCAGGATGTGGGCCTTTTCCTGAGGGAACTCCTAGTCTCCTGGGAGGATTCAGTCACAGCCATGAGACTCTGAGAAAGCGGGTTCTTTCTGAATCTGAAGCGGGCCACATCCCACTGTTCTCTGAAATCATGTCCTCCTTTCTGCGTTTTACTTATTTTGTTCTCGCCATGGCTGAGAACATGTGCAGCAAAGCAAACACAAGGTCAGCCATTTCTACCATCCAATTCAGTGGCCTGGAGTCCAGCCTTCTGCGCTCTGGTTCAAAATGGTTCCTATCCCATTCGCCTGTGTTCGCCGCCCTCTAAGTTTCCTGTCCAAACGTTTGGGTTGCTCTTGTCAGTTTGGACCTGCATAGGTATATCTTAAAAGAGTAGGATGTTCCTTGTTCCTATGAAATTTAAAACCCCCTCCTTGAGAATCAATATTGTCCAATGTCATTAAGAGATCGCCCTTCAGACAAAAGACAAGCGAGGCTGAAATACTAGGTTGCTGTGAGGTGCCATTGAGTCGGCTGTGACCCACAGCGAGCCTGTGCACAGCAGAACAAAACACCGCCCAGTCCCTGGGGTAGATACAAGACCACAGAGAGGAACTTCCTCCCGACTATTCCTCTGAGTGAGTAGAAAGAAAACCCTGTGTAAGGTCTAGGTTAATCTGTCTACAGCAGCACTGTTCAATATCACTTTCCACAAAGACGATCATCATATGTCTGCTCTGCTCAATAAAGAGCACTGGTGGCATAGTGGGTAACAGATTGGGCTGCTAACCACAAGTTGGCGGTTCAATCCCACCAGCCACTCTTCGGGAAAAAGACGAGACTTTCTGTTCCTGTAAAGCTTGAGAAATCCACAGGGACAGTTCTGTCGGTCAGAGTCCATGTGGTGGTAGTGGGAGCTCTGTTCAGGGTAGTGGCCATTTGTCCACATTTGACTGTTGGAGGTTGACACGTGGCTGATGTGGCCAAGTAACAAAATGTATGCCCTATTCCACTTACGTTGATGTTCCACTTTTATTTTAAAGCCACTTGTGCATGGTGGCTACCATATTGGTCAACACGGGTATAGAATATGGCCAAGAACCTGAGAGGAAGCAAAAGAGACCACTCAGGAGCCAGAAGGTGTGTGTGTGTGTGTGTGTGTGTGTGTGTAAGTCTACCTTGCTCATAAACATCTTCTCCGACTCTGAAGGATACTGTTAAGAATCATCGATGCATGATCATATTTTATACCATTCTAACCAGTCTCGGTGCCATCATTTAAAAAAGAGAAAGTTGCCAATTAAGCAGGTGAGACCAGAATCCTGATGGTGACAAGATGTGGGAGTGATAAGCCACAGGCAGCTCAGGGGCAGAAATTGAATCAGTATTTAGTACTGCTTAGCATATATTCTGAGTTAGAGAAGAGATACATACAAGTATGTGAGTCCTTCTTAAAGATGCAGTTAGCATATTCATGCCCAGGCAATTTGGTAAAGAAAGTCATTTGAAGTGCATTCCCAACTCACTGCCATCAAGGCAATCCTGATGGGTTTCCTGTGGGTTTCCAAAACTGTCACTGTGTATGGGAGTAGAGTCCAGTCTTTCTCCCACGGAACTGCTGGTGGTTTTGAACTTCCGACCATGCAGGTCGCAGCCCAACTCGTAACCACTACATCTCGAGGGCTCCTGGATCACACACCACTCCTCTAGTTCCTGAATGCTTCCTCCCCCCACTGCCATGACCCAGTTCTACCTCACAAACCTGGCTAGACCGGAGAACACACATTGGTACAGTTATGAGCTCTTGACACAGGGAGTTGAGGAAAGGGAAACCCCTCAGGAACAGTAATGGGAGTAGCGATATCAGGAGGGTAGGGGATTAGTCAGGGCAGGGGAAGGGTAAGAAAAGGGGAACCCAATCACAAGATTGGATATATAGCCCCTCAGCCCGCAAAGGGGACAAATAATGGAAATGTGGGTGAAGGGAGACAACAGACAGTGTAAGATATGAAATAACTATATATAATTGATCAAGGTTATGGGAGGGTGGAAGGGGAGGGGAGGGGAGGGAGGGGGGAAAAGGAGCTTATATCAAGGGCTCAAGCAGAAAACGTCTTGGAAATGATGATGGCAACTTATGTACAAAGATGCTTGACACAATTGATGTATGGGATGTTATAAAAGCAATAAGAGCCCCTAATAAAATAATAGGGGGGAAAACTGTATTCCAAGTACCGATTTTTAGTAGATTTTTGCAGTTGTTGCTTCTTGCCTTGAGGTATGCCCCATGGGCAAATGGATATGCCAAATTCTCCGCTCCCACAGGCTTAATGAACTCTATTCACGTCACTGCAGTCAACTGGACTTTGGGAAAGCAGCTGCCCTCAGTCACATTTCGAGTGCCCTGCGACCCGATGGGGCCCCTCCTCCGGCACTCTCTCCAACAGTGTCCTGCTGCCTGAATGCATCAGGCCTTTGGGCTCTGACAGCGTCTCCATTCTACGCACACAGTTTTCAGCAGCTCCTTTCTCCAAAGCTGACTCCTTCTCCGTAGTCTGTTCTTAGTCTGGAAGCTCCAACTGAAACCTGTTCTCTTTGGGTGACCCTGTGGGCATTAGAAACACCAGGGACAGAGCTTCCAGCACCACACAAGCCACCACAGTAGGACAAACAGACAGACAAGTGGTGGTCACTTAACTCGGTGCCTTTCAACTAAGTTAACCGGGGAGTCTTTTCTTTCTTCTCTCTTTTCTTTCTTTTTTTTCTCTCCTTTCTTTTCTTTAAGCCTGTGGTGGCTTTGGGGTTGCAATGATGCTGGAAGCTCTACCACTTGTATTCAAACACCAGTCAGGTCACCCACGGTGAACAGGTTCCAGCAGTCCTTCCGGAAGAAGAGTATACTGAGAAGAAGGAATAGACTGTCCACTTCTGATGTATTAGTCACTTAAAACTTTATGAATATCAGCAGGATGTTATCAGATACAGGGTTGAAACAGGAGACCCTCAGCTTGGAAGACCCTCAAAATATGACAGCTGCCTCTTCCAAGTAGCATTGACCCTGGTAAGGTGGATGTAGTAAAGCTTTGGGGACTTTCATTTGCTGGTGGGGCACAACTCCAATTGAGAAGAAACCACCATAAACATCCATCAATAAACAGAATTCAGACTCTACGAACAATCAGGCAAATTGGAAGTCATAAAAAGGTAGCAATTTTACAATACTGTTTGATGTGATTGAACTATGGAATGTTATGATATCTATAAGAGCTCTCAATAAAATAATTAATTTTTAAAGCCTCTTTATTATATTAAAAAAATGCAATGGAACTGAAAAACACTGATCCTAGGTATTCATGAGCTTAAATACACCAGTATTGACCATTTTGAGTTGAGTAATCATATGGTTCATGACATCTGGAATGGCAGATCTAAGAGGAATGGTATTGATTCATTGTCAAAAAGAACATTTCAAAATCGATCTTGAAGTGCAATACTGTCTGTAGTTGGGTAATATCTGTACACCTACAAAGAAGTCCGGATAATACAACTATTATTAAAATGTATGCACCTATCAGCATCGAAGAACAAAAAATCATATCATGGTGTGCTCACCTCCCCTATATGATCGCTGAAGACAAATGGGTGCATAAGCAAATGTGGCGAAGAAAGCTGATGGTGCCCGGCTATCAAAAGATACGGTGTCTGGGGTCTTAAAGGCTTGAAGGTAAACAAGCGGCCATCTAGCCCAGAATCAACAAAGTCTACATGGAAGAAGCACACAAGCCTGTGCAATCATGAGGTGTCGAAGGGATAAGGTATCAAGCATCATCAGAACAAAAAATCTTATCAAAGTGAATGAGGGGAGGAGGGCAGGTCGGAGACCCAAAGCCCATTTGTAGGCTACTCGACATCCCCTTACAGAAGGGTGTTGGGGAGGAGACGAGCCAGTCAGGGTGTGATATAGCAACGAAGAAACATACATCTTTCCTCTAGTTCCTAAATGCTTCCTCCTCCCACAGTATCATGATCCCAATTCTACCTTACAAGTCTGGCTAGACCAGAGGATGTACAGATAAAAACTGGAAACACAGGGAATCCAGAGCAGATGATCCCTTCAGGACCAGTGGTGAGAGTGGCGATAGTAGGAGGGTAGAGGGAGGGTGGGTTGGAAAGGGGGAACCGATTACAAGGATCGACATGTGACCTCCTCCCTGAGGGACATACAACAAAAAAGTGGGTGAAGAGAGACATCAGACAGGGCAAGATATGACAAAATAATAATTTCTAAATTATCAAGGGTTCATGAGGGAGGGGGAAACGGGAAGAGAGGGAGGAAAATGAGGAGCTGATGCCAGCGGCTTAAGTGGAGAGGAAATGTTTTGAGAATGATGAGGGTAATGAATGTACAAATGTGCTTTACACAATTGATGTATGTATGGATTGTGATGAGTTGTGTGAGCCCCGAATAAAATGATTTTAAAAAAAGAACTAAAAGAAAAACTGTATGCACCAACCACTAAAGCTAGTGAAGAAGAATTTGAAGAGTTCTACCAGCTTCTTCAGTTTGAGATTGATCAAACATGTAATCAATATGCATTAATAATTATTAAATTAGTAGCAATTGGAATATAGAATTTGGAAGCAAAGTGAAGGAGGGGAAGTTGGAAAATATAGCCTTGGTGATAGACACTAAGCTGAAGATACCATAAAAGAATTTTTCAAGACCAATGACTACTTCATCGCAAATATCCTTTATTTTCATTAAAAAAAATTTTTTTAGTTAATTAATTTATTTATTTATGTTTTAATCATTTTATTAGGGCCTCATACAACTCTTGTCACATCAATTGTGTAAAGCACATTTGTACATTCATTACCTTCATCATTCTCAAAACATTTGCTCTCCACTTAAGCCCCTGGCATCAGCTCTTCATTTCCCCCACTCTCTCCCTGCTTCCCCCTCTCTCATGAACCCTTGATAATTTATGTTATTATTTTGTCATATCTTGCATTGTCCAACGTCTCCCTTCATCCACTTTTCTGTTGTCCGTCCCCCAGGGAGAAGGTATACGTAGATCCTTGTAATAAGTTCTCCCTTTCCACCTCACCCTCCCTCCACCCTCCTGGTATCACCACTCTCACAACTGGTCCTGAAGGGATCATCCATCCTGGATTCCCTGTGTTTCCAGTTCCTATCTGTATCAGTGTACATCCTCTGGTCTAGCCAGATTTGTAAGGTAGAATTGGGATCATGATAGTGGGGGGGAGGATGCTTTTAGGAACTAGAAGAAAGTTGTATGTTTCATCATTGGTACACTGCACCCTAACTGGCTCATCTGCTCACTGTGACCCTTCTATAAGAAGATGTCCAGTTGCCTACAGATGGGCTTTGGGTCTCCACCCTGCACTCCCCCTCATTCACAATGATAGGATTTTTTGTTCTGCTGAGCAAATATCCCTTATTTTCAAAAGGATAAATGGCAACTATATATGTGCACCTCATTGGCTGAAATTCACAGGAATCAAATTGACTATATCTGTGGGCAGAGGCAATGGAAAAGCTCAATGTCATCATTTGAACTAGACTAAAAGTTGCTCGTATGCAGGTTCAGGGTGAAGATGAAGAAAATTAAAACAAGCACACCAGAGTCAAAATACAACTTTGAGTCTACCCTGCCTGAATTCCAAGAACATCTCAAGAACAGATTTGATGCACTGAACACTAATGACAGAAGACCTGAAGAGTTGTGGGATGGCATCAAGAACAGCATATGTGAGGAAATTAAAAGATCATTAGAAAAAAAACAGGAAATAAAGAAAAGACTAAAGCAAATGTCAGAAGAGACTCAGAAACTGGCTCTTGATTATAGAGCAGCTAAAGCAAATGGAAGAGTGACAAAGTAATAGAGATGAACAGAAGATTGCAAAGGGCAGTGCAAGAAGACAAGATAAAAGTATTATAGTGAAATGTGCAAAAGCAGGAAGCGAGGAAACCAAACAGGAAAAACATACTCAGCACATCTCGATCTGAAATAATCAAAGGAAAAATCCAAGCTCTGAGTAGCAGCATTGAAGGATGCTATGGGCAAACATTGAATGATGCAGGAAGCATCCAAAGAAGAAGAAAGGAATACATAGAGTCACTGTACCGGAAAAAAGAAAGAAAGAAAGAAAGAAAGAAAGAAAGAAAGAAAGAAAGAAAGAAAGAAAGAAAGGGCTGACATTTAACCTTTTCAAGGAGATGATCAAGAACCAATGGTATTGAAGGAACAAGCTCAAGTTGCACTGAAGGCATTAGCTAAAAACGAGACTCCAGGAATTGAAAAAATACAGATTTAAATGTTTCAATAAGCTGATGACGCACTAAAAGCACCATGCCAAGAAATTTAGAAAACAGACACCTGGTCAACTGACTGAAAGAGATTCATACATGTGCCCATTCCAAAGAAGGTGACACAATAGGATGCAGAGGTTATCAAGCAATCTCACTGATATCACATGCAAGTAAAATTTCACTGGAGATAATCCTTAAGTGAATATAGCAGTACATTAGCAGGGAGCTGCCTGAAATTCAAACCAGAATCAGAAGACGGTGTGGCATGAGGGATATAATTCCTAAAGTCCGATGGATCTTGACTAAAAGCAGCTAAGACCAAATAGATGTCTATTTATGTTTTGTTAGCTACACAAAGGCATTTGACTGTGTGGATCATAGCAAGTTACGGATACCATTGAATGAATGGGAATGCCAAGATACTTCATTGTGCCCACCTGAAACCTGCCCAAGGACCAAGAGGCAGCCGTTCTGAAAGAACCAGGAAATAGTGCGTAGTTTAAAATCGGGAAAAGTGTGCATCAGGGTTGTATTTTTCACCACACTTCTTCAGTCTGTATGTTGAGCAAAGAATCAGAGAAGCCGGATTCCCTGAGGAAGAACACGGCATGAGGCCTGGCAAAAGGCGTGTGAACCACCTGCAGTACTGCAGACGACACAACCTTGCCTGCTTGCTGAAAGGAAGGAGGGCTGGAAGCATTTTGCAGATGAAAATCAAGATGGTAGCCTTCCTATGAATTTCCCCCAAAATCCTCACAACTGGACCGCTAGACTGCCCTTTAGCGAAGCAGGAATTCCCTGGCCCGCCTGGAGGACAGCCTTCCCCAGGGGTCACCAGTGCTTCCTCCTTCTCCCTTGTGACAAAGACAGCCTAACAATGAGTTTCAAATCACCTCACTCAAAACTGTTTAACCCATATGAAAAGAATCCCACATTTAGTGGATCCTTTCTGGTCCAGCCGCCACAGCTGAATGCAGTCCTGCGGGCCCAGTCTGTAAGCCCCTACCCCCACCCAGTGCAAATCAACCCATGTACTGAGATTGTCTCCAAGTTCGTTTTTCCCACTCAGACTCCACATAGAGGAAGTCTCGCCCCTCTGGGGCTGGAGCCCAACTGCGCTAGAGCCAGTTGTCTAGAGAGACAAACCAGTGGCACTCATCTGTGTATAAGAAATAATTCCACATCAAGAAGCCAGAAGCACACCAGCCTACCCCAACACAATCGCTGAAGACAAAGCGAGTGCATGAGCAAATGCTCCTAGGAGGACGGTGCAGGACTGGGCAGTGTTCCATTCTGGTTTACATAGAGAAACTATAAGTCAGAACTGATTGGATGACCCCTAACAACAACAACAACAACAACACAACGTGAGTCAAAATGGGCTCAATGGCAGCGGCTTTGGACTTGGGGAGCCTGCCACGGGTCTAAGAGGAATGAAGAAATGAGGTCCCTTGTTACCGGGCCTTCCCGGCAACTCGATACATGAGATGTTGGTTTGGCATCACATCACCCTCCCTGTGAGATTAATAGATATTCTCCCTTTCCTGCGATTTGCTGTCCAATGAAAGAACAAGTAACCATCAAAATGGATGTCTAACCTTTAGCATCGGTGGGGCTCAGGGTGAATCTCAATTCTCCAGCAGAGGAGCTACTCAATGTCATTCAACCCACGGAAGCACAGGGCTTTATATATTTCCTTGTCATAATGCTCAGAGCTTATCAGAAAGGTTAGCAAATGCTTCCCACTCCAAGAAGCAGGGAAGCCACCGTCTTAAAGGCAGTCTTCCTGCTTCTGACTGTCTCAAAGTGTGGTGCAGCCACATCTCTCAGGGCGAAACGGTTCCTTGGACTTCAGCTGCAGCATGGTCAGTGGCCAGGGAAGGCCATGTGAGAGAGTGCAACATTAGCACGTGGGAAATGCACAAGTACTGTCCTCTATAAGGGAGAGAAGGATGACCCTGTAGCTCAAGCTCTGGTCCAGACCCATTTAGAGAAGCCCTGCTGGCATAGTGGCTATGCTTTGGGCTGCTAACTACAAGGTCAGTGGTTCAAAACCACCAGCTGCTGTGGGGGAGAAAGATAGGATTTTTACTCTGGTAAAGAGTTACAGTCTTGGAAACTCACAAGGGCAATTCTAACCTGTCCTATAGGGTCGCTATAAATTGGCATCAACTCAGTGGCAGAAGTTAGGCTTGGTTTTTAAGCTTTACAGGAAGAGATCACCAGGCCAGTCTCCCTTGGGGGAATTGGTTGGGTTTGAACAGCTGACCTTTTTGTTGGCAGCTGAGTGCTTAATCATTAGTGCCACTAGAACTCCTTGATAATGACCTGAAAACCCACTGCTGCTGAGTCGATTCTGGCTCATAGTGACGCTATGGGGTCAAGTAGAACTGCCCGGAGGGTTTCCAAGACTGTGATCTTCACAGAAGGGGACAGCCATATATGTCTTCCATGGCGAGACTGGTGATTCCACCACACACCCTTGGTTTGCCGTTGAGCACGTTAACCTCTGCCTCTCCGGCACTCCTTCAGAAACGGGGCGAAGGCAGGAAAATCCCCCGGGGCAAGGAGAGTGACGGGTAGACAGGGCTTATGTGTAACTTGGCAAAGTCCTCCTGCAGAGAAATGGGAGTATGTGGGTCTCAGATCTCTGAAGGACAGCGCAGGGGAGCTCCTTAGAACTACAAGGTTCTCTCTGCTCTAGGACCAGCAGATGCTGAGGGGTGGTTTGTGCAGATGGAAGCACACAGGCTTTAAGTGGCTATGAATCTACTTGTCTAGACTGTCTTAAAAATAACTGGATGTATAGAAATTTGGGTTTACTGCGTGTGGTTCCCTTAGGGAGTTGGAGGACTAATGGCCCTCAGCTTGCTCTGAAAAAGTAAACAGCTTGCGGTCACTGCCCAACATCCATCTTTGGCATGTTTCTACAAGGATGATCGTGTTTGGTGCTGAAGAAAGATAAACTGGGACCCCGCACACCAGCACGTGACACGCAACTTGGATTAAACGAGAGGTAAAAACTGAGCCATGGGACGAAGGTAGAATTAAGACAAGGAACGTGAGGTTAAGAATGGCTTTATTAGAGTAGGGAAAGAGCTCCCAGGAGGGAAGGGAGAGCAGAGAAAGGGAGTTGAGCTCAAGATGCTCCTGTCCCTTTCTCGGCTCTCCCTTCCCTCCTGGGAGCTCTTTCCCTACTCTAATAAAGAGAAGCCAGTGCATTTAAACTATGGTGCTGGTGATGAATACGAAGAGCCCCACAGAATGCCGAAAGAACAAACAAATCTGTCCTGGAAGAAATACATCCAGAATGTTCCTTGGCGCAAGGATGGTGAGACTGCCTCTCACATCCTTTGGACATGTTGTCCGAAGAGACCAGTCTCTGGAGAAAGACATCGTGCTTGGTCAAGTACAGGGGCAGGCAAAGGAGGAAGGCCCTCAAAGAGATGCATGGACACAGTGTCTACAACGATGGGCTCAAACATAAGAACGATTATGAGGAACGCACAGGACGGGGCAGTGTGCCATTCTGTTGTACATAGAGTCGGCATGGGTCAGAACCAACTCAACAGCACCTAACACCAACTAGCAGGGTGTTGGACCAGGGATCAGAGAGCACCTAACTCAAGTTCAGCATCAAGTCACACTCCCCTGCAATCCACTACTGGGAGAGGCATGAGGGTGTGGAGAGAGTTCGGCACTGCTGCACAGGCATTCAGAGATGACCAGAAGCTGAGGTTGGAGCAGGAACATTCAGGGGGGAAAAACCATGAAGACAAGACAAATGGCCCCCACCCTGAACATGAGACAGACCGCCACTGAGAAACTGCAAGCATTTGGGGCATAGAATTAGACCAAAGCAACAATGAAACCCAAATCCAGCTTGACTTCTGACTATTGTGTTGTTGTTGTTGTGGGTCTCTCAAGTCACCAAATACAACAGAACAGAATACTGAATGGTTCTGGACCGTTGTCACAGCCGTTGCTATGTTTGAGCCCCTGGTTACGGCCATGTGTCTACGTATCTCGTGGAGTAGCGTCCTCTCCTTACCGACCTTCTACTTGATCAAGCAGGATGTCCTTCTCCAGGGACTGGTCCTTCCTGAGCACGTGTCCAAAGTGCACATCTCTCCATTCTCACTTCTAAAGAGCACCTGGTTGTACTTCTTCCGAGATAGGTTTGTTCTGGCAGTTCATAGTCTAGCTAATACTCTTTGCCAATACTGTGAGTCAAAGTCATCAGCTCCAGACTAGACGGACCAAGGCCCTTCACGAATGGTCAAACAGAGCAAGAAGCATTCCCCTTTCAGAACAAACCATCAAGAGTCACAGTGTTTTCTTCCACGGGTGATGTCTTAAACCCAACGAACAAAAGCGAGAGGAAGTAGGCCACCAGGAAGAGACAAGGCAATCGGCTTGGAGATGACTCAGAGGTTGCAGCCAGCGCACATGAACTTTACAGTAACAGCGGACTCAAACATAAGAACACCTGTGAAGATGACACGGGACCGGGCAGCGCTTCACTCTGTTGTCCATAGGGCCACTGTGAGTCAGAACTGACTTGCTGGCATCTAACACACCACACACACAAGACACACATGACTAATCTGTTAAAAGGGGCCTCTGAAGGGTCAGTAGACGGGCACAGCTGCTAACTCACCCAGAGACCCCACAATAAAAAGATGTGGTCACCTGCCCCTGTTAGGACTACATCCTAGAAAACGCTACAAAGACATTCTACTTGGCCACATGGAGCCAGTGCGAGTCAGAATCTACCAGACAGCACTTAACAGCAGCACCTTCTTAAGCACACTGGCTTAAATTCCAGCACCATTCAAGGTACAAGGCATTCAGAGTTCTTTTGGAGGCTATCAAATTCAAGGAACCCTGGTTACAACTTGGGCTGCTAACAGCAAGGCCAGCAGTTCGAAACCACCAGAAGTTCCACGGGAGAAAGATAAGGTTTGCTTTCTACTCCCATAAAGAGTTACAGGCTCACATCATGAAGGGCCAAAGGGACCAGGCTTTAAACACCAAAGGTGGGGGTGGGGGAATCATATCCTCGTCAATGAGGGTGGCACGTGATGGAGACCCAATGCCCATCTCTAGACAACTGGACATACCTTGCAGAGGGGTAGTGGGGAGATGAGTCACTTAGGGGACAGTATAGCAATAATGAAACCCACAACCTTCCTCTAGTTCTTAAACGCTTCCTCCCCGCAACTACCATGACCCCAATTCTGCCTTGCAGACCTGGCTAGACCAGATGATGCACAGCGGTACAGATGGGAATTGGAAACGCAGGGAATCTAGGACAGATGAACCTCTCAGGACCAGGGGTGACAGTGGCAATACCAGGAGGGAAAGGGGGTGTAGAAAGGGGGAATTGATCACAGGGAGCTACATATAACCTCCTCTCTGGGGGATAGGCAGCAGAGGGGTGGGTGAAGGGAGACGCCGGGCAGTGTAATATAAGATACAATAATAATTTATAAATTATCAAGGGTGCATGGGGGAGAGGGGAGGAGGAAGGGAGGGGGAGGGGAAAAAAGGAAAATGAGCTGATTCCGGGAACCCAAGAGGAAAGCGAATGTTTTGGGAATAATGAGGGCAACAAATGTATAGATGTGCTTTACACAATTGATCTATGTATTGTGATGAATTGTATGAGCCCCAATAAATTGATTAAAAAAAATCCAAAAAAAAAAAAAAAGAGTTACAGGCTCAGAAACCCACAGGGGTAGTTCTTCCCCGTCCTATAGGCCTCCATGAATCAGAATCAACTCAATGGCAGTGGGTTTGGTTTGGGTTTTATGGTTGCCCAGTATCCTCACATCACCTCCAGCTCACAGCATCCTCGTTGTGTTAGCCTGGGTGGACTAGAGCAATAAATCCAGAGACACTCGTATGTGTGTAAGAGAGAACTTTACATCAAAGAGCAATTGTATATTAAGAAAACATCCCAGCCCAGTCCTGGTCAAGTCTGATATTAGCCCATTTGTCTGGTACCAGTCTCAGCACGGGCGTGGGTCTCCATGTGGCTCCTCCAGCTCCAGGGCTGTGGCTCCATCAGTGTGTCTCCATGTGGCTTGTCAGCAAGCCTATGAAACAGAGTGTGCATGTATCTGGCCTCCATGAATGATTTATCTCCGTGGTGCCTCCAAATGAGGTCATCAAGCTGCAACCTGATTGACAGGCTAGACTCCACCCTTTCTCAAGTTGACAGAAGATTATGTAACAGCCGCATTCATGCACAATGGAAGGAAGCACAGTCAGTCCGGCACCATCCTCACAAGCATTACGTTCGAGCCCATTGTTGCAGCCACTGTGTCCATCCATCTCGCTGAGGGTCTTCCTCTTGTCCACTGACCCCTTATTTTGCCAAACATGATGTCCTTCCCCAGGGATTAGTACCTCCAGATCAAGGTGTTCCAGGTGAGCAAGATGAAATGTCCCCATCCCTGTTTCTATTGAGCGTTCTGGTTGCACTTATTCCGAGACGGCGTTGTTCATTTATCTGGCAGTCCATGGTGTACTCCATGATCTCTGCCAACCAAGAGAGCAGACATCGTTCATTGGTTTCTATCGTCTCCTCTCATCAGCATGCTGGCATATCATTGGAAATGGAAATCTTACATGCTCATAAGAAGCTCAAGTATATGACAAAACTATTACTTCAAGAACAGAGGAAAAGCAGGCCATTGAAATGTGAATTACTATTTTTCACTGTCACAGGTTTTCAAGATTATGTTATTAAAATATATAGGTAATTCCCCAAATTATATATATCCTACTCAATAACCAACATAAATCTGTGAAGATAAGCAGGGTTTTGGGGGGGCAAAAACAACTCAAATCCATTGCTTTTGACTTGATTCCAACTCAGGGTGGCGTGTGGGTCACAGAGCAAAGCTGAGCCCGCAGGGTTTTCTTGGTTGTGATGTTGATGACCGCAGACCACCAGGCCTTTCTTCCATGGGGCCACCCTGTGGGTTCAGACCACCAACTCTGAGGTCAGTAAGAGCACACACACATGAACTCCTAAAGAGGCTCAGTTCCAGGAGCCCTGCTAGAGTAGGGGTTACTAGTGGGGGTGCTAACCCCAAGGCCAGCAGTTTGAAACCACCAGCTGCTCCAAGGGAGGAAAAGACAAGGCTTTCTCCTGTAAAGACTTCCAGTCTTAGAAACCCATCGGGGCAGTTCTACCCTGTCCCAAGTCACTACAAGTCTCAATCAACTCAATGGCAGTGAGTTTGATTGGGCGGGAGGACAGGGAGTTGTCAAGAAAAAATTGTATTATATGAGAGCAACACAGAAGCAAGCCTTACTTCTTGCTAGAAATAAAGAGTATTGGGATCCAGGATGACAGTGGTTGAGTGCCAAACAATACAGTTGAGTAAACAACAACACAAGAGGAAAATAAAAGCTGATTCCTAGTAAGGGCTCCATGCAGCCACTTGTTTTGAAACACCTGAACGAAGTGTCTTCAGTGTCTTTCAAGCCGACCACAGCACTCGTAGGAGTCAAAGAAGCAGCTGTAGTTGGTTGCTAAAAGAGGGAAAGGGGGAGGTGATGCTAAACCCTTTTCGAGGAAGATCATTTAAGTAAAAAGTTGAACCTCACCGCCCAGCAGTGCCCTGAAAGACAATTCTGGCCATTTGCTCCCATAAAAAACGAGGAGAGCGAGAGAACACTAAGGTCGTCAAGAAAACACCAGGGGGCTGGGATCTACTGGAGAGCAATCCGTTTCTACTTTGTTTTGTTGTTTTTGTCCAAAATGCAGTGCCCCTTCCCCCCACCCCCCACCCCCAACCCCAACCCTATTTGAAAGTTCCTTACACATAAGAAGAGAAGAGCCAAACTTTGAATGCTCCCGGGCTTCCAGATGCACACATAAGGGGGTTGATTAAAAATAGGTCATCCAAATCAATCCAGCTGCCTTCTATTTTTAATGTGGATTCTTTCCATTGATTTTTTTTTTAATGGCTGGCCCATTAAAAGGCATTAATCGTGACCCTAAAAGTGTGTTTGTATGACAAAAAGCCAAAGGTGAAGAATTAAAAAGCCATTTCTCACCACATGAAACCAAGGCAAAACATCACCAAAGGGAGTCATAGCCCCACTTTCTCGGGGAGGAAAAAAACTTTTCTGAGTAATGCTGGGAGGTGAGGCCGAACCATAGCACCAGAGCAACTGTAGAATGTTTGAACCAGGTCTGCCTTACGCGAATCAATCATCTCTCATTCTGTAGGGCTGAAACCTGTTGAGCACCCTGGCAACAAGCAAGCCTCTGCTGACAAATGGGTGGTGGGTGACCATGATGTGCATTGGCCAGGGATCCACCCAAGTCCCCTGCAGGGAAGGTGTACAGCATGTGTGTTCTTAATTACACAAGACATGTTCATTCTAGACATGTTAAGGATAGTTGAAGATCATACACAATGCCATCCTCAAGGGATAACTTTGGAACCATCTGATACGTATCCCGTTATCTTTTCACATCACGTGTGTTAGTCCAGGTAGATTAGAGAAACAAATTCATAGACACTTGTGTGTGTATAGGAAAGAACTTTATATAAAGAATAATTGTACATTAAAGAAACATCCCAGCCCAGTCCAGTTCAAGTCCATAAGTCTGAGATTAGCCCCATGTCCAGTACCAGTCTGTAGATTCCTCTTCAGACTCACATAACACATGCAATGACACCACGTGCAGGAAGATCACAGGCCAGCGGGTGGAAAGTCCTATGAATCCAGTGGTGGTGGAAGCATCTTAGCTCTGGTGTGGGTCTCCACATGGCTCCTCCAACTCCAAGGCTCTGGCTGTCATCAGCATAGCTCCATGTGGCTTGTCAACAAGAATGTCTTGCATGGAGTGAGTGTGTGTGTCCCACCTCCAGTGAGCCATTTATCTCCTTAGCACCTCCAAATGAGGTCATCAAGCAGTGACCTGATTGACAGACTAAAACTCCACCCCATTCACTCTTAATAGTCTGAAGTTGACCACAGATTATGTAACTAATGCACCATGTTCTCATGAACTTTTTGAAGTCCCCTTGCACTCCAATTTTTAAAACACGCAATGTGTATTTTTCAGATGTGAATATGCAATACCTATACTTTCAGCACCCCTCTTATATTAAAAAAAAATCATATACACTTAGACAGCTATGTCTTGTCAATTCTGACTCAAGACAACACTATGTGGGCCAGAGTAGGATGGGCTGGTTTTGTTTTTGTTTAAGTAGATTGCCTTTTCTTCTTTTCCTGAGACACTAATGCATGTACCTAATGTCAAACCTTTCAGTTAACAGCCAAGCATACTAACCATTTACACTCTATATTGTTGTTAGGTGCTATCCAATCAGTTCTGACTCAAACAGAGTCCTGGCCCTGCACCATCCTCACAATTGTCATGTTTGAGGCCACTGTGGCAGACACGGAGTCCATCCATCATGTTGAGGACCTTTCTGTCTTGCTGTCCATCTACTTGACCAAGCGTGATCATCTCTTCTGGGCTCCAGTCTCTCTGGACAACGTGCCCAAGGTAGGTGAGAGAAAGTCTTGCCACCCTTGCTTCCAAGGAGCATGCTAGCTATACTTCTTCTAAGACGGATTGGTTTGTGCTTTTTGACAGTCCATAATTCAAATGTATCAATTCTTCTTTGGTTCCCCTTATTCGGTGTCCAACTTCCATATGTATATGAGGCAAATGTCAGTCTGGCATACTGTCGTGGCTTGTGTGTTGCTGTGATGATGGTGGCTATGTTACTGGTATTTCAAATACCAGCATGGTCAACAAAGTAAACAAGGGTCAGCAGAGCTTCCAGACGAAGAGTAGTGTAGCAATTACATAATTTCCTGTCAAATTGAATGAAGAGGGGGAGATTAGCCTGTCAATCAGGTCATAGCCAATGAGGCCTCTGTGTGGGCATGGCCTTCTCCTGAGGATTCCGGGAACTCCTGTCTTCATCCATGGAGGTGGGACACACACACTCTGCTTCGTCTTCCTGCTGACAAGCCACATGGAGACACACGGATAGAGCTGGAGGAGCCACATGGAGACACACGCCAGCACTGAGATGCTTCCACTGCCACTGGATCTACAAGGCTTTCTACCCACTGGCTTGTGATCTCCCTGCATTCAGCGTCATTGCATTCTTGCATGAGTCTACAGAGGAATTTATGGACTAATATCAGACATGTGGGTTAATATCAGACTTACGGACTTGATCTGGACTGGACTGGGATGTTTTCATAGTATACAATTACTCTTTGATATAAAGTTCTCTCTTACACACATATGGGTTTCCCTGGATTTGTTTCTGTAGCCTACCCGGACTCACACAAATAGATTACAAAGAAATTCCCTCCACTTCTGAGTAATTAGCCACTGCAAACTCATGTTTACTAAGAGTCTATAAACTTTCTCACAAAACCAAAGCCAAACTCACTGCCATTGAGTTCATCCCGGCACGTGGGGCCATCACAGGACAGCGTAGAACTGTCCCTGTGGGTTTCGGAGACCGTCATTCTTTACGGGAGTAGAGAGTCTCATCTTTCTCCTGCACTTTTTCATAATTACCATTAATTGAAACCCAACTGCACTTCCATCATAATCTACTTAACCATCCTTCTAGCACTGGACGTTATGAAAAGTGTTTTCATTAAAGAACCCACAGCTAAACCCTTGCCAACATTCTTAATTACTCAGCATAGATTTCAAAACATAAACTTATTAAACCAAAGAAAAATCATGGCTGCAGACTGTTTTGCACAGAACACCAGAAACATTTGACAAGTCAATGCTTTCCTAACGTTTAAGAAAGTTGTCGCTTCTTCAAATCCTCGCCATCATGCAGGACTGTTCTGTATCCGCACTGATTCATAGCATTACCATCGGATGACTATTCATTTCAGTTTGAGGAGGGCTATTTCATATGTTAATGGACCATGTGCATTTCATCTTTTGTTGATTACTGATTCATGAACTTCATTCTTTATTGTGCTCTTTACACGTGTATATGATTAACTCTGGAATATATCAGTGAACTACGGAGCTTTCCTGTTAAGCATTGTCTTCAGCATTTCTGTCATAGCAAAATTTTTCAGTTCAATAGAAGTCACATACTTTAAAATATTTAAAGTGTGTGTGCATGTGTGAGTGATCTGTGGTGTAATGAGTCCCTTTATGTAGTCTCTGCTTTGGTTCTCTGGGAAAGCACCTTGAAAGATTTCCCCTAAGCCGTATGCCCTCGTTTCCTACCACAGATGTTTTGTTATATTTCATGGTAAGCTGGAAACTAGTCTGTTTGATGCACCTTTTTTTCTCTTTCTGGTTTGTAATCAGTATGAACCTTGTAGGGATTGGTCGGTAG
>NW_022103899.1:59567742-59582075 GCF_000313985.2 Echinops telfairi | reverse complement strand
TCTATGGCCTCCTATGGAAATGAGGTGTCTATGGCCTCCTATGGAAATGAGGTGTCTATGGCCTCCTATGGAAATGAGGTGTCTATGGCCTCCTAATGAAATGAGGTGTCTATGGCCTCCTATGGAAATGAGGTGTCTATGGCCTATCTGGAAGTGCTGAGTCCTTTGTGTGTGGCTTCCCCTCTGGGAGAAGCAGCCATTGAAATGGACTAGAATTTGCATATATGATGGGCAACCAACCTCACAGAGGTTTTTCTTTTTCTTTTGTTTTTATACATAATTTTATTGGGAGCTCTTATAGCTCTTACAACAATCCCTACATCAATTGTATCAAACACACTTGTACACAGGTTGCCATCATCCTTTTCAAAACATGTTCTTTCTACTTGAGCCCTTGGTATCGGCTCCTGTTTTTCCCTCACTCCCTTATGACCCCTTGATAAATTACATATTATTTTCATATCTTACACCATCCGAAGTCTCCCTTCACCCACATTTCTGTTGTTCATCCCCCTGGGGTGGGGCGGGGGATATGTTGATCATTACGGGTTCTCCCTTTCTCCCCCTACTGCCCACTACCCACATGATGTCACTACCCCCATTACTGTCCCTGAGGGGCTGATCTGTCCTGGTTTCCGTGTGTCCAGAGCTCTTATCTCACAGAGGTTTTCCAGACTGAAAGAAACAGGAAGAGGCAGCCAGAAGAGAGAAGAGGAGACAGCTAGGAGTCCAGGAACCCCCTCCCAGAGCTGTAACGTGTGCGTCAGGGGCTACAGCATGAAGACCTCAGCCACCTGGAAGGGTGCTGTGGCCGAGCTCCAGCAGGGGCTGCACGGAGGGGGTCTGTGCTGCGGGGTTGAGTCCCTGCACTGACCGGGACTAAGAGAGGCCTGTCCTAAGGGAAGGGAGAGTGGGGCCTGAGAGGCAGAGAGGCACCTGTCTGCTTGCAGGGGCACAGGAGCTGAGCGAGTGGCCAGGTCCTCTTTGGGGAAAGCCTTCCAGGCGCTCGCTGAGTGCATCGCCTATGATGGGAAGGCATAGGCCACTGGTAAAAAGGTGTGGAGGGGAGGCATGCCTGCCCATCCCCCTATGCCAATCAGCATCTTGCCAGCGGTGACATTCTCTCCTCCCGCTGAAGGGAGGCAGGTTCTGACGTCACCACCGCCACCCTTGTGCCACAAGGTCGCTCTCAGCAAGGCGCTTGGGCCTGTTCACCCCACAGGAGTGATGCCGGGGATAGAAAGCACCTCGTTGCAAAAGCGCTTCCTAAGTGCTGCGGACTAAACGGTGCCCTGTGTGCCAAACAACCCCACCCCAGCCCCTCCGCCATCAATATATGTGGAATCCTAGTCCCATCGGGAGTCATTCCATTAGGGAACTTTATTAGCCGAGTAAAGGCATCGTCAGGTCGTTCCCAGACGGAATCACTTCGGAGGGACCTAAAGTGCAGTGGAATAGAAAGACAGCCAGCACCCACGAGGGAAGAGAGGTGCCCCCGTGAAGACGGCTGTGAAGCCACGGGACAGAAGCTGAAGGCCCCCAAGACCCTCCCTCTGAGCTGACACAGAGGGGGAGAGAGAGAGAGAGAGAGAAAGAGTTCCCTGGGAGCCAGGGCCCTGAACCTGGCTTCGAGTCTCCCAAAGACACACCTGAGGAGATTCATTTCTCTTCTTTAAAACCACCCAGGTGCGGCTGCAACCGTGCTCACCATCGCCCGAGAGCAGGTGGCCAGGTGAGAAAGAGGAGGCTCTAGGCGGTGGTGCAAAGAGCTAACACAGCAAAAACTTGAAGGTCAACCCAAGGGTGCCTCGGAAGAAAGGCCTGGCTGCAATGGGCTCCAAAAAAAAAAATCACCCATGGAAAACCTTATGAAGCAAATTATATTCTAATGCACCGGGGTCGCCAGGAGTCTGGGTTGACACTGAAGAAACGAGTTTGGGTGCTTTGGGGTTCCGTCTTGGAGCCGCCTAGAAGGTAAAAAAGAAACAAGACTTTGTCAAGCAACTCTCCTTTCGTGAGCTTTGACTGACACCTCGTGGCAAGTGAGCTCCTTGCCACCACCCTCCCAGCTTCTCTGCATCAGCCGCAGAACAAGGGAAAGGTGTTCACTTAGCAGCCAGATTGGCAACGGGTGGGGGTGCGGGACGGCTAGAGGATAATATAATTCATCTCAGGTGGTTGTGCATCGCGGTTTCCATGGCAACGCTGGGACCAGGCACAGGCAGGCGGTGATATCTTCCATGCCTTACCATCACAACCTCATTAACATGTCTATTGCATCCAGAATAAATCCCACCTGTGTTGGTTGGAGCACATTCCGGGCCCATTTAGGAGTGTGGATATAAAATAAAACTGTTTTGTACGAGCCGCCGTTGGGCCAGCATTGGGCAGCTAGCCACAAGGTTGGCGGTTCAAGACCACCTGCTGTCCGATCCTGTGAACATTTACAGCCTACCTATGCAGGGTTTCAATAGGTCAGAATCAACGAGATGGGGGTTGAGCTTCATAGACACTTTGAGGAGCCCTGGGGTGGGGAAGGGGGACTGTCGGGTCAGTGTTGGACGGCTAACTGGCTCCAACCCACCAGCCATTCTGAGAAACAAAGATGTCTGCTCTGGCAAAGAAGCACAGAACCTCGGAAACCCTGTACGCGACAGTGTTGCTCGGGGCTGGAATTGACTCGGTGACAACGGGGGAGGGGGTTGGTATGCATACTTTGAGCGATTGGCAGTTCCGCCAGGTCAGCAGAGGGCGCTCTGCAAGTGCAGCCCCTCATGGAGAACAGGGATCCTGTAGCTCTGCTGCCTAAGAATGTCTATGATCCCAGGAGGGTTGCACCTAGCCACTTCCGGTTCCACTTCCGGTACTGGGGAAGGCGATGCCTTGTGATCCTTTCCTGTTGCATGGGGCCGAGGAGGGATGAGAAAGCAGTCTGGTAGCAGCTGAGGGTTCCTGGGGTCACATGGTTAGGATGCCAGGGATTGGGGGAAGAGGGAGCGGGATTAGGAATTTGGGGCAAGGCTCCACTATCCTTAGCTGGCCTAAGGGCTGGGGCGGCCGGGGACTGGCCAGAGGAGGGTGTGTGCTGGTGATTGTTGGGTGCCTTTCTGCTGGTTTCCGCTTTCTGAAGCAGAAGGAAACACTGCCTGATTCTGCACCGTCCTTAACAACCGCTGTCGTGTTTGCACCCACCTTGTTGCCCATCTTCCTCTTTTTCACTGACCCTCAGCTTTACTGAGCATGGGGACCTTCCCCAAGGACTGGCCCCTCCCGACCCCATGTCCAAAGTGCTTGGGTTAAAGTGTCCCCGTGATCTCTTCTAAGGAACCTTCTGGCTGTACTCCTTTCAAAGATGTTCTGTTGTTCTCCAATGACATGGAATCAGTCCCCACCCATCCTGATCTTGTGCACAACAACGAAGCACTGCCCTGTCCTGGGCCATCCTCACAATTGCTTCTAAGCTTGAGCCCATTGCTGCAGGCACTGTGCCCATCCTCACTGGGTGCCTAGTCTCTCTCTCTGCACCTGCACTTTACCAAGCAGGCTGTCCTTCTCCAGAGACTGGTCCCTCCTGACAGCATGTCCAAAGTACACGAGATGAAATCTCACCGTCCTTGCCTCTAAGGAGCACTCGGGCCGTACTTCTTACAAGACAGATTTGGTACTTTCAGCAATCCATGGTCCTTTCCATAGTCTCTGCCAGCACCACAACTTAAACTCATCCATTACGGTTCAGTCTTCCTTATTCAGTGTCCAATGGCTTCAAAAGCAGGTGCAATCAAGACAGTGACTTCGGATGGGACCTGCAGGTCAATTCAAGGCAGACAGGTCAACTCAGAATTGGTTTTTCAAAGAGATAATCTTGCTCGATTTCCTTGAAAGACAGGACAATACGAGGAGTTTGTGAGGAAGAGGTTGGAAGGAAATCGAAAACTGCATCGGTGAAGGAAAGGCCAGAAAGTTTGCTCTAAGGGATTTGTTGTTGTTGTTGTTCTATCACAACAGCGCAACTGCTCCTTTTTGTTAGAGTAGCAAGGACGGTCCTACATGAATTTTGTTGGGAACCTTACCTTACCCACCGAGAGCCCTGATCTCGTGCCTTCAGATTTGGTGCTGTCCTCTAGGCTCAGCATTTAAAAGGAACCCGATGTGGATCCCTGAAGGATGCCAACACTGTTGTCGTGTGAAGGGCAGAACACAGTATTCCTCAAAGAAGGGTTACAGAGACGGAAACCCTGCCTCCAAAGTACGTGAGATGAAATCTCACTACACTAGCTTCTGAGGAGCGTGATAGCTATAATCCCTTCCAGAGAGATTGCTCCTTTCAGTAGTCTTTGTCAGCACCGTGATTTAAATGCACCACTTCTCTGGGCTCCCTTATTTGTACATATGATTGAAAAGACCAGGGCTTGGGTCAAGCCCACTCTAATCCCCAAAGCAACAGCCCTGCTCTGTAATACTTTAAAGAGGCCTCATACAGGTTTGCCCACTGCAATACGTATTCATCTTTCTCAATACGTCACCAGGGGTAAAGCTTCAGCCGGAAGTACTCAGCTCTCTTGCATCATGAGTGAGCACACCATCACTGCCTTGCTCTGTAGCTGGGAAGCCGTCGCACCGACTCTCTCAAGCCTTCTTTGTGCTGTTGCCTTTCCCCTGCTCCATCTTGCACAATCTCTAGTTGCAGGTTCCTGGAGGTAGCAGGTTCTCAGCACAGGGACCTGCCCCCATGTTGTCCTTTTAGTGGCCGTGAGACCCTCTCTTTCCTCTTTAGGGTAGTTCACTTTAAGCCTAGCAAAACTGCCAGTTTCCTGGTCAGGGTTCCCAGTGCTGTATTTGCACGGCCCCACTCTCATAGGGGAGCTGTGCACATTATATGCATTAGTAGTAAGCTATCCAATCCAACGCACCTTCTCTGTATAGTCTCACCCAGTCATTTGATAGGAGACCCTGGGGAAACAAGGCCATAGAAAAGCAATCCATTGCACCACATTATGTGATAAAAAAACTATATATGTGAGGGGGAAATATATGTGCATCGGGCATTAAATTAAAGAATTATCTTTGGGGGCATCCTGTGATACATACAGGAAAAAGCACTCACCATTCTCTCTAGGGGAGGAAACAGTGGCGGTCTGCTCTCTAAGAATTGACATTCTTGGACTCTCCATGGGAGTCCTACTCCACTTTACCAGGTCCCTTCAGGTACGAATGGACTAGCTGGGTTTTGAGTGATGTCTGTTATCTGTCAGCATCTTGATCTGTTCGGTTGGTTGGGGTTTGTCTTCTCATGCCACGCAGGCATTGGACTGTGTGGATCATAACAAACTATGGACAGCCTTGGGAAGACTGAGAATCCCAGAGCATTGTGCGCCTACGGGACCTGTACACGGATCAAGATGCAGTATTCCAAACAGAACAAGGGAATGCTGCCTGGTGTAAAATGAGGGAGCGTGTACATCAGGGTCTTTCCTTATGGAATTACAGGGTGGCCTGGAACCCCCACTTTTTTTCATTATCAGCTCCCTGCAAAATGCACACACCATGCCTACTTGGCTCACAAGATTGAGGTCCGGAGTTCCCGAGCCAACACAGGGCTGCTGCCAGAGCCGCCCGCCGGCCTCTGCATGGGAAGGGGCGGAGCCGAGAGCTAGGGCGCGGATTGGCCGAGAGGACCTGGCGTAAACGCGTTTGAAAGGCCCAATCAGCGCCTCGCAGCAGCAGCCAATCGACGGCCGGGATCCGCAGGAGGGCGGGAGCAGCAAGTTTGAACCGCGGCGGGAGCGGCTCTCGGCGCGCCCGGGTCCGAGTGCAGCAGCAGCAGCCGCAGCCTGAGCGGCATGGCGGCCCAGCGGCGAGCGTCATCGTTGACCGATGCCAGCCTGGCACAGAAGCTCCGGGACAGCCGCTGTCGCTTCCAGAGGCACATGCAGCAGCTTATAGAGAAGGTGCGGCTCTGCTCGGGATGGAAGCGGCGGCCGAACCCGGGGCCGGGACCCGGGTGCGGGGACGCAATGGAAGGGGAGACAGGGCCGGGACCCAGGTACTGGGAAGGTGCTGGGAGCGGGGAGGCGAGTCCAGGGCCAGGGGTGATGACTGGAAAGGCAGGTCTGGGACCAGAGGAGGAGGCGTGGTCCAGGTGGGGGAGGAGGGCAGGGGCCCAGACCCCTGGAAGGTGCTGGGAGGGGGCCGGGGGGATGGGAGCATGGGGCAGGAGTGCAGAGACCAGACCGGAGGCTGCACCGGGACTGGGACCAGATTCCGGGAGGGTGCGCCAGGAGGAGGAGGAGGCGGGGTCCCTGAGCTGGGAGAGTGGATGTAGGGGAAATCCCCATCTCTTCCATAGACTTGAAGGAAGTGGGGTTAGTGGAGACGTTGGTTGCCAGTCGGACCCCCGACCTGATGGCTCTCCCCTTGCCTTTGCAGTACAACCAGCCCTTCGAGGACGCGCCTCTGGTGGAGATGACCACGCTGACCTATGAAACGCCCGAGGGTAAGGGTCAGCTGGGTTCTGAGTCGCGGCGGCCTGCCTGTGAAGTTCTGGAATGCTGGCAGTGTCTTTGGGGAAGACAACTGTAGTTGGTGGAATCAGGAAGGAGCTCCCTGAAGACAAACACCTGGTTCCCCGAGCAGCTCCTCGTCCTGGATTCTCTGTCACCCTATCCCAGTGGCCAGTTGCCGAACCTGGCCCAGCCCCCATTCTCAGCTGTGAATTTCATCTGTGGGAAGGGCAGGGTGGCCCCAATGTGGGTAGCAGCCACATGAGGGTGGATGGGAAGCTCTCGGGACAGTGCCTGCAGGTGCTCAGACTCCTGTTGGACTTGAGTTGGAACAGCTGCCCTTGAGCTTCTGCTTGTAGGTGTCACTTAGCACCCACTGGACGTTCTGGGGGATAAGAGGCCGTGGGAATTGAAGGTTGTGGGACCAACCTTATGATAACGTGGGGTCCCGCTTCCCTTCACCCTCGTCGCTACTGGTGATGGTGCCTGCAAAACGGGGAGTCCTTATAGGGTGGGTGTGGCCGGAGTAGGTACCCCTATCCAAACCTCAGCTCTCAGGCGTGCTCAGGATTGCTCTAAGGAGCCCTGGTGGCTCCGTGGGCTAAGTGTTCAACTGCCTACTGTGGAGTAAGTGGTTCGAACCCACTCACCACTCCATGGCAGCAGGATGAGGCTGTCTGCCCTCTTGAAGACTGACAGGCTTAGAAGCCATACGGAGCAATTCTCTTCTTCCGCTGCTGTGCCTGAGTGGGAGCCACCTCGATGCAGTGAGTTCTGGTTTGCGGGGTATTTTTAGGGTTCGCTTTAAAATATGCCGAGATTACCCTTTGAAACTCCGTCTGCTGTGGGTTCCATGTATGTGGGTCCCCACGAAGCTTTTAGGAGCCTTGGTGGCATAGTGGTTATGCCTCAAGGTCAGCAGTTTGAAGCTACCAGCTGCTCTGTGGGAGAAAAATGAGGCATTCTACTTCTGGAAAGTTACAATCTAGGACACCCACAGGGGCAGTTCTTACCTGCCCTAGAGGTTGGTCCCTGTGAGTTGGCATTGACTCAGTGGCATGAGTTTAAGTTTGAGTTGGGCCACAGCGTGTGGTGTACTGGGGCCAGTATTCAGCTTTCTTGTTTTTGTAAGCTGGGTGGGGGGGCTCCCGGGAGGGGGTAGAGGAGCCCATGATGTCATTGGAGGAACTGCTGGCTATAAGAAGAAAATTTCATTTGTGGCCATTTTTGGTCCAATCTCTGTTTTAAATGCCAACAAACCCTTAGCCCTAGAGGGGTGAACACGGACTGGATCTTCGCCTCTGGCTTTTGGTGGTGAGCGGGTTTGGCTTCCATGGCCTTTGGCCGGAGGTGGAAGGACGTCCACATCCCAGCTGGCTGAGTGGCGGCTCTTTCTTTCCAGGGCGGAGGCTGTGGGGCGGAGCGCTGGTCCAGCACAGACTCGGAGGACATGCTCAGGTACTCAACGCCAAGTGGCACGGCCCACACACCTTGCTGGAGAGGGCTACCAATGGGAACGGGAATGTGAGCCCTGTTCCCTGGGGTCTGGCATTCACTGCAGTGGTGGTCACTGAGGCCTGAGGAGCAGGGGATCCTGGCCCCCTCGAGATCCAGCAGCTCACACCTGACCGCACTGCTGATAGGCCAGCCCCCTGCCTGCGCCTGTTGCTCACGTGCCTGTTGGCACTACACCCAGGGTGGTGCCCTCTGTGCTGAGTCCCACCAAAGGGAAGCGGACACCCCAGATTTCTGGGCACCCTCGTGTCCTAGACGGTCCCCCAGGAGCCTGGAGCATATGTCTGGAAGCCCCCTAGGGCCCGTGGAGTCTCTGTGTTGCAGTCCTCGTCGGCCGCGCCTCGCTTGGCTCAGCCTGGTGGGTGAGCAGAGGCCCTGCCTGTGCCTCCCGCCCTCCCTGCCCTTCTCTTGCTTGTACAGCAGCACAGCCCTGGGGGTCTCGGGCTGCCCGAGGGGTTTTGAGGTCTTCATGGTGGTGGGGAGAGGGTGAGAAAAGAAGGGAGGCCGATGGTTAAAGTGCTCCTCTGGTGACCAGAAGGTCGCCGGTTCAAACCCACCCTCCTCTCCCAGGGAGAGCGATGGGGCAGTCTGTCCCATGGAGTTTGGCTACCTGGAGTATGTTGTGTACCCCACCCCACCCCCTGGTGGGGCATGGGAGATGCCTGCTTACGAACACTGCATCGGTGTGTACTAACCACCACCTCCTGGCCTGGGCTGGGGAGGCGCCTGTTTTTGGAGATGCTGCGGGCAGGGGCCTGGAGAGTTATATGCTTACTGAAGCCAGGGCACCTTCATGTCCATCTGCAGGGATCCCCTGAAACGTCAGGGAGCTGGGTGGACGACCCCAAGAGAGCTACAGACGAAGGTCAGTGGGCGTCTCAAGAGTGGTGTGTGTGTGTGTGTGTGTGTGTGTGACAAGCTGAGGACTGCCTACAGTATGAGCTGGTGCCCAGCGCTGCTCCCTCCTGCCCCTTTTCCTTCCTTGTGGTGCCCATGGGGACTTCCCTCCATGCGCCCCTACCCGCCACACCCTGCCCCGGGCTGTCATCTGCTCCCCTGCCCAGGGGGCACAGTCCCTCTCACGTCAGTGCCCTTTCCTGGAACGACCCGGGTACCTCCGGGGGGGCCTGGGCTCCAGCCCAGCCTGCCCTCCCCCTGGCTGAAGGCTGCCGCGCCCGTCAGGACCACACTCATCCTCTGAGACAACTCACTGACTGCATTGGGAAGGGAAGGGACACAGAAGCGTTTTCAGAGTGACCTTAGAGAGGAGCAGTGGACGCCATGCAGCTGGCTTCTCAGGGTCCTTCCAGACTTAACGCCACGGACCCTCCATCCTGGGAGCCCCCCGCCTGCTGGAGACCGGTGGGAGGGGCTGCTTTAGGGTTGTGCTCGGCCAGGGAGGGGTAGCCCCCAACCACACAAGGCTGGGCGTGAAAGTGGACTTTCACTTAAAATCCTGTCCCTCTGCCTCAGTCTCTTGGTTTCAGATGTGGGAAGGCCACAGGTGGCTGCCAGGCAACAGCCGATAGTGTGCACCATCCTCAGAGACGGTTCTGTTGGGGGTGGGGGGTAGGGGGGTGTCCTCACAAAGCTTTTCCTTCATGGGGAGGCGTCTCCCCACTCTCCTATCCCACGTGAAGTTGTCAGCTCTCATCAAGCCGGCTCTGGCTCCAGCGCCCCCCACCCCCGTGCACAACAGAACGAACACCTGGCCCTGCACCTGCTGGAGCGCCCTGTTGTAGCCACGGTGTCAGTCCGCCGTGAGGGCCTTCCTGTTTTTCCAGTGCCCCTCTACACTGCCAAGCATGGCCTTCTCCGGGGCCTGGGCTCTCCAGAGAACACGTCCAGTACAGGAGAGGACGTCTCATCTCCTGGCCTCCAAGGAATTCCGGCTGCACTTCTTCCCGGACAGAGCCGTTTGTCCTTTTAGTAGCCTTTGCCAGCACTGTCACTTGAATGCATCTGGGAGGGGGCCGTGGAAACCCCATGGCTGGGGCCTCTCTTGGGAGTGGGAAGCAGTCCCACTTCCCTTCTCTGGCGGCCTCCACCTGGCATGGTCCCACTTTTGTGGGTCTTGCTGTGACCGCACAGCAGCCGGAGGTGGCCCTGCCCGAGCGTGGCACACTTGAAGCGCGTGCTTCCTCGGACTGAGCGCTCTCTGGGGGGTAAGGGGGCTTGCGCTTTCCTAGACAGTGTGATCTGGACGCCTGTTCTTACCTTTAGACTCCAGGAGCCCTGATGTGACGGCAGTTTTAGACCACAGTGAGGCGCTGGCCATGTCCCTGATGGTAAGAGGGCCTGTGTTGGGGCCACAGGTGCCCAGGCTGCCCACATGTTCTGGGGGCTGTGACTGCCACACCCCCCCCTAAGGGGGGCCCTCCCCACCCACGTGTCTGCCTCCCTTCCCCAGTCTAGAGCGGAGGCTGGGGTCCTCATTTTAGGGAATGGCAGAGAAGGGGAGGACAGTGGCCCGATAGGACATTTGACCGGGGGGCCGGCCTCTCCCCAACAATAGAAGTGGGCTTTAGAACGCTGGTGGGAATGGGAGGAAAGAGCTTGGTATTTTTCCACGGACTGTCTGAAGCCCCCTTGTGGGTGTTGTGCCCCCCCCACACACACACACACACACACAGCTGCCAAGATCCAAGTGGAGGCTGTGTGGTGGGGGGGTGGGGGGATGCCCCCTGAAGCCCCCCCATCCCCAACCATACTGGCTGCTGCCGGGCCGCACAGCTCCCCAGAACATTTGGGTTGTGTCCCTGCTCCCTGGTTCCGAGGTGGTGATGGGCGGAGAAGGGGCAGGTGTCTGAACCGCCACCTTCCTTGTGGGAGGACGTCATGGGTGGGCAGAAGAGCGGGTCCAGGGAATGCACGCGTGCGTGCATGTGTGTGTTTCCCAGAATGCGGAGTTCGATGGCCCTGTTGTTTCTGCTCAGCCTGCAGTGCCCCCGAGCCCTCTGAAAAACGACCTGCGGAGGAAATACCTGACCCAGGTGGACGTGCTGCTGCAGGGGGACTGGGGCTCCGAGGTAATCTGCCCGCCAGCTCTCTGTGCCTGCGCGGTGGGGAGTGGGGTGCCGCACGCGGGGCCACAGCTATCTCAGCAGCTCGTGCCCGGGACTTCCTGGGTGACCACTGGGCCCCAACTCAGCAACCCCGATCTACAGCCAAGAGCCTCAATGCTGCGCCACCAGGCCCTCTCTGATCCACTGGGGCAACTCGTTTGGGAAGCTGGCATTTGGAGGGGAGGGACTCCTGGGGTCAGCCCCAGCTTTGGGATTAAGGGACTTACAGCGGCAACCACCTCAGGTGTGGCCCAAGGCGGGTCAGCAGCAGGATCGCCTGTCACCTCAAAATCATCTTTCCGTGACACACAAAGTAGTACCCCTTTTGCAAAGCCCTCCCAGCGAGGCTGCGGCAAGTGTATGGCTGAGAGCGCTGCAGTCGTTGGGCACAGACGTGCGTAGATCCGCCTCTTGTTAGAGTAAAGCCAGGCTCGCGGCCCCGTAGCAGTACTCTGCGTCTCCATAGGTACTGTGCCTTCGGTAAGGCAAGAGAAGACCATTTGCAGGTCATGAGGTAGGTGGGTGGGCTTGAGGCGGAAGCACGCCAGCCCTCCCAGACAGCAGAACGGCCCCGCAGGCTTTCCAAGGCCGTCGTCTCTGCGGAAGCAGACCCCCTGGTCTGTGTCCCGAGCAGCTGACGGACTCACACTGCTTCAGAAAGCAGCCGTGTGTCACCACTGGGCCACGGGACTCCTTTCAGGAACGCACTGCACATGCCTCTCACCCGGAAGAGGCAGGGAAGCCCACGGTGCTGGCTCTGCTATGCCTCTGGTGCCCCAGGCCACCTCGCTGCCATCCTAGCAGCCCTCTAGGGCAGGGTAGAACTGCCCCATGGGTTTCCGAGAGGTCACTCTGGGAGTAGGAAGCCAGAGTCTCCCCTGCTGAGCGACTAGGGCTTGAAAATGCTGAGCTGTGATGACGACTGCACCCCCGGCTTCTTTTAAGGGAATCAATCCCGATCTCCCGCATGACCAGCAGGGAGGCCAGGCCCTAGAGTAGCGAGGACAGCCTGTCCTGGAGGGGACACGAGGACCACTCCCGTCGAGTTGGAAGTCCAAAGCCATGGTGGTGTGGTGGTTGCATGCTGTCAGCTGCTGGGCCGAGGAGACTGTGCCGGGTCCGAACAGCCGTTCCTTTCACGGTCCTCGGCACCGTCGCGCTGGGGACAGGGCAGGGGTGCTCCGCTTGGGGTACCCCGAGGCTCAGCATCGGGCAGTTGATTCGTTATAACCATGTGCTTTGGTTTCAGCATGCAGACGGCAGAGGCAGAGGGGACACCCAGGTGCCCCTGCTCCAGTCATTAGCCAGTCCTGCCCATGGTGAGTAACCACAACGCTGTCCTGCCCAACTGGGTGAGTGTATCCAAAGACACCGGTGCCAATAGAGTACGTGACGCGCACACACCCGTGTGGGTCAGGGCTGTGCAGATGAAGCATGTGGAACTCTGCGTGAGGCTTGGTCAGTTTTGCCGTACCACTTGATTGGAACGGAGCCCTCGCAGCGGTAGATAGGCTGGGGGGGGAGTGGGGGGGGGTGCAGTGGGGGTTTCTCACTGCCATCCAGGAGGAAGAGCCGAGAGGATGGGTCGCCTTCTCTTTGGACGCCCCCTGAAGCACACATCCAGCATGGTGTGACATTCAGTGGGGGGCAGGTGCAGACGTCTTGTTGCCCCCCCACCTCCCAATACCTACAGACACACAATCTCATAATTTCCCACCTTGAAAAGATAACCTAGACCCGTGGGTCTCCACCTTCCTCATGCTGCGACTCTTTCATACAGTTCCTCCTGTGGTGGTGACCCCCCAACCATAACATTATTTTTGTTGCTACTTCATCACTATCATTTTGCTACTGTGATGAATCGGGCGACCCCTGGGAAAGGGTCGTTCAACACCCCACCCCACCCCGACTCACCCCCACCCCCAAAGGGATCGTGGCCCACAGGTTGAGAACCTCTGCTCTGAACCATCTCACAGGAGGAGCAAGCCTCCTTTGGAGACAGGCGGCAAAGAAAGTAGACGTTTAACTGTGGTTGGGGAAGGAACCTCTCCGAGAGGAGTCTGCTCCTGCGTGTCAGTGGTGGTGATTCTGGGCCTTCCTGTCAGCCATACTGGCCCTTCTCCAGTCCCGGGGTCTGCATCTGGCTGGTAACACACCTTCCCTCTGGTTTCCCTCCTAGGAGGATTTGGCGACATCTCCCCAAAGAGCCCCAGTGGCCCCGTGTTGCCGGCATTGTCTCTCAGACCATGTAACCCCTCAACCGACTTGGCGGTGGTGCCGAGGGGTGACAGTCCTGTGTCACCAGGAGCCGGCAGCCCGTCCTTTGAGGAGGCCGGTGACGTGACCATCAGCGACTTGTACGAGGGCATGCTGCACTCCATGACCCGCCTGCTGCGCGCCAAGCCGTCCTGCACCATCGCCACCAGGACCTTCGTCGTCCAGAACTGGAGCGGTCGGCGGAGGCCCAGGCAGAAGGGCAGAATGAGTCGAGCCTGCTGCAGAAGGGACAGCCACGCGCACCGGGGTCCTGGAGAGCGGCGCCCCAACCGGGCCCAGCCTGCCAGAGAGGCCGGGGCAACACAAGAACCAGAGGACCTGCTGGCGCTCCCTGGCCACTGGGAAGGGTTCCAGTCGAAGAAAGCTCCCCTCAAAGTCCACGAGCCCCAAGCCCGTCATTTGGTTCCAAGCTGGAAGGAGCCTCAAGCGGCTCCCTGGAAATATGCTTCCTTAGGGTCCAGTGCCATGTCCAGTCCTGATCGGGAGAACAGGCTCTTGGCGCTCACGTGGTTGATCTCTCCCGTGAAAAACATGTCGCGAGCCAGAGCGATGCAGAGCCTGCGGTTGGCTCACCGTCGAGAGGTTGAAGCCAGGTTTGACATGCTGCATCAGAAGTACTGCCCGCACGCCACCAGCCAGCCCTGTGCCTCGGCCTCCGGGGCCCTGGCTGTGTACAGAGGCGGCCCTGCGAGCCCTGGCCGCCTCCCAGGCTCCGAAACCCCCTGGCCGAGAGTTCTTGTCCTACAAAGACAACAGGAGGTTTGGGGAAAGCCAGCCAAGAGCTCTCTCGAAGCCGGTAGCCCCTGTTCCTCGCTTCCAGCCTGGTCTGGCCCAGCAGAGGCACAGACGCCGGGCAGTCTCAAAGGCAGCAGCCGTGGCAGGTCCAGCAGGTCTCTGCCCCTCCCCAGAGCCGTCACAGCGCCACGTGTGCAGCCACTAAGCTGCGGAAGCAACTGTTACAAGGACATTAAAGAGC
>NW_022103899.1:59563129-59567055 GCF_000313985.2 Echinops telfairi | reverse complement strand
GTGGTGCTCTAGGCCATGACAGGTGGCACAGGGCCTCCGCACGCCGCCTTGCACTTAGCCACAATCACTCCGTTCAGCCTTGGAGGGCACAGGTGGTCGGGGAGGCCAGGTGAGGGCCCAGAGGGACCGGGGAGGAAGTGGAGGAGGCACAAGGGAGCGAGACAGATGGAGGTCACATGGCGACTGGACAGAACAAGTGGGCCCCCAACACCAAAGACAGAACACGGTCCCCGACTCTCACAACCATGTCAGTAAGTGAAGAGTGGGTGCGTTACTAACCTCTTCATCAAAACTGGTCTGAAAATAGTGACTCCCGGCATCCCTATACATCCGCCGCCCCAGGCCCCACGGTCAGTGCCTGCACCTCGGCGACCCCGGTTCTCCGTCCCTTCCCGGTGCTTTGCTCGCCGGGCTCTTCCCAGCTCCCACACCCATGACTCACTCTCAGAAAACCTTCCAGAAAAGTTCAGGGTACTTGGGCTAGAAATGTGCCACAGTGCCATAGATGTCAAATAACCACTCCTTCCAGAAAGTGCCCACTGTGGTGGACATCACTGGCCCTGCTCCTTGTCGGCCTCCAACAATGAGTGGCCCTGTCTGCATTCCCTCCTGCTCACCAGAAACCCCACTGTTAGACCCCCAGCAGCCTCCTGGCGTGCCGACCCCTGTAACCACGGGAGAGCTTCCTGGCCGTTCTTTGCGGTTAAGCACTAGCTGAGGTGGGTGGCCAGGCCCCTGGGCTGCTGCAGTGCACAGCCTCAGAAGCCCCGCTGCAGTCCCCTCCCCTGCAGGTGGCACTGTGTGGTTTTCGTTGGGCATTGGAGGGCCTCCTGGGGGCGGGTGGGAGGGGACATGCCAGACCTTCTCCATCTGCACCTGAACATGGTTCAGGTGACTTCCATCAACTAGGAACCTCCCAGCAAGTCTGGGCTGCCCGGGATCAGAGCCCTGGCATCACCACCCACGTGCTGCTCGCTCTGAGCACATTCTCGGGTTTCACTGGGCACCCACCCAGTGCGTGCCGTTCTCAGCACGGACTCTACAGCCAGGGACAGGCAGCGTTAGAAAGCTAAGAAGGGGCCGCCGTCTGAAGGAATTTGACTAATCGTTTTCTATGCTTTTCCCGTCTTCCCCTCACCAGGAAAGAACCACCCAGGATGGATGAGAAAAGTGCTCATTTGCAGACCTCGGCTCTTAACAAAGGAAAAGCCTGTCCCCTGGGCGTTTTGGAGTGCCGGGTCCCCTTGCTCTCTGGCTTTTTGTAGGGGTGGGGTGGGGCGGGGGTCTCAGTTCTCAATGGGAGACGCTGCGGGACACCATCTGCCCCCAAAGCCAATGTCTATCATGTCCGTGGGGGCTCTGAGCTCTTGAGTAAATAAATAAAGCTACTTGTCTAAAATGTTTTGACACTTTCCAATTCACACGTCCTTTAAAAAGTTGGCATTTCCACAGAATCCTCCGGGGTGGAGGAGCCGGAGCCTGCAGGGCCAGGCAGCTGCGTGGCTTCCAGAGGAGCCCAGTCACACAAGGGTGGGCATTGGAGGGGCAGTCTGTGCCGCCCTACGTGGCCACTGGGTCAGCATCAGAGACCACGGAGGTGGTGCTTTGGGTTTGGGGTTCATCTTTGTGTCAGGAACCCCGGGGGCCTAGTGCTCAAAGCAATCGGCTGCTTACCAAAAGGTCAGCAGTTCAAACCCCAACAGACCCTCCATCAAGATGACTTGGGAAACCCTGTAGGCAGTTCTGTCCCGCGAGTCCCTGTGAGCCTGAATCTGCTCAGTAGGAGAGGGTGTAGTTTGGGGTTTCACCTAGATCCCTCAAACCCCACTGCCATCATGTCAGGACTGACTCAGCGACCCCAGGGGACAGGGTAGAACTGCCCCTGTGAGTTTCTGAGACTAGGATTAGAAAGCCCTTTCTCCGGAGGAAATGCTGGTTTCGAACCACTAACTTCCCGATGGACAGCCCCTGGGTGAACCGTGGACTCCAGGCCCATTCCCCGTTCTTGGAGCAGGTGCTAAGCATGTGGAAGCCCAGGACCTGCACACGTGTGTCAGATGACTCGCAGCCATCGAGCCCATGGTGATCCCTTAGGACACACTCCATGGGAGCCCGTCCCAGCGGAAGGATCTGCGTCCCACTCTTGTGAGACACGCAGCCTAAAGCCACGTGCGCACGGAATGGGATGCTGAGCGAGGGTCTGCTGTCCGCAAAACAGGGAGGCGGAGGCTGGAAGCGATAGGGAGCTGAAATCAGTTCTCCCGTCTCCTAGCCGAGACCCGTGTGCACACTGCTAACATTCACTGCCATCGAGTCCATGCTGACTCACAGAGACCCCACAGGGCCGGTGGAACTGCCCCTGTGGGTGTCCCAGACTGACTCTCTGCGAGTAGAAAGCCCCGTCTTTCTCTGGACTTGCAGCCGGAGGTTTCAAACTGCTGACCTTGCAGTTTGCAGTCCGATGTGTAACCACTACGCCCACCAGGGCTCCTTGGGGCAAACCCTAGAGGAGGGAGTTATTGGACCAGGTGTGCGGTCAGCGTCCCCAGATACTGTCTGAGTGCTCCCCAAGCCCCTCTGCGGGCGCGGTCCACTCAGCAATGGGGGTGTTGCCGGGCATCACCAGGGTTGCCAGCGTGGTGGGCGGGAGGCGTGTGCCCACCAGGGACCCAGAGGGAGCCCGCACCTGTCTTTCTCTCGGTGTCTGTGTTGGGAACCAGTTCAGTCTTGCGTATATCACAAATAACCTCTCCCCCATCAATGCTCGGCCATTTCTCGGTAGTGTTTTATTGCCCATAGGGTACACTTTGGACATTTTAATCCTCTTTTTTTTTTTCCTTCCGGTTTCTGGTGCTTCAAGAAACCTCCTCTTTCCTGCCCTCTTTGAACGTTCTTAAATCTCTGTCCTTTGAGTGTGACTGTGTAACTTCCCACCCACCCACCTTTTGCCCTCAGGTGTGGTGGGTATGGGTGTCTCCACAAATGGGCAGCTGTCCTTCCAGGATGCAGATGGACAGACACCCCACCCAGCACAGCACTGTCCTGGGCACTGGGCAGAGGAGCGTCCTGCTGTTTGTTGCCTGGGTGCCCAGCCCACAGTCACTGGCTCCAGCCACAAGTCCCAGTCACCTGCCTTGGGGACCTCACCTTGAGGCACATCTCCCGCCCACGCTCCCCTCCAGGTCCGTGGACGAGCACAGGGGTGGAGTTCCTCGGCGGGATCTTGTCCCAGGCCTCGCCAGGGTCTGGTCCAGCCGTCCAAACACGGTTCCATAGTTCTGGCCCCGTATCACCCCAGCCTGGAGACTCCTGCCCATCCTCTGTGTGCGTGCCGTGACTGTGGGCTGGAAGTCTGCCCTTCCTTTCCAGGGGAAAGGGCAGCCCAGCTGGGTGGCGAGGACCCAGGCACACATTGGTGTGTGTGGTGGTGGGGTGGGGTGGCGGAGGGGCTGGGGAGGTGGGGGAGGATATCTCAGGTCCTTAGAAGGGAAAAGGCAAAACAGGATGGCCCCAGGGGACGGGCCTCCCTCCTTCGGCCCTGGGGACACTGGATGGTGGCGGGAGCCATTCCTGAGGGAGGAGGGACAGAGAGACCCTGCTTGTCTCAGAGCGAGAGGTGGTTTTCCTTACAGACTCGCTGGAAGGGCCAGGTGGCCCTGGTGGCGTGGCAGTTGCACGTGGACCCTAGGAAGTGCTTCCGGGGGAAGCTAGAAGCCCGTGCTGACTGCAGTTGTCCAGCACCTTCAAGGTCTCCAGGGCGGCGTGCCGCACGCCGGGGTCCGAATCCAGCTGGAGCTCCTGGAACGCTGGGAGCAAGCACGAGAGGGAGGGAGAGCCAGGGCCACAGCTTCACCGCGGGCACCACTGCTGACCGTGGGGGTCTTTGCCCTGCTCTGATGGCCTTGGTGAGGCTGGGGATCTACGCC
>NW_022103899.1:59559721-59562664 GCF_000313985.2 Echinops telfairi | reverse complement strand
CCCCGCCTCTTAGAGCCCCCCACTCCCACCCCGACCCCCGATCCAGGCCCAAGTCTGCATGAGAAGCAACAAAGGCCTGGCTGACGGTGGAGCCGCAGAAACCACAGGGAACTGGACAGCGTCCCGCCACCAACAGTCCTCTCCCGGGGAGGCCCTGAGCTCTCCCTGCCCCCAACACAACTGAGGGTGGGGAGGGTCCTCCTGGGTGGCTTCACTGGGCGGAAGCCCACCTTCCCCAAACCAGCCTTTATGAGCAGGGCACCCAAGCACCCGCACGACTTACCATTCCGCAACGCCGGGAAGTCTAGCTTCTTCAGGGAGCTGGTGGCCATCCAATTCAGCAGGATCCCTGAGAGGAGAGCAGGGGGCCGGATCTGAGCACCAGGCTGGGGAACCAGCCTGCCTCTCGGTGGTCAGACATAGGGTACCTCCGTAGAGTGGGAGGAGGAGGAGGAAGACCCTCCAGCACCGGGGCAGTAGACTGGTGGGTTCCGGGGTGGGGGCTAGACCCGGGCTTGGGTCTCAGTGTTGACATCCAGAGCCCCCTCCCCACTCCAGAGCCCAGCATCCCGGCTGCAGTCGGTGAGGCCCTTCAGGACCACCCTATGCCTGCCCACCTGCCAGGTTGCATGCAGCCGTTCTGACCCTGGATGAGTTGCTTTTCAAATAGGAGACTGTGTCTAACAGGAAGCTGTAGAGCACAGTAGGTTTCTTCTGAGTCTGTGGAAAACAAGAAGCTCAGCCTTACAAGGGGGCTGGGGGTGGGGGGGTTCCTGGGACTGAAGGGTCACCTCCTGCTGAGCCCCCTGCCAATGGCATCCAGGCTCCTGCAGCTAAAGACCAGTGGGGGCAGCTGCCTGCCCCTGTGCCTGTGGCAGATTAGGTAACAAGTGATTTGAGGGCCACCAGCCCGTTCCATTCTTGGCTGACGGCAAAGAGATGACTACATGTCCCAGACCAGTGTCTACCACCATGGCAGCCGCTGGGTCCAGGTGGCTCTTGGGTACTTGAGATGCAGCCAGTCTGCACCTCTGGATTTTGAAGACAAAATATAATAAGGTGCTGCGTGCATCGTTCTTTATTGGCTAGAGGGTGTGATGATAATGTGTGCGCTATCTACCAACCAAAGAGTCGCATCACAGGCGTGGTCAAAGAGACCATGTGGAGCTCTGTTCTGAAGGTCAGTGCTCTCAGTGGTGGAAGAACATCCACACACCTACACGGAAGACCCGTGAACACGACTGTTAATCACCGTGGTGCATCAACCGCTGATGGCACGGTGAAAAAGGCAAGGTTTGTTCAGTACCAAATTGCAAGCCTGAAATCGATCAAGCACACAGTCAAGATGCATTGATAAGGATCGGAAATTGGAACACAAACGTTGGAAGTGAAGAAGGATCAGTAGTTGGGAACTATGGGCCTAGAGATAGCAATGGAATTGGAGAGTGTATGACAAAATTTTGCAAGACCAGCAGCTTCTTCACTGGAACTGCCTTTAAAACAAACAAACAGAATGTGGTGGCTACATATATGCACCTCACCAGATGGAACCCACTGGAATCAAACAGACTACATCTGTGGGAAGAGGCCATGGAGAAACTCCATACATCAGTCAGAACACGGCCAGGGACCAGCTCCAGAACAGACTACTAATTGCTCGGGTGCAAGCTCAAGTTGAAGCTAAAAAAAATGAAAGCAAGCCCACAAGAGCCAATCAATCAATCAATCAATAACCTTGAGTGTGTCCCACCTGAAATTAGAGGCCACCTCCAGTATAGATATAGCTAATTGAACTCTAATGACTAAAGACCAGATGAGCTCTGGGACCCTATTCATCAAGAAAGGAGAAGGTCATTTAAAAAACAAAAAAGCAGGAGAGAAAGAAAGACGGAAAGAGATTTCAGGAGAGACTGCGTCCTGCTCTTCCCTGTAGCATCGCAAAGAGCAACTGGAAGGATGTCAGAGGGTGGAGTAGAAGAGAACGTAAAATATCCTAACGCAATGTGAAAATGCATGGAATTAGAAAAATTAAAGGGGGAAGCGCATGCTCCAGATTTCTCCAACTGAGTGACATAAAGGAAAAACCCAAACCCCGAGTTTCAATGCTGAGGGATGCCATGGGCAGAATATTGAACGACGCAGGAAGATGCAAAAGAAGGTGAGAGGAATATGCAAAGCCACTGTAACAGAGAGAGAGAGAGAGAGAGAGAGAGACCTCTCCTCAAGAACTGATGGGTGAGAAACAGAGCTCCGGGAGTGGACAGCACACCCGTTGAGATGTTTTAACAAAAGACGCCCTGCTGGAAGCACTGGCTCACCTACACCGAGAAACGTGGGAGACCGCTAACCTGGCCAGCCGCTGGAAGAGATCCACCTTTGTGCACGCTCCAAAGAAAGGCGATGCGAGGGATATGGAAATTATCAAACGATGTCATTAATGCCACATGTGAGTTGAATCATACTGCGTCCTCACCAGGATGGAGCACATGGCCGTCTGGAACCCCATCATCTCGTCCGGGCTGGGGGTGCTCTGCCCCAGGGGTCTCTCCAGCCCCTTGCAGCCCCAGAAGTGGAGGCACTGGAACATGGTCTCTGAGCAGGCCTGGGAGGGCGGGGAGACAGCACCGGGCGTGAGGGGGTCCAGAGCCATTTACGCATGGGTGGGCATGGGGGTGACAGGGCTGGCGGGGGCGGCCAGCTAGGCCAGAGTCACTGCCGCCTGTGGAATGCCGGCATGTGCATTTATAAAACTCCCCTTCTCCTGGGCGGGTGGTACAAACAATGAGACACTTGGCTGCTTAGCCAATGCTGGGAGGTTCTGGTCTACCGAGAGGCACCTGGCAGAAACGACTAGCGAACTACTTCCAGACCCTCAGCCATTGGAAGCCCGTTGGAGCAGAGCCCTGCACACACACACACACACACACACACACACACACACAC
>NW_022103899.1:59556665-59559621 GCF_000313985.2 Echinops telfairi | reverse complement strand
GCGTGTGTGTGTGTGTGTGTGTGTGTGTGTGTGTGTGTGCAGGCATGGACGTGGGAAGCGCAAACCACGCCGGGCTTGCACTCTGCCCAGTTGGACCACGAACAACCGTGCCCGTGGAGCCAGTGCCGGCCCAGCAAGCCCGTGTGCACATCAGGGTGGAGGTGGGCTCCATCGGACTTTCAACGGCTGTTTTCGGAAATAGATGGCAGGCCTTTCTTCCACCGGGTACCTCCGAATGGACTCCAGCCTCTGACCTTCCGTGAGGCAGCTGAGCACGCTCCCGGTTTGTACCACCCAGGGGTGTCTCACAGCTAGACGCTAGTGAGCCGTCTGTGGGCGCCGTGGGGCCGGGGGGCCCCGGCTCTTACTCTGGCTGCACATGGGCTGGGGTCCTGGCAGTGCAGCATGAGGGGGACCCAGGCTTTCTTCAGCTCCACCTTGAAGAGATGCTTCTTGGAGATCCGGACCACCGTGGCCAGCTTCCCGAAGAGCACAAAGGCTTTGAGCCGCAGCAGCTCACTCTCCTGCAACCAAGGGACGTGGGCACGGTCTGAGCTTCTGGGTGCAGAAGCCCCAGAGGCCTGTCTGTCCACGGAGACCCTCCCCCCCTCCCCCCTGAGAAGCCCTTCTGGGTCATCGCACAGAGTCTAGGCCCCACTCTGGGGTCAATGAACACCTCTTCCCAGGAAGGGGCACTTGTGCCACCTCGGAGCACCCACCACCGCCTGGCCCTGCTCCTGGTGGGTGGTCCCAGGGGATCTTGAGGTTCAAGGACCCAGGGGAGTAGGGGATGAGGGACCCCCGTGCATCCTCAGATCCCCCGTTGTGGATCCTCTGGAGCATGAAACAACTGTGGGGTTTTTCCACAAGCTCCCCAAAGCAGCCAGGGGCTGAGTCCAGACCCATGCTCAGCTGCTGGCCCAAGGACCAGAAGTTCAAATCCACCAGAGGTGCCTCGGAAGAAAGGTCTGGTGACCTTTGGGAAAAGCAGCTGCTGAGACCCTCGTGGGGCACAGTGCTGCCCTGACCTATGTGGGGCCACGGCGTCACCTCGATGGCTATGGGGGTTGTAGGTAGGACCTGAGTCAGGGGCTCTTTTTTCAGGGGTCCCGAGGGCCCATCCCTCCTGAGCAGGCATTTTATTCATGGGGCTGGGAGCACCCCATCTGGACTCACATTGTCGAAGAAGGCCCTGCACTGCTCTGAGATGGTGTGGAAAGAGTGCCCCACGTCCCCTTCCCGGAGCTCCTCCAGGACCTTGATCAGGGCCGCCAAACCCTCGGCGACCACGCTGGTGCTGGCCGGCTCCTGCAGGGAGCCCAGGAACGTCTCCAGCAGGAGTTTCCGGTACTGCTTCACCTGGACAGGGCAGGAGACGTCAGCCTCTACCAGCGGGCTTTCGGGGTGACCAGAAGATCTCGAGCTGGGTCTCCACAAGGACAGTCCTTGTCACCCAGCTTGGGGCTGCCCCTCAAGATTGGCTCAGTGGGCACACAGCTCTGCACACACACACACACACACATGAGGCCACCATGAGGCAGCGTCCACTCCAGGGAATGTGGTTGGAGGTGGGGAAGGAGGTGGGGGTGGGCAGAAAGTCAGAGGCAGCCCCACACCAAGCCCCACTGGCCCCCTCAGCCGGGACCTCCTGGCCTCCGCAGCCCGCGCTGGGACCTGCGGTTAAGAAGCCAGAGATAGAGCCGGGCCAGAGTCTGGCAGGGCAGACTGGAGTGGTAAGGTCACACCTCCCAGACCCTTCCTGCCTGTCCCTCCTGGCCACTGCTGTCACCAGGTTGAACTTCTGGCTTCCAGTGGGGTTGGCCCAAGAGGTGTACTTGCAGGAGTGTGGGGGCGGGAAGAGGGTGTTGGGACATGTGTAGCCCAGGCTGGGAGCACCCGACGTCCTTTCTCAGTTCCCCTTCACCTAAATATCCTCTTGGATGTCTTCCTCCGACCCCCAGACCGACCCCCCCCAGTCTCTGTGTGCGTCCATTCCTGACGCCATTGCTGATGGACTCCCTCACTGTCCCGGTCTCTGTGTATCTGACCACGGTGTCTTGTTGACGGAGTTCCTCGGGTTCCCCGCCACTGTGTCCCCTGAGGACATTGTTAGCGACAGCGCTGCTCAGTCTCCCTGTCATTGTGTGTCCCTCCAAGCGCCTCTGTTGATGGAGTTCTTCAGGCTCCCCCCTTCATGACATCATTGCTGATGGGGTCCCTCAGAGACACCCCCCTCCACCCCGCCCCCGTCACCCGTCACGGTGCCCCTTCACAGTGCCATGGCTGGAGTGGGTTGGTTCTCCGCCTGGCCCTTCATGATGTCACTGTCCCTTTGTGGAGTCACTGTGGACGGAGTTCCCTCCTCTCCCCACCTCCGTCAGGTCCCCTCACAGCTGTCCCTGCTGGACTTCCTGCTGCTTTCTCCGCGACGTGATGTCGTGGCACCACTGTTGATGGGGCTCCTCAGATCTGTGCCCTGTGGAGTGACTGCGGATGGAGCTCCTCGTGCTGCCTGCCCATGTGCGCCCGCTCAGGACATCTCTCTGGACAGGCTGAGTGAAGCTAGGCCTGCTGCCCAGGACTGAGGTGGAAGAGGTGCCAACCCTGAACCCCACGTCAGCACTCCTTCCAAGGAGTTGCTTCTGGAACACCTGGGCAGGGTGAGGGGCAGGCACAAAGGCCCTGGTGAGGGAGGGGAGACCCCCAATCTCCTCGGGAGCTACACTGACATGCCAGAAAACCTCAGCCCTCAGCCCCAGCACTGAGTGGCTTGTCTGCTAAGGGCTCACCCCAGGCTCGAAGGGCCTGGCTAATGTCACTCAGGGGCCCAAGGCCGCCTCTTCTCCAGGGGGGTCTTGTGTTCATTCAGCCCCCCACCAAGCCCGCCCACAGCAGGAGGTAGAGGGCATCATGGAGTCTGGGCCCGAGGAGGCAGCGAGGGGAGAGCGCGCGCGCG
>NW_022103899.1:59545181-59547438 GCF_000313985.2 Echinops telfairi | reverse complement strand
GGTCGTGGGGGTGTTCTTGCTGTGTCGGCCGGGGCAATGGGGCCGGTTCCGACTCGTGAACAACAGAAGGGAACCTCGCCTGCTCCCGGTCCGGCCTCACCAAGATGACTACACCCAGTGCGGTGTTGCAGCTGCTACGTCAACCCGCTTGTTGTGTGTAGGACCTGTGCCCCTGCGTCCACACAGAAAAGCAGGTGAAGATGAGTCTTGCCTCTGGGAGTCACCAGGACCCCTGGTGGCACAGGGGCTAAAGCAACTGGCAGCTAATCGAAAGGTCAGCAGTTCATATCCACCCACTATTCCATGGGCCTCGGAAACGCTCAGGAGCAGTTCTGGTCTGTCCTGCAGGATCACCATGGGTCACAAGCAGTTCGTGGGCAATGGGTTTGGGTTTTAGGGTGGTGGCAGTGGGGTTTAGAGGATAACTACTAGCCTCAGACTCAAATACTAGGACTTCAGGTCAATAGGGCCCTCGTGTGAGGGTGTGTGTGTGTGTGCGTGTGTGTGTGTGTGTGTGTGTGTGTGTGTGTATGGGGTGTTGGAATTGACTTGATGGCAGTGGGTTTGATGTAATGGTTACAGGTTAAATGGCTAGCTGCCAGGTCAGCAGTTGGAAACCACCAGCTTCTCTGTGAGAGAAAGATGAGGCTTTCTACTCCTGTAAAGACTTACCAGTTTCAGAAACCCCACAGGGCAGTTCTAGTCTGCCCATAGGGCTGCTGTGAGTCAGAGTGGATGCAATAGCAGTGATTCTGAGAAAGAAAACCAGGGGCAGGTTTTGGTCCAATGCATCCTATCCCTACCCCAAGGTTGGCAGTTCAAACCCAGCAGCCGATCTGAGGGAGAAAGAGGAGGCTAGCTACCTACAAAAGTTCACAAAGCCCTGGAAACCCTGTGCAAAGTCCCTAAGAGTCTAACCCAACTCAAACAGTGATGAGTCTAAACCAACTCAAACAGTGGTTTGGTTTGCTTTCGGTACACCTGACCCAAGGCATGCCTTTTCAATTGCTTCATCTAAGTGTGGAAGCTGGACGTGACCGAGGAAGACCTCAGGAGAACCGGTGCATTTGACGTTTGACCGATGGTGGTGGGGACGGATAGTGAGCGCGCGCGATGGGCTGCAGAGAACTAGCCCATCTCCCTGGAAGACAGCACGGCCGAAGGCTCCCTAGAAGCAAGGAGGTGAGACTTCAGTCCCACATACTCGGGACTTGTTGGCAGAAGGGACTAGACCTTGGAGAAGGGCTCTTTCTTGACAAAGTGGGGGTCATCAAAAACTAGGAGGGCCATCCGTGAGATGGCTTGGCACAGTGGCTGCATCATCGGAACAACTGTGGAAATGCCGCAGGGCTGGGCAGCCATTGTTCCTGTTGTCGGCAGGGTCACCACGAGTCAGGCACGGAACTTGACCGGATGGCAGTGAGGTTGGCTTCTCATGTTCTAGCTATTTTCATCAGGGTTCTTTCATGAAAACATTTCATGTTCTAGGCGTTTCATGGGAGCATCCACTGTCTTGGAGAACAGATTGAAGTTGTCCGGGACTTCGTCTTGCATGGGTCCACAATCAATGCTCCTGGAAGCAGCGGGCACGAGATCAAAAGACACACTGCGTTGGGTCAATCTGCTGCTCAAGACCTCTTTAGAGCATTGGAAAGCAAGGGAGTTATTTTGAGGACTAAGGTGGCCCTGACCTCCTATGCATGTGAAAGTTGGACATTGGATAATCAAAGCTGAAGAAGATGCTATGTGCTTAAATGATGGTGCTGGAGAAGCATTTTTAAAGTCCATGGACTGACAAAAGAACAAGCAACGCTGTCTTGGAAGAAGTGCGGCCAGAACGCTTCTTAGAGGCAAGGGTGGCGAGACTTCGTGTCATGTACTTTGGGCACATCATCAGGAGAAGTAGGTCCTGGAGAAGGGCCTCGTGCTTGGTAAAGCAGCAGGGCAGCCAAAAAGAGGAAGACTCTTGGCAAGAAGGATTGACACAGAGGAGCTCAAACGTAAGAGCCATGGGAAGGATGGCTAAGGCGGGATTTCGCTCTGCGGTGCACAGGGCTGCTAGGAATCCAAGCGAATTGACTGCACTTATCAAAAGCAATACAGCAATACGTCTCCTCTTGTGTCTGGCTTATTTCACTCGGCAGAATGTCTTCAAGTTCCCGCCACGTCATAAGGTGGATCAAGGTTTCATTTCCCTTCCACGCTGAGTAATACTCCGTTAGATCACACACTGTTTATCCATGCATCTCTTGAGAGG
>NW_022103899.1:59517000-59544111 GCF_000313985.2 Echinops telfairi | reverse complement strand
GAATGGGCGTGATTACAGCAGCATGATTCACAGTAGCCAAAAGGAGAGGAGTCACGTGTCTCTCGAAAGATGCATGGATAAGCAATGTGTGATCTAATGGAGTATTATTCAGCGTGGAAGGGTCCCTGCCACCCTTAGGGGCAGTTCTAGTCTGTCCTATTGGGTTGCCATGAGCCCGGATCGACCTGATGGCAGAGGATTTGGGGTCTTTGGCTGTTGTTGATGGAGGTGACCTTCATGTTCGTGCAGCTGAGCGGAGCCATTGCAGCAGAGAGCAGACAGCCCCCGCAATCAGAGCATCTACTGCCCCCAACCTTTACAGAAATAGGTGCCGGCTGAGCCCGGGGTTAGTGCTTCGTTCCTATGGTGTCCCGGGACCCATGCCATCAGCAAGACTCCTAGAATATTCCAGCCAGTTCCCTCGGGATCCCCACAGAGCTCTGACTGTGTACAGGGAAGCGGGGTCCAACCAGCCATCCCATGCTCCTGGTCCTGGTGCCCAGCAAAGCCCTGCCCACCATCCAGAACCCACCTTGGCTCCATGGGGGTCCATGGGGTCACCACCCCAAATCCCTACTGAGTCTCCCCCCACAGTGTCACCCTGAACCGCCCCAGGACGGAAGGGTGAATGCAGATGAGGGAGACCCAGCTATCCCCCGACTCCGACGCTCCCCGGCCCCTGCCCACCCCGGCGGGGGCCTCACTTCCACACACACGGCCGTGCAGCTGACGCGGCAGCTCAGGACGTCCGTGTCCAGGCCTCTGAGCACCAGCTCTGACAGCCTCGGCAGGTGGCCTTCCAGGTGCTTCAGGCACAGCCTGCGGAGAGACGCCACCGTGGTGGGCGGGAGGCCCACAGCCCCGGAGACCCCCACTGGGGCCCAGCAGCTCCCAGGTGACCAGGGGCATGATGAAGCAGGGACTTCTATCTCTGTTTCCTATAAGGAAGGACCCTGGTAGCTTAGGACCCTTAGGCAGCTACTAACTAACTGAAGGGCTGGGGGTTTGGACCCAGCAGCCACTCCCTGGAGGGAGCTGTCGCGGGAAGATGGCAGGCTTGGAAGTCCTCCCTCCGGCAGACAGTGCCTGGCCCACCCACCTGGCCAGCAGGCCCACGCCCTCCAGGAAGGTGGCCCCGTTCTCCAGGAGGGCCCAGACGCCCTGCTCCTCCAGGCCCTGCTGCAGGGGCTCGCTGTTGAACCTCTGCAGTAGCTGCTGCATGGCCTTGACAGTGACCCTGGAAGGAGGAGGTGGACAGTGGATGGCCTCAGGAGGGGAGGGGGGCAACCAGCAAGGTAGGAGCACTGGGGTTGGGGAGGAGGAGGGTCTCTGTGATCCTGCTACCCAGCTTGGGGCCTCAGTTCTCTGGTGTGTGAAATGCATTCACAGTGCCTCCTGGGGCAGTCCTGTGAGCGGGGCCTGCCTGCCTAGCCCAGAGCACCATGCCACACTGGTAGCAGGGGGAGTATGGTTGGGGGCCTGGGCAGGGAGCTCACCATCCCCAGCAAGAGAGGACCACTGGGGCCCCGGTGGAGGTGGCCTGTGGAGCCCAGCCCCTCCCACCCCTGACCACCCTGGGGAGTACCTCTGGGGGTTGATCTCCTCCGGCAGGGCTCCGGAGTGTACCAGCCGCCACGTCTTCAGGATGGGGGAGGCAGCCTCTGGCCCATGGCTGATGCTCAGCTGCAGGAGCAGGGTGTAGACCAGGTCTGGCAGGAGGTCCGGCAGCTTGTCGTCCTGTTCCACTTTCTCCAGCAGCAGGTGGATGGTGCACAGCGTCTGCCGAGAACGGGCGCAGGCTCGGGAACCCCGGCCCTGCGGCCCGGGGGTGCCCCCATCAGCCCCCCCACTCACCATCAGAGGGTCCACTGCAGCCAGCCGCCAGATGTCTGCCTTAGATGTGACCTTCGCCTGGGGGCTGAACCGAGACTGCAGCCGACCCATCAGGCCGTGGAGCATGGTGCGAGCGAAAGCACGTTCTCTGCCACAGCCAGCCACACCTCCGTCAGGTGGCTGACAAAGACAGGATTGGTCCGTGGGGTTCTGGCCTCGTGCCCTTGGGTGGGGGACGGGGGGGTGGACGGAGTCTCTTTCAAGCTCTTGGGGACAGGGAGCGGCCTGCCTAAGGGGGCACAATTAGAAGCCAGGGCCCGGTCTCCGCAGAGTGCTCAATCACACAAACTCAAAACTCGCTGCCTCCGAGTCAGTGCTGACTCACGGCGACCCCTGTGGGTTTCCGAGACTGCAACCGCTGAGGGGAGGAGCAAGCCCGGTCTTTCTCCCATGGAGCTGCAGGTGGTTTTGAACTGCTGACAGTGCGGATCGCAGCCCAGCACGTAACCACCGCACCATCAGGTGGACAGGGAACCCAAACTCCAGCCTGGCTTCTGCTTCCAGCTCGTGGTATCCCTGGAAGCACAGCCCCACCGGGAGGGCACCTGGAGGTCCCACCACGCCTTCTGTCTGACACCCCCACAGTCATGCTGCCAACAGCCTGGCGCCGGGCCGCTTGCTTGTGCTCCCAGGCCATCTCTGAAGAAGAAAGACCTTTGTCTCTGTGAATCGCTACATGCTCCAGAAGAGGAACCCCAAGTTTGAAGCAGGCAGGCAGCCTGCACCCTGCACTGAGGAACGGCCTCCCCTAAAGGCCGCCCAGCGGTTCTAAGCTTTTCACGAGGATGGCAGCGAAGAAAGCAGCGTGGGTGGTCCTGCTCCGGAACGCAGGAGCACCATGAATCAGGGTCATCGGCTCCAGGCCGTGGTGCATCGGAGGTTGGTACCGCCATAGAAGGGACGGTACACAGAGAGGGACCGATCTGACTCAAGGCTAGACAAGCTACTATTTTAAAAGACCTTCATCTTTGCGGGGAGGGTGTTAATGGGGGCAGTCAGTTCAGCATGGCTTGGGCAGGGGCATCCACAGGGTTGGTGCCACTTAGTGAGGTAACTCCCAGAATTGCCCACCACCCCACCGGGACGTGGAACCCCCTCCTTCCAGACAGCTTTGACCCTAGAATGACGTCCGATGACAAACAGCAATAGGGGGGAGGTGGGGAGCTGAGAGCACTGATGACTGTAGAACCACTCTGTGGGACCGAGCGACAGAGTGGTGTGTGAATGGATAGATTGGACTATGGCACAAAAAAATAAAAACACCCAAAACTATTACAGTGAACCCTCGCCACTTCGCGCTTCGACTTCCGCGGCTTCACTCTATCGCGTTTTTTGCGTAACAGTGCATGCTCTGTCATTACTGCCACTGATTGGCTCATACTGTACACGCTTCTGTCTGCTTCGCTACGTATCGGAGCTACGTAGCAGATGCATTTTTGCTTTTGTACAGTGTACTGTAATTGTTTGTGATTTTTAAGAAATTTTATCTAAGCCCTATGATGGCTCCTAAACGAGCTGCTTCTTCTGAGCCTTCTGACAATAAAAATAAGCACCAGAGGAAGATGCTCACCATCCAGGAAAAGGTAAAACTTTTGGATATGATCAAAGATGGCAAGAAAATCTTGGAGGTTGCATGCCATTTCGACTTGAATGAGTCTTCCGTTCGCTCCATCCGTTGTACTTCATAATATAATAAATAATAAATGATAATTGTAACGTCCAAAATGTTTTACTGCATTTTCCCTTTTTCGTTTAATAAATTGGGTAATACGAGTGTAATGGTGACTAAAGGGTGTTTTTTCATGTCCTCTATGCTCTAACTACGAAAATATTTGATTTACAAATAAGGAATCCTACTTCGCGGAATTTCATTTATCATGGTAGGGTCTAGAACCGATTAACCGCGATAAACGAGGGTTCACTGTATAGGGAAAAAATGGAATAAGGGCTTCTGGTGGGGATGGTGGAGGAGGGAGGGGGCTGCTAGCAAGGAGTTCAAGAAGAAAGGAAATGTTTTGAAACTGACTGTGGCAGCAATTGTGCAACACTGCTCGATGTGCTTGAACTATGGAATGTTATGATATCTGTAAGAGCTCCCAATCAAATGATTCAAAAGACTAAAAGTAGCTATAAATTGCCTGAGTGCCGTATTTCTTTCATAGTTACAGGAATACTGACACTGTTGTTACAGAGTCTCTCTATCAAATGGCATTGTTGGTAGCAGCACTATTAGTCGCTGTGCAGAGAACCCTGTCTGGACTCTCCTTCGTTTCCTCTAATATGACTTCTCTCTAAAGAGAAGCTTATTGATACAGGCTCACACTTAAAAATCAAAACCAAAAAATCCCCGCCAAACTCATGCCATCGAGTCAATGCTGCTGGTTTCTGAGACGGTCACTCTCTACGGGAGTGGAAAGCCTCCTCTTTGTCCTACAGTGGGGCTGGTGGGTTTGAACTGCCGACCTTGCCATCAGCAGCCCAAAGCAGGGCTCCTGACCTGAGCGCATGAGCCGGTCCCAACAGTAAATCAGCACAGAGGCTGAGCCTCGTGGGGGTATCGATACAGGTAAGCTGGGCTGACGGAAATGGCTTTGGGTGTTAGACCTAAGGACAGGTGCGTTTTCATGTGGAAAGTGATTTCTGCTCAAACGCTGCACAGGACGTTCAAGGCACCACCCCTCCGACAGTGTCACTGGGTGTGGTCTGCATGGCCACCCTGTGGCGGCTTTGTCCCCGGCACCCACCTCTCCATGGGCAGGGGCTGCCTCAGGAGCGAGGTGAGGACGGTCTCCTGGTGGTAGTGGGCCAGCAGCAGGATGCCCTCGATGAGGAGGCGCCGTACCTCCAGGTGGTCCACCACTGGCAGGTGGGCCAAGATGGCGCCCAGGATCTCTGCCACCTGGCAGGGCGGGGCAAGGCGTCACCGGCCAGCCTGGACCCACTGGCCTCCGGAGGACCCTCACCCCGGGGCTTTCCCACGTGGACCACGGGTGGGTTGACCCTCTGGCCTCTCTCAAGTGCTTCATCTAGGCTCTTCCTGGAGCTGGATTCAGTGGGTCTTCCACGGGGAGGCCGTGGGCCTGAAGCCCGCCTTCCGCCTACCCACCAGGCTCCCTTCAGGGAGAGTCTTCCTCCCCCCTGAGCCCTGCTTCCTCTTCCTCCTCAGCTCCCAGGGCCGTGGGGGAAGGGGCCCCCCGCCGGTGGAGGGTCCCACGCTGGGGCCTGGCCCTGGCCCCCCGCCCCCCGCCCCGGCGGCCTCCACCTTGTCCTCCAGCTCCCTGACTCGCGTCTGCAGGAAGATGCTGATCCAGGTGACGGAGGCCCTGTCGTGCTGGAGGCCCATGGCCCCGATGTTCTCACAGAGCTTCTGGACCAGGGACACCACCTCGTCGCAGGTGAACTCCGGGCATACCGCCTAGGACCAGGACAGGCCCTCCGGGGGGTCAGCACCCAAGGCCCAGGCCTCTTGCCGGGCCCCCAGCCTCCCCACATTCTGACATCTGCTGTCACCCACACCATAGCCTGCCTCTTGGGTCTCCCGGGACATTGCCCTCAGCTTTGAAGCCCCCATTGCTGCCATCCTGGACTTCAGCCAGGAGGTCCAGGGCCTCTGATGTGGCCTGTCCCCTGACCCTGGCCGCCCCTAGCACTGGCTGCTCGCTCTCCTAGCCCGTGCACAGGCCTGCCTCTCCACAAGCCCTCCTGACCCTGAGGCAAAAGGACCCCAGGCCTCTGGGTGGCTCCGGGCACTTTCATGTACCACAGCCACCCAGACACGGACACGGGGCCTGTTCCCTGCTCAGGGAGGGAAGACGATGGCGGGCAGATGCTGAGCACCTAGTGTGTGCCAGGCACCCAGGGAGGAGGCCTTACCACCTTCCCAACGGTCAACGATGGCTGGCAGGTGTCGGGCCGTGGAGGCGGCACCACACCCACGCCCCACCCACAGGAGAACGTGGGCAGCATGGCCAGGCAGAGAAAGCTGCCTCCCTCCAGGTGCCCAAAGAGCACAGGAGACCTGGCAGCAGCCCAGCCTGCCCCCACCCTCCCCACCCCCTCTGCTCGTCACCTTGGCGATTCTGGAAGACACACACATGACCTGCTCCTCGTCCAAGTCCCTGAGGTCCTCCTTGCTTTTCAGCAGCTCCTTCTCCTTGGATGCTCCCCACAAGGAGCAGGTCTGGCTGGCTGTTGGGGTGCCACAGTGGGCAGGCTCAGCAAGGACAACGGGCTCCGTAGTGACCTGCCCCCAGGGTTCTCATAGCACCAGGCTATTTCCTGGTCGCTGGACACCACATCCTCCCTCTTCCCACCTTCCTGCCACCTGGGGATGGGGGGGACAGGGGGGGTGGAGTGCTCCTCCCCACACCCCTCTACACAGCTCAGGTCCCTGGTCCCTGATACCCCACCAGCCACATCCTTGGTCTCGGGGTGCTGGTCTCACTCAGGCCCCTGCCAGTCACCCGGAACCATACTCCCTCTTTCCCAGTCCTTCTGGGAAGCTCTCCCCATGCCACTCTCTCCTCTGGTCACCCTGACTGATCCACATGCTACCCCAGAGAGCAGCCACCCCCTCGCCTGCCCCCAAATCCCGTTATACCGTGGAGGTCCAGCAAGCATGACAGGATGTCAGTGGAGGCCACTCGGGTTCTTCGGTGGGGGTCGCAGGTACACGGGGCAATGAGTCCCACCAGGGTGCCAAACTGGCCCAGCTTCAGGGGGATCTGTGGGCAACAGGAGAGCAAACCCTCCTGCCCTCCACTCACTCAGCGCACCTGGGGCGCCCCGGACTGGCAGTCTCGAGAGACTGAACCCTGTTCCGCACACACCCAATGAGGAAGGCAGGGTGACACTGTCTGCCTCCTGCCCAAGCTTGCAGTTCCCCGAGCCCCACAGCTCAGCCCCAACTCTCAGTGGACCACAGAGCCCCTGCTCAGGACCCCGCTATGTCTCCCTTCCAAACGCTTGACTTGTGAGGCCTGGTGTCAAATCTGGGGTCCTGCTCACTAGCTGGGTGGCCTCGGTAGGGCCCTTTCCTAACTTCCCAGGCCCTCACTTCCCCTCCTGTTTATGGGGTGTGTGTGTGTGCTAGGAGCTTTGTCGCTGGCATTCCAGATACCAAATCAAAACAGGGTCCCTGAGGGTGGACAGGTTTCAGATGAACTTCAAGGCTAAAACAGACTAGGAAGAGTGAAGAAGTGACCCACTTCTGAGGGGTTAGCCCCTGAAAACCTGTGGACCGCAGTGGAACATGTTCTGACAAGAGTGCCAAATGGGGAGCCCCGAGCCCCTCAAGCTGGAAGGCCCTGCAGCTACACCTTCTTCAGGGAGCGTCAACGGTACTGATGCAGGCGGAGCAAGGCCTTCGGGGCCCTCCCTGGTGGATGGGGCTCGATGGGACATGAGAAGAAACAGCCGCAAGCATCCATCCGCAGTCGGGGTGTGGCATGTACAGACTAGGAACCTAGGAAGGTGGGAGTTGTCACAAAGGAAAGGGGATGCATAAAGATTGATATCCTCAGTATTAGCCTGCTGAAATGGACCGACAGTGGCCGTTCTGAGTCCATTTTACTCGGCAGGTTTACGCGGCCGACAAGGATGAATTCAGGAGGAAAGGGGGCCCACGTGGTGTCACAAAGAAGACCTCAAAGTGTAACCTGAAGCACAGTGCTGTCATGTCTCGACCCCGCGGAGGAAGGCCGTTGCTTCGGCTGTTGTTCAGCCGTAGGCCGTAAGGCATGGAGGGGGGTCGCCAGCTTCTGCTGTCTGGCATTGATCGAGTGCAATCGAGGCAGATGGATAACGACCTGCTGCTTTGAATGGAAACAGACAGGAAGGACTGGCGGTGGGAGAACTAGGTCGTCGTGATGGAGTTTTGCAAGACCGACAGCCTATTTGCTGCAAATGCCTTTTTGCAACAGCATATCACCAGTGACCACCCACGTGGCCTGGCCAGGTGGGATACACAGGAATCGCGCTGATTACCTTGGTGAAGCAGAAGGTCAGAGCTAAAGAGGAGGCCCCTCAATAAGATGGCGCAATGGCCACAACCATGACCTCTAACACAGCAGCAATTGAGGGGGGCCGTGCAGGACAGGCTGCTTCCTCTGCTGCACGACGACATCGTGGGGCCGCGATGAGTCAGACCCAACTAGAGAGCACCTACTAACAACAGCTTCCAGAGCTAGGAGAGAACAAGCACCTGCGGTGACCTGTCACCGCCACCACGGGGCCCTCAAGTACCCCACTCTGTCACCACCAGCAGCCCTGGGACCTGTGCTCACCACTGCGCCCCAGCCCTGATGAAAGCTGTCCCCATGGACAAGACAACTGAGGAGCATCGCGTCAACCAATGTGGAGAAAGAGACATCCTGAAGCCTTGTCGGGCAGCTGAGCAAGACCAAGGTCATACCGTTGCAATTTAAGGAGAAAATGGCTCTTCTCTCCTTCTAAGTAGACATTCCCGTTCCTAACCAGTGTTGCACTCCTGACTGGGTAGGCCTTTCCTTCAAGAAGGTCCTTACCACTCACTGGATGAGCCAAGCCCACAGAACCTGGGTCCACACTGGGAGCCCAGCAATCCCTTCCTCACAGCCTCTTCCTTCCCGGGGATCCTCAGGGGCCAGTGCTCCATTTCAAGGGTCGCATGTTCTCACGGACGGAGGGAGATTTCGCAGCGGATGTCAGCACGGCCGACTGGGGATGGAGGGTGGGCTGAGTGTGCCCTGACTCACACAGACGCCCACGCTCTGGACATAAATCTTCATGAGGTGAAGGTGGAGGTTCATGGCCTTTTCCCGCTCCCATTCTTTCTCCGACAAGATCCATTTCTCCAGGAGCTGTGGAGAGAGTCAAAACATGGAAGATGTTGGGGGGCGGGCCGGGGCCGGGGGTGGAGAACAAAATCCTCTAGGGGTCCTTTTACTGACCACCGATGATCACCACCCATGCCCCTTCCCTTCAAATTGTTTCTGAATCTCGCTGTGGTTCTGTACACTTCTGGATTTTCCCACGGCCCCTCCCAGGAAGAGACAGGGGCTGTGGGCAGAGGACGGGGTGTGTTGGGGCATCATATTTGGCTTGCTATCTACCTGAAGGTGAAGGTCCAGAAGCACCCTTTGTTACCGGGGGTCCTGAAAGGGTGGTTCTCATAAGTGATGAAGCTCATTTCAGAGCAAAGACTATTGCCAAGTGTAAAGAAGGTTGGCGTGCCCTCAGGGTACAGGGTCAGTTCACCAAGAGGACATGACCATAACCACCCTAAACATGTAAGCAGCCAATAACGGGCCCAATACATAAAGCAAAAACGGATAGAGTGGACTATTGGTTTCAAGAGGAGATTTAAATCCCTCTTTCTCAACAACTGATAGAACAAGAAGACAGACATTCATGGAGGATACGGAAAACATGAACGTTCAGCAGCACAATGTTTTCCAAGGTCACATAGGATATTTGCCAAGATAAACCATATCTGGGTGTCAAAACCAGTCTCAAAAATTTGAAAGGATTCAAAATGTACACAGACTGCAGGACGTTACATTGGAAGGACCAACATCAGAAGATAAGCTACTTCTGGGGTTGCCCCTACATGTCTGTAAACTTCTAAATCACCTGTAGATCAGAGTAGAAATCAGAAGCCGCCTTGTCCTATGGGAGTGGGCCCCATAAAAGAAGAGATCCAGAAAGCCAGGCAGAGGGAGGGGAGACCAAAAAACATTTGGAGGTGCAATGTAAAGGGAATAAAATGAGAGAGTAACACGTGAACATTTGCAGGACGCACATACACAAAATAGAACTACGTTGGTGAACTCAACACAATTTGAATTCAAGACTTGTTACAAATCTCTCTTGGAAGAAGTACAGCCAGAGTGCTCCTTCCAGGTAAGGATGGCTAGATTTCATCTCACATACGTTGGACATGTTGTCAGGACAGTCCAGTCCCTGGAGAAGGGCGGCATGCTTGGTAAAGCAGAGGGGCAGTGAGAAAGAGGAAGACCCTCAAAGAGATGGGTGGGCACAGTGGCTACCACCAGGGGCTCACGCGTAGGATCACTCGTGACGATGGTGCAAGACGGGGCAGTGGTTGGAACCTAGCACAACAGCAGCAACAGTGTTACAGCAAGGAGCTCTTGTAGCCGTGGTTCAGCTGCTCACTGAAAGGTCTGTTTGAACCGATCAGCCGTTCCATGGAAGGAAGATGGCCGCCAGCTTCCGTAAAAACTTACAGTCTTGAACACCCTACAGCAGTGGTTCTCAACCTTCCTGATGCCGCGGCCCTTTCACACAGTTCCTCATGTAGTGGTGACCCCCAACCATACAATTATTCTCGTTGCTACTTCATCACTGTAATTTTGCTACTGTTATGATTCAGGCGACCCCTGTGAGAGGGTCGTTCGACCCTCAAAGGGGTCTCGACCCACAGGTTGAGAACTGCTGCCCTAAGGACTGATGTACCTTGTCCCCCAGGGCTGCTAGAAATAGAAATCAATTCAACAGCAGTGCAGTAATGCTAGCAACCCAGAGAGTGAGAGACTGGCATCAAGAGAGCCCAATGCCTCTGTGGAGCAGAATAAGAGTCCATAAACATCCATCTCCACTCTCTTAACACACACAGCCAATTGATTTTTAATCCTGCCCAGAAATTTGGATTTTTAATCCAAAACAGTGTTTTGACGAATCCAATGGTCTGCTTGATGTACTGTGCTGGAACAATTGGACATCCTCGTGCAAAAAAAAAAAAAAATTATCCATATAGAAAAATCAACATACGATAGACTTTAGACTTAAGTTTTAAAACCTGCAACTCCCAAAACTCCTAGGAGAACGTCTTTGCAACTTTGGGCTAGGCAAAGACGTCTTAGATATAACAACACAGGACCCAGAATGCCATGTTTTGCTGTTAAGATAAATTAGACTGCTGACACCAAAGGCTAACATACAAAGAAAATGTTTTGAAAAGGGCGATGGCCTGGAGGTCCCCTTGCAGAGGGGTCTCGGGGAGGAGACGAGCCAGTCGGGGTGTGATGTAACAACGACGAGAAATACAACTTTCCTCTAGTTCCTAAATGCTTCCTCCCCACTCCCACTACAATGACTCGAATTCGACCTTGCAAGTCTGGCTGGACCAGAGGAGGTACACTGGTACAGATAGGAACTGAAAATAAAGGGAATCCAGGGTGGATGAGCCCTACAGGGCCAGCGGTGTGAGTGGCGAAACAGGGAGGGTAGAGGGAGAGTGGGTAGGAAGGAGGGAACCGATTACAAGGGACTATATGTGACCTCCTCCCTGGGGGACAGACAACTGAAAAGTGGGTGAAGGGAGACGTCGGATAGGGCAAGATATGACAAAATACCAATTTATAAACTATCAAGGGCTCATGAGGGAAGGGGGAGCGGGGAGGGAGGGGAAAAATGAGGACCTAATGTGGGGGGTTTAAGAGGAGAGAAAATGTTTTGAGAATGAAGTACAAATGCGCTTTACACAACTGATGTGTGTATGGATTGTGATAAGAGTTGTATGAGCCCCTAATAAAAGGTTTAAAAAGGAAAAAGAAAAGGATGAGGGCAACCTATATACAGATGTGCTTGACACAATGGATGTATGGATTGCTACCGGAGCAGTAAGAGCCCCCAATAAATGATTAAAACAAACCAACAACAAAAAAGATAAAGCAGACTTGGTCAAACTGAGAAACGGCTTGATGATGTCAGAGCGAGACGGCAGACGTAATCCGCGTCCCTGAGGATGAGCATCAACAGACGGTGACCATGGCGGCAGGATGCAGACCGGGTCTAGGGGGAGGGCCAGCAGTGCGTCGCCCCGCTCCACCTTCTCCGCACGAACACAGGTGAGTTCCTGTTCTTCTGAATGCCTTTCTAAATCGCCCCAGTCTTCCGAAGGCGAGGGGAGGTGGCTGGAGAGGCGGGCGGCAGACTGCGAGAAAGCCTTTGCGATCCACCTCTCTGGTAAAGAGCTTGTCTCGAGAAAGAAGGAAAAAAGAGGGGGGGCCCTCCAGGAGACGGCCTGGCACCATGGCTGGTTGGGTGGGTTCAGACGTCACAACCATGGTGAGGATGGAACAGCATCTCCTTCTGGACCGGCGCCACAGGCTCTGGCCACCCCCACAGGGCACACGGAAGAGAGGACGGTGACAACGTACTGTCAGCAGCAGACCAGCATGCTGGACGATGACTCAAGGGCAGCTGGCTGGTCCAGGCCCAAACAACCTGAAGAGGGGGGACAGCCTCACACCGGGCGGAGACCAGCTTGCACCCCGCTGAGGGGGTGGGGTGGCACGGGGATCAGGCCACAAAAGGCAGGGCTGGGTTAATGAGTGGCACCGTTACGTGGACAGGGGGTGGATTACAATATTCCATTGCATCCGGGACAGTTTCCCTGATGTGATCACTGTCCTGTGGTTCTAGCACGGAATGCTCTCCTTCCTGGTGTTAGCGGGGGATAGAAGGAGGGAGAGAGAGGACAGGGAGAAAGCAGACGTGGCAAAATATTAAAAATTGGCGAGCCTGAAATCTGAAGGAGACGCAGGCATCCTGCGTGCTGCTGTTTTTGTTTTTCCCCCGACTCTTCAGAAAATGACATTTCATCAACAGATACGGTGACTGTTGAGGACTGCGTTATCCTCTCTCCCGATTTCCGTTGTTTCCCTAACCCGTGACACTTGTGAAGAGTACCTGGCTTGGTTCGTGGGGTCTGTGAGGAGCTCCTACAGGAGGAGGATGGGCCCTAACCCTGTGTGGCTAGTGTCCCACAAAAGAGGGGCAGATAGAGGGAAGACGGTTGAGGAGATGGGGTCTGAGGCTGGAGTGCGGCTGCAGCTGAGAGACAAGGGGTGCCTAGGGTCCTCAGTAGCTCAAAAGGACAGAGGAAGGAGGGGAGGGGAGGGGAGAGGAGAAGAGCAGGGAGTGGGGGCGGGGGTATCTTCCCAAGAGCCTCCTAAGGGGCACAGCCCTGCCAACACCTGAATTCAGAGTCCCGGCTTCCCTAACTCTGAATCATTGTTTCATTCTTACTGGCCACTCCGTTTGTGGCACTTTGTCTGGGGGAATCCTCATCCAGGGGTGCCAAGCAACCTGTGGAGGGTGGTCCCAGGAAGGGGTGGTGGGCGACGTGGCAACTCACGTGCACCATCTCCTGCAGCCCCTTGGGGTCCAGCTGCCGCTGCATGAGGCCCTCCATCAGCCGCTCCAGGGCGCCCATGGCATTGCTGTACAAGATCTGCAGCCGAGAGAGGAGGCAGGGGCAACCGTGACAAACGTCGCCCTGGACAGCCTGGCGCTGACCACGTGAGGGGCACGGCCATCTCTCCAGAAGAGCCCTTGTACCGACGAGCAGCCTCAGCTCCGGCGGGAGCTCACTCGGTTCTCCTGTCTCCTTCTCCGGGGCCAAACCAAACCACAACAGCAAGCTCCCTGCCATGCAATCTGACTCTAGCACCCTGTGGCTCAGTGTCAAAACCGTCCCTGTGGGTCGGAGAGGCTGTCACTCTGCACAGGTGTGGCCCATCTTCACCATCCAGAGCCAGGGTCCACAAAGGATGTGCCCTCCCCTTCCACATTGGTGGGAAACAGCCAAGCAACTGGGGAACTACATGTCCCAGCAGCCCTTGCAGCTGGAAAGAGCCCGGGCAAGTTGACGAATCGGCTCTCCGCATCTTCCCTATCTCCAGGTTGGATCCCAAAACGCACAGCCACCGTTCAAGAGGCAGAACCTCTGTCAACCTGGATTCCTGTGTAAAGTGACCCAGCCCCCCGGCCCCACTGCCAATGGCGCTTCATTTGACTGAGACATGCTTTGAGGTTATTAACACACAGGGGTTTCAGGATTTACCTGTTACAGTCAGCCAGACCAAACCCACTGTTGCCGAGTGCACACCGACTTGTAGAGACCCTGCAGGGCAGGATAGAACTGGCCCCTGTGGCTTTCGGAGACTGTCATTCTTCCCAGGAGGCTCTCCCACAGAGCAGCGGGGAGGCCACCACGTAGCCGGCTACAGCACCAGGGCTCGGCTAGGCTTGGCTCACTGACCTTGGGTACTGTTACGTCCACAGCAACTCACAGGCACCCTAGGGGGCAGAGCAGCACCACCACACTGGGCTCGCATGGCCGTAATACTGACGGGCACAGATGGCCAGGCCTTCCCTCCTGCACAGCTGCTAGTGGGTTTGAACTGCCAGCCTTTCGGTTAGCAGCTGAGAGGTTAACCCGTGCCCCACCAGGGCTCTGGGCCTGGCCTTGTTCATAGGACCCCCTCACTTGGCAGCCTCTCCTGCTGCAGGTTCAGGACAAGGGAGGGCCAGCGCGGTCCAGTTGGGTGCAAACTTGTAGGCTCCCATCTCAGCCCAGAGGGACCTACCTTAATGGACTCATTGTCCTCCCCTGGGGGCTGAAGAGAAATGACGGAGTGGATGCCGGTGTCCATCAGCTCGCTGTTCTCCTCCCCCGAGTAGAAAGGCTTCAGCTTGCTGGAGGGAGAGACGTGAGGAGGTCCGGGCTCAGTCTGGAGATTTCCTCCCTGGCTGGAGGTGTTAGCCCAGCCCCCAGCAGTGCCCCGGGGGCTGGGGCTGTGATGGAGGGAGGCACCCAGGGGTCTCAGGACCCCTGTCCTACTTGCTGTTGCCTAACTGGAGCATGGTGGAACCTAACCCTGCCTGGATAGCCCTATTGCCCTTCTTGGGTGCCGTCAAGCCAATGCTGACTTGCCTCTGGAGCCTGTCTACATGTGACAGGGTGGAACTGTCCCATAGAGTTTCCTCGGCTGCAATGTCCACCTTCCAAGTTTTCTCCCATAAAGCCCCAGTGGGCTCAAACCACCAACCTTTCCCTTCGCAGCTGAGCACTTAACCACTATACCCCGGGGTACCTGGGGCTGGTCTCAGCAGTGTCACTAGAGTTGGCGGTACCCAGCATGGCAATTCATGGGTGTCAATGACTGCCCCACCACCCATGGACCTCTTCCTGCACTAGACCAGGCCGGATTCTGGGTAATGTTCAGTCTCAATGTTAACCACAGGATCGCGCATGATTAAATATCACGGTCAGTTGGTTATGCAAGGGCCAACCGCGAGACGGTTTCGTGCTGTAAAATTTCTCTACATTGAATAACAGCACGATGAGTCACTGAGGAGAAGCCTGCTCTTTTCTCCTGCCTTTCCTTTAGTGACTGCTTCATTCTCGAGAAAGTGTGCTAGTTCTCAGTGTTTGCTGCGTCTGTTCAGTGGAGCTTTTTCTGTTTTACTTTGTCACTGTTTGTTGCTGGTGTTGGGTATTTTTTTGCTTGCTTGCTGTTGAACGTGTTTCTCTCTGTGAAATCCAGGGTAGGTAAATCTACTGAGGCGGTAACTAGGTGAATGGTCCTTTGGGGGTCTGGCAGGGGAAGCTGAGGGGACATGGGGAACTAATAACGATGCGAACAAGAATGAAGAAAATATTCAAAGCTGATTGTGGTCATGATTGTACAGCTGTGCTTGATGTGAGTCAACTGTTGACTTGGGACATGGGAAGTCCATGCCCATAAAACTGTTGGGAAAACACATACATGCTTACACACATAAACGTGACTGATAGGCTTTCACAAATACCAATCGCCACAATGTTGAAGCTGAATCACCAATAGCGGTGACCGAACCGGGGACTGTAAGGACAGTGGTGAGCGGTGCAAACAGCAGCGAGTGCCCACAGCGGGGGCAGATCAACCCAGGTGAGCCGAAGCGTCCTGTGACTGGGCGTCCATGCTCATGACTCAGACCCAAATGCACTGCCATGGAGCTCATTCTGACTCACAGCGACCCCGTAGCAGGATAGGACCGGCCCTGCGGCTTTCCAGGACTTCACGGGAGTGAAAAGCCTGTCTTTCTCCCGAGGAATGGCTGGTGGTTTTGAACTGCCAGCCTTGTGGTTAGTAGCCCAATCCCCGACCCACTGTGCCACAGGGGTCCCTGGAGCACATCCGGAGGCTCAAACAGTGAATTAACCTAGAGTGTTAGCCTTGTGGGTATACTGATACATGGAAGCTGGGCTTGCGGGAACGATGTTTGTTGTTGTAACTAATTCAAACCAAACGCACTGCCATCAAGTCCCTGCCGACTCACAGCCGTCCCGTAGGACAGGGTAGAACTGCCCCTGGGGCTTCTCTTACAGGAAGAGAAAGCCCGTCTTTCTCCAGCCAAATGGCGGGTGGTTTCAAACCCAGGACCTTGCAGTCAGCGGCCCAATGCATAACCACTCTGCCGCCAGGCCTCTTTGTAACGAGCCGCAGGGGTGTTTTTATTTTTTCAAGAGGCAGTAAGTCCCTGAAGAAACACGGCACACACATTTCACACAGCCAGTCTTTGGCGCCGGGCCCCCTGACACGGCCCCCGTGTGGTCTGCACCCCTCATTGACGCGTGGGATGCCCAGAGGAATTCTCGCTGACAGCGGGGCGAACGAGAGCCCCATCTTCTCAGCTGGCCCAGCCCCGGGCCCCTGCTGCAGAGGCAAGGGAGGGTCCAGGAGCTGCTTACCCAGGGGAGGTCCCATCCCTGGAGGCCAGGGGACAAGGGGTAGGGTGCCCAGCTCACCTCAGGTGCACCAGGGCATCCATTGCCATGGCCCGGACGGGAGAGACCAGGCTGTCGGTGGGCTCAGCCTTGGTGATTGCCTGCGGGACCCAATCAGGCCGTGAGCTGCCGGCCACCGGGGGGGCCCGGCGGGGAGAGGGCTCCGGCCAGCAGTAAGTGCTGGAGGGCCTGACATTCTGGAGCATGCACTGTGGTTCCTTGAACACCCACTCCACAGCCCAGGGGAGACAATGAGTCCAGAGCGCAGAGGGTGTCGAGAGTGGGTGTCGGGAGGAGGACTTGGCTTCGAGTTGGGTGTCCTGGGGGAAATACCCTCCTGCCCCCTGCCCCCAGCCCCCCTCCTCTGTCAAGCAAAGACTGGATGGCCAATTCCACTGGGTGACCCATAAAATGATGTGTGTGGAGTCCCTGGCCCCAGGCCCCCGACGGGAACACGCTCTGACAGCCTACGCCGGGCCTCCTCTTCTCAACCCCAGTCTCACGTCCCTGCAGGCTCCAACATCCAGGTGGCGACGGGCGGTCACCAGTGTCGGTACTAGGAGTGGGGAGGGCGGACCCCAGCCGCGCCTCCACCTCCATCAGCCTCGTCGCTGATGCCTGTCTTGGGACAGTGACTGTTTCTCTGTTGTTGTTGTTGTTGGGCTCCATTGAGTCGGTTCCCGTGGACAGCTGAATGAAGCCCCACCCCGCCCGGCCCCATCCTCACCATTGTGGTCATGGTCCAGCTCATCGTTGCAGACAATGCAGTCAAGTCCGTCTTGTCCAGGGTCTTCCTCTTTTGCCCACGACCCTCTACTTTCCTAGCCACCATGCTCTTCTCCGGGGACCGGCCTCTCCTGATGCCAAGCCCAAAGGCATGAGACAGACGCTCACCCCATCCTTGCCTGTAGGTGCATTCAGGCTCTGCTCCTTCCAAGACAGAGGCGCCTGCTCTTTGGTACTTTCAGTATTCTTTGCCAGCACCGTCAGGCGTGAGCACTGATTCTTCTTCGTCTCTTTTATCTAGTGTCCAACTTTCAGAGGCAGACGAGGGGGTTGAAAAGGCCCTGGCATGGGTCAGGCGAATCCTGAGCCCCTGCTTGGCAGCGCTCCCAAGAGGTCGTGTGGGGCAGATGCACCCAACACAATATGCATCCTCTGATCTCTCAACTGTGGCTTCCAGGAGCCTGGACTGTGGATCCAAGCAAAGCGCTTTCCCCCCATCGGACCAAAGTTCTAGGCAAATGAGCTCTAGGCCTTGCTCCTGAGAGCTCCTCCCCCACATCCCTCCCCTCGCCCCCACGGGAACCCCAGTCCGAGTCTTTACAACCAGCCCAGAGCAGCCAGATACCCGCTGCTCATCACAGGGCCCAGAGGCCCAGAGCCTTCTGTCTGGTTTCTAAGCCACTTCATGGCTGCGACACCTGGGAAGATGCCTTATTCTGAACCACTACAGTTAGGGCACAGGAGGACTGAGGTGGGAACTTCAGAGACCCTGTAGCTGCCGCCCCCCCCCCCTTCCAGGCTCCCTCGGGAACTCTGGAAACCCCGGGCCTCCGCGGAGAGTCAGACCCCCAAACTCCCCAGGTGCCCCTGGCTCCACTCACCATCAGAATGCTGGTCACCGTGCCCTTCTGGGCAAATTGGACATCGTCCAGGTATTCGATGCACTTGACCGCGCTGGCCACCTGCACAATGCTCTTCATGAAGGCCAGTTTGAGGGACACATCCTGGCCCGGACCCAGTGGAGAGCATGGTTGTGAGTAACCATCCCCCCCACCCTCACCTCACCCCACCCAGAACCCACACAAAGGAGGAGCCCTCCCTGCTTGGGGAAGGGAGGGCCTCAGCTCAGGTGCTCTGAGACAGGGCACCTCACTCGGCCTTCAGTAGACCACTGAGCATCCATGGGCAGGGACTGGGGCCTGGGCCAGACCAGGGCTGGACAGGGCCCATGGGGCTCCACGTTGCTCCATGACCAGGGCCAGACAGAGACCGAATGCCCCGTGCCCAGGGACAAAGGAGGCCCGTGTCCTCTATGACCAGGGCCTGATGGGGGCCCATGTCTCCCTAACCAGGGCCAGATGGGCTCTGAGCGTCCCGTGTGTCCAGGGATGAATGGGAACCAAGTGTCTCTATGATGGGGCCCATGTAGTCTCGTGACCGGGGCCGGACTCTCTGCACCCCCAGGTGGCCTGTCCTAGGCACTGCAGCTGGAGTGCCCAGTGTCACAGAGGGGCAGACGCTTGACCCTCCACACCCTCCCCTCGGGCCACTAGGAAGGAGGGGGGAAAGGAGAGACCACGCCCAGGCAAGGAAGAGGCAGACACCTCCCACCCCAGTGACACACGCAGGGTTTCTCTACCCAAAGCATAGAGAACAGGCCAGGGCAATAGGCTCCCTGGGTGCTGGATGTCAGGTAAGAGCCCTGGGTGTCTGTCTCTTGGTGAGAGGGATGTGGGGAGGGTGCTTGCCCCCACCCCCACCTGACTAAGGAACCCGAGGGTAGGATGGGGCATGGGGAGGCGCCCGTGGGGTACCCGGCAGCTGCTGGAGTAGTGGTGGATGATCTTGGCAGTGATGGGGCTGTCCATGTGGCTGAGGAGCACCTGAGGGTGGCAGTAGGTGGCCACACAGCTGTACATGACCATGAGGGCACTTTTCACTGTTTCCCGCCTCCAGGGATGGTCTTTCTGCAGGACAGCAAGCAGGGGAAGCTGGGATGGGGGAAGTTAGGGGGAAGGGGTGGCTTTAGGAGACAGAGGCACCCCAGCCAGGCTTGGGACCCTGCATCAGCGCCGATGTGGTGGCCTTTCACAGGCTGGAGTCACATGTCCCATGGATGCGGGCTTCTCAATGGACAAGTTTTCCGAAGCAGATCACCGGGCCTCTCTTCCTTGATGATCCTGAGTGGACCTGAACCTACCACCCAGGGTTCCAGCACCTGATGTCGGGTGGTCAGTGCCTGTCGGTCCCGTACCTGGAGGCCACTGTCCACAACTTCCCAGGCCGCCCCCGTGCCAGGGACTTGCTGGGTCAGTGCTCACCCCACACATGCCAGGGGCCCGGTGGGACAGACTGCCCACACGGTCTGACCAAGCCCACCCTCCAAGTGGGGAGGGGTGCTGGAAGTCCCCTCACACACCTGAACGGGGACAGGAGAATCCAGGTTTCGACTAGAGATTGGCCACCTGGATTTGGACACTGTTCCTGTCTCAGGCCCTGCATCCAAGCTCCCTTCCCTAGGGCCAAGGGCCAGGGCCAGGCCAGTGCCTGAGCCCCTGAAGACTGCAGAAGGATGCCAGGATAGGCTCAGCCAGCTAGCCTGACCCACCCTCTTTGGGTGCTGGACTCCTGGGAGCCAGGGCCAGCTTCCCAACTGACTGACCTCTAGACAAGCTCCCTCGTGGTCATCTCTGGGGCAGTGGGCACCTCAGCACCTGGGCCCTGTGATGGGGCAGCACTTACGGCTCATGCCTATTTCTTTCTGCCTGCTGCCCAAGTACCTTCTCTTGTCCTAAGGCTCACGCCCAGGGGCCCTGGCATTCTGCAATCCTCGCCACCAGTAGCGTCCTGGTCCTCCACACAGGAACCCCAGCTCGGGCGGACAGCCAGTGCACCTCATGCGCACTCCCACAGCTGCCATGTCCGTGGAGGCTTTCTGTGGTTGACACGGCCCGGATGGCAGCGGAGCTTCAAGACCAGGACAGACTGGGAAGAAAGGCCTGCCCATCTACTTCCGAAAGGCAACCCGTGGAAGCTCTGTGGCTGGATCCCCGCCTGAGGACGGCGCAGGACCTGGGCGCCTGGCTCTGCTGTGTGTGGTTGTGTGGGGGCTGACCAGACGCAGCAAACAGCAGCCGCCCGGGGGTGTCTGCACTGCTGGTTTGAGGGGCCCTCAGTGACCCGTGACGGGCTTGGACCCCTCTGAGATGTCAGGGTCGTGGAAGGCCCACCCGTCTGTGCTCACCAACAGGGAGTGTGGCCCTGTCCTGTCTCAGGCCCCAGATCTCAGTCACCTTGGTGATGAGGGACTGGGAGGGCGTGTCTAGCAGACCTCATGAGAGCGTTGGCTAGGTGTGCTTATGGGCCGAACCATGCCCCACCTCACCTAGGGGTGGGGGCCCAAACTGCTCTACCCATGCCTGAGAAAGCTGGGCAGTGAAGAAGGAAGACGGAAGGAGAGTCGAAGCCTTAGAATGCCAGCGTTGGCCAAGGGCATGGATGCCAGGAGAATGGGCACCTTTGTCTTCCTGGAAGTGCAGCCCGCATGCTCCTCAGACCCGGCGTGGTGAGACATCGGCCATTTCCCACTGCCTCGAGTGCGTGGGCAAGCGGGGCACCGACAGAGGAAGTCGCGGAAGAGCCAGTGCACCTGGAGGGCAGCGCTGGAGAAGGCCATCGGGCGTCCCACGGACAGCCCAGGGCACAAGCGCCTCAGTCTTGGAAGAGGCACAGCCTGAGTGCCCCTCAGAGACCAGCAGGGAGAGACTTTGTCTCACGCGCTTTGGACGCCTCCGTTGTCGGGAGAGACCAGACCGGTCCGCGGAGAGACACGTGGTGCTTGGTAAAGAGCACGGGGGCGGCGAACAAGAGCCAGGGCTCTCGACCAGATGGGTTGGCACAGTGGCCGCCGTGAGGGGCTGAAACCCAAGAGCAAGGGCAAGGATGGCGCAGGACTGGGCAGGGCTTTGTTCTGTGGCACACGGGCCACTGCATTGGGATTGAGCCCCGAGCACATAACAACCACAAGATAGACAACAACGCCCGTGGCGGGTCCTGTCTGAGACCAGGACTGGCTTCGTTATCTTCATTCCATCCCTACCGAGCCGGGTGGCTTCCAGAGCTGATTGCCTCTGAGTTACCAAAAGAGTCGACCAGAGCGCCCGGCGTGCTTGTGGGCCATCTGGGCTTTGCTCACCAGTAAGGAGCCCACGGCGGCCTGGGGCTTCTGACCAGGAAGCTGTGGGCAGAGCCGAGAGCCTGATCCCGCCCAGGTGTCTTCATGAGCAACAGAGACCCGTCTGCCCCACAAAGCACTCGTGGTATCTGTGCTGCAGCAGCACCAGGAGGCGAGGAGGCAGGACGGGCACAGAGGGTTGGGCTCCAAGGGACCCCGGAGAGCTGAGGGTGGGCCCGGGGTCTTACCCGCCAAGCGCCGATCTGCCAGCTCTGCTCCGACTCCTGGATCCTCTCCTCAAAATCCTGGAGCACGTTCAGCACCGTCTTCACCTGGCCCCGGGCACACAGGCCGAAGCAGAGGGTGATGCCCTGCAAGGGACCACCGCGATGGGTGAGGCCTCATGCTCTCTCTCTCTCTCTCTCACACACACACCCCTGCCCCTCCCCACCCCAGGGCCAGCCCGCACCTCGCGGTCAAAGTCGTTGCTGTAGTCCGTCTTGTAGAGCAGCTCCAGCAGCAGCACCCCCACCCTGTCGGCCTCCAGGCCCATGGCCAGCGTGAAGCCCAGAGCGCGGTACAGAAAGGCCTGGAGAGGCAGACACAGCCGGAGAAGATCCAATGGCTACCTGCCTGCCTGGGGGCTCGCCCACCCGCCAGGGTGTTCAGGACAGAGCCCTCCAGGCCCTTTTCGATAAAAATGCACTGGTAGCTTTGCTTGTTGGGAGATTCTTGGAGTTGGGGGGGTCCAAGGACAACTTCTCAAGCAAGGGTGTGATTCGTTTTACGCTAAGGTGTACCTGCCCCAAGCCACAGGCTTCTCAATCGCCTCCCACTCACGGAGGAGGAGCCTTGGTGGCGTGGTGAGTTCCGTGATGGCCTGCGAACCTCCAGGTCAGCGCTTTGAAACCACTGCTGTCCAACAGGAGTAAGAGGAGGCTGTCTACTCCCGCGAAGTGCCATCATCTCAGAAACCCACGGGGGCAGTTCTAGAATGTCGCACAGGGCCGCACTGACTCGATGGCACTGAGTGAGCTCTATGGCTACGCAGACCTTCCCCTGCCAGCCTGCAGTGAGTCTGGGTCCCTGCATCACAGGTGCATATGCCTGGGAGCTCCAGGGTAGGTGCACTGCCCGGTGGTCCCCCACTGCTGGTGGGAGCCATGTCCAAAGTCCAGTTGCTCCTACTCTGGTGAGTAGCGGCTGGGCTCCTGGGAGCTCATGAGTGGCTGAGTGAATCTGTTGCTTCTCTCTCCATCGGATGCAAACAGGAGGGCAGGGGACCTGACTCGGAGTCAGAACTGACCACATGGCAGTGGTTCCCAGGCTCCTTTTCTCTCCCCGGGCATGCAGGCTGGCCCATGAACAAGGAGGACCACACGAGCATGCGTGGATCCGAACCACGATGCTTCAGAAGACGGAAAGTGGCGCAAATGCTGGAAGAACAGGCTGGACCAGCCGTGCCATCAGAGTGTTCCTCAGAGGTAAGGAGGGCAGGACTTCCTCTCACGTACTTTGGACCTGTTGTCAGGAGAGCCCAGTCCCTGGAGGGGGACGTCATGCTTGGTAAAGTCGAGGGGCAGTGAAACAGAGCAAGACCCTTAACAGGATGGATGGACACCCCGGCTGCAACCATGGGCTCCGACATTGGAACCACCGTGAGCCTGGTGCAGGGCCGAGCACTGCATGCTTCCCTTTGCCGCACGGAGGCTTTGATGAGCTTGATAGCACCTGACAATCCTGGCCAAGTCCTCCAGGGGTGAGGCGTGGCTTCCTACCAGGCGTCTGTCCTTGGCGCCAGGGAGGGAAGGTTGGAGCGTGGTTCTAATTGTTGCGCTCGTCAGTGCCCAGGGGGCCGTGGTGACCCACAGAGTGGGCATTGGCTGGCTGGGGAAGTAGATCCTAGGCCTTTCTTTCTCCCTTAGTCTGTCTTAGACGAGACGCTTGGCGGAAACCAGTTCATTGTCAATGCCAACCTCCAAGGACGGATGGAGGTGGCTGCACAGGAGATGCCAGGATGGGAGACTTCACAGAAGGCAAAAATTCTTCGCCTGACCTACCACTGCCTGCGTGCGTTTTAATCTCAACAATAGCAGCACTGTCATTGTTGTCGCTAACAGCCCTAGAGGATAGGGTGGCACCGGCCCCAGAGGGTTCCCGAAGCTGTAATCTGTACAGAAGCAGACTTCCGCATCTCTCCCTACAGAGTGGATGATGGGTTTGAACCGCCAATCTTTCCGTTAGCAGCTAACTCCTCCACCACTGTGCGTAAGTAGAACCAGCTTATGCCCCCACCGACAAATCCAGGAGCACCTGTACCCGTGGTGACTGTTAGTCCGGGTAGACTAGAGACACAAATCCAGGGAGGAGCATATGTGTATAAGAAAGAACTTTACATAAAAGAGCAAATGTATATTGAGAACACATCCCAGCCCAGTCCAGATCAAGTCCAATATTAGCCATATGTCCCATAAATCCCTCTTGAGACTCATGCAACACATGCCATGACACCGAATTCAAGAAGATCACAGGCCAGTGGGTGGAAAGTCTTGTGGGTCCAGTGGCAAGTGAAGCATCTCAGCACTGGCAAGGTTCTCCACATGGCTCCTTCAGCTCCAGGGCTCTGGCTCCATCAGGGGTCTCCATGTGGCTTGTCAGCAAGAAGACAATGCAGAGAGGGTGGCTCTGGCCTCCAGTGAGCTATTTATCTCCGTAGCACCTCCATATGAGGTCATCCAGCTGCCACCTGATTGACAAGCTAAACTCTACCCCTTCACTCTTAATAGTCTCAAGTTGACACGAGATTATGTAGCCCCCACAGTGACCCTATAGAACAAGGTAGAACTGCCCCTGTGGGTTTCCAAGTCTGTCACTCTTCATGGGAGTAGAAAGCCTCATCTTTCTCCTGAGAAGTAGCTGGTGGTTGCGAACCATTGACTTTGAGATCAGCAGCCCAACAGGGAACCCACAGTGCCTCCAGACGGAGATCAAAGTGTTAGAAGACAAAACAGGAGACCGCCTGTCTCTGCCCCAGCACCCTGTCCACAGGCACACACCATGGGGCCCTCCCCATTGCCTTCCCTGCAGCCTCCCCGACCGCCCGTGGGGACGAACCTTCTCCAGGGAGGGACTGTCAAAGCTCTCAATCTGGTTGTTCAGCTCCTTGCTCAAGCGCAGGCTCCAGACGGACCCCCGCGTCTTCTTGAGGGAGTTTCTCAGAAACTGGGGTGGGGGGTGGGAAGAGGAGGGCAGAGATGACCCTGGGACACTGTGTGGCTTTGAGTAGCTGTTTGCCTTCCATGGGCCCCTCCCCAACCTCTCGATCTCTACTCCACAAAGCCCCAATCTGTTCTCTGTGTTCTGGGGGTCTGGCAGGGGCGGGGAGGCTCCTGTGGCTGTGGGGGCTGGAGGGAGGGGTGCCGGCTGTCCACTGCTTCCTCGACTACTTGTTTCCCTGGGATGGAAGCTGCTCCCAGTCCTCCCTGCTGACAGATGCCACTAGGGACACATCAGTCTTATCCGAGAGAATTCCAAAAACCCAAACTCACTGCCATTGGGCCGATTCCTACTCACTGGGAGACTGTAGGACAAGAACTGCCCCCTATGGGTTGCCAAGACTGTAACTCTTTATGGGATTAGAGCACCTCATCTTTCTCCCACGGAGTGGCTGGTGGTTTCGAACTGCTGACCTTGTGTTAGCAGCCCAGTGTGTAAGCACTATGCACGCAAAGCTCCAACAGAACAGCATGCCCTTTAATTTCTCCTAACTTTCTCACATGCCAGCTCCACCAGATACCCATCCACCCTTGCCCCTCTTCCTCAGCAGCCACAATCAGCTCCTTACCTGAATCAGCTTGTCTTCCCAGGTCTTCTGATTCCAAGTGAACTCCGTGTGTTCTACAGAAAGAGAGGCACCGCCCCCTGCTTTCCCTGGCTTCCCCTTCTCCCCCAGCTCACCTTCCTGGTCTGGCATCTGAGGTACCCCACAGATGGGTCCACCCTACATGGTATTCCCCTTCCCACCTTCCCCACCTGCTCGGCCAGTCCCCAGGCCCAACACAGGCTCTGTGGGTCCACCTGAACCTCAGCTCCTGCACGGGGGTGTGGGAGGGATGGTTGGTCTAGAGTGGGTGGTTGACAGGAATTTGAGTAGTTGATGTGGCGTGGGTGGCTGATATGAAGGAGATGGTGGGTGCTGAGTGGACAGTTGGCAGGGAAGGAATGGCCAGTGTGGAGAGGATTGTGGGCATCAACTGGGTGGATGGTGTTGAATAGACAGTTGGCCGGAAAGGGGTGGTTGGGATGGAGGAGATGGTTGATAGGAAGATGACTAGTGTTGAGTGGATTGTTGAGAGGGAAGGGCATGGCTGGCATCGAGGGGAGGGTGGGTATGCAGGGGATAGTGGACAGGGAGTGGATGGTTGACTGGAGTGTATGGTTTGTGTTGAGGCGACAGTTGAAATGGCATGGGTGGTTGGCATGGATGTTGGGGGTGGCTGGCATTTGATGTTGAGGAGATAGTTCAGATGAAGTGGAGGGTTGATGGGGAATGGATGATGGACATGGAGGTGGGTGGCTAGTGCGGCGTGGACCTTTGGCTTGACCGCACTAAGGGTGCCTCACCTTCCAGGTACTGGACCAGCAGTGGGATTTCCAGCTCCCACATGTCAGCCATGGAGGGGGCAATGCTCTGGCTCAGGGTCCGCAGGAGGTTGAGCATGGCGATCCCTCGCCCCTCGCCCTTGTAGGGGGATGACATCAGCACCTGGAAGGGCACAGAGGCCTAGGTGAGGCCCTGCCAGGGAGCCTCACCCCTTGACTTGGATCCTCACTGTACTCACTTGTAAAGGGAGGCATTGGGCAGATGAGTACTTTTCAAATAGACTTCCAGGAATCCCCAGGGACAGACACACTACCCTTCACCCCACCGCCACCCCCATAGAGGATACTGCGGGGAAGAAAGGGCTCTGGGCCCCTCTCTACCCCCAGGTGCACGGGAACAAGGGTTCACATCTACAGTCAGTGTGAGTGCGCAGACATACGGACAAGGACTGAACCCACCCCAGAACATGCCATTGGGGTCCTCACTCCTTCCCCAGCTAGCCGAGGACCCTGCCCCCGCCACAAACACCCAGGAAGGGTGATTGATAGAGACTCAAAAGGCTCTGTCCTGCCAAGTAAGTGTTCAGATCCCTCGGCTGGCCCTGGCCCCTCCCCTCTGGGAGCGCTCACAGAGGGACCAGAGAGCGTGGTGGTGGGGAGGGGCGCCATCCAGTGTGAACCACTCACCAGGAGCCGGGCCAGAAGTTTCTGGGGCGCAGGCAGATCCACTGCAGAGAGGAGGAGAGACACCCTCCAGAACACGACCCCACAGCTCCAAGGGGGCTGCATCCTGCAGGGGGACCCCACCCCCACCAGGACCCCCATCGCCCCCCAGGATGGAAGGAGGGTCTGCCCCGGGGACCATAAAGGACGTCACTGTAATCGGTTCCCCTGGGAAAAAATAGCATCGCATTCACGGGGTGGGTTTACAAGGTGCTGTTTGTTCTCCGAGCTTCACCACGTGGGGGGACACCAGCGTTTTCAGAACAATGTTCTTCCGCGATGACGACATCCTCTCTTCCCTCCCACCCCCTGCCTCCTTACTGGGGCACCTTGGGAGTTAGAGCAAATGGGCAAGGGAGGAGTCATGCCTGCTGCCAAGTCACAGGGGTGTGTGTGTGTGCGTGTGTGTGTGTGTGTGTGTGTGTGTGTGTGTGTG
>NW_022103899.1:59510748-59516900 GCF_000313985.2 Echinops telfairi | reverse complement strand
GTGTGTTGGTGGAGGCAGGGAAGGGGGCCGGAGTACAACGAGGCTCAGCCCCTGCATGGGGCTCATGCAGAGAAAGGCTCATAGGATTGGAGGCAGTCCATCAGCTGCCCGGGCAGCCGGCCGGGCAGGGAGCTGCCCACCGTGCCTGCTGTGGCTGGCCGAGTTGGTCCCCACGTCCGTGTGGAGCTGACGTTCGGCCAGGTTGGTCAGGCTGATGCAGATGGGGGTCAGGGCCTCTGTGTAGTCTGTCTCCATGATGTAGCAGAGGAGCCTGACCCAAAACTCCTGGGGGGTGGGGGGCGATGGGGAGACAGAAGCCCAGAATTAGCCAGGGGCATTGCCCCATGGTCACCCCAGGGGAGCCACCAGGCTCCGTGCAGAGTCTGGCCTCGCAGAGCTGTCCATGCATCTCCTCGGCCCTGAAGGACTGGCTCCACTGCCAACCCTGGTCTGTTCCAGGGTATCTAAGCACCACCAACGCTGAGATGGCATGGGACAGCTCCCCCTGGTCCCTGCCAAACCTGGAAAACCCTGGGTCCAGCCCCTCTGTCCCTGCTGCCCTCGTACCGCGACTCACGTCCTCTAATGCAAGGTCCTCCCTCGGACTCCAAGTCCTCTCAAAGCACACACTAGGCAGGCAGCCTCTCCATTTTTGCCGGTGACCTTGGGTCTGTACAACTGGCCCTTCACCTTCAGTGAGTGGCATCTCCCGCCCCTCGCTCTCCTCTTCTCCACGGCTCTCTCTTGATGGCCATGGAGCAGACCCAGCTAACCCTGCCCCCCCTGCCCACCGCTCTCCTCACTCTCATCCCCTAAGAGTTTGGGGTGAGGTTTCAGTTCTACCAACTAACAAATGCCCTTGCCGGGCCTGCTCCAGCCAGCAGGACTAGCATCCCCCTGCTCCTGAGTCCCCCACCCCCTCAGGAGGCAGCGTGGTGACCTGGAAGGAGGGTTTCAACCTGCCTCCCCCGTTTGTCAGCTGTGGAGTCTCCAGAAAATGAATGCATCCCTCCGAGCACGAGTTTCCTACTCTAAAAGGCCAAGGTCACCATCTGAGAACCTGCCTCGCAGGGCTGTCGTAATCATCGGATGAGCTTCGGCAGACAGCGTCCCTAGTCCCTTACTTGGGACGGGTAGATGCCCAGCGGACTGTCGCTCCAAAGACCAAACTCACTGCCGTCGAGTGGATTCCAACCCACGGCGACCCTGTACTGTTATTATCCTCACCGCTTGTGTAAGTAAGGCAAGCAGCCACCGCACCACGAGCGTCAGCCCTCACCGAATAGACTGTTCATCTCTGCTCGGTGGCGGTATTGAATGTGTTCCCTATCTTACCGCTGCGGCACATTGTATCATTCTCACCGCATGTGCACCAGAGGTGATGGAGCCCAAGGCCTCACCAAATGGACCACGGTTCCGTCCTCCTGTGAGCCGGCACCGACGTGATGGCAGTGACAGACGGAGGGAGGGAGCCTTCCTCGATGCTGCCTTTGTAAGCCTTCCTGTCCTGCTGCTGTGACCCAGTGTATTGCAATCCCAAGCCCACACGTCTGTTTTCTCTGTAGCCTACAGATCTCCTGGGCTCCCTAATATCCACCTCCTTCGGTGGACACCCTGGTGCCTTTAGCCCAACAGGGACTTAACTGATTATCTGTGTCACTGAACAGCCAAAGCCTTTTTCTTGACCCCGCTGCCCACACAGAGTGGGCAGGACGTGCTGCAAGGTGGTGGGCACCTCTCAGGGAACTCATCACCTCATGGTGTATCAGAGTCTCTGTGTGCCTGGCGCTGCCAGAGACCAGGAGCAAGTGCCCTTCAAGGTGGTCCAGCTATGGCACTGGGTCTTGAGGGATGAGAGCTCAGGCAGTTACAAGAGGAAGACGCTCCGGCTGCCCCAACCACCCCAAGCATGGCGGCGGAAGAAGCGACAGCGGTGGCACTGGGCGCCTGGGCATGGTGGTCCCTCCTGGGCCTGGCTGGCACAGAGCAGGCAGGAGCTGAGCCCAGCAGGGAGGCTCATGTGCGTGGAGGGGTGGGGGCTGGGGGGCTCACTCACATTGGTCATCCCGCTGACCGAGGAGGTGATGATCCTCACAGTGTCCATGGTGACTTTGTGGACCATCTTCTCCTCCAGGTCCCTCTGATAAAAACTCTCCCGGCGATTTGTCTAGAAGGCAGTCCCGAGGGCCCCCGGATGTGGGGTGTGAGTGGGGCTGGGGCTTCCTATAGCCCTGGCTGTTGTCTCCTGACTCCCATGGGGCTTGCTACCCAGGCAGATGTGTGTTTGTAGGGGGGGAGAGGGTTGTTCTCTGAGAGGCTCAAGGTCAGGCATGCCTCTACCATGAATTTTAGATTCCTGGGATATGCATTGGCTTGCTGACCTCGAGCGGGAGGTTGGCAGTTTGAAACCACCAGCCGCTCTGTTGGAGAAAAAGGAGGCTGTGTGCTCCTGTGAAGAGTTCCAGGCTCAGAAACCCAGGGGGAACAGTTCTAGAATGTCCTATGGGGTCACTGTACTCTACTCACTATACTGATCATTCTGACAGTGAGCGAGCTCTATGGCTACGCAGACCTTCCCCTGCCAGCCTGCGGTGAGTCTGGGTCCCTGCATCACAGATGCATATGCCTGGGAGCTCCAGGGTAGGTGGCACACTGCCCGGTGGGAGCCATGCCCAAAGTCCAGCTGCTCCTACTCTGGTGAGTAGCAACTGGGGTCCGGAGAGCCCATGAGTGGGCAAGTGAATCTATTGCTCTCTCACAAACTGTCCAGAGGACTCAGGGATTGTGCTAACCTCGCCCTCCTCAGCCCTGAGACCGGAAGAACTAGATGGTGCCCAGCCGCCAGTGCCAACTGCTCTAAAGGATCCCATTAGAAGGTCCGGGTGAGAGTGGGGACAAAGAAAGAAAGATGGAACAGAACAAAAACCATAAAAAAGGACCAGGCCTGCTGGTCACACAGAGACAGGCGGGCCCCTGGAGACTGTGCCCCCTCAGCCACCCTCCCAGCCTGGAACTGAACCCAACCCGGGGGCTCAACGAGTGATAACACCAGGGAGATGTGAACGCCTTGGGATAATTGGGGATGGGGCTCAGGGGGCAGGCAGGGACGGAGAAGCCACACTGCTTGGAGAACTTTCACTCAATGGTGGAGTCTGGTCTGCCTGCTGGGGTCACTCACCAGCTTGTAGGTGGACAAGGTCAACTGTACCGACACGTACTTCAGCCCCCAGCCTTTGATCCTGTCCTGGTAGCCAGACAGCGCCAACTGGCCGATGATGCGGAGAATGGCCATCCTCACCTGAGTGGGCGGGGTGTGTGAGGATGGTGGGAGCAGGTGTGGGCTTCCAGGGTAGGAGGCAGCTGGGACTTGGGGACCTTCTGGGCCAGAAGTGCTCGTTCTACCCACCCCCAGCCCCCGTGTCATCCAAGGGTCCCCTCCCTATAGCACCCCAACCCAGGAGTCTCGTCTGCACCCCAGAGACACAGGATCTTTGGCATGGGGTGGGGAGAGACTGGAGCCCTGGTGGCGCAGCAGTGACACAACTGGGCTGTGATCTTCAAGATCAGCAGTTCGAAACCACCAACCATTTCTTGAGAGAAAGATGGGGCTTTCGACTCCCGTAAAGACCTACAGTCTTGGAAACCCACGGGGGCTGTTCTACCCGCCCTACGGGGCACTGTGAGTCGGCATCGACTCAGTGGCAACGAGCTCAGCTGTTGAGTGGAGTTGGTTGGTGGGAAAGAACGCCTTCCACCCTGGGGTCCCTGGCCACAGTGTCTGTCTGGTCCCAGTCCAGAGCAAACCCGCTCACTCTTCCTCTCACTCTGACTAAATCCCCAGGCCCACATTCTCCCAGAATTCCTCCGCTTCCCTGTGCAGACCCTCCCTGTCCCTGGATCCACAGTCCTGCCACACACAAACCCCCACCGCCCGCCCTCGCCCGCCCCACACACACACACAGCTCACAGCCCAGAGCTGTCCCAGCCCCAGTGCGGCCTGGGAGAGTGGCTTCTGCTTATGGCTTGAGCGCTAGAATTGCCTCATCCAGTCACTTTCCCAAATGAAGTCCGGCCTTAAGCGCCCTACGTCGAGCAGATCAGCTGTGGCTGAAGCTGCATCTTGGGTACCCTGGGCCTCCCCGCTGCCCTAGGGGCTACCTGAAACTCATCATCCCAACCCTTCTGGTTCCCCGCAAATGTGGGGGTCCCTGGAACGAGAGCCACAGCCCTCGCCCCTGGGGCTGGGAAGTCAGGCTTCCTGCCACCGGCCTCAGCTTCAGGGGTCTAGGTCAGGACTGGGCAAAGCAAGGCATGGCTTTGTTATCACCAAATCGTATGCCTGGGCACTGGCCCATCGGCCAAGGTTGTGTTTGATGCATGCCAGTTTATAAAAAACTGTGCTTGAGGAAGCCAGATGGGGGTCGTCCGCCCCAGGGAGGCTGATGTTAGCCCTGCCCCCTTATCCCTGTCCCTGCCCTGGTACCTTGGACCTGGTGTCAGAGAGGGTGTTCTTGACCACCCTGATGGCCAGGTGGATGGTCCTCAGGCTCATCTTGGGCTCTGCAGGAGGAAGACCCACGTGGGCCGCCAGGGTCAGGGCTCAGAGGGCAGATTCCAGGAGAGGCAGCGCAGCTGACGGGGCCTCCTCCAACCCACTCGCCCGCCAGCTCCCTCCAGGAGTGGAGGCTCAGTGAGACCTCAGGTGACAAGCCCCCACCCCCCTCCCACCTGCAGGGAGTCTCTCAGGCCTCAGCCTTCTTCCTGCTCCTCTGCCCCTTGTCCGTCGCCCCCCACCCCCCATAAGCTCAGGGGCACTTCTTGCTGGATCACCTGACCCAGTTCCCACCTCCTCCCTCACAGACCTGCCCCTGCTGCCCAACCCCACACCCTCACACAGGTAGGCTTGCTTTTAGGCCACACTCCCTCAGCAATGGCTTTGAGGGAGGGTCTTGGGAGACAGGTAGGATTGCCCTTGAGGGCAAGGCATCCACCTAAGGTCACCCTGAAGCTGGGAGCACACTTCTGGGCCCACAGTGGCGCAGGGAGGCTGCAGGCCCAGCCGTGCAGAGGGGGGACCCTCTGGGGCAGCCTGGGGTTCGAGTCCAGTCTCCACCACATCCTAACTGTGCACCCTGGAGAGAACCGCTCGACTCCTGCACCTCCCTTTCCTCGGCCACCCTACAGGAGAGGGACGATGGCGCCCCCCACTCGGAACTGCAGTGAGGACGGAGTCAGGGCGCGGTGCGGGGTGTGTGTGCTCATCAGGGAACCCACCATGGAAGGAGTGGAGGTTTGGGAAGGCAGGGAAGAGCCTGGAGAAGGTCCTGGAGGGGACGTGGGCGGATGGGTTAGAGTGAGGCCCTCAGCCAGGGGTGTGCAGCCAACTTTCTGCCCAGGGCCATTTGGACGTTGGTAGCATCATTCGTGGGCCACACTGACCAAGCTGGGCTGCTAACCTCAAGGTCAGAGCAGTTCGAAACCATCAGCTGCTTGGTAAGAGGAAGATGAGGCTTTCTACTCCCATAGAGATGTTCAGTCTCAGAAACCCAAAGGGGTAGACAGACCCACCCTGTCCTGTAGGGTCACTATGAGTCAACATTGGCTTGACAGCAATGTGCTTGGGCTTTCTGAGTTTAAATCTGCATGGGAATCGGTCACCAGGGCCTTTATCCTTTGGAGCCACTGCGTGGGTTTGAACCACTAGCCTTTTGGTTGTCAGCCGGGTCCTGAACCACTGAGCCACCGGGTCTCCCCTACAGGTTACAACTGGACCTTATAGTCAGTCTTGGTTGATAGGACAGAGTAGAACTGCCCCTGTGGGTTTTCTGAGGCTGTAAGTCTTGATGGGACAAGAAAGCCTCTTCTTTCTTCCGGAGGGGATTGGAACGGCTGACCTTGCTGTTAGCAGCCCAAGCCTGTAACCACGGTGCACGGGCCCATCCAAGCAATGTGTACACAAGAGGGGGGGGGGCAGCCCCCTCTCAGCCGCCCGATGGGCTCACCGTCTGCGCTCACGACCGCTCTGAGGAGGCTCAGGGTGCCCACGCGGGTGGCCTCCTTGCTCGTCTCCATTTGGCTGAGGAAGAACTTCATCAGCTCCTTGGGGTAGGAGCGGGCTGTGGGGAGAGGACCATGCTCACCATGCCTGCAGA
>NW_022103899.1:59508258-59510615 GCF_000313985.2 Echinops telfairi | reverse complement strand
TCCCCTTCCCAGAGCCTCACCCAGCGCTATGAAGCAGTACACGACCTCCGTCAGGTTCTGGCTGCTGTACTGCTGCTGGGCTGGGGCCTTGGTGCACACCTGGGGACAGATGTGTAGGAGGGGTGAGCCTGCTGCCCACAGGGCGCCCGTGGGACTGCTGCCAGCCCGGTGCCCAGCTCACCTGCACGTGCAGCTCCGTGAAGAGGGTGTGCAGCTGCATTTGGGGCACTGGGGTGCTGGTGATGACGGCCGCCTCCAGAATCTGCCTGAGCACCTGAAAGGAGTGGACGGTGCTGGCAGGCCCCCGCCCAGCCCCTGGGGCCAAGATACTGGCCCTGCTGGCCAGGTGGCCCCACACTGGTGGCGCCCCCGGGACAGGTCATAGATGTAGACTCCAGGCCCTGTGCTGGCTGACAGGAAAGCTGAGAGGCCTTGAAGGCCACGGGGTGAGACATTCAAACCCTCCCCGGTGTCTTGTCCTGCTCACCTGGGCTGCAAACTCCACTGACTCATCTGCAGGTGGGTCCTGCATAGAGCACATCGCTCCGGCCTTGCACTTCCAGCAAACTGAGCCCAGGGCACCTCGCCAGGGCCTCCATGGTCTCAACCCCCATACCTGTCAATGCCACAACCTACAGCCCCACCCAGCGATGCCCACTGGCCACCCAGAAGACCCCAGCTCTGGGCCCTGGGGTGCACCGAATCTCTAAAGCTGGGCCCAGAGCTCGAAGGAGACAGCCCAGGGCCCTGGGCTCAGAAAGGGGCCTCTGTTTACCTGGTGGCCCCACTCACCTGGGTGCCCCATCACTGGATGGATCCACTCACCAGGTGGTTTCTCTCACCCAGGTGGCCCCTGGCCTGAGTGGACCTCTTACCTGGGCATCCTGCTCACCTGGGTGATGAAGAGAGCCTCCAGGCTGCCCTGATACTCAGCCAGCAGCAGCGGAATGTAGTCGTAGACCTGCTCCCGGAGGTCATCACTGGGCAGCAGGAGGTTCAGCATGGGCTTCAGGGACTTGATGACCCCCAGCTTGACCTACCAGGAAATGGGGCCTCGGCCTCGTCTTCCCAGGCCCTCTGATAGCCCACTGAGCTCAACCCAGCCCACATGACAAGAAGGGACTGGGATGTTGAGCTGAGCCCTGCCTGGGGCCCAGCAGATGGGCCCCGGGCTCTGTCACCTCCTAGCCAGAGGACCTGGAACCAGGGCCTAACCTCTCTGAGCTGCGGGTGACCCACGTCTCCCAAGCCCCTGCGCTGGTAAGCACAACCCCGGTGGGAAGCCGGTTCTTGGTGGTTCTCTTGGGTCTGCGGAGCAAGTTACCTCAGAGCACAAAGAAAGAGAAAGAGGATCTAACCCTACCCGCTGTCCCCAAGCTGCTGCCACCAGAGTCCAATCTGCCACATCTGTCTTCTGAGGAGCGGCTAGTGGGGCCAAGATGGGGAGCAAGGCTTCGCCCCCTGGGCCACCAGGGAGCTGGTCGGGTCGCCCTCCACACTCACCCCTCTGAGTGTGCCCAGGAGCGAGACGGACAGACTCAGAAGCAGAGGGTGAGCAGGCAGGAAAGGCCCCGCCCCAAAGCCAAGGAGCCTGCAGAATGCCCAGGGCTGCAGCACCTGGGTGGGGGTGGGGCTGTCAGGGGACAAGGAGGGGACCCTGCCCATTGCCTGTGCCCCGAGTCCCAGCCTCCAACCCGAGGCGACACACTCCCACTGTTGGCACCCACACCTTCCGCAGCAGTGTGCTACTGCGGCCCCTGGAGATGTGGGCAGCGTGCCTCGGTTTCTCCATTTGTAAGAGCAGGGTGCTGGGCGCTGCATCTCAGAGGTTACAAAGGCAAGCCCCTCTCTGCTTCATCATCAAGGTCACTCAGAACGGAATCCTCCCAGCCCCTCCGGCCAGGCAGGCATGGTGGTCCGGGGATCCCCATGAGGGGCCCCCTAACAAGGGGTGCCTCTCACCTCGGCGTTGTCATTCCTCAGCCACATGGTCACAAAGTAGCGGTACATGGGGAAGAGCTTCAGGGCAAACTGCTCCTCGGTCATCACAGGGTACACACTGTCCTCCAGGTGCTTCAGGTAGAACTGAACGGTCTCGCAGAAGGTCTCCATGGCTGCCCGGGGGCGGGGGGACATGAGGGGTGTCGGCCACCGAGGGAGGAAGCCCCCTCCTCCCCTCCCAGGCAGGGGCTCCCACCACCAACACCCAGCTGGAGAACACCCGTGCTCTCTGCCCTCGCACACCCCACCCACACACCCCACTGCCGGGGAGGAGGCGCAGGACGCCCCTGGAGGGACTGACCCAGGACTGGGGGCAGGATCGTGGCTCTGCACCCACACCTCACGGGGACAGACAC